>NC_080679.1:12694855-13381879 GCF_030445035.2 Dasypus novemcinctus
AGGGCCCAATAGCACCCATTGTAAACCCTGGGGAACTGGAGAATCATGCGGGGCCAACAACCCCACCAGTTACAACCCACCAACAGCTGAGGAAAGAATTGGAACAGTGTAAGAAAGATATACAAAATTTTCCATTCCCCAGAGTACCTGAGGAGAAGAGGGTGAAAGAGCAAAACTACACTGAGCCTTTGTGTCCACTGAGAGAAGTACCCATGGGGCCAGGGGAGATTGGCTATGTCAATGCCCCACTGATGAGTACTGAAGTAAGGAACTTCAAAGAGGAGATGAAATCACTAATGGAAGATCCAGCAGGGCTAGCTGAACAGGTAGCTCAATTCCTAGGTCCTAGTTTATATACCTGGCCTGAACTTATGTCCATCCTGAATATCCTCTCTATGGGAGAAGAAAGAGGAATGGTGCAGAAGACAGCTAGCTATGAGGGAGTGGGAAAGGCAGCATCTGCCTGGACATGGGGTAATGGCAGCAGAACAGAAGTTCCCAAACACAGACCCTAATTGAGATAATAATGACCTGAAAGATCTTAGAGACCTCATTATACAGGGGATCAAATTTGAAAAAGGCCTTTGAAGTAGCCCAGGAGAAGGACGAGACTCCCTCTGCTTACCTGCAGCAACTGAGGGGCCAAGTGAGGACCCTGATGATCCTGTGGCTCAGGGAATGTTAAAAGTCAGCTATGTGAAGGGGTCTTGGCCTGATATTCAGAAAAAGATTCAGAAAATAGAAGGATGGATGGGTAAGTCATTGGAAGAGTTATTGAGAGAGTCTCAGAAATTGTTTGTAAGGAGAGAGGAGGAAAAGCAGAAACAGAAAGCAAAGGTGATGATAAGCACAGTTGACCAAATGCTTAAGAAAAGATTGGAGAAGGGAGGGGACAGGCAGAGGTGAGATAAAGATGCAAAATGGGCTTATTTAGATAAGGGGGCCAGGAGAATGCTAGGCTCTGCAGGGTGCTATCATTTCAAAAGGGAATGCCCCAGTTTAAAGAGAGGTAATCCCCCTCATGAATTTTGAGGATTAGGGGGGTCTGAGGCTCCTCACTTCTAAAGCCCACCAGGAACCTTTAGTAAATCTAAGGGTGGGCCTATATCAGGAAGAAATTACATTTTTAGTGGACCCCGGGGCAGCCCAATCCTCTGTGTCTCATCTCCCCAAAGGGACCAAACTCTCTGGCAGTTCCCTTACAAGTTTCAGGGATAAAAGTGAAGCAGGCTCATAAGATAGAGAATTAATAGATGGATCTGGAACCTGGAAGAGTCCATGTGGACATCTGGAACCCCCAAAAGGGCTGCTGGAGGTCCCCTGCCCCCAGGATTCTGCTACCCAGAACAAAGACTCCTTCCTGAGAACAAGGGAAAACCCAGAAGTTCCTTAGAAACGTTATCTTTGGGTCGCCACTAGGAATTGATGGGTGGGGTAATCAATCCCAAAAGCAAACAGCTGGAGCCCCTCCCTCCCATTAGCAAGGGGGCAGAATAATTAACAATTTTAAAGCAAAGCGCTAGGCTTGAGGGCTGTCTCCCCTTACTCTCTTGCCTGCGCACCTGTCCTGCCCTCTGTGCCCCGCTGTCACCACTGTTCCTCTGCTGTGTGGCTGCCCAAGTAACCCCAGGGACTTATACTCTTTAACGGGGCATTGTAGCTTGTAAATCAGCCCTCTTCATCCCTTCATCTCCTTCCTCTCTACTGGGTCCCCTGCTCTGTTATTTTCTCCCATTTCTCTTCCCTCCCTACCTGAATAAATGACTGGCCTAACTCACCCGATGTGCTCTTGAAATTCATTTCTCTAGCATAGTCAAACTAAATGAAATCCGGTAACAAAAGGAGAAGGATTTGATGTCCCATTCTTCCACTAATATTTGTTGGGAGGACAATCAAATTATAGGCCTTTTGTTGTGCCTGTGGGACAGTGAGAAGCTGCAGCCCTGCCCTTGGTAACCATGGCAACGACTCCAGTCCCAGGGAACAATTTAGCGATGCAAACTCTATATACACACCAGTCAGTCCAGAGAGACTCTGTTAATAGTGATGCTGAGGCTTAAATAAACTTAAACTTGGCCTCAAGGGGAAATATAATATAGCCTGTGCATGAATTCAAAATTATCGAATTCTGTATCTAAGTGTGCCTAGAAATCCAATTAAGCACTATAGGTCCTTTGGACTTTGAATGTTCAGAAAGGATGTATGTTCAAGGTTGCATCCCAACAGAATATGGGTGATATGGTAATTCAAAACCTATCTGGTACTCAGACAAACACTTAGCTAATAAAGTTGTTTTCTTTCATAAAAGCACCATTTGACTCCCCACCCTGTATAAAAGGAACTTAAAATTTTGTTTGGGGCTAGGGTTTTGAACAGAAAGCTACCGAGTCTGGCTGGCCATAAATCTTTTTCCTTCCCCAAATCATTCCTGAGTCCTGGCCTTTCTATGTGCAAATAATTTGAACCTCTTGACATCTACAACACTGTCTTACCCATTCAGAAATTGGGGGATAGTTGGAGGGTGTTACAGGATCTAAGGGCCATTAATCAAATTGTTCAGGTTCAACACCCGTAGTCCCAAACCCACACGCTCCCCTTAGTAAGATCCTCTGCCACCATAAATGGTTTAGTGTAATAGGTCTAAAGGATGCCTTTTGGGCCTGTCCCCTTGATCCAGAGAGTAGGGACTTGTTTGCCTTTGAGTGGGAGGACCCCTCTACCGGAAGAAAACAGCAATATAGGTGAACGGTTTTACCCCAAGGCTTCACAGAATCCCCCAACCTCTTTGGGCAGGAACTGGAAAAAGTATTGGAGAAATTTGCAGTCCCATTTGAAATTCCCCTTTTATAATATGCAGATGATCTGCTAATTTCAGGTGAAGAAAGGCAGATAGTGGCCCGAACTACAAAGAGCTTATTGAATTTCCTGGAAGATCAAGGTTAAGAGTGTCACAAAGTAAGCTACAATTTGTAGAAAAGGAAGTCAAATACCTGGGTCATCTCATTAGTGAGGGAAGGAGGAGGATAAATCCAGACAGAATTCAGGCCGTTACTGAATTACCTCTTCCCTGGACAGAAAGAGAACCAGAAAGATTTTTGAGATTGGTGGGATATTGTAGATTATGGATAGATTCTTATGCATCCCAAACCAAGGGAGGATACCAAAAACTGTTGGAGGGGGAGGCCGACAAATTAGAGTGGAAGGAGGGGGAAGGAAAGGCATTAGAGGGGCTCAAATGGGCATTGGTGCAAGCCCCTTTCTAGCCCTCCCCTCCCTGAAAAACCTTTGCATCTGTTTGTGACAGTAGATAGGGGACAGCCTTGGGAATCCTAATCCAGATATGGGGAGGCCGGAGGAAGCCTATGGCCTTCCTTTCCAGAATCCTGGACCCTGTCTCCAGGGGATGGCCAGGGTGTGCTCAGGCCGTGGCACCAACTCTCTCTTAGTAGAAGTGGCAGGAACCTGACTTTGGAGGGGCCTTAGTTGTTAGCACCCTCAGCAGGTCAGGACTATCTTGTCTCAAAAAGCAGGAAAGTAGTTAACGGATTCCCAAATTCTGAAATATGAGGTGGTTCTAATGGAAAAAGATGATTTAATACTGACAGTTGATCATATTCTGATCCGAGCCTCTTTCCTTTGGAAAGGTCCCAGCCAGGTAGAAACTCCTGAACATGACTGTTTAGACTTAATTGAATACCAAACCCGAGTCCAGCCCAACCTAGGGGACCTTCCCTTACATTCAGGGGAAAAATTGTTCATAGAGGGGTCTTCTAGGGTCCTGGAAAGAGAAAGGCACAATGGCTATGCTGTTGTTGAGGGGCTAACTTGTGAGGTGAAAGAAGCTGGCCGACTGCCCACGATTGGTCAGCTCAGACTTGTGATGTGTACGTATTAAATCAAGCCCGTAAATTGTTAGAGAGAGGGAAAAGATGGTACAGTTTACACAGATTCTAAATATGCCTTCGGTGTGGTTCATATCTTTGGAAAACTTTGGGAAGAAAGGGGATTGATCAATAACAGCAGAGGGAAGGAATTAGTCCCTGTGGAACTGGTAAAACACAGTCCCTGTGGAACTGATAAGAGCCAGTCTGCTCTTATCAAGGGAAATATCCATGGTACATATAAATGGGCATCAGAAATGTCACACTTTTGAAGCAAAAGGCAACAGATGGGCTGATGAGAAGGCCAAAGAGGCTTCCCTCTGTTCCCCTCTGGAACTGATGGTCCTGATACCCTCTATCCCCAAAGAAATTGGAATCCCTGTATTCTCTGAAAAGGACACAAATGAACTAGAACAACTGGGGGTGACCTTAGATAGCCAAGGGAAGAGGCTCCTCTCAGAAGGTCGGCAGATGTTGAATAAACAAATAATGAGGGAAGTACTACTAGCGGTTTTGCACCAAGAGAGTCACTGGGGAGTACAGGCCATGTGTGGCCTGGTCATCAAGCATTTTGGGTATGTGGGCCTTTATACTATAGCTAAGCAAATAAGTGAACAGTACATAATCTGTCAGAAAGTTAATAAGAAAGTTTTAAGAAAGCAAGTGCTGGTGGGGAGGGAGCCCGGCCTCAGGCCATTCCAGAGCGTTCAGGTTGATTATACTGAAATGCCCCCTCTAGGTTGACTAAAGTATGTTCTGGTTATTGTGGATCACCTGACAGCGTGGGTAGAAGCATACCCTCTTGCTTCAGCTATAGCATCAGGGACTTCAAAAATTATCCTTGAACAAATCATTCCCCAATATGGGTTAGTAGAAAACATAGATTCAGACGATGGTAGTCACTTTACATACAGAGTGTTGCAAAATATTATGCAGGGTGTAGGTGTCGCATGGAAAATCCATACACCCTGGCACCCGCCATCCTTAGGGAAAGTGGAAAGAATGAACCAGACCTTAAAAAAACATCTCTCTAAGTTGGTCTTCGAAACCAAATTACCATGGGTTAAATGTTTACCTATAGCTCTGTTAAGAATCTGGACTGCCCCTAGAAGGGAACTGGGAATCTGTCCTTATGAAATGCTTTTTTTTTGGTCTGCCCTCCCCTGGCAAGCCTGGAGAACTCCCCTCCTCTGAGTTGAAGGATCTCGTTCTTCAAAATTATATACTGGCCTTGTCTTCTACTTTGTCATCCCTCAGACAATGGGGTTTGCTGGCTCAGACTCCGCCTCTTGAATTTGCAGTCCACCATCACCAACCTGGCAGCTGGGTCCTAATCAAGTTGTGGAAAGTCTAAACTCCAACTGACCTGGGAAAGACCTTATCGAGTCTTGCTGACGACTGAAATGGCATTCCGAATGGAAGAAAAAGGCTGGACTCACTACACTCAAGTACTTGAACTGGACGCTAGGTACCCAACAACTTCGTCCAAGTCTTGAAAATAATTTAAGCCCCAAATCCCTTAAAGATCACACTGAAAAGAGAAAAATTGGGGGAGGGGGGCTTTGAGCTGTGTATCATCCTAGTCAATAATGGCCCTAGTCCTACTGGAATACCAAAGGAAGAATTCAGACCTTAAGTTACAGGTGAAAATAATCCTATTAGCCATGATGTATTTTATTTTATTTAATTTATTTATTATTTTTATTGTTTTGGTTTAAGTTTTATTTATTTATTTTATTTTAGCCATGATGTTTTGAACCAGAGAAGCAGCTAGCTCCATCAAATTGGTCATAAATGTGACTGACGGTCTGGAATACCAGACCATGCAGTTTGATGACTGCCAAGTAATAGACTGTGGGAATTTAGAGCACCAGTGATGGCTGTGTGGGGATATAAATCTGTATGCCCAGAGCCAGTGGGGAATGGTTACAGTTAAGCCCACCCTCCTGGGATGATGTATGGTAACTACCCAGTATGAGGGATGGAACCTGAATATGGGATGGATCTCACCGAGTTCGAGGCCATTAAAGGGTAAGATAACCTTTTATAAAGGTAATACCCCGCTAGACTACAACAGTCTTCAGTGCAATCCAGTAGTAATAACTATTAAAAAGGCAGACAAATTAGAAACTAGGAGCAGCACCGGGGACCAAGTAGGAGATAGAGTATATGGAATAGGAGCAAATGTTACAGGTAAAGATCCTCTGGGGAGATTCCGCATCCGAGTCCTTCCTCCCCCTGTAGATATGACATCAACAACATCCCCTCCAGCGAACCCTTCAGAAACACCACAGGAAAACCAAAGGCCAGTTCCCGAATTCAAAATAATCCCAAAGCAGTCAGGATACTTAAGGCAGAAGATTAAAAGCCAACCATAGAAGTAGAGAGAGGATATGGGAACACAAATGCCTGGGTAGAATGGATCAAATGTACAGTCCAGAGTCTGAACAAAAGCAACTGTTATGCTTGTGCGACAGGCTGACCCACAGCTCATATTGTACCCTTCCCACTAGGTATGGAAAAGCATGAAAGGGAGTTTAAGTGCATGATACTCCTCTTCCAGAATGCTATTCCTGGTGAAAATTGTAGTATGTTGTCCTCTCTCTTCCCACCGGTCAAAAAATGGAATCATAAAGGCCATACCTGCCTCCTGTCTAGGCCCAGGCAGGGGGAAAGATTCTGGGACCTTGGAACCATGACCTCGTGTACATGAGTGTGGAATGTGAGCAGTGATAGTACTGACAATTTCTCCAGTTTGGTCATACCTGGAGCAGACCCGTGGTGGTACTGTGGAAAGGGTGATCTCCGACCAACACTGCCTGAGAGGTGGGGCGGAACCTGTGCTCTGGTCCAATTGGCTATCCCATTCACCTCGGCATTTGAGAAGCAAGTGAAAACGACATCCCAGGGAGGGAGAGAGAAGTCTACTTGGTTCTTTTAATGAGTGGATCTATCTAGACAGCATAGGAGTTCCCCAAGGAGTCCCAGATGAATTTCAGGCTAGAAATCTGGTAGCAGCTGGGTTTGAGTCATTCTTGTTCTGGTGGGTCACTATTAATAAAAATGTAGATTAGATTAATTACATTTATATAATGAACAGAGACTTATTAATTACACCAGGGATGCAGTTAAGGGAATTGCAGGACAATTAGATGCTCGTAGCAGAATGGCATGGGAAAATAGAATGGCCTTAGATATGATGCTAGCTGAGAAAGGGGGAGTCTGCGTTATGATTGGAGGTAGTTGCTGCACATTCATCCCCAATAACACTGCCCCTGACGGAACCACCACTAAAGCTTTACAAGGCCCAGCAGCCCTATCTGAGGAATTAACAGAGAATTCTGGCATTAGTAATTCACTCACAGGATGGCTTAAAAATTGGTTTGGAAAATGGAAAGGGGTTGCACTGTCCATCTTAACTTCCCTCATTATCTCAGCTGGGATGCTTACCACGGTCGGATGTTGTATCATTCCATGTGCCCGAGGGCTAGTTCAAAGACTTGTTGAAAACACCCTAACCAAACAAATGCCCATACAGTATAAACAAACCAATCTGTACCCTCTGAAAGAAGGAGATCCCTATGATGAAGAGTGTGAGATAGCTCTTAGAAAATTTAAAGGACAGAAATGTGAAAACTAAAGAGAGTTTAAAAGAAAGAGGGGCAATTGTAAGAAATGGAGATTAGTTTAGTTTTCACATAAAGGAAGAAAATATTAATTAATGTCACCTGGCACCTACTGTCTCAGTCTTCCACTCCTGGGTTAAGTAGGAACAAAAGAAACCAGCTTCAGCCAGTCCTATAGCCAGTAAAAGGATACACAAGAAACAGCTAAGTCAATACAAATTCAGGACTAAATTCCATCCCTTATTTGGCAAAAGGAGCAGGTAAAAGCTAAAATGGTTGGAATATGATGGGGGAAGCAGTTAATAAAAAACTGGGAAACTTGTGTGGGGAAGTTAGACTTCTCGGATAGGCTATAACCTCTGAAGTATCCCATCTATGGAGAAACAGAGGAAGGGCTTGCGTGCTAGGCTTAGGGGGATAAATTGTGTCATTTTTCTTTGTTTGAGGCACCAGCCACGTTTTCTGGTTGTGTGCCCCTTCTTGCAAGATTGAGAATAAATTCTTTTCTTTTCCACAATTGGGTGAGCCTTATTTTCTTCCAAAAAGAGATTTCTTTCTTACATGTATGCATATGGCTAGGTAAATAAGCCATTGCAACCTCTGCCTTGCTCACTTGGATTACTCTCTCTGGGCGATCCAGCTACCATGTTGCGAGAACACTCAGGCAGCCCCACGGAGGGGTCCCCAGTGCCAGGAGATGAGGCTGCCTGCCAGCAGCCACTGGTGTGCCATCTTGAAAGCCTTGGTTGATATCTTGACTACAACTTTGGGAGAGCCCTGAGCTAAAACACTCAGCTTAGCCGCTATCAATTTCTGACCCTCAAAGTTTGTAAGGTAATATAGTTGTAGGGCTACTAAGTTTGGGGGTAATTAGTTACACAACAATAGATAGCTAATATAATCATCCTCTTTAACCCACATTCCAGTCACTGTAGGAGCTCCATTTGATAAAGAATGGACTGCTGGAGATTACATGATTACTGGATGTCTGTGGCTGGTTGAAGGAAAGCACTCAAAGATGTCCATGTCCTCATCCCAAGAAAACATGTTAGGGTACATGGTGAAGAGGAATTCAGGTCCCAGACAGAATGAAGGCTGCTAAGCTGCTGATCTTTATATAGGGAGATTACCCTCGATTGTCCTGTGGGGTCCAAAAAAAGTGCAAGAGGGTGAGTGAGAGGGAGATGTGCTTACAAAAGAAAGATGGACTCAATGGCTTGCTTGCTTGTGTTGCAGAACTGAGTTTGGTGCCTGCTGCAAGTGAGAAAACAGCCTGGAGCATGGGCGGAGAAAAGAACCCAGGGTGAAGCACCTTGAAATGTGAGAACCAAGGAAGGAACAGGGCAGGCTGGCCTGGGAAAAAGGAGGAGGGGTCAGGAAGCGATCATCTCCAGAAGTCTGAGAGGCTCACCTTCCATCCACTCAGTCTGTTGGCGTGAAGAGCTAGGAGGAAAGAGGACATTTGGTGCCATGGAAAGATACTCATGGGATGTGGTTAAAGGGAAATATTAGATTGATGAGCCCATTTTTCATTTGGTAAAACATGTACACATGTGGATAGAAGAAAAGCTGTTAATATACTTCAAAGTAATGATCTTGGATGATGAGGTTATGGGTATTGCGTTGCTGAGATTAGCAGACAAAACACAGGACTACCTGTTCAGTTTGCATGTCAGGTGGACAACCTGCCTTCCTTTCCTAGGGCTGCTGTGACTAAGTACCACGAGGTGGGTGGCAAAAAACAACAGAA
Organism: Dasypus novemcinctus; assembly: GCF_030445035.2. Lineage (NCBI taxonomy): Eukaryota > Metazoa > Chordata > Mammalia > Cingulata > Dasypodidae > Dasypus > Dasypus novemcinctus. The sequence continues at coordinate 12,704,113 of NC_080679.1, forward strand.
TTTATTGCCTCTCAGTTCTGGCAGCGAAAAGTCCAAAATCAAGGTGTGGGCAGGCCACACTCCCGGACACCCGCGTTGCTCCTTGCTTCTGGAGGCAGCTCCTGTCGACAACCCATCACGTGCTCTACTCCGCTGTGACCCTGAACTCCTCCTCTTACCAGGACACGGGTCGTATTGGATTGAGGGCCCACCCTGCTCCCGGGTGGCCTCATTTTTACTTGCCTAATTCCATCTGTAACGACACTATTTCCAAATAAGGTCCCATTCTGAGTAGGACATCAACTGTCTTTACAGGGACATAATTCAATCCATAACAAGGAATAATGTTTTAAAACAAATGCAATTATGGGTTGTTCATCTGAAATTCCTCTTTACCCAGGTTAGTTAGCAGGGAAGTGAAGATGGTCAACCACCACACCAGGGAATCAGGAGTGCCTACAACTGCAAGGAGGAGAATTGCATCCATCGTTCATGTGGAATCTAAGCCCCCTCTTGATCTAAAGGTGGAGGGGACATCACCATCCCAGGATCCTCAGAATGGAGGAATAAAGTATGGATTAGAGTGGACTTGCTGATATTCTACTATAAAACTATTGTGACGAGTAATAGTAGAAATTGTAGCATTCAGGTGGAGAAAGTGGCCATGGTAGTTGCTGAGGGCAGGGAGAGGGAAGAAGAGATGTGATGTGAGGGCATTTTGGAACTTTGGGTTGTCCTAAATGATACTGCAGGGTCAGATGCTGGGCTTTATATATCCTGCCATAACCCACTGAATGTACTGGGGGAGAGTGAACTACTGGTGAACTATTATCTATGTAGTGCAACAGTGCTCCAAAATGTGTTCACCGAAAGCAATGAGTGTGTCACAATGATGGGGGAGGTTGTTGGTGGGGTAGGGGGGTGGGGGGAAATACGGAAACCTCTTATGTTTTTTAATTTAACATTTTTTTGTGATATATATCTTCAAAAAATACATGGGGGTGAGGGTGGGGAGTGGGTTATATGGGTATCTCATGTTTTTTAATGTAACACTCTGTGATCTATTAACTTCAATTTTAAAAAATGAAAAAAAAAATACAGTGAATGTGCCATAATGATGAAAAAGGTTGTTGATATGGGAGGAGTGGAGGGGTGGGGGGTGGGGTATGTGGGAAACTCATATTTTTTAATGTAACTTTTTTTGTGATCTATGTCAAAAAAAAAGAATTTCATAAAAAAGTAAAATAAAATTAAAAAAAATTTTAAGTGGCTGTCCTGTATTTTATCTGGCAACCCTCTATGGAGAATTTTCCCTTTGTTTTTGTTTCCATGTGTTTTCTGCGCTAAACGTATATTACTTCTGAAATAAAAGGAAAACAAATGTGTCGAAGCACCACCTCGTGACTCCCCCCGGGGCGAGGCGGCGATGCGGCCAGATGCCTGCGCTGGCTCAGCGGCGCCGACCACCAGATGGCGATGCCCGGCCGCGAGTCCCCGGCGCCGCCGCTCCTGGCTTTTGGAGAAACAGGACGAGCGTGTCCTCTCGGGATCCAGAAGACCCTGGGGAGTCCATTCTCCTCCCACGCCCCAGGAGCCAGGAGAGCTGGAACTCTCTCCAACGCACTCTCCGCGCCCTCTCCCTGCTGTGACTATGGATGAGGCCGCGGGGCGGAACCCAGGCTCAGCCGAGTGCGCTCACGGTCGCACGTCTTAAGTCCCCCCGAGGCACGCCTTCACCGGCTCAGCTCATCTTCCTTCGGGGCTGAAAGGGACCCAGGCCCTGCGCGCAGACCCTGAGCAGATTCCAGGAGGGAGGAGGGAAGAGGCGAGGGAGGATCGAGCCCCAAAAGATGAGCGGCTTGAGAAATGAAGGGTATTCTGCCTGGATGAGGAAATGCTCAAACGATCAATTGCTTGCGGAGCTGAGCTTGCCCGCACACCTTGGCACAGTGTGTGCCGAAATCAGGCAGGTGTTCAGGAAAGGTCTTCCATCTTCAAGTTTGTACTGAGCCCCACTCTGTGCCAGGTACTGCCCTGGGCCCTGGGGTTGAGCTGCCTGCCCACCTGGAGTTTATAGTCTAGAGGAGAGCTAAACAATAAACAGGTAGACCAGGACCATTGTTTCATATGGCGTTAAGTACCAGAAGAAAATGAAGCAGAGCAATGGAGCCCTAACCTAGGGCTTGTTTCCTGCCCAAGTCTGTGCTGACAGTGATGCAGGAGTGAGGGGGAGGGGTGGGCAGAGCAGGAGGGTGGGGGCAGGGGGCCACTGCTGCCCTCTGGACACCAGGGCTGGGTGAGGCAGGCATTGAGGGGAAGCCACCAACCCTGATTCCATCTAGGAGGGGGAAATGTCCTTCTAGGGCCTTCGAAGGGATGGAATCCACAGGGCTGGTTGGAAGGAGCCTGGGAAGGAGGAGCTCAAGCCAGACCCCGCCTTGGGTGGAACAAGGCAGGGAGGAGACTCAGGGTCCCCTCGGCCTGGGAGGGGTGAGGGCAGAATGAGCCCTGGAGGAGCAGATTCCTGGGAAGGGTTGGAGGGGACCTGAGCGCCCCGGTTGAGACTGGCAGACCTGAGAATTCTCTCCTGAGCTTCTCTAAGAGTCAAGCTTTGTATCAGGCCACGGCCACGGTGACCCTCTCCCCACAGTGACCACAGTGACCGCCAGCTGGGTCATCTGGGCCCTTCGTCCTGCTCCCTGGGTTGCAGCTTTGGGCTCCGTGGGAAAGCACCTCACCTGTGCAGTGAGGTGAGCCGGCCCTCCATCCACAGCCGGCCCCAGAATTCCTGGGGGGAACCGTCTTTGGGAAGACACCTTTAGAAGTCGCTTGAGTAGGGAGACCCACCTGGGTGGACACTACGTCCCTCTCTTCCTTCCCACAGTGACTTTATCCAGCTCTGCCCAGTGTGGTCAACCCCAGGCGCCTTGTCATCAGGTTGGCTCATCCACGAGAAAAGTGCACGTCCTTCCCTTAGGAAAGCCACCTTGAATATCTGGAGGTGCAGAAAGAAAAGAGAAAAACGTCTTTAATGAACCCCCACCCCCACCCCATTCTTTAAGCTGGACCTTCCCCAGCTGCTGTGCCAGTCAACACACTGATTCTTGCTCTCGAACTTCAGGGTCCTGGGTCCCGGTGGTTTGAAGGTAATCTTTGAGGGTGATTTTGACAAGAGGGGTTTTTAGCTTCTTGTACTGACTTGTGAGCCTTCTACTCCCTCTCCTCTACCAGGAATCTGGGACTTCACAGAACCAGCCCAAGGCTCGGGTGCCAAATCTGTCAACAAGGCAGCAGGGGATGATGGCCCGGCGAGTTTGCCAGCAGCCCTGGGCTCAGCATGGAGTGGGCAACCAGCAAATGCTTGTCAAGGGCTTCAAAGAAGTGAGATCACTGACCAAGGTCATGGCCGCCCAGGGAGGGCCAGCCCACTGGGGCCTGGGGTGGCGGGCCAAGGGACCTGCCGGCCCCTTCATTTGCATAGCTGGGAAGGGGGACTGGGCCGGCCAGCATTTCCCAGAATGCCTCCTGATTGCTGCTCAGGAAGCCGTCCCCGAGGGGTTGGGCAGAGAAGCAGTGAGAGCAGAGGGACGGCAGGGTTTCAGGGTTTGGTTCCAGTATGAGTGGCTCTCACCGCAAGGCGCCAAAGCCACGTCAGAAGGGAAGCGAGCTTAACCACGGCCGCCTCCTCATGGCTGCGGTGGGCTAAAATGGCAGCTCCCCCTGAAAAGGCTGTGTCCACGTTCTCATTCCTGGAACTTGTGAATGTGACCTTTTTGGGAAAAGGGTCTTGGCAAATGTAAGGTGAGGACTTGAGGTGAGGGCACCTCCATTGGCGGGCTGGGCTCTAACGCCAGAGGCAAGGGTGTCTCCAGGGGGCACACGGAAGAGGAGAAGGGCACGTGAAGGCAGAGATTGCAGTGGTCCTTCCACGAGTCAAGGAGCGCCTGGGCCACCGAGCTGGAAGAGGCGAGGGCAGACCCTCCCCTAGAGCGTTGGGGGGCGCGCCCAGCAGACACCTTCCTCCCAGGATCTGGGAGAGGAGCCGTTTCTGGTTGTTTTTTTTTTTTAAATTAAATTGTCTTTTTTATAAGGTACATAGATCACATAAAATGTTACATTAAAAATTATCAGGCAGGAAGCAGATTGGCTCAACTGATAGAGCCTCCACCTACCACATGGGAGGTCCAGGGTCCAAACCCCGGGCCTACTGACCCTGTGGTGAGCTGGCCCACGCGCAGTGCTGATGCATGCAAGGAGTGCCATGCCACACAGGGGTGTCCCCCGCATAGGGGAGCCCCATGCACAAGGAGTGCGCACCGTAAGGAGAGCCACCCTGCAGGAAAAAAGTGTAGCCTGCCCAGGAGTGGTGCCACACACACGGAGAACTGATACAGAAGAACACACAGCAAATGGACACAGAGAGGAGACCGGGGCGGGGGGGGGGGGGGGGGGAGGGAGGCGGAAGGATAGAGAAATAAATAAAAAACAAATCTTTAAAAAATATATGTATGAGGCTCCCACATACCCCCCCCACTCCTCCCACATCAACAACCTCTCTCATCATCGTGGCCCATTCGTGGCATTTGGTGGCTGCATTTTGAGCTCTGCTGCACCGCACGGATGATGGTTCTGTTGTCTCAAGCCTCCGGGTTTGAAGGAATTGGCCACAGCAGCCTCGGGAGACTAAGGGTCCACCCCCCTTCCTGGTCATTCCCGAGGGTCTGCAGCCTGGGACCGCCTTCCGCAGGCGCCTTGCTCTGCCCCACGTCCACCTAGAAGCAGGACCCAGTCCCCCCACCTCGTTGGCTGAGATGTGCTTGCCCCCAGGGTTTCTTGCTTTGAGGAGCCCATGGATGATGGGGTGGGGGAAAGGGTCTAACAGGGCAGGGCTCCGTTCTCCAGTCCCTTTTCTTGCCTGCGTCTCCCCTCAGCCCATCTCTGAAAGGAGCAGCTCCAGTGTCTCTCTTTGTTTAATTAAACATAGCCTTAGCAGCTTATCAAGGAATTAGAGACACAGATTCCGGGTGCCACAGCCAAGAATACGAGCGGACACAGAAGAACACACAGCAAATGGACACAGAGAGCAGACAACAGGGGGGCGGGCAGGGGGAAGGGGAAAGAAAGAAATAAAAATTAAATCTAAAAAAAGAAAAAGAAAAGGAATTGATTCCGAGAGAGTATCACAACTTTTCCTTTCCCCAACCTGATTGGCTGCCTCTGGGGCAGTGAACCCCGGGAGAAGGAATTGTGTGCGGGTGAGTGAGTGTGTATGAGCGTGTAAGCGTGCTTGTGGGCGCGTGTCCCGCTGTTCCCTCCCGCCCCCGCCCTCCAGCCTTGCCTTCGGGAGGAGAGGGGAGGCCAGGCAGCCCTCCCCGCTGGCAAGCCAGAGGCGCCTTGAGGACAAAGAAGAGCAAAACTCAAGGAAACTGCTGGGGGTTCAAGACCCTCCCTGGGTGCATCTTCCTGGGGGTGGCGGAGGCTGGCGCCCGCACACACACAGGCTTGGTGACGCCACCCAGACCTCACGGCTTGCCCGGCGCAGGCCCCTCTTTCGTTGGCCGGCCTGCGGTTAGGTCTGTCACCCCTGGCTTCCCCGCAGCCCACCAGGGCTGTCCCGGCGCAGGCCATTGCTGTCGTCCAGATACACCGGCCGGAAGCCTGAGGGTGTCCCTGACACTCTCCTCCTCACCTAAGCCACCCCATCACCATGGCCTGTCCATCAGATTTCCCGTTTGTCACTCCACGGTCACACCAGCCAGTGTCCCCGTTATTGGCACCAGTGGCGTCTTGTTCCACCCCTTCGTGGCACTTGTCACAGTTGCAATTTGTCCCCTTGAGGACAGAGACGGCAGCTGCTTGTCCATCACGGGGGGGGGGGGCCCTAGTGCCGAAGATGGGGCCTGGTGTGTTGCGGTGTCAAAAGATTGAGAACCAGGACAGTGCTGGCCAGGAACGGAGAGGCTTCCCGCAGAGCGAGGGCCACCTGGCAGGGGCCCCAGGTGGCGGGAAGGGAGCAGACCCACGGCAGATGGGCGCCTCCCCACCCCCCAGCACACAGCTAGAACTGGGGTGGGGGGATCCTGGGCATTGGGAAACTACCCCCACACACCTGGAAGCTGTTTGCCAGGTTCATTCAGCTCTTCAAGGGCAGTTGGCTTCAGAGTGTCTGCAAGTGGCGGGGCAGTAACGAGCACTGAATGGGGAGAAGGGGTCAAGGAAAGTGACGTGGAGACCCTTGCCCCCTTTTCGGGAGACCTTACCTGGGGCACTCATCTATTGGCATTTAGGGAGCCATCTGAAACTCCCTGCTGGGTGACCAGGTCGTGGGTCTCTGTCCACCCTGTGAATCTCCTCCCAAATAATTTTATTTTGAAATTTTCAAACCTACAGAAAAGTCAGAAGAGGACGACGAACCTCCCTGTATCTTAGATTCTCCAGCTGGTGACACTTGGTTACGCTTGCTTTCTCTCTCTCTCTGCATTTTTTTTCACACACTTTTCTTTTGCGGGACTGTTTGAAAGCAACTTGCTGACTTTGTGACACTTCACCCCTGAAACTCTCAGCATCTCCTAAAAAGGACAGTTTCCTGCAAAGCCTCTCCACTATCCCAACCAATATTCCGTTTGTATTCAAATATCAGCACTCGTCCCCCAAAAGTCTTTTATAGCTGGATTTAAGAAATCCTATCCAGGATTCAGTCATGCTTCATGTACGATAATTTGGTTGTTGTGTCTCTTGAAGTCTCTTTCACCTGAAACTGTCCCCAGCCTTCTTGTTGCTGTTATTATGGTTTGTTTTCATGACATTAGCTTTTTTAAAGAGTTCAGGCCAGTTGTCTCGTAGCGTGTCCCACATCCTATTTTAGCCTCGTTGTTTATTCGAGATTAGATTCAGGCTTAATATTTTGGGTGATGTTGTGTACTTCTCATTCCACTGCATCATGAGGCAAACAATGTCAGGTTGCATCACCCCTCTTGGTGACGCTACGTTTGAGCACCAAACCCCTCTCCATCCCCCTTGTAATAAGTTAAAACAAATCACGAATTCATACGACATTTCCAATTCAAAACTACCAGCTCAGGATTTTTCTTGATCTCTTTCACTTGTTGCTTGTATCTTTTTCCCTCAGTAAAAAAGATAGTTTTCTATTTGCTTTACATTTGCGTAAAGGTTCCGGAATTGCAAGACCAGTACCAGTGAACCTACTAAGTAAAGTTTAAGGTATTTTTTTGCAGGCCCCTCCTTTTTTTTTATTGGAGAAGTTGTAGATCTTCTCCAATAAAGATCATACAGAAAATAGAGTTCCCACCTCCCCTCGCCATTGAAAGCATTTTGCAGTCCTTTTTTGTTGTTAGAACATATCCCATTAGGGATGGACAATCAGAATTAATTCCTTGCTCTGTGTGGCTATGGTATTGCTTTGATTTGTTACCAGTCTGATTGTTGGTACTCTGTTGTACTATTTGTTTTTTCCCAGCCTTTTAAAATTGAATTTTATTTTTTGAACACGTGAAACATTTATATTTGATGTATGTTATCAAAATGTCTATGTGAGGAGCCTCACCCCACCCGGTCCCCGCTGCCCCTCCCGCTCCCACGGTTAACTCTTCATTAGTTTCTGTTTTATTCTTCCTGTATTTTCACCCAGCTAGCACACAGGCGTTCTCATTTTCTCCTTATTACACAGAAGATGGCACCGTGCACGTCCTCTGGGCCCCCTCGGGCATTGCTGGCCATCGGAGCAGGCTCCTGGCATGCGCTGTCACTCCCGCAGCCCCAGAACCTTCTGCCTTCGCAGCCCCGGCGTTTGTGTGGTCGGCCGGGGCGGGTGTTTGGGGCGACCGGGCCGTGCCACGATGCCAGGGCTCTGGAACTAGCCGGGTGGTGCCGGGGCAGGGACCCCTCAGAATTCGGAGGGTTCCGAGAAGACAGAGGAGGAAGTGCAGCTCTGGGGACCGGCCGCCGCCTTAGCTTCCTGGGGCTGCTGAAACGAGTCACCACGGGCCGGGCAGCTTCGCCCCCCAGAAACCTGCCGCTCGCTTCTGCAGGCCAGAGGGCGAAAGCGCAGGTGTGGGCCGGGCCGTGCAGCCTCGGGGGCTCTGGTGAAGAGGCCTTGCCTGCAGCCCCCGCTTGCAGCTGCCTCGCCCCCCTCTGCCTGCGCCCCCAGATGCCTCCTCCCCAGTGTCTGGGTGTCCACGTTTCCCTCTTCTCAGGATGCAGGTGGTGTCCGATAGGCCCACGCACTCCTCAGCTCTGTGTCACCGGCAGTGCCCTCCGCTTCCCTTGACCACATCTGCAAAGATCCTGCTTCCAAACAAGGTCCCGTTCACAGGTACTGGGGGCTGGGTCTCCAACCTATCTTTTGGGGGGACGCAATTCAGCCCCCACAAGTCACGCCGCAGGCCGACTCCTCCTGTGCCATCTCCATTCTCCTGCTTCTCACGGGAGGTGTGTGGATTTGGGGTTGCCTTTTCGAGGAGGGGTTTGAGGCTGGCGGATTAGGAAGTCCTGCAAGGAAAGAAGGGTTGCTAGGACAAACTCTTCATCAAATTACATACTTTTTTTTTTTTTGGAAGCAGATTTGGCTCCACGGATAGAGCGTCCGTCTACCACATAGAAGGTCCAGGGTTCAAACCCAGGACCTCCTGACCCGTGTGGAGCTGGCCCACACTCAGTGCTGATGCGCACAAGGAGTGCCCTGCCAAGCAGGGGTGTCCCTGCACAGGGGAGCCCCACATGCAAGGAGTGCGCCCCGTAAGGAGAGCCACCCCATGAGAGGAAAGTGCAGCCTGCCCAGGAGTGGCGCCGCACACACGGAGAGCTGACACAGCAAGATGACACAACAAAAAGAAACACAGATTCCTGGTGCTGCTGACAAGAATACAAGTGGACACAGAAGAACACACAGTGAATGGACACAGAGAGCAGACAACTAGGGGGGAGGGCAGGGAAGGGGAGAGAAAGAAATAAAAAATAAAATGCCTTAAAAAAATTACGCGCTTTTTGACACCTTGAGACCTCACGTTATAGATGCTCTAATAACGCTCTTTGGATTCATAAAGGTTCCGATTTCCTGTAAATAAGATTAGTCTCTGTTATTGTTGCATTAACTTGGTGACTCTGGGAGGCACAGCTCTCTGAGGGGAATCCTCATAAGTACTAAGCATGATATTGGCTAACAGTGTGTGAAAATCGCAGCGAAACCAGCTCTCTCACAGCACAGAGCCCCCTCACAATGGAAAGTGCGGGGGGGCGGCGTGATTAGCTGGAGGAGGGTGTGAAGTCATGAATGGGACAGGAATTGGAGGATGCCTTGGAGGACCTCGTAAAGTCTACACCAATACAGCTGTGATTGGATCAACTTAGCCAGGCCCGCGGGTCCAGGCGTCGTGACGGAACCACGGGAATGGCGAGAGCGGCGCTTGTCAGGCCTAGCCCCCCTGGGGAAATTTTCGGCAGAGGCATTTGACGGTGCTGCCCAGGGAGTGAGTTAGCGGCATCAGAGAACACAGAGCTGAGGGGAGCCCAGTGAGTCAGAGCTGGAGATCGGGGAGGGTGAGAACCACCACTTCCTGTGTATGAAAAAGGCTCCAATGACTGTCACCGTGACCGAGAATCAAAATCAGATTCTTTTGTGCCTCGGCGTCAGGTCCCCACAGACTCCTGAAAAAACCCAGGTCGCTGCCCAAGGCGCCTGCCTGGGGGAGGTGGGCGTGGGGTGCCTGGTTCGCGACTTTGCTTGGGGTGGTTTTTAGGGTCAGTAGCCGAGCGGATGTTAACATTAATTCAGTAATCTCTGGCTTATTTCATGTTATCCCCCATCAGGCAAAGTACTGCAGAACTGTGAAAGCCGAGCAATTGTGCCTGATGATCAGGCAACGCTGGATGGAGGAGTTGGTGCTTATATAGACCCAACCTTACAGGGAGATGGGATTTCGATAGAAGAGGACAGAGGTCCAGGGGTTGGAAAGAAGGGGGGCCAGAGGCAGAAAGGAAAGGTGTGGCTCAGAAACCAAGCATCGGGCCAAGCCATAGGTCTCCACCCAGAACGGACTTCTGGGATAAAATAAAACTTCAGTTTCTCCAAACATAATCATGACCATTTTATTTCAAAACTTTTGGGGTCACATTTTAAAAGCTTGACGTGTCAGAACAGGAACACTGGTTTCTGGGCACCGCCAACTGCAAAGATTTCTTCTGTCGTGACTAGACTGAACATTTGCGATGAGAAAGACACCCATTTCAACTGAGGTAGGTGGAGGAGCAGGATATTTTGGGGACACCTGGGCTGCCCAGGAGAGTCCTGTTTACTCCTAGGGTTCAGGTGTAATTGTCAAAAACACCCACTCTCACTCCCCAAAGTGTGTCCTAGTTTGGACAATAAATCATACGGTGCTTCGATTCCCAGCTGCTGTGACAGCTGCCACACAGTTGGTTGGCTTGAGCCGTGGGATTTGTTGTCTCACGTTCTGGAGGCTGGAAGCCGGCTCCTCCTTGGATCAGTAGCTTTTGGCCTTGGGCTCATTGGCTTTCACCATTCCATGGAGGTTGTCCTCTCTTTGCCCTTCCAAGTTCCCTCACTTCCGGCTCCTCCTTGTGGCTTTCTCTCATTCTTTCTGAATTTCTTTTTGCTTATAAAGGACTCCAGTAATTTGGATTAAGACCCAACTTCCGCAGGCCACACTTTAACCAAAGTTAACCCTGAAGATCCTATTTACCCTGGGCCCACACCCACAGAAACGCAGCTCAAGCCCAGGAAAGAACAGGTCTAAATTTGGAGTATGTAGCTTAAGTTACCACATACGGCTACTGTATTAGTCAGCCAAAGGGGTGCTGATGTAAAATACCAGAAATCGGTTGGTTTTTATAAGGTGAATTTATTTCGGGTAGGATCTTACAGATACCAGGCCAGAAAGCATAAGTTACTTCCCTCACCAAAGTCTGTTTGGAGCAAGATGGCTGCCGACGTCTGCGAGGGCTCAGGCTTCCTGGGTTCCTACGTTCCTGGGGCTTGCTTCTCTCTGGGCTCAGGGTTCCTCTCTTCCTGGGGCTGGCTTCTCTTTCCTCTGTGAGCTGACTTCCCAGGGCTCCAGATTCAGTCTTCAGCATCAAACTCCAACATCAGAAACCCTCAACTCTGTCCTTTGCCATGAGTTCCCACCCACAAGGGGCAGGGAGTCAACATCCTAATCATAACTCAATCATGCCCAAGTACAGATCAGATTACAAGTGTAATCCAATATGTCTTTTTGGAATTCATCAATTATATCAAACTGCTACAGCTATCCTATTTACCATGCTTTTTTGTTTCCTCCACATGATTCTGGCATTTTTCTTCCTTGTGAAAGTTTAAGAGTTAAAGAATTCCCAAACTTGAAAGTCTTGAAAGACTCAAAATCTAAAATATACAGGCATACCTCGGAGATACTGTGGGTTTGGGTTCAGACCACCGCAGTGAAGTGAATATGGCAATAAAGTGAGTCACACGAATCTTTTAGTTTCCCAACGCATGTGAAAGTTATGTTTACTCTATACTGTAGTCTCTTAAGTGTGCAAGAGCATTATGTGTAAAAAACAATGTGCATACCTTAATTAAAATGTGACCCAGAGACACTGAGTAAGCACACGCTGTTGTGAAAATGTGGCATCGATAGACTTGCTCAACTCCCTGTTGCCACAAACCTTCAATTTGTAAAAATGCAGTCAATCTGCAAAGCGCAATAAAGCCAAGTAGAGCAAAACGAGGCATGTCTGTAACTGAATTGTATAACTAGAAATTAAACAGCACTCTCAAGGGTATTTAGTTTAATGTTACAAATACAACATATAATTTTACAATTAGTTAAAATTATGATAAAATGGAATCTCTGCTGTCCTCCTGCTTAATATTCTCATTTAAATCTTTATATTATGTATTACATCATAAAGCTATCTAGCTCCCCATGCTCCCTTAACCATCAATCTACTTCCCTATTTATGTACCGGGACGTTCTTAATGATGGGTTTGGTACATCAAATAAATGGCTTTCACCATCATCATTAGTTACGTGGCGTTTTACTCTGATAATAATAATTATACGTTTATACGTTAACAGATGGGTAGAATTTTGTCGCTCCTCCCTGCGTGTGGTCACCCTCTCTCTTTGGAAGTGAATGTACAGCAGATAGCAACGCTGAATCAGAGTGGCGAGCGCCCTCCCTCCCTCCCTCGCGGCCTGGGGGCTGAAGTCCGTGGTCACCCAGGCTTTCACCCAGTCACGGATGCAGCGGGTTTCGGAGGCTGGAAATGAGGCAAAGCTTCCATGGCTTTCTGGCGCCTAAGGGTTGAAGGTGGCGCTTAAAAGCAGAGTTTTGCCAAATACTGATTCTGAAGCTGAGTTTTGACGCAGGCAGCTCAGCCAAGGCAGCCAGATTCCAGCGGGTGGTGGGCTTGGCTCAGAGTGGTACAGGTGAGAACGGAGGAGGGTGGCGCTGGAAGGTTCTGGAATGCCAACCCGAGGGGCCTGAGCTTTCCCCCTTGGGGGCAGAGCGGGTGTCCCTGCAGCCTCTCAGCAGGGCATGCATGGACGTGGGAGGGCCCCGGGGGCTGCCAGCATTTGATCCGGTCTCCCCCGCCCCAGACCACGTGGGTCTTCTCCTTTTGGACTCCCTGCCTCCTAATCCGGGGGAGATGAGTCAGTATTCCTGGGACCCTGGCCCCACCTGTGAGATGTCACCTCTGTCGCCTGCTGTCCCACCCCTGCGGCAGCCTTGTCCAGGGTGTGGCCTCTGCCCCCTGGATTGCTGATGAAAAAGGAGCTAGCACATACCCAGGTGGTATGAAATTCAAAAAGTGCAAAATAAGTGTACCCTAAAAAGGAGGAATCCCTCCCAACTCCTGTTCTCCAGGTTCCCCGTTCCTTACCCTGGCAACCAAGCTTCCAATTTCTTCTGGATCTTGTGAGGATATTCTTCTGGAGTAAAGTAGACATTTACAGGCACATAAAACATAAATGGGCTTTTATTTCTTTTTTTAAAAATTTTCATAAACAATAGTGTACCATACACACCTATGTGCACTTTGTTTTTTTCCATCTAATGTGTTTCAGAAAGGGTCCCAAATCAGTTCATAAAGTGCTTCTTCATTCTTCCTAACAGCTATCTAGTACTCTGTTGCATGGACGTCCCAATTTTGTTTTTTTAACCAGTCCTTTGCAGAAGTGCTGCTCTTGTGTAATAAACAACGCTGCGGTAAATGACCTTGTGTATTCACCATTTCCCATGCGAGCACATCTTTAGAATGCATTCTTGGTTTAGAGTGGCAGGGTCAAAGGGGCTGTACCTTTGTACAGCTGTGATACTGATGACTATTACCCAATTTCCTGCCATTTGGGTTGTATCAATTTACATTTCCACCAACTGTGCCTGCGAGTGCTTGTTTCCCCCTGCCTCACTACAGAGACGTTCTCAAGCTTTTGGATGTGAGCCTGTCTGACCCTGGAGAGGTTCCATTGTGTATTTTTTTTTTAGGAGGTACTGGGGATTGTACCAGGGACCTTGTGCAAGCAAAGAAGTAGTCAGTCACTGAGCTACACCTGCTCTGCCCACAGTGTACTTTTTTTTTTCTATATTATTTCTTTTTATTTGAATATTTTTTCACTTTATTTTGTATATTTAATAATTGAAAATATGAAACTAATTTGAAATAAAAAGAAAACATAGTTGAATATAAACATGCATTTCTCCATTAAATGTACTGGATACATATAAATTTTTAAAAATCATACATATTATGTATATAAATTACATAATATATTTGGTTCATAGTAACACAATCATCCAGTATTTGTCCTTTTATGTCTGGCTTGCATCGTGCAACATAATGTCCTCCAGGTTCATCCATGTTGTCATATGCTTTATGACTTCATTTTTCTTACAGCTGTGTAGTATTCCATCGTGGGAATACACCACAGTTTGTTTATCAATTCATTGGTTGAAGACACGCGGGTGGTTTCCAACTTTTGGCAATCATGAATAGTGCCACTATGAACATCAGTGTGCAGATGTCTGTTCATGTCGCTGCTCTCAGTTCTTCTGGATATATACCCAGCAGAGCCATTGCAGGGCCATGTGGCAAGTCTATATTTAACTTCTTTAGCAACTGCCGAACAGTCCTCCACAGTGGCTGTACCATTCTGCATTCCCACCAATCGTGAATAAGTGTTCCTGTCTCTCCACATCCTCTGCAACACTTGTAGTTCTCTGTCTTTTTTTTCTCCTCCCCCCCCCCCCCCCCCCCCCGCCTCGCTGTTTTAGCTGTGTCCATTCACTGTGTGATCTTCTGCATCTATTTCTCTTTTGGTCTTCTCATCTTTCTCTTCTAGGATTCACTGGGATTTGGTCCTGGGGACCTCTGATGTGGAGAGAAGCTCCCTGCCAATTGCGCTACCTCAACTCCTGGTCTCTGCTGCGTTTTACCTTGACTCTCCCCTTCATCTTTCTTTTGTTGCAACATCATCTTGCTGCATGATTTACTTGCACGGGCACTGGCTCACTGTGCGGGCGCTTGCGTGGGCCCTTCAGTTAGCATGTGGGCACTCAGCTTGCCACACGGGCACTCACGTAGGCAATTGGCTCACCATGTGGGCACTTAGCTTGCCACGCGGGTACTCAGCTCAACACATGGGCACTCAGCTTGACACACGGGCTCTCATATGGGCACCAGCTCACTGTGTGGGCACTTGGCTTGGTGGGCAGGCACTTGGCTTGCCATGTGGGCACTGGCTCGTTGTGGAGGCACGCTTTGTCTTCTTTTTTCACCAAGAGGTCCCAGGGATCGAACCTGGGTCCTCCCACATGGTAGGTGGAGGCCCTATCACCTGAGCCACATCTGCTTCCCTCTGTCTTTTTAATGTGGCCATTCTGATAGGCATGAAATGATATCTCATTGTAGTTTTGATTTGCTTTCCCCTAGTCATTAGTGATGTTGTACACTTTTTCATGTGTTTCTTTGCCATTTGTATTTCTCCTTTTGACAAATGTCTATTTAAGTCTTTTGCCCATTTTTTAAGTGGGTTGTTTGTCTTTTGATTGTTGAGTTGTTACATCTCTTTATATATCCTAGATATTAAACCCTTAATGGGCATGTGATTTCCAAATATTTTCTCCCATTGAATTGGCTGTCTTTTCACCCTTTTGACCAAGTCCTGTGAGGTGCAAAAGTGTTTAATTTTAAGAAGGTCCCATTTATCTATTTTTCCTTTTGTTGCATGTGCTTTGGGCATAAGGTACAAGAAACCAACACCTACAAGGTCTTGAAGATGTTTCCATATAGTATATTTTCAATTTGCATATTTTTTTATTAAGAGTGAGGTGGGTTGAGCAGTTTTCCATTTTTATGAATCATTTGTATTTCCTTTACTGTGAACTGCCTATTAATATCCTCTTGGCCATTTTTCTATTGGATTGTTGATCTTTTTTCATTGATTTGCTTGTAGAGGGTTGCAAGTAGTTTTTGGAGCGTTGCAAGTATTTTTTCCTCAGTTTGGCATTTATCTTTTTTTTTAAGGTACGGGGGCCAGGGATTGAACCTGGGACCTCATACGTGGGAAGCCGACGCTCAACCACATATTGGCTCCCCTGTGCTGGTTTTTCCATTTCTTTGTCTGTTTGGTATTTTGTTTTTAGGAGGCACAAGGAACCGACCCAGGACCTCCCATGTAGAAAGCAGGCACTCAACCGCTTGAGCCACATCTGCTCCCCGGCATTTATCTTTTGACTTTGAGTACGATGGCTTTTTTTTATTTCCTAAATTAATAGACTTTATTTTTAGAACAGTTTTAGGTTTACAAAAAAATTGAGCAGAAAGTACAATGAGTTCCCACATTTTCCTCTCACCTGCACATTTTCTCCTGTTTTTAACATCTGACATTAGTGTGGTTCATTGAATACATCTCTCTCTTTTTTTTTTCTACCAGAATTTTTATGGTGATTTCATTGAAACAACAAATAAATTTGGGCAGAATTGACTATGAACATGTTGTTTTGTTTTTTTTTAGGTATTGAGTGCTGATCTTTTTTTTTTTTTAAGATGTTTTTTGTTTATTTCTCTCCCCTTTCCCCCTGCCCCCCGCCCCCAGTTGTCTGCTCTCTGTGTCCATTCACTGTGTGTTCTTCTGTGTTCGTTTGTATTCTTGTCAGTGGCACCTGGAATCTGTGTCTTTATTTGTTGTGTCATCTTGCTGTGTCAGCCCTCTGTGTGTGCGGCACCGTTCCTGGGCAGGCTGCCCCTTTTTCGTGTGGGGTGGCTCTCCTTACGGGGCGCACTCCTTGTGCGTGGGCTCCCTTACACGTGGGACACTCCTGCGTGGCAGGGCACTCCTTGTGCACATCAGCACTGTGCATGGGCCAGCTCCACACGGGTCAAGGAGACCCGGGGTTTGAACTGCGGACCTCCCATGTGATAGGCAGATACCCTATCCATTGTCCGCTTCCCTGAACCTGTTCTTTTATTTCAGGATTTCTTTTAATATACCAATGTCTAGTCCTGCACATTTCTTTTTTTGCCTAGATTTGATAATTTTGGTGCTTTTGTAAATGGTATTCCAATTTTTGGTTGTTGCTTTTGTATGGAAATAGAATTGATTTTGCAGATTGTCTTTGTATTCAGAGACCTTGTTAAAAGTAATTGATTAATTCTAATAGTTTATAGATTCTTCTGGATTTTGTACGTATACAATCCTGTCATCTGCGAATAAAGCGTTTTACTTCTTCCATTCAATTTCTTTCCTCTTCTGTTTCTTTTGCTCTCCTTATTGTGCTGGCTGGGATGTCTAGTAAGATGCTGAGTAGAAATGGGGATAGTAGACATGTTTTTTCCCCACCTTTGAGAGTGGAAAAGCATTCCCTAGTTCACCATTAAGTATGATGCTAGTTGTATACTCTTTATCATATTGTATACTCTTTATCATATTAAGATAGTATCCTTCTTTTTTTTTAAGATTTATTTTTTATTTATTCCCCCACAACTGTCTGCTTTCTGTGTCCATTCGCTGTTTCTTCTGTGACCACTTCCATCCTTATCAGCAGCACTGAGAATCTGTGTTTCTTTTTGTTGTGTCATCTTGTTGTATCAGCTCTCCATGTGTGCGGCACCATTCCTGGGCAGGCTGCACTTTCTTTCACACTGGGCAGCTCTTCTTACGGGGTGCACTCCTTGCGCGGGGGACACCCCTGAGTGGCAGGGCACTCCTTGCGTGCATCAGCACTGCGCATGGGCCAGCTCCACACGGGTCAAGGAGGCCCGGGGTTTGAACCGCGGACCTCCCATTGGCAGGCAGATGCCCTATCCATGGGGCCAAGTCCACTTCCCCCTTCTATTCTTAACTTGCTGAGGGTTCTTTTCATGCATGGTTATTGAATTTTAGCCAATGATTTTTGTATCATTTGAAATGACTGTGTGATTCTTCTTTATTCACTTAATGTTGTGATCTAAACTGATTGACTTTCAAATGATAAACTAATCTACCATTCTCAAAATCTCTCTTGGTCAAGATGTTTTAACACTTTTATATGTTATTTTGGGTTCAGTTTTCTAATATATTGTTTAAGATTTTTATGTCTATGTTCATTTGCGAGATTGGCCTGTGATTTTCTTTTCTCTTAATATCCTTTATATGTTTTGGCGGTAGGGTTATGTTTTATTGTGTGAAAGAGCTAATAACATTTCCCTTTGAGTCTTTCTTTCTTTCTTTTTTTCATGTGGATAATAATTTATTCTGTAGTTCACACTCTCTCCTGGTACATTCGGTGGGGTATGGCCCTGCAATATCTTTTAGGACAACTTCAAGTTCCAAAAATGCACCCACATCACATTTCTTCTTCCCACTCCCTGCCCTCAGCAACTATTGTGGCCACTTTTTCCACCTCGATGCTACAATTTCTTCTATTACTAGTCACAGTAGTTTTATAGTAGAATATCAGTAAGTCCACTCTAATCCATATTTTATTTCTCCATTCTGTGGGCCCTGGGATGGTCATGTCCACTCCATCTCTATATTGAGAGAGGTCTTAGATTCCACATGGCTGATGGATGCAATTCTCCTGCTTGCAGTTGTAGGCACTCTCGTTTCCCTGGTGTGGTGGCTGACCATCTTCACCTCCCTGTTAGCTGACCTGGGTAAGACCAACGAACCAGAGAGTAGGAGTTGCAACTCTGCTGAGGCTCAGGACCCAGCTGGCACCTGGCTAGTCCATAGATTCAAGTCTTCTGAATATATTCCAACCTCAGTGCCAACCACAGGTTCAGTAAAAGTGACCAAAGAGGCATGTGTAGAAAGGTCACATCTGAGTCCAACTCCATCACACTCAGGGACACAAATTCCAAAGTAGGGGCAACTGATATGGTACTGAGCTCCAGAGTCATCTGTCATGACCATATCCCTGTGGGCCTCTGTAGCCCTCGGGAGAACCTGTACCTGGGGTTGTTGAATACATCTCTTGAACCAATATTGATACATTATTTTTAACTAATGTCTATAGTTTAGATTGAGGTTAACTGTGTTGTACAGTTCTATGGGTTTTGACAAATGTGTAATGTCATGTGTCCACTATTAAGGTATCATACAGGATAGTTTTACTTCCCTAAAAATCCCCTGTGCTTCACTATTCATCCCTACCTTCCAAACCCCTGGCAAGCACTTATCTTTTTACTGTCTCTATAGTTTTGCCTTTTCTAGAATATCAGTATAGGCAGAATCATACACGA
Source organism: Dasypus novemcinctus (assembly GCF_030445035.2). NCBI lineage: Eukaryota > Metazoa > Chordata > Mammalia > Cingulata > Dasypodidae > Dasypus > Dasypus novemcinctus. The sequence goes on from NC_080679.1 coordinate 12,722,837, forward strand.
AGTGACTTCTTTTACTTATCAGTACACATTTAGGGAAGCGGATTTGGCTCAATCTGCCTACAACAGAGCATCTGCCTACAACATGGGAGGTCCAGGGTTCAAACCCAGGGCCTCCTTGACCCGTGTGGAGCTGGCCCATGCCCAGTGCTGATGAGCGCAAGGAGTGCCCTGCCACGCAAGGGTGTCCCCCGTGTATGGGAGCCCCATGTGCAAGGAGTGTGCCCCGTAAGGAGAGCTGCCCCATGGGAAAAAAGTGCAGCCTGCCCAGGAGTGGTGCCACAAACACGGAGAGCTGATGCAGCAAGATGACACAACAAAAAGAGACACCGATTCCTGGTGCTGTTGACAAGAACACAAGCAGACACAGAAGAACACACAGCAAATAGATACAGAGAGCAGACAATTGGGGCGGGGGAAGGGGAGAGAAATAAATAAAAAATAAATCTTAAAAAATATATACATTTAAGCTTCTTCCATGTCTTTTCATGGCTTGATAGTTCATTTCTTCTTATAGGTAAAATTCTGTGTATGAATGCACCACGTTTTTTTTCCGTCCATTTACCTATTGAAGAAGATCTTGGCTGCTTCCAATTTTTGGCAATTTTTAATAAAGCCCTGTGAACATGTATACACAGGTTTCTGTATGGACATAGCTTTTCAGCTCAGTTGGAGAAATACCTAGGTGTGTGATTTCTGCATCATATGGTATGCAAATTGGCTGTATCATTTTGCATTCCTACCAGCAATGAATTAGAGTTCCTGTTGCTCTGCATCCTTGCCAGAATTTGGTGTTGTCAGTTTTTTTGGATGTTAGCCATTCTAATAGGTGTGTAGTGGCATCTCATTGTTATTTTAATTTGCAAAGTCCCTAATGACATATGATGTTGAGCATATATGTCATGCTTAATTGCCATCTGTATACTCTGGTGAGGTGTCTATTCAAACGTTTTGCTCATTTTTAAACGGTTGTTTTCTCATTGTTGAGTTTTAACAGTTCTTTGCATGTTTTGGATAAAAGTCCTTTATTAGACAGGTGTTTTGCAAATATTTTTTCCCAATTCATTCCAGGAAGTTTTTTTGTTGTTGTTGATTCTTTGGGATTTTCTTCATAGATAATTACGTCATCTGTGGAAAAGAGAATTTTATTTCTTCCTTTCCAATCTGTGTATCTTTTATTTCCTTTCTTTATCTTATTGCATTAAGTAGGACTTCCACTATGATGTTGAATAGGAGTGGTGAAAAAGGACATCCTTACATTATCCGTGATCTTACAGGGAAAACATCTAGTTCCTCATCTTAAGTATGATGTTAGTTGTAGGTTTCTGAGAGGTTTTTTTTAAAAAATCATGAATAGATGTTGGATTTTAAGCTAATGCTTCTTCTCCACCCATTGATATGATCATATGATTTTTCTTCTTTAGCCTGTTGATGGAATGGATTATATTAATTGATTTTTGAATGTTGAACTAGCTTTGCATACTTGGAATAAATACGATGTGATTATAGTGTATAATTCTTTTCACACATTGTTTGATTTGCTGATATTTTGTTGAGCATTTTTGCATCGATGTTCATGAGAGAACGTAGATTTTTTTTGAAGATTTATTTTATTTATTTCACCCCCCTCCCCTCATTGTTTGCTCTTGTTGTCTGCTCTCTATGTCTGTTCATTGTGTGCTTTCTGTGTCTGTTCATCTTCTTCTTAGGAAGCACTGAGAACCAAACCTGGGACCTACCATGTGGGAGGGAGGTGCCCAACCTCTTAAGCCACATTTGCGCCCTGCTTGTTGTTTCTCTCATTGTATTTCCTCACTGCGTCATCTCATTACATCAGCTTGCCATGTCAGCCTGTCTCATCCTCTCCCTGTCTTGCTTGTCTTTAAGAGGCACCAGATAAAAACATATTTTAAAAAAAGAATTTTTATATAATTATGAAGATTTTCCTTCATAAAAAAAAAAAAAAAAGAGGCACCAGAAACTGAATCCAGGACCTCCCATGTGGTAGATGGGCACCCAACTGTTTTAGCCACATCTACTTTCCAAGAACATAGATTTTTGGCATCAAATGTTCTTTTTTTTTTTAAAGATTTATTTTATTTCTCTCCCCTTCCCCCTCCTCACCAGTTGTCTGTTCTCTGTGTCCATTTGCTGTGTGTTCTTGTTTTTGTCCGCTTCTGTTGTTGTCAGTGACACAGGAATCTGTGTTTCTTTTCGTTGCGTCATCTTGCTGTGTCAGTTCTCCGTGTGTGCGGTGCCATTCTTGGGCAGGCTGCACTTTCTTTCACACTGGGCAGCTCTCCTTACGGGGCACACTCCTTGCGCGGAGGACACCCCTGAGTGGCAGGGCACTCCTTGTGTGCATCAGTGCTGCGTATGGGCCAGCTCCACACGGGTCAAGGAGGCCCGGGGTTTGAACCGCAGACCTCCCATGTGGTAGACGGAAGCCCTATCCATTGGGCCAAGTCCGCTTCCCCAAATGTTCTTTATAATGTCTTTATCTGATTTTGGTATTATGGTAATGCTGGCATCATAGAATGAGTAAGAAAGCATTCCTCCTGCTACTAGTTTCTGAAAGATATTATTGAGAATTGGCATCAGTTCTTCCTTATATGTTCGGTAGACTTCAACAGTGAAACCATCTGGGTCTAGTTTTTTCTTTTTTGGAAAGTTATTATCAGTTCAATTTCTTTAAAAGATAGAAATCTATTCAGATGATCTATTTCTTCTTGAGTGAGTTTTGGCAGATCGTGTCTTTCAAGAAAATGGCCCATTTCATCTAAGTTATCGAATCTGAGGGTATAGAATTATTAATAATATTCCTCTATTATCCTTTTTATGTCCATGGGATTGATAGTGATGGCCTCTCTTTCATTTATTATATTAGTAACTTGTGTCTTCTCTCTTTTTGTCTTGGCTAACTTGGCTAAAAAAAACTTTTGGTTTTGTTTATTTTGTCTATGGATTTTCAGTTTTCAATTTCATTGATTTCTGCTCTATATTTTAATCATTTCTTTTCTTCTGATTTTGTTAGGTTTATATTGCTCTGATTTCCTAAGGTGGAAGCTTAGATTATTAATTTTAGATCTTTCTTTTTTTCTAATATGTGAATGCAAGTGTTATAAATTTCTCTCTACTGCTTTTACTGTGTACCACAAATGTTGATTAGTTCTGTTTTCATTTTCCAAAATATTTTTATCTTCTCTTGAGACTTCTTTGATACATGTTATTTATTTATTAAGATTTTATTTTATTTATTTATTTATCCCCACCCCCTCATTGTTTGCACTTGCTGTGTCTGTTCTTCTTCCTTGTTTCTTTAGGAGGGACTGGGAACCAAACCTGGGATCTCTGATATGGGAGGGAGGTGCCTAATCATTTGAGCCACCTCAGTTCCCTGCTCTATTGTGTCTCTCATTGTGTTTTTCTTCCTGTGTCTCTTGTTGTATCAGCTTGCTGCACCTGCCCATCATGCCAGCTTGCTGTCTTCTTTAGGAGGCACTGGGAACCAAATCAGGGACCTCCCATGTGGCAGACAGGAGCTCAATCATTTGAGCCACATCTGCTTCCCACATACGTTATTTAGGGAGTATGGTTTAATCTCCAAATATTTTGGGATTTTGCAGCTGTCTTTCTGTTATTGATTACTAGTTCAATTATTTGTGGTCAGAGAGCATAATTTGTGCAATTTCTGTTCTTTTGGGTTTATTGAGAGTTGTTTTATGTCCAAGAATGTGGTCTAACTTGGTGAATATTCCATGTGAACTTGAGTAGAGTGTGCACTCTGATGTTGTTGAATGAAGTTTCTAAAAATATCAACTAGATTCAGTTAATTGATGGTATTTTCAGTTCAACTATATCCTTAGTGATTTTCTGCCTCCTGGATCTGTCAATTACTGATAGAGGGTTGTTGAAGTCTCCAGCTATAATAGTGGATTTATCTTTTTCTCTTTCTAGTTCTATCAGCTTTTACCTCATGTATTTTGATGCTCTGTTGTTAGGCACATATATGTTAAAGATTGTTTTGCCTTTTGGAGAAGTTACTCTTTTATCATTATGTAATAAACCTCTTTCTCTCTGACAGTTTTCCTTGTTTTGAAGTCTGCTTTGTCTGAAATTAATATAGCTACTCCAGCTTTCTTTTTGTGCAGTGTTAGTATGGTATATCTTTCTCCATCTCTTTACTTTTAATCTATCTGTGCCTTTATAGTTAAAGTGGATTTCTTGTAGACAACAGTTGAGTCTTGTTTTTGTATTCAGTCAGACTGTTTCTTTCATTTAATTGGTGTAATTAGACCATTCACATAGTTGAATTAATATCTGCCATGTTTGTAACTGCTTTCCATTTGTTGCACTTGTTCTTTGTTACTTTTAAAAAATCTTCCCCTGTTTTCATTAAGCATTTCATACAATTCCATTTTCCCTCCTCTCCCAGCATATTAATTATACTTATTTAAAAGTTTTTTAAAAAATTGTTGCCTTAGAGTTTTACTCAGATGTTCAATTTCTTTCTTTTTTGTAAGGATTTAGTGATGGGGGACTGTGTGTTACCACTGCTCTTTGATTCTTGGTTTGACCTGGATCGTTAGGATTGTCCCTGCTAATTGCTCAAAACTGGGTTCTGGACTAAGTAATTGGTTGCAGACCTGCTTCCTAGGGCCTTGGGGAGGGAAGCTACAAAGGTTGGGAAAAGTCTCCCTTATTTTTAATTTTTTCACATGCACTTCCTTGGTCTGTTCAGCAGATAGCACCCTTTTGCAGCCCTCTCAGTTCAATACCTGGTGAGAGTTTGTTGCAACACACATCGGATTAATGTGATAGAGGTTCCTGCCTGGAGGCTAAGAACCTCATAAACTTTCTCAGTTCTCCAGCGACAAGTTTTCCAGCCTTCTCTGGCAGCCCCCACCCTTTTCCTGGGTAGGAAATATTTCCACTCCTCTCTGTGTCCTCAAAAATCAGTTTTGGTTAGTAGAAAAGGAGTTTGGGAGGGTCATATATCTTTAGCCCCTTGTGGGCACCCAAGGCAAACTATGCCCAGCCTAGAGGGCTCGTGGGGATGGAACATAACAAATTTGTGGGTCATAAGCTGAGTCAGCCTTAGGCTGTGTCCTTCTTGCTCCCCTTTCCTGGGTGAAGGACCCCTGAAGCCCCCTTTGTGTGTAACCTTAGGCCCAGAGGCCTGAGAATTCTGAAGTGTTTTTAGAATGGGGAAGGGTGCCGGCAGTAGCAGCCGCTGGTTTCAACCCACAGCTCTGTTTTTGCAGTTCCCCTCCTTTGCCTTCTTTCCTCTGGGCGGTGTTCAGTCTTCACCTGATGTCCTTAATCTTAGAAGATCTTTTTCCAGGCAGTTTCAGCTTGTCCTCTAGCTACTTTTCTGGAGGAGAAGAGAGTCTTGTGTCTTTCTCTTCCTCCATCTTCCCAGAAGTGCCTTAGAGTTTTCAATACACATTTACAATTAATCTAAGTCTACCTTCAAATAACACTCTACCACTCCACATGTAGTGCAAGTATCTTATCACAGATAATTTCCAATTCCTCCTTCTTGTTCCTTGGATCATTGCTGTCATTCCTTTTACTTAACCATAAGCTATAATCACCCAATACCTTCTTGTAAATATTACTTTGAAGAGTACTCTATTAGATCAATTAAGGATAAGAAAAATAATAGTTTTTATTTTATTTTTATTTGTGCCTTCTTGAACACTCTTCCTTTCTTTATGTAGATCTGAAGAACTTCTTTTAGTGCTGCTTGCAAGGCAGATACGCTGATGATGAATTCCCTCAGTTTTGGTTTGTCTGAGAAAGTATTTATTTTTCTTTTACTTTTGAAGGATAATTTTGCTGGATAGAGAATTCTAAGTTCATCTTTTTTCCCTTTTAACATTTAGATTTATCATTTCTGGTTGACCAGAGGATTGTGGGAAGATGGTGATGGACTGACACAGTTGAATTCTCTCAAAAAAAAAAAAAGGAGAAAGAGCCAAAAGCTGTCCAAGGGACCTGCTTTGAGGGACAGCAGAACAGGACAGTGCTATACAACTTCCAGGAAGGTTAGGGACAAAGAGACAAAGAAGCCAAAATGACAAGTGTGAGTTACCAAGTCCCCACGGCAACGAGGAAGTGTTCCCCTCAACAACTCCCAAGATTTTAAGCTGGGGTAAAACCCCTGGCTCAGTACAGCTGACAGAGAGGAGAGCAGACATCTTCCTCCCTGTCAGCTGTTTCAAGGGAAAAAGGAGGGGAGGTCAGGGTGCTTTTCCTCAGTGAATTCAGCCAGCAGAACCAGCCTTAATCTCCAATCTGGAGATTCAACACAGGAATACAGGAGAGCCAAGACTGGAACACCTCTGTGGAAAGATGCGCTGACTAGCACCATGTGCTGGCTGGTCTGGAAATTGCATGGACAAAAACTGTTCATGCTCTCTGTATCCTACCCCTGGGAGAAAAATCTGTGCCCCACTAGTGAGTCCCTGGCCTGATTTTGAAAACTTAAGCTGGGCAATTTTAAAGACTGTGAATAAGTTGAACCAAATTTAAAAGAAGGGCTGTGAAAAAAAAACAAAAAACAATAGGCAAGAGAGAAATTAACCATCAGAGTGAATACACCAACATAGTCAGATGCTTAGACATCGGATAAAAATTACAAGCCATACTAGGAAACAGGAAGTGATGGTCCAGCCAAAAGAACAAACCAAATATCCCAAAGAGATACAGGATTTAATACAATTAATCAGTGATAGTCACACAACTCTCCTAAATCACTCCAAAGAATTTAAAGAAAATATGGCTAAAGAAATAAAGGATATTAAGAATACATTGAGTTTTCTTTGTGATCTATCAACTTTAATAATAATAATAAAAAGAATACATTGGGAAAGCATAAAGAACTATTTGAATGCCTACCAAAAAAAGTAACTGACTTTATGGGAATGAAAGACACAACAGATGAGATTAAAAATACATTAGAGGCACATAAATATATCAGTCCACTCTTTTCTTGTTTATATGGTTTCTGCTAAGAATTTTTTTCTTTTTAAAAAATTTATTGAAGTTTATCACTCAAACACAAACATACATAAACATTAAATGTATAGTAATAGTTGTGAACTTACAAAACAAATATACATACCACCATACAGCACTCTCATATCTCACTCTACCACAAATACCTTGCATTGTTGTGAAACATTTTAAACTAATGATTAAAGAGCATCCTCAAAATGTTACTACTAACCCAAGTATTTTCCCCCCAACCCACCCTATTATTATTATTTTAATATAATTTTTATAAGAACATACATAAATAATAACTATGTAGTAAAAGTTGTGAACCTACAAAGCAAACATGCATGATATCATACAGAGGTCCCATATATTAACCCACTACCAACACCTTGCATTGTTGTGAGACATTTGTTACAAATTATGAATGAATACTGCCAAAATCTTACTACTAACTATAGTCCTTATCTTGCTTTGGTGTATTTCCCACCCCAACCCACCCTATTATTATTTTTAAAATATATTTTTATGACAGAAGTTGTAAACTTACAAAACAATCATGTACATGTGCAGAATTCCCAAACAATACTCCTCTATCAACACACCGCACAGTGGTGGAACACTTGTTACAGATTATGAGATAATGTCATCAGATTATTACCAGGTCTGTAGCCTACATTTGGCACACTTTTTCCATTTTCCCCATTATTAACACAGTACATCTTTGGCATAGATGCATGAAAATTACATTATTACTGTTAACCACAGGCCATAGGTCACTCCAGTTGTATTTTCCCATGCTTCTCCACAGTCCCACCACCCTGCAATAGTGATGTACATCTGCTCTAGTTTATAAAGGACACTCTTGCATCTGTACCATCAACCATAATTTTCATCTACCTCTGGGTTTACTGTGCTGTTCAGTCCCTAGATTATTCTCTAGCTTTCTGTCAATTGGTATTTATATCCCTAGGTGACCCTTTTCAGCCACCTTCCCTTTTATAAACCAGCTGTTACTCACCATAATGTGTTACTATCAACTCTGTACATTTCCACACTTTTACAGTAGAGTTAATTAAAACTTTTGCATACATTAAACATCAGTAGTCCATCTCAGTCCTCCTCTTATCTCCTTTAAGAATCCACCACCTACCACCAGTTCTTGAAGATATTTTCCTACATTTTCTTCTAGAAGCTTTATCATTCTTTCTTTTATATTTAGATCTTTGATCCATTTTGAATTAATATTTGTATAAGATGTGAGATAGAGGTCCTCTTTCTTTTGGCTATGGATATCAAGTTCTCTCAACCATTTGTTGAATGGACAGTTCTGCCCAAGCTGGGTCAGTTTGACAAGCTAGTCAAAAATCACTTGACCATAGATGTGAAGGTCTGAACCATCAATTCTGTTCCACTGGTCTATGTGTCTTTGTCTTTATGCTGGTACCACACTGTTTTTTTTTTACCACTGTAGCTAGGTAATATGACTTAATGTCCGAAAATGAGGGTCCTCCAACTTGCTTTTCCTTTTTAAGATGTTTCTATTCAGGACCCCTGACCCTTCCAAATAAATTGGATAATTGTGTTTTCCATTTATTTAAAAATGCTGATGCAGTCTTTATCTGGATTGGATTGAATTTGTATATCGATTTGAGTAGAATTGACATCTTAATGATATTTGGTCTTCCAGTCTGCAAACATGGAATGTTCTTCTAATAATTTAGGTTTTTAAAAATTTTTTTAACAATGAGTTGTAGTTTTCTGAATACAAGTGCTTTATATTGTTGGTTAAGTTTATTCCTAAATATCTGGGGTTTTTTTTCTGTTGTTTTTTATTTTTACCACTCTTTTGACAATTTTAGTTACTTTTATTGATATATTCTTCATTTCTAGACTCTCTTCCAGGCCTCTCTATCCTGTCTTTTCTTTTCAGACTGTAGCACACCCTTTAGTATTTCCTGCAAAGCTGGTCTCTTGGTTACACACTCTCTCAATTTCTGTTTATCTGTGAATATTCTAAACTCGCCCTCATTTTGGAAAGGCAATCTTGCTGGATATAAGAATCTTGGCTGTAAGTTTTTCTCTTGCAGTACCTTAAATATAACATGCCACTGTCTTCTTGCCCCCATGGTTTCTGATGAGAAATAGACACTTAATCTCTTTAAAAATTTTAAAAATTTATTTATCTCTCCCCACCCCCTCATTGTTAGCACTTGCTGTGTCTGTTCATCTCCTTTGTTTCTTTTAGAAGGCACCAGAAACCAGACCCAGGACCTTCAATGTGGGAGGGAGGTGCCTAATTGTTTAGGTCACCTCTGCTTCCTGCTTTGTGTCTCTTGTTATGTTTTTCCACTTGTGTCTCTTGTTGCATCATCTTGTGTCAACTCAACACGCCTGTGCATTTTGCCAACTTGCTATCCTGCTCAGCCTCTTTAGGAGGCACTGGGAACCTCTGCTCCCTGCTTTGCTGTGTCTCTCATTATATTGTTCTTCTTGTGTATCTTGTTGCATCATCTTGTATCAGTTTGCTATGCCTGCCCATTGTGCCAGCTCGCTGTCTTCTTTAGGAGGCACTGGGAACTGAACCACAGACCTCCCATATGGTAGGAGGGAGCCCAATCACTTGAGCCACGTCTGATTCCCAGCACTTAATCTTATTTGGTATCCCTTATATGTTATGCATTGCTTTTCTCTTGCTGCCTTCAGAATTCTCTGCCTTTGGCATTTAACATTCTGATTAATATGTATCTCAGAGTTGGTCTATTCAGACTATTGGGAGGGGAGTACACTGTGTTCCTTAGACATGGATACCTATGTCCTTCAATAGGGTTGGGAAATTTTCTACCATTGTTTCTTCAAATATTCCTTCTACCCCTTTTCCCTTCTCTTCTTCTTCTGGGACACCCAGGACATGCATGTTTGCACATCTCTTGCTATTGTTTAGTCCCTGAGAACTTGTTCCATTTTTTTCTAGTCTTTTTTTCATCTGTTCTTTTGTATGTTTGTTTTCAGAGGCCATTTCTTCAAGCTCACTAATCCTTTCTTCTGCCTCTTCAAATCTGTTATTATATGATTCCAGTGTATTTTTAATTTCATTTACTGTGCCTTTCATTCCCATAAGATCTCCTATTTTTCTTTTTGCTATTTTTCTATGTATGCTTTTTTTCATTTATTGAAATACATCACTAATACATAAACAAAAAAGGTGTAATAGTTGTGAACTTATAAAACAAACATATATAACATCAAACAAACATATATAACATCTCACCCTACAACCAATACCTTGCATTGTTTTTAAACCTTTTTAACTAATGATTAAAGAGCATTGTCAAAATATTACTACTACACAAAGTATTTTTCCCCTAACCAATCCAATATTATTATCTTTATATCATTTATATATGCACATACATAAACAATTAAGTGTATAGTAAAAATTATGAACTTACAAAGCAAACATGCGTAACATTATACAGGGGTCCCATACACCAACCCTCCACCAACACCTTGCATTGTCATGAGACGTTTTTTACAAACTATGAAAGAACACTGTCAAAATCTTAACTACTAATCATAGTTCTTTTCTTATACTTGGTGTGTTTTTCCCCCAATCCACCCTATTATTATTATTTAAATATATATTTTTTATGACAGATGTTGTAAACTTATGAAACAATCATGCACACGTGCAGAATTCCCAAACAACACACCACAATGTGGTGTAAAATTTGCTACAGATAAAATAATATCATTTGATTATTGCCATGTCTGTAGTGCACATTTGGCTCACATTTTCCATACTGCCTCAGTATCAACACAGTACATCTTTTGCATAGATGCAAGAATATTATATTATTACTACTAACCACAGTCCATAGGTCACTCTAGCTGTATTTTTCCCATGCTTCTCCACATTCCCAACACCCTGCAGTAGTGATATACATTTGTTCTAGCTAACAAAGGACACTCTTGCATCTGTATCATCAACCACAATTCTTACCACTTCTTGGTTTACTGTGCTGCCCAGTTCTTAGATTATTCTCTAGCATTCTGTCAATTGGCATTTACATACTAGACTACCATTTTCAGTCACATCCCCATTTATAAACTAGCTGTTACTTACTGTGTGTTACCATCCAATCTATACATTTCCACAATTTTACAATAAAGCTAATTAAAACTTCTACATACATTAAGCATCAGTAGTCCACTCAGTCCTCTTATCTCCTTTAAGAATCCACCTCCTACCACAAGGTCTTGAAGATATTTTCCAATAATTTCTTCTAGAAATTTTATGGTTCTTGTTTTTATTTTTAGTTTTCTGATTCATTTTGAGTTAGTTTTTGGATAAGGTGTGAGATAGGGGTCCTCTTTCCTTCTTTCAGCTATGGATGTCCAATTCTTTCTGCATCATTTGTTGAATGGATTGTTCTGCCCGAGCTGTGTGAGTTTGACAGGCTAGTCAAAAATCACTTGACCATACCTGTGAGGGTCTGTTTCTGAACCATAAATTTGGTTTCATTGGTCTATTGTGTCTGTCTTTAGGTCAGTACCATGTTGTTTTTATCACTATAGGTAGGTATTATGATTTAAAGTCTGGAGATGAGGGTTCACTTTTCCTTTTCATGTTGTTTCTGGCTATTCAGGACTCCTTACCCTTCCAAACAAATTTAATGATCGTGTTTTCAATTTTTTCTTTAATGCTGGTGGAATTTTTATTGGGATTGCATTAAATCTGTATATCAGTTTGAGTAGAATTGACATCTTAATGATATTTAGTCTTCTAATCCATGAGCATGGAATGTCCTTCCATTTATTTAGGGCTTTTTTAAAAATTTAACATTGAGTTGCGGTTTTCTGAATACAAGTGCTTTACATCATTGGTTAAGTTTATTCCTGACTATTTGAGTTTTATCTATCATATTTTATTTTCACCACTCTTTTGACACTTTTAGATACTTTTATTGATATAATTTTCATTTCTAGACTCTCTTCCAGGTCCCTCTCTCCTGTCGTTTCTTTTCAGGCTCTAGCACACCCTTTAGTATTTCCTGAAAATCTGGTCTCTTGCTTAGAAATTCTGTTTCTGTTTATCTGTGACTATTCTAATTTTGCCCTCATTTTTGAAAGACAGTCTTGCTGGATATAAAATTTTTGGCTGGAAGTTTTTCTCTTGTAATATGTTAAATATATCAGACCACTGTCTTCTTGCCCCCATGGTTTCTGGTGAGAAATCAGCACTTAATCTTATTGGATATCCCTTATATGTTATGCATTGCTTTTCTCTTGCTGCTCTCAGAATTCTCTCTTTGTCTTTGTCTTTTGACATTCTGATGAGTATGTGTCTTGGAGTTAGTCTATTTGGATTTTTTTGGATGGGAGTATGTTGTGTATTTTGGACAGTGATATCTATGTCCTTCAATAGGATTGGGAAATTTTCTACTATTATTTCTTTAAATATTCCTTCTGCCCCTTTTCCCTTCTCTTCTCCTTCTGGGACACCTATGACATGTATGTTTGCATGCCTTTTGACGTCATTTAGTTCCCTGAGATGTTGTTCAATTTTTTCCATTCTTTTCTTCATCTGTTCTTTTGTATGTTCACTTTTAGAGGCCATTTCTTCAAGCTCACCAATCCTCTCTTCTGCTTCCTCAAATCTGCTATTATATATTCCAATGTTGTTTAAATTTTTTTGATTGCACCCTTCATTCCCATAAGATCTGCTATTTTTCTATGTATACTTTCAAATTCTTCTTTGTGCTCATCCAATGTCTTCTTAATATCCTTAATCTCTTTAGCCATCTCATTGAATTTATTAAGGAGATTTGTTTGAACATCTATGATTAGTTGTCTCAACTCCTTTATGTCATCTGAAGGTTTATCTTGTTCCTTTAACTGGGTCATAGCTTCCTGTGTCTTGGAGTGGATTGTAATTTTTTGTTGGTGTCTTCGCATCTGGCTCACTAGAGTATTTTTTCTGGGTGCAGTTTTTCTCTCTAGTTTAGGGCTTCCTATCATTTCTCCCTTGCTGGTTATGCAGTAGGAGGCAATCATGTAGTAGGTGCTATAAGCTGTGGAGGCTCAAGCTGTCCTCATTGCACCAGGGACCAATGAAGCTTCTTCCAACTCTCTCCTTTGCCAGGGATAGGGACAGAGTCACAGTTGTGTGGAATAATCCATGTGCAGGCCTAGACTGTCATTGCCCAGAGAGACTGAAGAAGCTTCACGCCCCTTTCTCCCCTGCCTGGGGCAGGGATGGAGCTGCAGGTGTGGGCAGCAATCTATGCAGTGCAGGTCCAAGATGACTGCAGTTGCCCTGGTAGACTTCTGATTTTCAGTCTATGCCAGCCAAAGTTCCCTGCAGTTACCTGCATAGGTTGGTGCAGGGCTCCTCAGCCTCCTTCCTGCCAGAGGCGGGGCCAAAGCCTAGGTGGGCTGCAGGCTGATCTGTGTGAAAGAAACTGTCAGCCAGGCTTCCCCTCCGGCTGCGGGTGGTATCAGAATGGTGGCTACTGGCCTTTTTCTGACTTGGGCTGGTTCTCACCCCAGCGGTTCCCAGGGTTATCTCTTAGCCAGCCAAATCTCCCAATCAGTAGCTGAAATCAGCAGCCAGCCGTCTCCTCCTCCCCTGTTTCTGGTAAATGGAGCTTCCAATTCCTGTCACAGAGCAGCTCCTGGGGCGGCTCGTGCTGCCAGAGTAGGACAATCACCGGCCTCTGCGGCTTGGCTGCTAATTTCCTGGGGAGGCTGGTGCAGGTCCCCGCAGCTTCCTCCCTGCTGGAGGTGGCACTGGGGCCTAGGCTAGACCTGCGATATTATCGTATGGGAAGAAGCCGGTCCCCACCAGCATTGGGATTCTGAGTCCGCCCTGCTTCCCCTCATGCCAGGCATGGAGTTAAGATTGAGGCTCCCAGCCTCTTTCTGACCTAGACAGGCTCAAACCTTAGCTGTTCTCAGGCTCATACTGTAGCCCATTGAATTTCCTCATCATAGCTGAAATTGGTGCCCACCCGTCTCTTCCTCCCCTGTTTTGGGGAAGTGGAGCTTTCAATTCCAGCCGTGGACCAGCCCCCAAGGCAGCTTATGCCTCCAGTGGAGGATGGGCACTGGCCTCCAGGGTGTGGAGCCTCTACTTACGAGTCTTCCCTGCAGATGGGCAGTCTCCTCCTTCCACTCCCCCAAGGACATTGCAGGATGCTCTTTTGGCTTCCTAGAGCCCCCAAACAGGTGCTTCAGCTAGCTCCAGAGAGCTCTGGGTGTTTGCAAACTGCCCTGTAGCAGGAGCTGACTCTAGGAGCTCCTTACTCCACTGCCATCTTGCTGGTTTTCCTCTATATATGCTTTTAAATTCTTCTTTGTGCTCATCCAATGTTTTCTTAATATCCTTAATCTCTTTAGCCATCTTATTGAATTTACTAAGGAGATTTGTTTGAACATCTATGATTAGTGGTCTGAACTCCTTTATGTCATCTGGAGGCTTATCTTGTTTCTTTAACTGGGCCATATCTTCCTGTTTCTTGGTGTGGATTATAATTCTTTGTTGATGTCTTGGCATCTGGCTTACTAGAGTATTTATTCTGGGTACAGTTTCTCTCTTTAGTTTAGGGCTTTCTTGTCCTTTCTCCCTTGCTGCTGGTATAATAGGAGCCAAGGATGTAGTCGGTGCTGTAAGCTGTGGGGGCTCAAGGGCATGGGGGCTCCAGGTGCCCTCATTGCCCCAGGGACCAATGAAACTTCTCCCAACTTTCTCCTTTGCCAGGGGTAGGGACAGAGTCACAGCTGTGTGGAATAATCCAAGTCATGCAGACCCAGACTGTAGTTGCCCAGAGAGACTGATGAAGCTTCACATCCCTTTCTCCCCTGCCTGGGGAGGGGATGGAGCTGCAGGTGTGGGCAGCAATCTATGCTGTGTGAGTCCAAAATGACTGCAGTTGTCTCGGTGGATTTCTGACTATTCAGTCTGTGCCAGACAAATGTACCTGCTGTTACCCAGAGGGGCTGGTGCGGGGGCCCACCAGCCTCCTCCCTGCCAGAGGTGGGGCTGAAGCCCAGGCAAGGTGCAGGCCAATCTGGGTGAAGAACTAACATCACTGTGATTTTTAGTCAGCCCAGCTTCCTCTCATGCTGGGGACAGAGTAAAAATGGTGGCTACCAGCCTCTTTCTAACTTGGACAGGTTCAAACTTTAACTATTTTAGGGTTATATTTTAGCCAGCTGCATTTACTAATCAGTAGCTGAAGTTGGTACCCAACCTTCTCTTCCTGTCCCGTTTTTGGGAAATGGAGCTTCCAGTTCCAGCTGTGGAATAGCTCCTGAGGCAGCTTGTGCTGCCAGTGAAGGATGAATACTGGCCTTTGGGCCATGGAGTGCTTTACTTACAAATTTTCACAGCAGATGGGCAGTCTCCTCCTTCCATTCTTTCAAGGATATTGCAGGATGCTCTTCTGGTCTCTTGGAGTTCCCAAACAGGTGTTTATTTATTTATTTATTTTAAATTTTTATTTTGTTTATTCATTTATTTATATTTATTTCTCTCCCTCCCCCCCCCCCCAGTTGTCTGCTCTATGTGTACATTCACTATGTGTTCTTCTGTAACCACTTCTATCCTTATCAGCAGCACCAGGAATCTGTGTTTCTTCTTGTTGTGTCATCTTGTTGTGTTAGCTCTCCGTGTGGGCAGCGCCATTCTTGGGCAGGTTGCACTTTCTCTCGTGCTGGGTGGCTTTCCTTAGGGGGTGCACTCCTTGCATGTGGGGCTCCCCTACGCAGGGGACACCCCTGCATGGCAGGGCACTCCTTGCGCGCATCAGCACTGCACATGGGCCAGGTCCACATAGGTCAAGGAGGCCTGGGGTTTGAACCATGGACCTTCCACCTGGTAGGCAGATGCCCTAACCACTGGGCCAAGTCTGCTTCCCTCAAACAGGTGCTTTAGATAGCTCTGGGTGGTTACTAACTGCTCTGTAATACGAGCTGACTCTAAGAGTTCCTTACTCTGCCACCATCTTGCTGATTGTCTGCTCTGCCAAGAAATTTTATATAATTCTTGTCCTTGTTCCACTATAGCAAAGGTGATTTTTTTCCTATGGTTTCTTTTAAGACTTTCTCTTTGTCTTTGGTTTTCTGCTTTTTGACTATGATATGCTTAGGTGGAGGTTTTTTGAGTTTATCCTACTTGTTCTTTGAACTTCCTAGGTGTAGCAGTTTGACACAGTTATGAATTCCAAAAATAGATATTGGATTATGTTTGTAACCTGATCTGTGCCTGGGGATGATTGAGTTATGATTAGGGCATTGAGTCTGCACCTCTTGGTGGGTGGGGATTTACAGATAAAAGGCATGGCAAAGAACAGAGTTGAGGGGTTTTTTATGTTGGAGTTTTGATATTGGAGTTTGAGGCTGAAGCCTTAAGCTGGAAGCCTGGAAAGTAAGCTCACAGAGGAAAGAAAAACCAGCCCCAGGAAGAGAGAAATCCTGAGCCCAGGAAGAAGCAAGCCCTGGGAAGAAAGGAACCTTGAACCCAGAGAGAAGCAAAACCCTACAAGGGAGGAACCTAAGAAGCCTGAACCCTCACAGCCGTTGGCAAACATCTTGCTCCAACATGTGAAATAGACTTTAGTGAGGGAAGCAACTTACGCTTTATGGCCTGGTAACTGTAAGCTCCTACCCAAAATAGATAACCTTTGTAAAAACCAACCAGTTTCTGGTATTTTGCTCAGCACCCCTTTGGCTGACTAATACACTAGGTTTGTGGTTTGGTGTCACACAATAATTTTGGGAACAAATCAGCCATTGTTCAAATATTTCTTCTGCTTCTTTCTCTCTTTCTTCTACTTCTGGCATTTCATTACACAGAAGCTATAACTTTCGTAATTGTCCCACAGGTTTTAGATATTGTTCCTTTTGTTTTTAATTCTCCACTTAAGTTTGGGATGTTTCTATTGATATATCTTCAAGCTCACTGATTCTTTCTTTGGTCATGTTCTGCCTACTGAGGAACCCACCAAAGGCATTCTTCATTTTTTTTATTGCTAGTATTTTCTTTTTATTCTTTCCTAGAGTTTCCCTTTTTGTGCTTATACTACCCAACTGTTCTTGCATACTGTCTATTAGAGTTCTTAACATATTATTCAAACTTACTTAAAATTTCTTATCTTATAATTTATGGTCTGGTACTTGCTTTGTCTCTTCAGACTGTGTTTTTGTTCCCTTGCAATTTTTGTTGTTGCTTTGAAAGCTGGACACGATGTATCTGATAACAGGATCGGATGCAATCAAGCTTTTAGTTGTGGTTTTACGATCATCTGATCAGAAGCCAGACTGAGTTTAATGGTTGCTGTAGCTGTGGGTCCAAGAGACTTCCGTTTTCTGTAGTTCCCTTATTTTTTATTTTTAAATTTATTTTGTGTCCCTTTTTACGCTTTGGTTTCCCTAAGAATTCCGTCTCCCGTAGTTGGTGCCTTGCAGCTCTCTCAGGTGCATTCCTCTGGTATTGCACGGAAGCCCTGGTGATGTGATGTGGTGGTAAAGTATTGGGGAGGGAAGGGTCTACAATCTCATGATTAAATCTCAGGGGTTTTTTAGTGGGCCTGAGTCCCTGGGCTGTGACCTTCGGAAGCTTTGCTTAACCTTTTTCCTCCCCTTACTGAGACAGGAAGGCAGGGAGGGCGGGAGTTCTCTAAGTGCCCTGCGCCTGGTCAGATAGGGCTCTGGGAGAGGAGCGTCCCTTGATGCTGGCCTTTGTCCCAGAGGACAGAACACTCTGGGCCTTCCAAATGGCTACTTTTCCCTTCGGCATATTTCAAAATGGTTACATTTCCCCCCTGCCTGCCCAAAGCACAGGGCTTTTTCTCTGATCTTCACAGTGAGAACCTGGTGGGGCTCCTGGAGGGAAAACCTCCAAAAGTGTGAGGGCCTCCCTCGGTGGGACTCCCGGGGGTGTTTAACTCTCAGGCTTCCAGCAGTTCATCAATACTCATTTAAGTGTTCCTGCTGGCTGCTGGCTCCCCGTGGCTCCTGCTCCTGGTAAGCTGGGGTTCTCTGTATTTGCCCGTCTCTCAAGTCCTTGGGGTGGTGGTTTGCCCTGTGACCTCAGTTCTCTGAAGGATCTTCAGTTCGTTTGGCTTTTTCCTGTTGTGAGAATGGGAGTGACAACTTCCAAGCCCTTTATGTGGCTGTCTGAGCTGCCTATGGTGCCTTTTTGTTATTCAGAATTGTGCATGGTTTTCAACTGGTATTCGGTCTCCTGGTAACTCTTCTTTTTCCTTTTTAAATTTGTTTCTGCTGAAGACCATAGGGAAACAGACATGGAGTAGCCAAAATAAAAATCATGGGAAAGCTATCAAGGCCAAAAATCTTATAAAAGGCTCAGAGTAAGGACTTCCTGGTCTGTGATTCTGATGTCCCTTCTAGAAACTTCTTGAAGCCTCTGGCCCAGTCACCTCTTTTGTGTCTGAATTTCCCAGCTGATGGTCACTACTCTTATTCTGCCAAGGAGCATTTCTGATATTGTACTGCTCAAAAATTGTTTCTTATGTGTGTTCCTTTGTGAACTCTGAGGTCCAAGGCTCAGCCTCCCTGTCCTCCACAGCTGCCCAGCACCTTGCACAGAGCCAGCTTCTGATTAGGGCTCTGGGAAAATGCACCATCGGTTGAACTGGATTCCTTTGCTATGGGTCAGCATGGAATTACCTGCTAACATGCAAACCCAGGCATATGTCCATGGATCCACCGTGGGATCCTGGTTCTAACAGGGATAACAACCCTTAGGAAGAGCCTTTCTGAATCTGACATCTAGAAATTTGCCCAAATCTTTTTTCCTCTTTAAAAAAACCAAGATTTTGAAAAAAATCACAAAAGAAATACATGTGCAGACTTGGGTTATAGAGCTACATATAAAGAATAATGCATAATTCCATACCAGCTATTTTGGTGCAATTCCTCTCGCCTTTTTATTATGCATTATTAATACTTGGGGGCAAGGATGAAAAGTTCTTTAGGAATCAACAAAAATAAAGGGTTATTATTGCTGTGATTATTATATTTGTGTACAAAAAGGATAACACTTTAGATAAGAACTTGGCCTTAGAAGTCACATAGGTTTGGGTTCGAGTCCCAGGTCTGTCACTTACTGGATGACCTTGGGCAAGTTACTTCTCTGTTTCAGTTTCCTCATCTGCAAAATGGAACTGATACTGCCTCCCTTATGGGTGGCTGTGAGTAATTAAATGACCCCATGTGCATAATGCACTTAAGGCAGTACTCAATGAATGGAGCAGTTGAAGGGAAAATAGGAGGAAGAGGAGGAAGAGAAATGGAGATCATAAATATGGCAATTACCATTATTTTGAAAATGCTACTATCCTTTCTTAGTACGTTGTGCTTACCACTGTATTTTCAGTGGAAGATTCCCTGCTATTTTAAGTGTGCTTCATGACAATTAAAACCCATATTTCACCATGTCCTCACAGAAGAATGCTAGCTAGTAAAGAAGGAATGATAGAATTGAATAATCACCCTTTTGAAACGACTCCCATAATGACCCATTCAGGCAATATCATCAACAGATGTGACAGCCATCAGGATGAAGGTGTTAAATCCAGGATATTCACAAAATATCATCTTGCAGACTACTAGTAATTACAAAGGAAAGATCTGTTGGACATCACCTTAATAAATGATCGAAATTAGCATCACAAGTCATGGGACACACTAACATTATGTGTCTCCTGGTGTATTAGAAAGGACACAACAGCACCTATGTAGTTTTCTTGCCAAATTGGACTAACTTGAGTTACATCATGAGGAAGCAATTAGGCAAATAGTGACTGGAAATAGCCTATAAGACTCTTAAAAATGTCAAGGTCGTGAAAGGTAAAAAATGTGGGATAATAACTCTAGATGAAGATTAATGTTAAACAGTAAAATACAATGTATAAAACATGATTGGATGCAGGATAATAACTAAAAATATATATAAAAGACATTTTGGAGACAATTGGAGAAATTTGAATAAAAAGTGTCTAGTAGATAATATTATTGTATCCATGTTAAATTTCTTGGGTGTGATGGTGGTATTGTGGTTCTGTAAGAGAATGACTTTCTCTTAGGAGGTATAGGCTGAAATATTTAGGGGTGAAAGCATCCTTATATCAGCAACTTACTTTCAAAGGGTTCAGCAGAAAAAGTCTATCGCTGGGGAAGCAATGTGATTCAAGCAGTTGGGCACCTGCCTACCACATGGAGGTCTTGGATTTGGTTCCTGGTGCCTCCTTTTTTTTTTTTTTAAAGATTTATTTATTTATTTAATTCCCCCCCTCCCCTGGTTGTCTGTTCTCTTTGTCTATTTGCTGTGTCTTGTTTCTTTGTCCGCTTCTGTTGTCGTCGTCAGCGTCACGGGAAGTGTGGGTGGCGCCATTCCTGGGAAGGCTGCACTCTCTTTTGTGCTGGGCGGCTCTCCGTACGGGCGCACTCCTTGCGCGTGGGCTCCCCTACACGGGGACACCCCTGCGTGGTGTGGCACTCCTTGCGCGCATCAGCACTGCGCATGGGCCAGGTCCACACGGGTCAGGGAGGCCTGGGGTTTGAACCGCGGACTTCCCATGTGGTAGACGGACGCCCTAACCACTGGGCCAAGTCCGTTTCCCCCTGGTGCCTCCTAAAGAAGACGAGCAAGACAACAAGCTGATGCAACAGACTGGTGCTGTGAGCTGACATAAGATGATTCAGCAAGATGATGCAACGAAGAGATACAGCGAAAAAACACAATGAGAGACACAACGAGTAGGGAGTAGAGGTGGCTCAAGTGATTGGATGCCTCTCTCTCACATGGGAGGTTTCAGATTTGGTTCCTGGTGCCTTCTTAAAAAAAAAAAAAGAAGACAAACAGAGAGCAGACAGTGAGCACAAACAATGGAGGCATGCCGGTAGGGGGGCGGGGGGAGTAAATAAATCTTAAAAAAAAACCCTCCATCTCCATCTCCATCTCCAGTCATCTCTAGTACTATATACATATATATATTTTGGCTACATTTTCCCATGTGAGTCCTTTTTGGGCATCTGGTCTACCATGGGTTATATGTAGTTCTTAAGGCTCTCGACACTTGAGCTTTATAGTTTAAGGAAAAGTTTCAGTGAGCTGTTATTGAATAGACCAGACCTCTGAGTAGTGATATTACAAATGTGTTACTAAATTTAGACATTAGTACTGTCTTGAACAGACTCAAGAGAATGTGTAGTGAGAAAGAGTCTATGTCTAGATTGTGGGAATTTTGCAATTATGTAAGGAGAATGAGGAGTCTTTGTGAAAGCCACTTTCTTTTCTGAGAACGTCTGACCCACTCTGACACATGCTCATAACAAGAACCTGTTGGCAGATCAAGGAAACAGGAAATAGAAAATCAAGACTTTTCTCCTGGGCAGGTCTTAGGGATGTAGCACGTAAACACTGGACAACTCATGTAAGTGGTTTGTGTTGTTTTACATAATCTCGATAGTGAACTGCAAATTATTCTTTTCACTGCTATTGAAAGCAGCTGAAGATCATCATTGCACAGAAAAGATGAATGAGGTGGGATGGCAACTCTTGTTGACAGAGGAAATTACTGTCACATATTAAAGGCAAAAAAACGGTGGTGGAATTCAAAAGCTCAATCCATCCCTAACTATATTTGCATCAAGGGATAGCATGTGCATTCCTTTTCACCTGTCAGTTCCAATTCCTTGGTGGGTACTGCTGGAGGACTGTGTTAAGAAGGATTCCTGGGGCACTCTGGGTTCAAGGACAGAGTGGAGCAATCAATTAGTGATCTGTTAAGATTTTCTTAAAGGGTGTACTGGCCTGCAATCCATATTTGTTATCTTTGAATTCCCAACACAAACTAAAACTGGATACTTGAAAAACACTAAAGCCTCACTGAAGCATTTATTAAAGCAGTGATTATAACAATAACTAACATTGCAGGTCATGTAATTCTTACAACAATTTGATGAGGCAAGTACTGTTGTTATCATCCACCCCCATTTTACAAATAAGGACCCAAAGTCACCTCCCTCCGGTCTTTGCTCACATACTGTCTTCTCAGTAAGGCCTCACCTGGCTTTTGTATTTCAAATTTCAACCTTGCTCCTGTCAATTTCAAGCCCCCTTCCCTGCTCTAATTTCTCCTTGACACTTGTCACCACGTGGCCTGCTATATATGTTATTTGCTTATTTTCTGTTTCCTTCCATTAGAGTGTAATTTCCTTGAAGGCAGGGATTTTTCATGTTTTGCTTACTGCTATGTCTCTGGCCTTCCTTAGGTCAGTGTGTGGCATATAGTTTGTGCTCAGTAAGCACTTGTGGAATGAAAGCATGAGATTTAGGGGATTAAATAATTGACTCAAAGTCCCACAGCTACCAGGTGGTGCAATGGGGCGGGGGGGGGGTAGGTACCTCATGGGTTTCTTTCTCTTGGGAAGTTGAGAAGGATGCCACCTTATGATGACAAAGAACCCTATAAACTAGAGAGCTTTGACGTTGTACATTTTGAGACTAAACTAGAAAGCCTTCAACGAATGGGCTTCCAAACAGAACAAGCAGGTGACAGGTGGATTTGAGGGGCTAAGTCACCCCACTCCACACTTGGGGCTTCCATTGATAAGAGATGAGGAGGCTAATGCCAGCTTGGTGGGAATAGAGACAAAAACACCAAAGCCCACCCCAGAGCTGAGAGGTGCCCAGAGTTCTTTCAGGGCCCAGGCTGGCCCCTTTCCCCAAGGACTTTTTGCTTCAAGAAAAATTAACTGGGGGTGGGGGGGGTGGGGGAGTGTTCCCAGCACACAACAACTACTGGAGCCTCCTGCCCTTGACCTGGAAATCAGGACAACAAGACTGTTCTCTGCAAGCTACATTTTAAATGCAACCGTGAGAGAGTTAAGCCGAGTGGCCTTCAGAGACAGAAGGGCTCCTAGACCCGACCGGGGGCTGGCTGTCTTTGTGGGAACACTGGACATGCTGTCAGGGGTGAGGGTGGGGAACCGGCCCACAGATGCTTGCAGCCAGCCTGATGCCAGGGCCTGATTGTGGGGCTGTGTAGCAAACACTGGAACCTTCGACACTCGCCCAGAGCCCTCTGGCTGGGCTTTCTCGGTGTCTTGTTGATCAGAAGCTAGAGGGCGGGCGGCCTTGGAAACTGTGGTTCTCGAAATGAACTTGCTCTAGGAAGCCCACCCATCTGCTCTCTGAGCCTCGAACGCTGAGGGCCTCCCCTGGTGGGAGATCGGGGGGCTGCCAGCTCCCTCTTTCTGGTGGTGCACAGCCCTCGCACGGATCACGCTCATGCATATTCATGATCTTTAACAAGCTCTACACTAGGCAGATATGTAACCTGGATGTTTCCAGCTTCTGTAGCTTCCTGGGTGATCCTGCACGTAATTCTCTCATTACCACCATCTGAGGCCCCATCCTAGGGTAGGTAGAGAGACTAGGTTCTCTTCCCTTCGTAATGCCTGGAAAGCTGAATTAGCTTCTTATTGCTGTGGCTAAGAAATTACTACCAATTTAGAGGTTTCCAACAATGCAAATTTATCCTCATGTAGCCTGGAGGTCAGAAGTCCGGCATGGTCTCACTGTGCTAAATCAGGGTGTGGGCAGGGCTGTGTTTCTTCTGGGAGCCCTAGGGGAGCGCCTGTCCCCTGGCCTTTTTCCAGCTTCCAGTGGCCGCCCCCATTCCTTGGTTCAAGGCCCCGTTCTCCATCTTCAAACGGCAGGCTGAGTCCTTCTCACATCCCATCATTCTGACTTTCTCCTCTGCTTCCCTCTTCATTTTTAAGATCTTTGTGATTACACGAGGCCCTTCCCAGATAATCCAGGGTATTCTTCTTACGTTTAGATCAGTTGGTCAGCCACTTTCATCCCATCTGCAGCCTTCATTTCCCCTCGCCATGTGACCTAACAAGTTACAGGGTCTGGGGATGAGGACGTGGACATTTGGGGAGGTCATTTTTCTGCCAGCTATCGAAGCCCTGAGGAATTTTCCAGAATCCACAGAACCTCCCTGGCCAGCTAGCTGTCTCTCCCTCGTCACCTGTGACCACCTCATAATTAACTCCTCTGGGGTGCCCGTTTTCCCTGAGTCACAGCACCCCAGGTGTGGGCCCAGACATCCTTGTCTCCAAGGCCCGAGTGAAAGGGTGAAATGCTGTCACTGTAACCACTGGCACCAGAGGTCTCTCAGCTGGGGAAGCACCGCACAACTGTTGGGGCAGGTGAGACTTGAGGGTGTGGTTGTCAGCACAAGTGTGAGCCACAACACAGAGGCTTCAACTGCAGCACGTGAGGCGAAGGAGAGGAAGAATGGCTGTGAGAGCCGCAGGGCGAGAGGAGCCTGCAGGTGCAGGCTGTGGTTGTGTGGGGAAGGCCTGGGGTTGTTCACAGGGACAAGGCAGCCGGCAGCCATCTTAGCTGTGGAGGGCCTGACTGAATGAAGCATGTGCTTCTGCGATGCAAACCCTCCCGTGCCCCCAGAAATGCCCTCAGGACACGCACAACCGCCTTGTGAGCAGGGCTCTCTGTGGCACTTTGGAAAGAGGCTGACCCCAGAGGCCCCACGGGGGAAGCAGTGACGATGTCAGAGGACCTGCTCTGGGGACTCAGAACGCACTTGGGAGGGCTTCGGCCATCCCAGGTGAGGTAGCTTGAACTGTGGGCCCCAATTTAGACGTGCTCTTAATCTCGCTCCACATTCCTGTGGGTGTGACCTGTCATCAACAGGGCCTCTTGGAGAGGCTCTTTTAAGTGAAGGCGTGGCCTGACTGAAGGAGGGTGGGTCTCAGTCCAAATGACTGGAAGCCTTAGGAAGACAACTGGGAAGTCACAGAAGTCAGGAGTCAGCGGGAACCTGGAGGAGAAGGGAGAGGTCATCGCCACGTGACCGGAGGCAGCGAGAAAAGCCAAGGAACCCAAGGATCGCCACGGCCAGCTCCAGAGGCTTCATTCTTCTGGGAGAAAGCATGGTCTTGCCAACGCTTTTGATTTGGACTTCCGTCTCTGAAACCATGAGCCAATACATTCCCATTGTTTAAGCCAACGCATTGTGTGGTATTTCACAGCAGCCAGGAAACGAAGACAATAGGCCACGAAACAAGAGCTCAGGGAGGGCTGTGGTCGTCCCCCACCCTTTCAGGTCTCATCTCGACTTTAAGGGGAAGTGGTGAGACGCTAGCCACTTCTGGATCTCATAGTTGAAACCAGGCTGTACCTCTTCACCAAATATTCCTGAAAGCTTGGGAGAGCATTTCAAGACGGGACACTCAACCACGCCTCCTCGCAGGCTTCCCCGCTCCCTGCCCCCCCTGGAGCCCCTGGCCTGCTGCCCACTGGAGGCTTTGCCCACATCTCCCCACAGACGCTCTTCTGACTGTGCCATTTCTACCTGAACTCCAGCACCCCCTACATCCCCACCCCGACCCCAAATGTAACCTTCTCTGGACTTGGTAAAAGGGGCGAAAATTCCTTTTCACCCTCAATTTGTAGGATCTCCTCCCTGGTAACATACTAATAAATCTCCAAGTTGTAACTCAACACAAAGTGAAACCGACAACTTCTTACTTTCTTCTGGGCCAATGGCAAGGCTATCTTTGAGGCTGTTGATACATGTTGCCACATTGCCTTCTAGAAAGTGCAGGATGTATCCACCTCCCTAGATTTTTTTTTTTTTTTGCCAGGGTTAAGAATCACCATTGGCTAAATCTTTGCCAATTTGATGTGAAAAAAAAAATCTTTTTCATTTTCAGTTTTTTGGTTATTTGTGAAGATGTATTTTAGAAATATGCACATTACCTCTTTCGATTGGCTTAGTAATAATGAAAAGGCTATTTCAAATGCCATCAAGTCTATTTATATGTGAGAAAAATTTCAATTCATGTTAAGAAGGGAAAGTTTCATTATTTGTGCAGCTTTTGTTATGAGAGTTGAGACCTAGAGAGGGACAAGGAGAGAAAAACAAGGGAAGAGCTAGGAAGAGAGAAAGAGAGAGGTCTGTGTGGTCGGGGGTGGGGGTGGGGGGTTGAGCTGGGGGTGAAGGGGAGAAGGGATAAAAAGAAAAACGTAGAATCATTTGGCATCTTCTGCCAGTGCCACCCATGTGGGACAGGCTGGAGGAAATGGTCAAAACTAACCCTTGCTCGGCAAGTCCCACATCCTGGGTGCCTTTCTCTCCACCACGTCACATCCAGGTCAGCAGTTCTCAAACTTGGCCTCAGGACCCCTTTACACTATTAAATTTATTAAAGACTCCAAAGAGCTTTTATTTATGTATTATAAATTGTAGAAAATTAAAAATACATATATTTAAATATCTTTTAAGGAAAATAACATTTTTTTCCAAAACAAAAATTTAGTGAGGAGAGAGGCATTTTTTTTACATTTTTTTCAAGTCTCTTTGATGTCTGGATTAATGGAGGATAACTAGACTCTCCCATCGGCTTCTGCAGTCAGTCTGTGTCATATCACACATCATGCAGTAGCTGGAAAACTCTACTGTATACTCATGAAAGAATAGCAGTGGAAATAATAAATAACATCTTGGACATATTATGAAGATAGTTTTGATGCTGTGGACTCCCTAAAAGAGTCTGAGGAACGCCCCCCCACCCCAAGGGTTCCTGTACTGCACTTTGAGAACCACTGGTCTGCCGAAGGAATTGCTACAGCTCCCTGCCACTGCCAAAGGAATATAACAATATGTATCAAGTGCCCTAAAAACATTAGTGTCCTCTGACACAGTGACTCTTCTTCAGGGACTGTATCTTAAAAGAATCCCAAAGCAAGGAAAAGCTTCCTAAATGATCTACAGTTGGGAAATGCTCACATGAATGATGGCATATCCCCTTAATAGAATATTATGTGATTTAAATATTATAATTATGAAGGCTATATCTTGTAGTGGAAAGAATATACATGACCCTTAGTGTAAAAAGCAGGTTATAAAACTGACTCTTTGCAAAGAAATGTAACAGATATCTGGGCACAGAAGTTTGGGAGACGTTTTTCTTTCCTTCTTCCTTTATCTTTTTTTCCCTTTCTTTTTTTCTTCCTTTCCTTTTCTTGACTTCCTTTTTCATTACTTTCTCTTTTCTTTGTTAATGCTTATTTTAATGTTTACTAACGTGTTGTGTTTTTTTTTTGAGAACAAAAACTAGGGCTCCCTAATCTGTCTTGTTTGCCTGGGTCGAGCTTTGAGAGGGGGTGGTGTTTTCAGCTCATTTCTGTGGTTCCCGTTCAGTGGTGGCTTGAGAA
Source organism: Dasypus novemcinctus (assembly GCF_030445035.2). NCBI lineage: Eukaryota > Metazoa > Chordata > Mammalia > Cingulata > Dasypodidae > Dasypus > Dasypus novemcinctus. The sequence goes on from NC_080679.1 coordinate 12,750,117, forward strand.
ACCTTCGGCGAAGCAGCAGTGATCAGAGCTCCTGGGAGATGGCAGAAGGCCAAGGGCGTGTGTGTGTGCCGGGGAAGGGGCTCTGTTTCATGTCATGAAGGCAAGGAGGAAGCCGGTGAGGGTAACTGCAGAGCCCGAGATATCCTGGAGAGGACCAAGCCCAGGGGCTGGGAGGCAGCCACTGCTGGGTGGTCCTTGGGCAGCAGGGTCCAGTGGGCGGTTTAGCAGACACCGAAGCTGCCTGGACCTCAGGAAGTGAGATTCAGAGACTTCCTGCTTGGAAAGGACTAAGGTCAGGTTGGTATTTTATGAAACCCTCTCTGGTAACTGCAAACAAACCGGGTAGAGTTGGGGAGACTGGTTGAAGATGAACCTAACAGTACTGAGAAACAGCACGGAAGTTACCAATTCGAGTAACAGACTCAGTTTTATTGGAAAGGGGGGAGGGAATATGCAATGGGTTTATTCCCCTGAGCTAAAAATATAGTCAAATCCCTAATCACACCCCTACAAGTTAGATGTAATCTACAATTGCACATGTGCTTTTTAATTATGTTCTTTCCCTTCACGTTTGACCACACAGTTGGCTGAAGTCCAAGGTGCAGCTGGTTGGGACTCAAGGCTTGCTGCTTCAGCACGGAGAATGATTTCCATCTTTGCCTCAACCATATTAAGTTGATTTCCTATTACTGGTAGTCATGCTTTCATTTTTCCATGTCCACTCACTTTCATGAAATAATGAGTAACCTTGGTAAATGGTCCCATAACCAGATTAACTATGGTGGTAGGACTGAGAAGAGGTGGAGGCACCTGCTAAGTGTTGGGGGCCCGGCAGGTCCTCCAGCTCAGAATGTCTTTTTGGCGGCAGATGGGCCACTCCGGGCTGGATGTGGGAAAGAGGGGATGGGGGTCAGCCTATACTGTGGCAAAGTGTGGTGGGCTGTTTGAAAGTCAAATACATTAAAGGCAAGCATAGAAGTTGAAAATAACTTTAGGTTGACCAAGGTTGAGGATGAACCTATGAAAATTCTTATGTACTTTTTGGGATTCACTAAAATATGATGTGACTAGGATGTCCTCTTCTCCATTTCAGAGGAAGTATCTTGAAGACCCCCCAGTAGAGTCCCAAAGAACAACTTTTGAGGGCCCACCTGACCTGGCTGTATGGCTTGGGTTCTCTGGCCCCTGATAGGCTTATGAGGTCCCAGGGGTCCCATGGACCCATCCTGCTTGTTCCCATCTCTCTGCCAGAGAGGATACTCTGGCCTCCTGCTGTGGCCAGCCCAGGTCCCTCCATGCCAGCGCTGGCTTCTGCAATGGTCAGCTTCTGCCAACCTTGTTTCCTTGACCTCTTCCCCACCCTCACTCACACTTACATCCCAACAGCTAATCTAAATCCTTCAGCCAGGCTGCACCTCTTCTGACAAGGACAGTTTTGAAAGCAACCACCATGACGCCATCATCACTAAAAGAATTAGCCTCATCTACCACTCAATCCTTACTTCCCCAGCTGTTCCACATGAGGGTTTATTCAAATTCTGTTGGTTTATTCAAATTGGGATCCAAACGAAGGCACACATGACGTTCTATTCCATTTCCCTCCTTTTTTTATTCTTTCCATGCCATTGAGTTGTTGGAGAAACTGGATTGTTTGTCTGAGAGTGCATCCTTAATTCACACAAATAATTCATATCCTCTCTTCCCAGCGTTCCCTCTCTCTCTCTCCCCCAACTAGAAGGAAGCTGCTTCCCCATATGCGCTCAAACACTTTATTTCCATCTTTTTCTCTTTCTCTCCCTCTTTCTAAGATCCCAACAACTCAGTTCCCCCTCGTTTGGTCTGGGATTCCCTGTCTTATCTCCACTCTCCTTGCCCCTCAGCCTGAACTCCCATAGTTTTCACCCAATCACCTTAACTTCTATGGAACCCTCCGTGCTTTGCCCACAGGTGGAGTCGCTGTTCAAAGGAGAAACAGGCCTGAGCCAGAGGTCAGGAGAAGGAAAGCATGCAGGTTCCAGGAACACGGGCTAGTACTTGCTCCCCCTTCATAGAAGGGGCGCTGTGGGTAGGGCTACCTGTTCAGGCAGCTGTGGTTGGGATGGCATCTTCACTCATCCTTGCATCTGCGGGACCACCCAGTGCCCGCCCCCCACAGGGCAGCTACACGAGGGCTGCCTGGGACGCGGCTGGGTGGGGGCCCGCTCCTGCGCCTTGGGGACCGCAGCCTGGGACCGAGGGGTTGTGATGAACAAGCTCAGCCTAAATCCGTGACAGTGCATTCAGCCATGCTCTTTCCACTCCTAAAAGATTGTCTTAACCTAGAGCGAATGTCATCGTTCCACCCTTGTCGAGCCATTCTTCCAGGGCTCACGTACGTGGCATTGTCGTCTCGGCTCTGAGAATTGCCTCCCTTGCCACGTCACACTCATCTCTGCTGTGGACACGTTTCCCTCTGGTGAACAGGCCGCAGTCCCTGGAGTCCACCTCCCCTCCAATTCCCCGCCGCAGGCTTTCTTCCCTTCACCTCCAAACTTCTTCCCACTGGTGAGGCAGGTACAAATCGTAGTCCACAAATTGATTTGTGAAGAGCATCGCTTCTTCCTTTTTTCTAGGCCCTAAGTTGTTTTGAGGACCCCTAGTCTTTGTTAACTGGGGATTCTTCTCTTTTCCCCAGGGAGGCATGGGAGCTTGGGGGTGGGAGCTCTGCAGGCAGGGGGCGGTGAGCAACCGGGCCCCACTCTGGTCCATGCTGACATCTGCCGAGAAGCCCTGGGCTGACCTGGCGGGGTCATCAACCCACAGGCTGCTGCGGACACACCAGCGTTTCTCCCTTTTGGCTACTCACCTACCTCTTCACTCTTCACAGGCTCGTGGACTCATTCCATACAGAGCCCTGCGCCACAGGAGACCCCCAGGCTTGACTAGACGAGAGGCCTCAGTTTCCCACTGGTGCCCGGGTTTTGACTGGGGTCCCATGCTGGGGGTCTCTGGGAGTGCCCTGCCTTGCTTTCTGATCCCCAGACCCCATCTGGGAGTCCATCTCTCTCTCCCCTGGGGACTCTGCTCTCTTCCTGGGGAGTGTGTGGTGAGAGGTGGCCACAGGACACTTCTCCATGACCCACCACCTCTCAGGTCTCCTCTCCCCATCTCCTGCTCCAACTCTCTTTTCCCCTAGTATTGGAGTTCTGCCTCAGCAGGAATTTTCTAGGAGCCCCCAAGACCTGGGCTACTGACTCTAGAACACCATTTTTCTGACATTTCCTAGGCTCTGGCTCAGCTTTCCCAGTAGGGAAAAGGTCAGTGGTGAAATATGGGGGAAGCGTCAGTTAGTATTTCACAATATTATCAGAATATTATCTGCCACATGCATTTCCACTCAAGGCCTGATTTGGGCCATTAGAGAAGGCCCCATGGCCTCTTTCCATGGGGAGCCTGGCCTGGTTTAGAGGGGCCATCTGTATTAGTCAGCCAAAGGGGCACTGATGCAAAGTACCCCACATCCATTGGTTTTTATAAAGAGTATTTATTTGGGGTAGAAACTTATAGTCACAAGGCCCTGACGAGTCCAACTCGAGGTAATTTTCTCTGTTGCCACGTGTCGAAGCAAGATGGCGGGCGATCTCTGTATAGTCTCTCCTTCCTTCTTCCTCTTAAGGCTCCGTGGGCCCAGCTTCTTTTGATCTCAGCAATAGGCTGGTATAGTGCTCATCTCTCTTCCTGGGGCTTTAGCTGTTTGAGCCTTCTCCTTTCTGTGTATCTTCTTCCGTGTGTGTCTGTTTATATAGCCCACCAAGGGGGCAGGACTCAGCCCAAGTTACACCCTACTGAGGTGGTTCAATCAAAGCCCTAATCTCAACATAATTTAATAAGACACTCCAGCTGAATCTAATACAATCAAAGGGTGTCATGCCCAGAGGAATAGACCAGTTTACAAACATAATGTCACTTCTTGGAATTCTTAAATAATCTCAAACTGCCAGTGTCCATGGTCAACGCCAGCCAAACCCAAGTTGGAATGAAGTGACCACCCAGCCTTTCTTGTGTGTAGTTGGCATTCATTGCAGCCTGTCCCACTTCCTGTGTGGGAGCCTGTGTGGAAGGCAGGTTGGGTCTCGGTTCTTGTTCTTGGTTCCTGGTTCCTTCCTAGGAACTGCTGCTGCTTTATGTTCCACCCCTAGGATTTCGAGTTCAGCTCCTGAGCCTCAGTTGAGGGCCAGGGACCAGGTCATCAGAGGTCAAGAGTCCCATTGTGGAACCCCCAGGCTGCACCCCTGAGAATCCCCCACCCTATATTCAGTCATGCTCACCACACACCCTTATTCCCTGCTGCGTGGCTTGGGCACCCTGTTGGGACCCCACCCCCCTGGGAAGCTTCGTAGTCATTGCGGACCCTCCGCCTCAGTGGGGGTATGGCTCTCTGTGGCCCCCAGGCTTGCTGCTGCGCGTCCCCTCCCCACTAGCCACCGTGTCTAGCCCATCCCTCTCCCACATGCCCACGTGCACACAAGGCCCCTCTGGCTTGCAACGGAGAACCCCAGATGTTCTGAATGATTTTCAGGGGGCTCTCCTTACTGATTCTTAGCCTGCCAAGTCTAAATTTTCAGAACCCTGTTCCTAACTGTTTTCTGGGTCACAGGCTGCCCTGTAAGCCTGATTAAAGCAACTGATCATCCTCCACAGAAAAATGCACAGAGACACAAGCACACACCCTTTGCCTATAATTTCAGAGAATTTAGGGCCTCTGAAGCTCAACTGTAGGTTGACTCCAGAGACTTCTGTGAGGCAGCTCTCGGGGGTAGTCTAGAGTGGCTTCTCTGCAGCTTCTTCCCTTCTTTGCTCCTCTTATTTGCCTTCCAATTGCAGGGGCACCCCCCTTGGACCTCCCTGGAGCCCCTCCAGAGCATCCCTTGGGAGGCCCTGTGAAGACAAGGAAGAGCCGGGGTGCACCTGCTGCTCTCAGGAGTAGCCAGTCTCGATGGAGACAGAGACGTGCACCCCTCTGCTCCACACCCACTCAGGTCCCCCAGGGAGAGGGTCCAGAGACAAGACAAGGAGCAGGGGCCTGGAAGACGCTACAGGGGAGACCATGACAAAGAGGGGGGCTCAACTCGGTCTTCAAGAAGGGCTGAGATGCACTTGGGCCTGCTCTTGGAACCCGGGGTTCTTTGCCTGGAGGCCCAGCTATATTTTTTTTATGCCCTGTTTTGTTCTACCAATGACCTGTGACAGCTTACAGGAACACGTACAGCCACTTAACAATATATGAATAAAAACAACGTTGGACAAGGTTGCTCTAGACTTGCTCTTTCCTCTGCCTGGAACCCGTGTCCCAAGTCACGCTAGTGGCTCACTCCCTCGCCGTTTTCAAATGTCACTTAACCACCAGGGTTTCTCTGTCTCCCTTTCTAAGCTCTGCACTCCCTATTCCCTTCCCTGCTTTATTTTCCTCAGAGCACTTACCACCCTCTAAGCTGCTAGTACTTCGCTTCTGTATTTTGTGTTGTCTGTCTTTTCCACTCTACCACTAGAATGCAAGTTCTACAAGGATAATTTATTTTTTTGGTCTCTTTAGTCATTATGTGTTCCTAGCACACACAGCAGAGTAAGTGCTCAAGAGATATTTGTTGAAGGGATGTGGACGTAGTTCAGTGGTTGAGCACCTGCCTCCCATGTACTAGGTCCTGAGTTCAATCCCTAGTACCTCCTAAAAACAAAAACGAAAACAAAACAAAAAAAGATGTGTTTGTTGAATGAGTGAATAAATGAATAAAGGAAGGAAGGAAAATGAGCTTGAGATAAACTATCCAGAGAGCCCTACCCCATGGCTATGTTGTGATATAGGTTTAGCACTGAGCTTCTTGACATATAAAGTCAAAGGAAAGTGTAGATATTTCCTGTGTAGTGGTGGGGTGGGGATGCAACTCTTGCTCAAGCTCTTTCTGCACCATGGATGTGGAGGTGCATGAGCACCGTTGGACGTGCTCATCTGGGGTTGAAAGAATGTACAGGACTGTACAGATTCGAGGTGAGCTGGATTAGGAACTTGACCCTGAGGCCTTATGTATGGATCTTAGGGAGGGAAGAGATGAAGAGAGGAGCCAAAGGAGCTCATTCCTCCAAAATATTGTTTGGGAGCACAGAAGACAAAGTAAAGCAAGTGAGAGGCAGCGGGGACCCTCTCCACTCCACTGCCTGGAAGCCAGCACGGCTGTGGCATCCTGGGGACTCCGGCACGCTAGTGGATGCCTGGGAGGTGGCGGGAGCAGTTCTCAGGGGCACCAGGGGCAGGGGTGATGTTCCCTAGTGCAGTTTTGTCAACAGATGAGCCATCGCAACTGCAACACTGAGAAAACCAGAACTGGCAGTAAAAAATTCTGGATAACAGCCAAGAAGGGAATGATGTTTTTGTGAGCCCAGAAGTGAACAGGGAGCTCTTTCCTTTTCCCTCATTGTGCCCAGAGTGCAAGATGGGTGGCCAGCAGCTCTACTGGAGCCATCCACGAAAATTAGGCCAGGGTTCCTGCTCCTGCCGTGTCTGCTCAAACCAACGTGGTCTGATCAGGAAATGCAGTCTCAATGTGTGCCGCCAGCGTTTCAGTACACGAAGGACACAGGGTCATCAAGTTGGACTAATTGATCTTCCTTGAATGGACTGCCCAGGACATCTACCTCACTAAAACAATGCCAATTCTTTGTACACAAAATTACAACTAAAAAAACTGAAAAGAAAAGAAAAGAAAAAAAAGAAGTGAACAGGGAACACTTTCCGGGAAACTGGAGGCCTTGCATAAAGGCATGGGGGTGGAAGCAGTCTCTGTTGATTACTACCCCCCCTAACTGAACCCTGGCTTTGCTTAGGAGCGAGGAAGACGTGTGCTTCAGGGGGGCCAGGGCCCATCCCCGGCGCAATGAACGTGCAATAGTTTAAGGTGACCAAGGTACTTCCACTCCCTTTGCAAAGGATTGGTTTAGGGATGGGCATGTGATGTAATTTGGACGATGAATTGTAAGAAGAAATTTGCTGGGTCTTCTTCATCTCCACCCTCCACCCGCACCGCACCCCCCCCTCCCCCGAAATTTGAAGATGATGCTTAGAGCCATGGGAGTCATCTTGCAGCACGAGGAGCAGGTCTGAGGACAAAGCCAGCAGCACCCCAAGGGCGGCTGAAGGGAGAGAGGGAGGAACCTGGTCCTTGAGAACATGGCTGAGCCGCAGAATCAACCAGCCCTGGAGGTTCTGCTGATTATGTGAGATAATGTTTCCCTTTCGCTTTAAGATATCTTCAGTTATATTTTCTCTCACTTGCAGCCCAAAGAACCCAACTGTTTTAGTCTGTTAGGCTGTCAAAATACAATATACCGGAAATGGGTTGGCTTTTACAGTGGAAATTTATCAATTTACAAGCTTACAGTTTTGAAACTGAGAAAAACGTCCAAATCAAAGCATTATTGGGTGATTTTTTTCCCCGAAGACCAGCTGCTAGTGATTCTGGACCCCTCTGTCACATGGCAAGGCACATGGTGGCATCTGCTGGTACTTACCTTTTCTCTGTGCTTCCTTGCTTCTGTGGATTTCTTTCTCTCTCCATATTCATCCTGTTTATAAAGGGTTGCAGTAATAGGATTAAGACCCACCCTGGGCCATACCTAACTGAACTAACCTAATCAAAATCTCCTACGCCCACAGGAATGGATTAGCTTTTAGGACATGATTTTCTGGGGTCTATTGAGCTTCAAACCTTCACACCAACTAACATAGGATAAGACTCATAGCAACTTGGGTGATTCTGTTAACATGACTCCATGACAAACCCCGAGCTGGAGGAATCTGGGGACGTGTGGCTTATACCAGATTTGCACTAAATTCTGTCTCTAAGAAAGTTGTTTGCTGTGTTCTTATGGAGACTGACTCTTGTAGTGGTCCCTATCCCTTCTTCCTCTTTGCTGGACTGGATTCTGACATATAAGATGGAAAACAACTGTTTTCAGGTATTGGGAAACAAGAAGCACAGGACTGTGATCCCTGGGAGAAAGGAAACAAATGAATTGAGCTCTATGATTGCCTTCACTTTCTGCCTGGTGGAAATTTTTAGACTTTAAGAATTTAAAAATATTAATTCTACATAAATACTTCCAGAAACTTCAAGAGAAAGCAACACCTTTCAGTTATTTTTATGAGACCAGAATTACCCTGAAACCAAAACCAGAGAAAGTCATTATAGAAGAAGAAGGAGGAAGAGGAGGAAAAGAAGAAAGAAACCTACAAACCAATATACCTTGCAAACATAGATGAAAAATCCTAAAATACTTATCAAAATGTTAGCAAATCAAATCCATCAATATACATAAAGGATAATACATTACAATAAAGTGGCATTTATCTCAGAATGCGAAGTTGATTAACATTTGAAAATCAATATGATTCACCATGACAACAGAACAGAGGAACAAACAACTCTATGATAATCTCAATAAAATGCAAAGGAGCTCTTGACAATATTCAACATCTATTCATGATAAATCTCAACAATTAAAAAAATGATCCTCAACTTGAACCTTATCCAATATCCAAACATTAACTTGAAATGGGTCAAATAGTCATAAGCCTTCTAGAAGGAGAAAATTGTTGGACTTGTCAGATAGACAAAGATTTCTTATTCAGGGTCCCCAAAGCACAAATCCATATATTGGACTTCATCAAAATTTAAAACCTCAGGGAGCAGATGCGGCTCCCTGAGTGAGTGGTTGAGCGCCTGCTTCCTGTGTATGAGGTCCCGGGCTCGATTCCCTGGGATCTCTTAAAAATGAAAACAAGCAAGCAAACTGTAGCAGTTTGATATAATTGATGAATTCCAAAAAGAAATATTGGATTATGCTTGTAATCTGATCTGTACTTGGCCAAGATTGAGTTTTGATTAGGGTGTTGTTTCCCCACCCCTTGGTGGATGGGGACTCACAGATAAAAGGCATGGCAAAGCACAGAGTTGAGGATTTCTGATGTTAGAGTTTGATACTGAAGACCTGGAAAGTCGGCACCCAGAGGAAAGAGAAAGCAGCACCAGGAAGGAAGGAACCTTGACCTCAGAGGAAATCAAGCCCCAGGAATGTAGGAACCCAGGAAGCCTGAGCCCTCGCAGACGTTGGCAGCCATCTTGCTCCAAACAGACTTTGGTGAGCGAAGTCACTTATGCTTTATGGCCTGGTATCTGTAAGCTCCTACCCCAAACAAATACCCTTTATAATGCCTAGCAGATTTCTGGTATTTTGCATCAGCACCTCTTTGGCTGACTAATACACAAACAAACGAAGAAACCAACTCTGGGGAACCATTATGGCTCAGTGGCTGAGCGCCGGCTTCCCATATACCGGGCCCCAGGTTCAATTCCTGGCCCCAGTGCTTAAAAAAAAAAAAAATTAAAAACCTCTGCTCTTCCATAGACATCATTAAGAGAATGAAAAGTAGACTGGGAGAAAACATTCATATCATATATATCTGTCAAAGAACTTGTATCTAGAATATATATAAAAAAAAAACTCTTCCAACTTAATAAGAAGGAATCCAGTTAAAGAAAATGAGATAAACACTTTAACAGTCACTTCACAAAGGAAGACAGAAGCTTTTCAACAAGCACTTGAAAAGCTGCTTAACATCATTGGGAATGTACAGAATTAAAGTACAAATTAAAACTACAATGAGATACCACTGCACACCCAGTGGAATGGCACAGATTTGAAAAAAAAAAACCACAAACTGATGACACCGTGTGTTTTTGAGGATCTAGAGCAACTGGAAATCTCAAACATTGCTGGTGGGAATGTAAAATGGTAAAGCCATTTTGGAAAACAGTTTGACAGTTTCTTATAAAGTTAATTAAACATGCACCTACCAAATGACTTCACACTTTTACTCCTAAATACTTATCCAAGAGAAATGAAATCATTTGTCCACACGAAGACTTGTTTATCAATGTTTATATTAAGAGCAGCTTTATTCATAATAGCTGAAAGCTGGTAACAACTCTATGTTCTTCAATAGGTCACTTGTATAAACAAAATATTGTTTATCCATGCAATGAATATAAAAAGGAACAAACTACTGATAAATCAAACGACATGATCCATCTCAAAATCATGCTGATTATAAGAGAGTATATGCCACAGGACTCCATTTCTATGAAAGGCTAGAAAGGCAGAATTAACCTAGAGTGACAGAAGCAGCTCAGGGGCTGTCTGGTGCCAGGTGAGGTGGGGATTGGCTGCAATTAGGTGAACCTAGAAACTTTTTGAGGTTTCTGTCTTGATATGGAAATGTTCCGTCTTGATTGTGGTGATGGTACCCATTTGTCAAAAGTCATTGGATTGTATACCTAAAATGGGTGCATTTCATTGTAGGTCAGTTATACCTCTTCACAAATGATGAAGTTGAGAGGGAGAGAGAGAACATACATGTCCAATCCTGCACATGGGTCAAGATGATAACTGCTCTGAGCACTTGGATTGGGTGCTGTTGCCGGGTGCTGCTTTGATGGGCCGTGGGGAGTGAAGTCCTAACTGGTATTGGTTCAAGGGATAAGGAGAGGCAAGGAGTGGGGGACAGGAAGTATAGACGATTTCTTCAGGAGCTTTGCCATCAAGGGCAGTCACCTGCTGGTAAATGGAGAGGGATATGGAGTCCAGAGGTAATTTTTTTTTAAAGGGATCTATAAGCACACGTGTGTATGCAGAATAGAGGGGCAATGTGGTGCAGGAGGGAGTGGCTATCACTGGCATGGCATCCTTTGTCAGGCAGGAGGGAGAGGGTCCTGTGTCCCCACCGAAGGAGCGGGGGGCGGGCAGAGACGTGGATGGTGGGAACGGGTAAAGTTCTCTTCTGAGAGCTTCTTGTTTCTGAGTGGCCAGGAGCAAGGTCAGTAGGTGAGGTGGGGTGAAGCTGTGGTCAGAGAGGAGAGGACGGCATGGAATGAATGAACCAGAGGAGTGGAGATGACAGGCCTCCCACAGGGCCCCTGGAGGTCTGGGGTCACTATTTCCAAAGCAAGACCAGTCCGTAAAGGTTGTCCTCCAACTGTGTCCGTTTGGGCGGGCATGGAGCGGGCAGGTAAATAGGATGAAGGGAGAGCGGGGTGGGCGGGCTGGGGTATTTGCGAGGGAGCGATTATATGGTGGCTGGGGAATCTAAGCTGGGAGAGGCCAGCGAGGGCCCGAGGGGACCGGAGGCTGGGGAAAGCTGGCGGAGGACATGGGCGGTGGTCTCAGGGGCTGGCCGAGCGGCTGGCCTCGGGCACTGGAGGCACGAAGGAGGTGGCCGTCAGAGAGGGAAGCCTGGAGCTGCGGTGGGAGGGCGACGGGGCCTGAGGGAGGGGTGAGTGGAGGAGGCTCGGGATTTCTTTAGGGTTTGCTGGGAGGCAATGAGCGCACTCAAGCTGGATTTGCAGGGGGGCTTCCCCAGGACCCCAGAAAGCCAAGTTCCCTAGACTGAGGGTCAGGCTGAGGGGAGCCCCAGGAAAAACGGTCACAAGTGGAGGGAAGTGTGGACCACAGTGTGGATGCATCCCATCCCACAGCGCAGGCTTGCCCCGCCTAGGGTCCCATCTAGGTAATCCCACAACCGTCCAGCGAAGGCTCCCCGAGGCCCTTTCTGGGGTCCAGTCACTGCAAGGTTGGACTGCGCAACTGTGGCAGGCGCCACACGTCACGGAGCGCTCTTCCTTGCCTGTTTCCCCAGGTCCTGAGTCCTCAGCCTGGAGAGAGGGGCTGGGGGAGAACAGGGGCGGCCTGGGGCCCTCGCTGCCTGCACCACCCCTTTGGCTTAGCTCTCCGGCACTTGGTTCTTTTTCTTTTTTGTAAAGATTTATTTTTTATTTAATTCTCTCCCCTTCTCCCCCCACCCCAATTGTCTGCTCTCCATTCTCTGTGTGTTCTTCTGTGACCGCTTCTATCCTTATCAAGGGCACCAGGAATCCGTGTTTCTTTTGATTGCGTCATCTTGTTGTGTCAGCTCTCCGTGTGTGTGGTGCCATTCTTGGGCAGGCTGCACTTTCTTTCGTGTTGGGCGGCTCTCCTTACGGGGTGCACTCCTTGCATGTGGGGTTCCCACACGCGGGGGACACCCGTGCGTGACAGGGCACTCCTTGCACACATCAGCACTGCACATGGGCCAGCTGCGCACGGGTCAAGGAGGCCCGGGGTTTGAACCGCGGACCTCCCATGTGGTAGACGGACGCCCTAACCACTGGGCCAAGTCTGCTCCCCAGCACTTGCTTCCTGACCCACACCCCTGTTGCCCCCTGGGCCTCGGGGCCGGGGGTTCCCAGGCCCTGTTCACTGCATCGAGGGCCTGCAGGGCCTCCCAGCCTTCCCGGGGGGCTTCCCCTGGGAGAGGGGAGGCGCTGCCCTGGCCAGCCAGGCTCTCTCGGGACTGTCCAGGCAGGGAGCCTCGGGGAGGCTGTCCCACTCGGGCTGTGGAGGGACCCTGGGATACGGCTCGCCTGGCTCCAGGCCAAGCTCTGCTCCTACTGGCCTCGGCCTCGCTCGGGGCCTCGGTTTTCTCCTGTCACTGTGCCCTTCGAGCTCTCGAAGCTTCCGGAATCAAAGCCCTGGTGGGTGCAGGGAGCAGCAGGGGTGGGTGGCTGCCGTGAGGCTGGAGGGCCGTCACTGGGTGGGTGTCCCCCCTCGGGAATGTTCTGGAGGCCGATGAAAATGGAACAAACCCCCTTTCCTGGAGAGTTTGTCCTTCATCAGGCCTCTCCAGGGCCCTCAGAGCCCCCCTGGAGGGGCAGCTGGGATCCGTGGACTCAGTGCATCTTTTTCTGCAGTCCCCTCCCCTCCCCCATGGCCAAGCACCGCACCCCTCCCTCGTAAGGAACGACAGCGCAGTGTCCCTGGTATGTACCCCCTCCCCAGGAGACAGCACCTGGGGCTCCCTTTGGAGGGCCAAAGCTGCAGGGCTGGGGGGCACTGCAGAGACAGAGGGGCCCTGGAGGCCAGAGCCCTGCTCTGAGGCATTGGTGGTAGAGGATTGGGGGGGGTGTGGCTTGGGGTCCCTTCTGGGAGCAGTCAGGGTTCCCTCCCTTCCCCTGAGGGTTCGGGGATCCCCTCTCTCAGCAGCTATATCCCCGGAGCTCAGAGCCAAGCTCGGACGGCAATGCCCAGGAGGTGAGGCTGTCTTCTCCCTGCCTGTCCCCCGGGCCCAGCTGGACCCGGGGACCAGCCCCGGGGAAGGAGGGCGCAGAGGCCAGGCTGAGGCAGGAGCAGGTGCAGGCTCGGCCCCTCCGTCCTGCCTCCTTTCTCTGACTCTCTGGCACACTCCTGGTCCAGGGGTGTGGCCGGGGCTGACCCTTGGAACAGGACTCTGCCCTTCTGAGGTCCCTGCCAGGCTCCCTCCGGCCCCTGCCTGGCCTGTGTCACAGGACATTTGCTTTACTCTCAAGGCCCTTCTGGAACTGCTCAGAAAAGGAAAGGCCCAGGGCCCCTTTGCAGTAAGGTTGCTCCGAGGGTGGCCCTACCACGGGCCGCTGACTCCCCTGTCCTCTGGTCGCCGGAAGGTCAAGGATCCTTGGGCTGGAAGCCAGAGAGCTGTTCCTTGCCACTCGATCAATAGCTCGTCTAGGGTGTTTATTGAAAACTATTACAGTCTTCCTTGTGATTGGAGATGGCAAATGGAGCTGCCGTGATCCTTGTGCTCTTAGAGCTCCCGGAGAGATTCCGATGCCAAACAAACGCTCTGCTGGTTAAAGTGCTTAGAAATCATGACTTTCGTAGGAAGAGTGATGAAAGCGGTATGACCTTGGTGGGGAAAGAGCGCAGGCTCTCTGGGGGAGGGATATTCAACCTAGGACCTGAGGGACCAGGAGGCAGGTGAGCAGGTGACCTGGAGCCCCGGCTGGGATCACAGCTGTCCCTGAGTATCCCCTGGCCGCTGCCCGGTCCTGTTGAGTGAGACCATGGCAAATGGGGGACTCACCAGGTACAGGAGACCTGGTCCCAGTAAGGGACTGCCAGGAGACAGAGCGGGAAGGGGGGGCTCGCAGCAGGTGCTGGCGATGGCAGAAACAGCTGGAGGCTTGCATGGACACGGGCTGGGCATCCCGGGTCCTCACCGTGCCCACCTTGGCTCCACAGCATCAGATGCTGTGCCCACTCGTGTGGGCTGGGGTGCTCCCAGCACTTTTTCTTTCTTTTCCATTGGTCCTGGGCACTCAGAGGGCAGCTGCCGAGCTCCGCGGTGGCGGTCAGGGTTCAGCCAAGTCAGGACAGTGCTGCTGTGGGCTCCCTGGGGCTGGCAGGGTTCTGGGGGTGCTGGAGAGAGATCCCCCCAGGGTGAAGGTTGTCTGGAGAGGCCCTTCTCAGCCTCCTTAGCTCCCTTTGCTGCAGGCCCCCAGCAGCCAGGGGTACGCCTGTTTCCCACCCAGGGCAGAGGGAAGTCAAGGCTGGACCGGCCAGCAGTGGGGGCACCCATATTTGTACTGCCCTGTCTAGCCAGGCCCAAAAGCCCTGGCTGGGGTGGCCAAAAGGCGGCAGCATGAACCCCTCAGATGGTGAGTGCTGTGAGTCCTGCCTGGGGAGTGGGGGGGGTCCCCTGAAAGCTCACACACAGGGCACGAGCTCCCTGTCTCCTCCAAGGGGGCACAGCCCAGCTTGGCTCCTTCCTGGCCACTCACAGCCTGCTGTGTCAGGGCCCGGAATTCTGCTTGCTCTGGCCGCCCTAGACTCAGTTTTGCAAAGCGCCTTCTTGCGGACAGATGCGTGCTCTGAAGATGACTCCCTGGACTGCTGCTGCCTCTTCCCTGGAATCCCTAGCATTTGCAGGCAAGGGGTGCCTGGATCCCTCCCCACATTTGCAGGTGAGGGGTGCCTGGATCCCTCCTCGCTGAGGGCGCCCATTTTGCAGGGGGTAATGAAGCCAGTGCAGTCTGCCAGGAAACCTTGGCCTTGAGCTGCGCATTTTAGTGCTGAGGGCCGTGGCCAGGCGGGAGGCGCTGAGGACCTACAAGTGGTGAGCCGCCTTCCTCTGGCCCTCCTTCTGCCCGGGGTGGGTCCTACCCACAGTGCTTGCTGCAGGCAGAGGCCCACGACCAGGTTGGCTAGGGCTCCCCCAGGCCAGCTGGACGTAGCTCCAAGCGCTGCTGGGAGTGTGTGTGGGGGAGGGCCAGCAGGCCAGGGGGATGTCTGGTGGGGGTCGGGGCAGACCCTCCCTGGACACCCCCAACCCTCCAGGGGCCTTCCTGCTGTGGCCTGCATGCTGCCTGGGGGAGGGAGGGGTTTGCAGGGCTGGCCCTCCTTTCTGGGCAAGGATGTCCCCTGTCCCCCGAGCCCCGGGCAGCCCCCTCGTGGGGCTAGCTGGTGCTGCAGAGGCTCATCGTCTTCCACACCCACTGCCTCAGCCTACCCTTGGGCCCCTAGTCGCCCTGTCCATTCTCTGACGTCACAGGTGCTTCTCCAGATCAGGTGGGATGGACTTCTTGTTCCCTTCAGGGCTTGCTCCTCCCTCCTCTCCATGGGACAGTGGACACATTTGGGCCCCTACCACTGCAGTGGCCCACAGCCTCCTTCACTTCGGGGTCAGGGGACTCCCAGGGCCCTGCTCAGCTGCCCTAAGAGGCAGCCCTGTGAGTGTCTGTGGTACCAGCAGCCTAAGGTCTGACTTCTGCCACTGGGGAGCCTGGCAGCCTAGGGCCATGGTCTTCTCAGGGTAAGGGAAGTGGACTGCTTCCCTTTTGGTTTGGAGAGCATTTGGGGAACCCCTGGGACTCTCTTTGACCTGTAACAGCTCCCAGCTCAGAAAGGGCTAACCGAAGGCCAAGCTGGGCAATGTCGACCCAAGTAAGGAAACCAATGCCCCAGCTCCTTAGAGCCTTTGGGATGGACCTGCCCACCCCCCCCAGGACCACCCAACCCCCTTGCCTGGGGGCAAAGATAAGCACTGCCTTTTTCGAAGCTCAGCCCAGGCCCCAAGGCTGCAGGGACAAGAGAAAAGTCAAGGGCAGTAGGGGGGCTTGCTCAGTTTTGGTCAGCCCCCATTGCACTTGATCATGCAAACTTGACCTTCATGCTAGATGCTGCCAGCTCGCAGGTACTACTTGGGGGCAACGTTTAGGAATCCTAAGAAAGGCCAGACCCTCCTACTTTACTTGGGAATCCTTTACTGAGACCTGAAAGAGGTGAAGCTGGAACCAAGGCTCTCCCAAACACACTGTTGGACGTGGAAGTTTTCTTTTCTCCCACCCCAAAAGGCATCCTTCAAATGTCCAAGGGGAATGAAAGAGAAATAAAAGACAAGGTTCCCAGTCCGCCTGCTGTGGAGAGCATGCGACTGCTCCAACGGGCAAAAGGGTGGCTGGGTGGGAGGGCCTCGGGCTTAGGGAGCCTCCTGAGAACCCTGCCCTTTGTCTACTGTTTATGGTGCCCCAGAGAGTTCCAGATTCTCCAGAGCTGGTAGAATTCAGCTAAAAGAGGACCCGGAATCTTCATTTACTTTCCTCCTGATTCCATCTTCCCCAGCACCAATTAAGCTGTCCTTGCCTTTCTGGCACGGGAAAAGCCACCAGGAAACAGCAATTTTTCTCAAAGCAATTATAAGATATTTTTAAAAAACGATTTCATAGAGAACAGAGTAGAGGACCAGGTTACACAGGGCTGGTTCAACCAGTGTTTCCTGATCTGTTTACAGAAAGAGAACTTTGATTGTACTTCTTACATATCTTAGGAGTAAAGGTTTTTGTTTGTATGTTTGTTTGTTTTTAAAGAAAAAGGATTACATGTGAAACTCACGGTACAACTTCCCCAAATGGCAGTGAAGGGAGATCTTGCCTGGACAGCTTCTTTTTATGTGACATTTTACAGACTCTCCAGTTATGTGTATAAGAATGAGCCTAAACCAAATTGGAAATGATTCAAACATCTTGTTCTACTTGGTAATTTTTTTATGTTTTATTTGGAGATTCCAGGAGCATCTGTGATCTTGAATTTTGGAATATGAAAAATTAGCATTAATGTTCTCCTAGATGAACTCTGCTACCTGATGTCATTTTGGATGAACCATGCTAAGATTTTTTCAATGGCTTACATTTTTACCTAGAATCCACATGCAAAAAGAAAATCACAATTATATAATACATTTTAATTTAATGTTTCCAGTATATGTCAAGGCCCAACTTAACATCAGGACCATCTTAGTTGATGAAACCAACTGTGTTTTAAAATTTATTAATAAACTTAGGAGCCTAGGGAGGCCAGACTAGGAACAGTATTTGGCATAGGAATTTAGACTGAATATATATATGTATTCCTTATATATCTATATTCCTTTATATACAAGCATAAGAGGAATCATCAAAAAGATAACTTTCCACTATCTTCAGGCTTACTGACTTTAACAAACCTATGATAATTTAAGTGATGATAAATCATGGGATTCTAGTAATTCATTTTTGTATTGATAATCTGTAACAAACTTCTTTTTGGTGATTGTGGCAGTTTGATATTATTGATGAGTTCCAAGAAGAAATACTGATTATGTCTGTAAACTGATTTGTTCCTCCGGGCTAGTGATACCCTTAGCTTGTATTGAATTCAGAAGTTTCACTTTTACTTGATTAAATTATGACTAGGGCTTTGATTGGGCCACATCAGTAGGATGTAGAGTCCCGGCCCCCTTGGTGGGCAGGGACTCATGGAGAAAACGGCATGGCAGAGGAGAAATTTAGAGTTTTGATCCTGGAGCCCGGGAAGTAAACACACAGAAAGCAGATACGTGAAGAAAGACAGAAGGCTCTATTGGACACAGCAGAGGCCCCAGGAAGAGAGATGAGCTGTTCACAGTTTATAGCTGACCTTGTGGAGAGAGCAGACCAGCTGAGCCCAGAGAGAAACAAGCCCTGGGAAAAAGATAAGACTTGTCCCAGCCTGAAGCTGAAATTGGAAGAAGCTGGGACCATGGAGCTTTGGGAGCATGAGGAAGCCTGAACCCTCACAGACATCACCCGCCATCTTGCATCAACACATGGCAACAGACTCTGGGTGAAAAAGTACCTCTTACGGTATCTTGACTTGGACTCATTAAGGCCTTTTGACTGTAAGCTTCTGCCCCAAATAAATATCCTTTATAAAAACCGACCCATTTCTGGTATTTTGCATCAGTAGCCCTTTGGCTGACTAATAGAGGGATGATCCTGGACTCCAGGTTTTTGTAGATCATTGATCTCTGTGAGCTGAAATCAAGCATCTGATGCTCCACTGGGTCCTCTTTGAACCTTCCCGCAGGTAGAACTTCGCAGGTGTTCTGATTTCCAACAAGATGTTCTCAATTTCCCCTCCCAAGATTCAGTACTGGCCGCTAACTCACTGACTCACCTTCGAGGCCCCTTTTCATATTGGCTAATTCTGTCTTGAGTCTTTCTCTTCTCTTGACTGTCATGTATATATTTTATTTTATTTTTTAAAGATTGATTTTATTTATTTCTCTCGCCTTCCCCCCCGTTGCCTACTCCCTGTGCCTGTTCACTATGTGCTCTTCTGCGTCCGCTTGCATTATCAGGCGGCACCAGGAAACTACGTCTCTTTTTTGTTGCATTATCTTGCTGCATCACCTTTCTACGTGTGCGGCACCACTCCTGGGCAGGCTGCGATTTTTTCACATGGGGCTGCTCTCCTTGCAGGATGCATTCCTTGCACGTGGGTCACCCATACACGGGGGCACCCCTGCATGGCATGACACTCATGCACAGCAGCACTGCACGTGGGCCAGCTTACCACACAGGTCAGGAGGCCCAGGGTATCGAACCCTGCACCCTCGATATGGTAGGCGGATGCTCTATCAGTTGAGCCACATCCACTCCCCTTGTGTATATATTTTAAAGTAATTTCTTAGTGGCTGCCATGGGGTTACAATCAACATCCTAAATTTATGACAATCAAGTCTGATGTGATGCCAGTTTAGCTTCAATAGTGTAGAAAACCTCAGCACCTGTGCAACTCTGCTACCCTCCCTTTATATTGTTTTCACAATTACGTCTTTATATAGTTGTATGCCCAATAACATTGATTTGTAATCATTTTTTGTGCATTTGGCTTTTAAATCATGTAGGAAAGAAAAACTGGAGTTACCAACCAGAAATTCCATAACCCTGGCTGCATTAGTCAGCCCAAGGGGTGCTGATGCAAAGTACCAGAAATCTGTAGGCTTTTATAAAAGGTGTTTATTTGGGGTAGAAGCTTACAGTCACAAGGCCATAAAGAATAAGTTACTTTCCTCACCAAAGCCACGTGGTGGAGCAAAATGGCTGCCGGCCTCTGCTAGGGTTCAGTCTTCCTCTTCCTGTTAAGGCTTCCTGGTCGCAGCTTCTCCCAATCTCAGCTGTAGGTTAGCATCAGGCTTGTCTCTCTTGCTGGGACTTGTCTCTGCAGGCTCAGCTGCTCTAGTCTCTCCACAAGGCCAGCTGTGAACTATCAGGCAGAATGACTGGGCTCTTCCCAGGGCTCCAGCCTCAAATCTCAGCTCTCTCCTCTGCCAAGTCATTTTCCGTGTGAGTGTCCGCCCACCAACGGGGTGAGGACTCAACGTCCTACTGGCCGGCTGAATCAAAGCCCTCATCTTAATTTAATCAAGTAAAAGTGAAACCTCTGAATTTAATACAAAGGGTGTCATGCCCAGAGGAACAGACCAGTTCACCAACATAAGCAATATTTCTGTTTGGAACTCATCAATAATATCAAACTGCCACCCTGGCTTTTGTATCTACTCATGTAATGGCCTTTATTGGGGATCTTTTGTTCTTCATTCAGCTTTGAGTTACTGTCCCACCACTTTGCTGACATCTCTCTCTTGGCTTTGGGACTTGCAGTTCTCCTACCCCTGACCAGCCCCTTTCCATCCTCCTGGGTTCCAATCTCTCTGCCAACCTTTTACTGTTGTCCTCGTCCAGAATTAGGTCCTTGATTTTCATTTTCTCATACTACACATACTTTCCTACAAACTCACAAGCTCCCTCTACTAGCTTCACACTGACGAGTCTCAAATCTCCATCTCCAGTTCCCCGAATCTAACTACTGTGGGGTATCTTCTTGGGGTACTTTAAACCCTCTGGTCCAAAATCAAGTCACCCTCCCCCTAGCTGGATGCCTCTTGCTGCACGTCATTTAGAACCTCCCCATGATCCATCTGGTCCCAGTGTCAGAGACGGAGGTGTCACCGCTGATGGTACAACACTCTTTTATCCGACTTCAGCTGGTTCCCTGGCCTGCCAGTTCTCCTCCCCGCTTCCTCCTTCTTTACTTCTCCACCCCCCAGGCCAGGCAGGATTTCCTTCAAGAAACCTTAAGAGTCTAAAAAGAATGTTTTATTCCTCTTTGCATTCCAAATGCTGTGCTCTTGGTAGGTCCTCACTAAGTTTTTTTGTTCATGAACTGAAACCTAACTCTTAAAGTTTGACTTTTCTAAAATGGCAAATTAGTGAAATCATAAACCTGCCTCATTCTGCTTGTACAAAATCCCATTCCACTTCTACAAAGAAATATCATTAAATGCTTGAGGTGGTATTTATGCTCTGAGGCTAGAGAGATTTCTATGAAAATGAACTTAGATGGTTATAATATTTAAATTTTATTTGCCTTAAAATAGGCAATAGAATTATTGGAAAAGAAAACAAATTTCTTACAATCTCTCCTTCCTACCATCACTAGCATTTTCTTTCTTGTATATTGCTCCATTTGTTAAAATGCTTGTTAATTTGCATGGTCGTAATCTCAGTTTATTCCCTTAAAATTATATTATAGTTTATATATTATCCCACATAGCTAACAATCTAATAATTCTTTCACATACGCTGCCCCATAATTAACCAAATGCTTTGCTCTTGTGAGGAATACACTTTGCCTTTCTCATCGGTCATTCTCCATAGAACTCGTTCCCTGGAACAGAGCCCTAGTGCTGTTTTCATTGAGTTTGCGACTTTCTGTTTGACTGTCATATTGGGCTCGGGCTCCTTGAAAAGCCTCTTAGGTCAATGCCTCTACACGTGCAGCCTGCGAGAAGAGCTTCAAATTCTTCTCACACTGTACCCTGACCTGAGGTGAGCTGAGGTCCCGAGGTAGAAGGAAGGTGACTCTGCCCAGGTCACTGTCACAGGTGCAGGCCAAGTTTGCCAGCACTTGTCCTCTCTGGGTCAGACGACCTCCTTGCTAAGCGCTCTGGCTCCCGAGATCCTGGGAGGGGAGGGACAGGCGGTCATGACCTGCACGAACTTCAGGGACACGGTCACGGGGCCGCGTGGGCTCTGTGGGTGGCTTCAGAGGTGTACCCATCTGAGGGTGCAGAGCTGTGCGTTCCTGAGTGCGCTTGCATTTTCTGCCCTTAGATGTCCTTGTGCATTTGTGTGACGTCAGTCTTTGGGAGGGGCGTGCCTGTGTGTGTCTGTGCCTGTGGGAGCATGAGCCCGTGTGGGCATCCTGGAGTGCATGTGTGGGGGTGATTTGTGTCTCTGGGTTGGTGTGGGGGGCTGCACGTGTGTGGCTGTGTATGTGTGTCGGGGTCCATGTGCACCTTTGTGTGTCTCTGGGTATGTGCACACGTGTGCTTCTGTGTATGCACATGCATGTGTGTGAGTGCATCTTTAGATGCATGGGTGGCTCTGAATGTGTGCTACATTGCTGTGTGTGTTTGTGTGGGTGCCTGGGTACTGCACACGTGTGGGTCTCCGGGTACGTGTGTGTCCCTCTGTAGTGTCTTTGGGTGTGTGTGTGCATGTGTGTGTGATGGCTGGGTGGGTGGGTGGGATGCTGGCCGTGGGCTTGTGACGGCTGCGGGAAAACCACAGCAGCGCGCTTCTTCTGGGCCTGGGCCCTGAACCCTTGTGGCCGAGGTAGCCTGTTGCCCCTTTCCTTTGGGGCGCCCGGGAGCCCGCTGCTAAGAAGGAAGGAATTCCTGCTGAAGAAAATAATGAGCAGGCATCGGAGCCCTTGTCCCTGGACACCGGGAGTCTGGGCTGGGGCTGGGGGTGGCCTCCAGGTCCCGGGGCCACACATGGCTTCCCCCAGCCGGGTCTACCTTTGTGGAATCTGAAGCCCTTTCTCTGATATATTCTAGACATTTCCACAGGCTGGCAGCCGGCTACCACCCCAAGGACACACCCTTTGGCTGTGGCCCTGGGAGGTTTTTCTGGGAAATGTGGTCACTGGAGTGCTGAAAATGGGGTGCTTGCCAGCCTTCTCGGGGCGGGGGAGAGGAAACGTAGGCTCTCCACACCCAGGTGTTTCCTCTGAGACCCGGATCTCTGGCCATGAAGACGCCCGGGTGTGCTCACTTGTCCAGGTGGTGGGAAAGGGCGTGCCAGTGAGCATCCTGGGATCACGGGGACGAAAACAGGAGACAAAGAGACTCTGGGCCCCCAGGGACTGTGTGGCTAGTCCAGCTAAAGAGCTGTATTTAAATTTCACTTAATTTTAGTTAATTCGATGCAAATAGCCACACATGGCTACCGTATTGGGCTATTGACATTCTCTCCCGTGGCCGGATTGGCGACTTCTAGGACCACCTGCAGGCTGGGGAGGGGGTCGAGGCTGAGCCGCAAGGCAGGCCCACGTGCTGCCTCTCTCCCTCGCAGGCCCACCTTCACCTGTACCAGCCAAATGGGAGAGTTATCCAGGGCGGCGAGAGGCGCCACCCCAACGCCCCTTCCCACTTGCTCACGGTGATGCTAGCACCTGCATTCCCACCAGGGAGGCGGTTGTCCTGTAGATTTGCCTTTTTGTTGGGGAGGGGGGCCCCAGGCTTCCCCTCCACTCTTCTTGTCATCATAGCCTTGACTTTTTGGGTCCCAGAGCCAATGTGGAGATCTGCCAGTCGCTCAAGGTGTCCCTTCCAGCTCCCCACCTAGGCACGGGGGAGTCGCCATGGAACAGGCTCAGGATTCTCAGTGTGGGGGAAGAGGGTCCCCCATGAGCTGGAGGCAGGGGCCCCTGGGGGTGGGGGGCAGTCCCCTAAGCTCCCCACCACCCGAGGGCAAGGAGGCTGCACAAAGGCCAGGCGTCCAAGGGGCCCAGATCTCTCCCTTACAGCGGGGCCTCTATGCACCTGCAGGGGCCCCAAACAGACCCCCACTTATCAGCACCCATGGTGCGAGGAAAGCTGGGGAGGCTGGGGGTCTAAGGTGGGATTCCAGGCTCCCTGCTGTTTGGGCTAGTGGAGCCTAGAGCTGCTTTTGTTCACCTTGTGTGTGTGTCAACTGCTGGCCCAGGCTCTGGGGTAGGGGACAGGGCGTGCCTGGAACCCGGCTCTCAGAGGTCACCCCCACTAGCTCATTCTCCACTGCAGGAAGAGGCTCAGGACTGCAGGAGGAGCGAAGGGAAGGACAGAGGCCGACAGCCAGCCAGACAGCCCTGCCACCACGGAGCGCGCCTGCGGGCCAGCAGGCTCCGGGACCCAGAGAGAGAGGGCCCTGCCTCCCAGCGTCTCGGTGCCTGTCCCCGGCTCCGGGTTCTGTGGACGGAGCACAGCGGGGAGCCCTCCAGGGGCAGGGCGGGGAGCCGGGCCGCTTCTACAGGGGATGGGGCGGCTCTAGGGACCACCGTATGGGCAACTGAGACACCGTGGGGCCCCGCGCTCTGCCAGGACTCTGAGCTTGGACTCTGCTGCCACCGGCAGGGAAGGCGCCCCCTTCTTGGGCCACTTTGGCCTTCCAGAGGGAGCCCCAGGCGCTGTCTCCTGGGGAGGCTGGTTTGGGGAGGGGGGTATACACCAGGGGCACTGCGCTGTTGTTCCTTCCGAATGAGGGGGGTGGGACTTGACCACGTGGAGGGGAGGGGGCCTGTCGAGATGGATGCACCAAAGCCACGGAGCCGTCTGCCCCCCCAAGGGGGGCTCTAAGGATCCTGGAGGGGCCGGCTGTGCACTAAGCCTCCTGGGCAAGGAGTCTATTCCATTTCCATCGGCCTCTGGAACATTCCTGAGGTGGGGACACCCGCCCAGGGACGCAGGCCAGGTGCCTGGTCTGCTGAGCACTCACTGTGGAGGGGGGAGCACCAGGCCCTCCAGCCTCACGGCAGCCGCCCACCCCTGCTGCTCCCTGCACCCACCAGGGTCCCGATTCCGGAAGCTTCGAGAGCTCCAGGGGCACGGTGACAGGGGGCCAGGCCCCTGGGTGGGATCGCAGGAAGGCCCAAGGTGCAGAGATGGGGGAGGGGGGCGCGTGGAGCCGTCTGCCCAGGGGGCGGGAGGCCAGAGAAGGGCCGGAAGGGAGGGCAAGGGCCAAGGAAGAGGGGTGAGCAGAGGCGGGGCCAGGAGCAAAGGGCGGAGGTGGGAGGGGAAGGGGGACAAGCTGGCAGGCGGCCAGGGGGTGGGGGGGGAACAACGGGGGGCTGTTGAGGCTGCTGGCCTTCTGGGATCCAAAGGGGGAGGGGAAGCCCATGAGAGGTGGGAGCTTGGCTGGGTGGGGAGGGGTCCTGGAAGGGGAGGTGAGCAGGCAGGGGGAGGGCAGGCGGGGGCCCAGAGTGGGGGCCTGTGGAAGGCAGGGGGGAGGGGGGCAGGGCAGGGGGAAGAGGCCAGGGATGGGGGAGGGCAGGGCAGGGGCTGGGGGCATCGGGGACAGCAGAGCTGCTCTCTCCTCCCAGCTGCCGAGGGGCGGAGTGGACAGGGCCCCGGGCTCTGGAGCCCGAGTTCTTGCCCACCGAGCTCCCCGGTGGTAGTTCCTGTGACCTCAGACCTGGAGCCTCTGATGCCCATTGCAGGGAGGAGAAAACCGAGGCCAGGAGTGAGGCCGGCAGGAGCAGGGCTTGGCCTGGAGCCAGGTGTGTGCTGTCACAAGGGGCCCAGAGCAGTGGGATAGGACAGTGGGATGAAGAGACCCTGCTGGGGGTGACCGCTGGGAGCTGAGCAAGAGAGCCCGGGCCCCATGCACATTCCACCTGGCAGCTGGAAGGTGCAGCAGTGGCTGGAGCCACGGCAGCCTCTTGTGACTGCCGTTGTAATAACACTGGGGGTTTGTTTAGGCAAGAGGCCTCTGAGCCTTTCTTCTTATAAATATTCATTCCCATGCTGCCTTCACTTAGAAGAGGTGTAGATCCAATTATTTTAGGGAACGCTGAAAACTTTCCCTTACATAATAACTTCCCTTCCTATAACATTGTGTGCATTATGTAACAGAATTTAATGTACCTTTATTTAAATCTCTGTAATTTAAAAATTACATAATACATAAATTAAGGCTCCTGGTCACCTTAGATGATAGAACAAGTGTAAATTTCTTCATGCAAAACCAGCAAAGCAAGGAAAGAATGTTTATTAATGTGACTTCCTCTAGCTTTTTCTCTGCCCAGGGGGCACCCCTCCAAGCAGTGGCGACAGGCCGTGGATGGGCAGGTGGCCCGAGGAGAGGGCGCCCCGTGCTGCTCACTGGTTGGGTGCAGACAGTGACCGGTTTGCCTGCCAAACCAGATTTTCCCTGCGAGTAGGAGGCTGAGTAGGAGGCTGGGGGTGGTGGGGAGCTGGGGAAGGACCCTTGAGGGGGTGCAGGGGCCCCAAGGATCCATGTCGTGCCGGCCCCCATTATGAGTGGCCCTATCGCTGCTTGGAGGGTCTCCCGCTGGCTCCGCAACTGGGGATGGAGTGAGAGGGGGAGCCTGGGCCCAGGCCGGGAGGAGGGTCCTGGTGCCACGGACAGGGTGGTGGGAGAGCTAGGAGGAGACAGGCCTTGGCGGGGGACCTGCAGGGGACCTGGTAGGAGCAGGGGAGGTCTAGGAGAGGCCAGGGTGTGGAGGGAGGAGCCTGCATAGAAAGAAACAGGCGTGGGCTGGTGCTCCAGGCGGAATCGTGGGGGAGTCTGGACCCCCAGGACTTGGGAAGGGGACCTGACTTGAATATGAGAGTGTTTGGGTCACTGCAGGTGGGTTTAGTTGGGATCCGCTCCCGCTGGAGATGGGCAGCCTCTGCTGCAGCACGGCTGGTCTCCTTCTAAGAAGGGGAGAGCTGGACATAAGCAGACCCCGGGGAGCGGCCGTGGCAAGGTGGGCACGAGCCAGGGCTCGCCGGCGGCGGCCGGCAAGCCCCAGAAGCCAGGAGGGGGCAGGGGGCAAGGCGGGCCCCTGCCCCGCAGCGTCGGAGCGGCCCCGCGGCGCCTGACCCTGGCCTCCTGGCCTCCAGAGCTGAGAGCTCGTCTCCGCTGCCTGAAGCACCCCGTTTGTGGTGCTTTATCATGGCAGGCCCAGGAAGCCAGGGCAGGCAGCTGTCAGGGTTGTGACCTTTGGAACGCAGTGGTTTGAGTGGCTGCTCAGCCTTTTGATAACTGGGTCACGTCTTCATCTCTGTTTTCACAGCTACAGTGTGGGGGTGACCACAGGCCCTGTCCCACTGGGCTCTGCGAGGAGTCAGTGGGAGGGGGCCCTGGGTAGGGGGCCGTGCTCAGCCCCCAGCCCACCCTGGGCAAGTCTGGGCTCTTGAGTGCGCCCACCCGCGCTCAAATCCCAGCTCTGCTTCTTGCTAGCCGTGTACATTTGGGCACATTACTTGACCTCTCCGTACCTCAGTTTCCCCATCAGTAAATGAGGCTGCTGGGAGGATCGCTAAAGTCATAGAGCAGTGCCTGACCCTTTGGACACCCAATATACATGGCAGGGGTCGCCGTCCCTGTCACTGAGTCTCCTTGAGCATTTGGGGCATCCAGGGTGAGGGGCAGGCCGAGAAGGGTGCCGGGCGGCTGCGGCCAGGGAGGTTGGATGACTAGGGCTGGGGGGCTGCACATCTGGGCAAAGGGCCTTCAGAGAAAGGGTTTCGTGGAGGGCAGGCTGGGGCCTCCCCAGAGCTGGACCTGCCAGCCCCTTGGTGTTGGAGAAGCATTTTCATTCTCCATTCTAGGATTTAAAAAATTTAAAAAAAGGGAAAAATCAAAATTACATCAAAGATTTCCAGGGAGCAAATAAATACCATCCCTATTCTAACTTCAGAGGGATGAAGACGTGCTTATTATCAAAGGGCTGCAAGACACTTCCCGGGGCAAGGGCCTACTCTAATACCAAAACTGAAAACGCGCAGGCGGCAAAACAAAGACTTAAAAGTGCGCAGTGGGGCAGGGGTGCTGAGGGAGAACCGGCTGCCGGCTGCCGACGACGACGAGGACGAAGGCTGGAGGTTTAAGAAGGTGGAAGAGAACATCAAGCCCCCAAGGGACATGTGGCCAAGGGAAATGGTAAGAGGAAGCATGGAGAGAAAATAGGTATTTCAAAAGGGCCCCCTGCCCCTCCCCAGTGTCCCTAGGAAGTAAACGAGTATAGACAGGTCGCTGTGAGCTCTGGCGGAGGCCAGGCGGGGACGGAGCCAGGGGAGAGGCCTGGGGCGGAGGAGGCCTCCAGCTGAGGACAACCACTGTGAGCCTAGCAGAGGCCAGGCAGCTCCTGCCGAGCCAGGGCTCTGGCCCCCGAGGGCAGACCTTGCAAACGCCCTCGAGAACTGGCCAAGCCCTGGCCGCGTGTATTTCGTGTTCTTAGCGTGTGGGAGGGAGTGCAGTGACCCCGTTGCTGACCTCAAAGTGTGTCCATCACACAATCCGTCCCTCCCCGTGCCCGGTGGGATGGCAAGCTTTGGACGCCCATGGTTTCCAGAACCTTGTGGTCTTTGTCACATCTGTGGTAAAGTGCCCCCCTCTGGATGCCCAGCCCTTTCTGTGCCAAGGCAAGGCCTTCGCCCCATCTCTGCATGCTCAAGGGGTCTCCAGGGCCAAAACGGGAAGGCAGGAGGATGCAGGGAAGAGCAGTTCCTGAAGGGACAATGAAGGCAAGTCCACAGGCAGATGTCTGAGCATCCAGAACTTTCTGCCTTAAGTCAACTCTTACATTCCCAGTGAGAGCCAGAGGCGCTGTGCACGGCAGGAGGGGGGTGGATTCTAGAACATCCTGCGCCCTCGCAGGCTTACACCATCCTGCCTGGACATTAGGCAACGTTGACCATCCAGGGTGTCGGCAGCCCATGCGCCCACGTTCCAGCAGGGTGGCATTTTAGCCTCTGCGGAGGGTCACGAGGGGCAGAGCAGGGCTCAGGGGCTCCTGAGGCCCCAGGAAAGGGCTGCCTTTGTGCTCCCAGATGACGTTCAGCGGAATCCTCCAAGCACAGGGCATTGGCTGGGCCTGGGAACAGCAGTGGTGGCAGAAACTGGAAGTTTGGAGAGAGGAGGGGGGAGTGGCCGTTTGCCCTGATAAGGGTCCTGGGCCCATCTCCCCCTGGCTGCCTTCCCTTCCTCTCCGCCGGGCTTCCCCTTAGCTTTGGGACTGCTCCCTTCTGTAAAGAATGTCCCATTCTCAATGTTGCTACTTTTTCTTCAAATGGACCCTTTAGGGGGAGACAAAGGCAGGCATAAATGTCATGGGTGTGCACCTCAGGCTTAGAGCATCAGGCACCTATTCGTGCTTTCAGGTTATCCGGCCACCCCCCAGTTCCTTGAAACTATGTTGGAGCAGATGTAATGCATCAGCAGACTTTTGATGGAATGACTGAATGGATGACCTCTCCATTTACAGATGAGGAAGGGGGCTCAGGGAAGTGAGGTACCAAGGCCAAGTTTACAGAGTGGCTGAGTGGGGCAGGTGACTCGAACCCGGGTGGGCCTGCCCGATGCTTTCGTTGGCATCTGCTGCCTCTACTGCCTCCGCCAGCCCTTCTCGCAGACCTGGACAACCCCCTCCTGTCCCGACTCCTTCCTGCCATGGCTGCCAGGAAGCTCGTCTCTGCCCTCACCCCACGCTGACCCCGGGCGTCTGTCCTGTGTCCAGTCCCTCCGCCGCCCCTTCCCACCTTAGCTGACCCTGATTTGGGTGAGTGTTTGAAGAAACGCACTGCACAGCTGTCAGGTTTCTTTCAGGGGACAGCGTCTTGTATTGACATTCCTGTTTGGTCATTGTGTTCATTGGGACCCCTTGTCCCCTCTTCCAGGTCTGCCCCGCCTGCAGCCTCAGCTCTGGCCATCCCTCCACACTGGCCTTTGGCTGCACAAAGAGCCCTCCAGGCCCCCCTGACACCACGTTCCTCTCCCCTCGCGCCTGCCCTCGGGTTGCTCTCTGCTCCTGCCGCATCTTCCTGCCTCCCTCTTTTCCTTGAGGTTTGGCTTGCCTGGGGCTTGGCCCCCTCCCTGACCCTCCAGGGCAGGTTTTCAGGCTCCGGGAGGGCGGGGGTGGGGGGGTGGACTTTGCTTGCTAAAGGAGGGAGGTGGGACCCAGCTTCAGAAGAGGATGTGGTGAGTCCCCAGCTGTGCTGGTGGCTGGAGCTCCCGTGCCGCCCCTCTTCGTGAAGTCCGACCTGCTTGCCCCAGTGACTGGCACTCTGGGTTCCCCACCCAGGCTCCCAAAGCCTTGGATTTGTCCTTGATAGTGAGGGTGGGACAGGACCGGGGTGGCTATTATAGGGAGGTTTAAGGGAAACCTGAGAAAGAAAGTTCTTCCTATTTATGACTCTCTGTGGAACGGTGGCTGATGGGGGGGGGCAGTGTTGGAGGGTAAGAAATGGGGGTGGTGGAGAGGCCTGAGCCGGGGGTGGGGCCTGGCTACCCCTAACCAGCTCGACCCTTTGAGTCTGTCCAGACCCCGCGCTCCCCCCACAGGGGCTTCGCCTCCCTCCCCGCGGAGAGCCAGGGGCAAACCACAGCAGAGAGCAAAGCCTTCGAGCAGGGCGGCGGCGGGGGCTTGTGTCTTGAAAACAGCGTCTGCTGAGCAGAACGCCCAGATAGTTCTCTTCCGTGTGAAAAGAGGGAATAAGAATGCATACATATATAAATATATATATCTTTGTTCATACAGAAACTCTGGCACTTTCCAGAGGGAACCGTGGGTCCCTGGCGGGGCACAGGCATTTTGCTGCATGCCTTTACAAACCCATTTGAACCGTGTGCGTGTGGATTCAAGAACTTAAATAAAAAGCGACAGTAAAAAAACAAAAAGGAAACAGAACTATCCCCTCAAAGAAGGGAGCCAGAATGAGAGGTGGGGGCGGCTCCCCCCGAGGAGGCCTCCGCTGTGCCCTCCCGGTGCCCACACGCGGGCCACGGGCAGCAGGGTGGTCACCCGGCCTCTGGCCACGGCTCCCTCCTGCCCCCCGAGGTGCCTGGCCCAGCCGCCCACCCCCGCCCGGCGACTTCGGTTCGGCCAGCCTGGCACCCCGAGGCATCCACCACCCTCACAAGCACCCATCTGATCACGGGGCCAAAGACAGGTGGTGAGAGCCTCGAAGGCAGCCGCGGTCCCGTCAACCCTGTCGCCCCACAGGATGGGGGGGAGGCCAGTGGGGGAGGGCAGGTGGCTCCCCCACGGTGGCACAGAAGGCTTGTTATTGACACAGGGCATCCTGGGTGCCGGAGTGAATCATCCTGACCCACCTCGGGGAGTTTCTCTTCCTGCAGATACCTGAAAGTCACAGCACCCTCGGCTGTTAAAAATAGCCCAGGCCTCGCCTTCCCCCTGGGGCCTCGCTGACGCCCCTGGGTGCGGCGCCTGCCAGGCTGGATCTCGGCCCGGGCTTTTCTGATCTGTGGGACTCTCTGAGGGGCCACGAATGAGTCTCAGCTCTCCCGGGCCTGACGTGGGCCGCCCCCGGGGGAAACCTCGGCCCTCAGGGCCGGGTGGCATCGCCTGGGCTGGAGGCGCCAGGGTGGCAGGACACCAGGCCGCACTGAGATGGGGCCCGCCTGGCTCCTGTCCACTGCCCCCGGCAACGCCCCAACGGAGCCCCGAGGTCCCCCCAGGCACCCCAGGCCTGGCCAGGGGAGGGTCCAGCGCCCCTTCTTTCTGTGGGCAGTGCTTCTGAGCCCGGAGGTCAGCAGCTGCCGAAGCTGGGATGGCCTTTCCAGAGGAAGAACGACGGGCGCCTTCTTTCCAGTGGTTTCCCGGCACCTGGACCCACCAGGCCCCAGAGGAAGAGCCCCTCGGGCGACACTGGCGGGTGCCCGAGCCACTTGAAGAGCGGCTGGTCCCACCCCCTCATTTCACAGACGAGGAAGCCGAGCCCCACAGAGGGGAAGTGACTCTCCCCAGAGCAGGCCGGGCACCAGGCGGCGGGAGCGCACGACAGCTCACAGCTCGCTGCGCCGCGCCGCACCGCCAGCAGGTAACGGTCCCCGGTCCCCGAGGGGCGCCGAGGCTCCCGGCTGCCGCCCGGCCCGGCCCCCGTGCGCGGCAGGCGGCGTCGCCGAGGTCACGGCGCTCTCGTGGCCTGGCCTCCCTGGGCACACCCGTGCCCACCCCTGCCGTGCCGGGGGCGGTGGCCGCGGCGGCGCCGCCTGGCTGACAGCGGCGCCGCGGCGCCGGGTGGGCTCAGGCCTGCTCGGCGGTGACATTTCTCGACGAACCTCCAGCTTCCTCCCGATCTGAGTCAGGGCTGCAGCACGGGCCAGGGAGGGGAAGCCTCGCCGTGGGCGGCGGGAGTCCTCAGCTTGCGTGCCACGCTGCCAGCCCCACGGCGCCTGCCGGCTCCCCGCCGACCTCCGGGGAAATCACCCAGCGCCCGAGATTACGCCCCCTTGGAGATCCTCACACGGATCCCGAGGCAGGCGCCGAGGCGGGCGGCGAGGCCGGGCCACTCGCCCGCGGAGTAGATCCCCTGGCCTCGGTTTACCTCCCCGGGAGACAGGGTCGGTAATGAGCGGCAGGCGGTGCTCGGTGCGCGGTCGCGGGGCGCGCACCAGCCCTTGTCGCCTGCCGCTGGGTATCACAGCCCGCTGGTTCTTGTGTCCCGCGTGTGTCTCGGAGCGTCTGGGAGGGAAGCCGCAGCAGCATTTAGAACCCTGGGAATTCTAGAATCTTCCCTGAGAGGGAGGGGTGGAGAGCTACCTGCTAGCCTGGCGCGGCCTGGGTGGGGCTTTGTGCCACCCAAGGGGATAGGGAAGGGGGCAGAGGTGTGGGTGGTGCTGCCCGGAGCTCCAGGGCAGCTTCCGTGCTCCATGGGATCTGCCTGTTGGCCCAGCCCCTTGGGCCACTCTGAAGCAGTCAACCAGATCTTTGGATCGTTCATTCATTTATTCATTCGTTTATTCATGCGTTTGTTCATTCATTCATTCCCTTTTTCATTCACTAGGACCTTCCTGAGGGCCAATTTCATGGGAGGCATGGTGACGTAGAGGCAAGGGGACCTGGCCCTCGCCCTGGGGCTGCTCACAGGACCGCAGGGACAGTCGTCCCTACACAGGGGACTGTTAGTGACTCCCGTGGGGCCCATCGCCCCGGGCGATGCAGATGGACCAGGCAGGGAAGGTAGCACCAAGGAAGGGGACCTCGAAGGACCCAGGGTGGGGTTCAGGTGGAGCCAGATGGGCAAAGAGCAAGGAAGGGGGCTGCCTGGAAGCTCCTGGGTGCACCAGGTGCTCTGGAGGCTGATGCTGGCAGGTGGCTGGTGGGGGGGGGCGGGGGGGGTGATGAAGGAGAGTCAGGAGGTGAGTGCCAGCCGAGCCCCTCACCGTCTGCTTGACCTTGGGCAGACGCTTTAGCGTCTCAGAGCCTCCTGGTCCTTATCTGCAAAATGGGCGTAATGATAACACCCTCCCAGGACGGTGATGAGTCAGCACCTTAGCACAGCGTGGGCCACATCTGCCGGCCCTGAAGTGGCCCCGGCTCCACTCCCCCAGCCCCACTCCAACCCACCTAGCTCAGGGTTCAGCTCCAGCCAAATTCTGGAGCCAGGAGGTTCTGTCCAGTTGCTCTGTGCCCCTGGCATCGCGTGCCAGGGCAGGCGTAGACCAATGACTGTATTCACGCTATGGTGTGGGTGGCGGAAACTGCAGCTGAATGAATATTTGTTTCTGAGTGTGGCACCCGCAGCACCACCCAAAGGAAACTGAGATTTCAGGAGAAGAACCCGGGTGGGCTGACCTGGTCCTGGGGAGCGTTCCCGGGCCTCCTGCAGGCTGTCGCCCCCTCTGCCCAGCCAGGGCTGGCCCTGCAGTCTCCGAGGTGGCTCCACTCCAGTCCTGCGTGGATGGGGCTTTGGCAGGGCGGGGGGAGGCCCGCGCGTGGCCTGAAGGCTGTGTTCTCCTGTTGGTCGTGCTCTCTGGAAAACCCATTCTGCTGAGGAAGGAGGCTGGCTTTGACGTTGAGGCATGTAACCAGGTTTGGAGGTCTCGGCTGTGCAGACGCAGCCGCAGGGCTGTCCCGAGTGGGCAGACTCGGGGTACCAGTGGGGCACAGACAGCTGCAGGAATCACAACCCAGAACGAGGCAGGTGGCGGGCAGAGAGGTGGCATGGTGAGGCCAGGGCTCCAGCCTTTGCAGATGACAGGGTGGAGGTCCACATCAGACAAAGCCCGGGGGTAAACTGAGGCTCTCAATTCCCGGCCTAGTCCCTTTTTATGCCTGGGGTATTTTTCCCCCAGCTTCCTTAAATATTAGAAAACATTAATACATTGAAAGAAAATTCCATTTCAGGGTTTTATATGTGTGTGTGTGTGTGTGTGTATAGCCCTCCAGTAAGACACTGCCATGTGTCTGAATTCCCTTGACAACATTCTGGATGAATGGGGCTCCTGCCTTTGCTTGAATACCTCTGGTGATGGAGAACTCACTACATCACCAGGTTGCTCTGCTGTGGACACTCTGGTTGTAAAGTTGTAAGATTGGCTTTGTGAGGGGCCACCTGTAGCCCATTTCTGCTACTGCCCCTTGAAGTCATAAAGTAGAACATATCTTCAGCATGGGGAGATACCTATTCCATGCCTTCTGGCTTATGTGCAGTTCTATTCTTTTCTGCCCATTCTTCTGTGTCGTGACGCCTCAATTCCTCCACACGGCCCCTTCCACGGGGGTACCCACCGGAAATCAGGCCCTAGAAATCGGGCAGTGCACGAGCACGTTCCTCTTGTAGACTTTCTAATGTGGCATCATGTCTCATTTTCTTTCTCATGAGGACAGTGAGGAATTCCCATTTTTGTTTAAGCTGTGACTGCGTCCCTGCTTTGTGTGTAAACATTTCTGATATTTCTACCACACACTTTTGATTTTAGCCCTGACCGACATGTCTATTATATATTATTAATATCATGATGCTGCAGTAAGGGGTTAAGATTGATAAAAAGTTGTCTCTTTGTGGTCTGAGAACAAGGAGCGTGGACCGGCTTTTCACAGGACATGCCAGGGCCCAGGATGGGATATGTTTTGTGAAAAGACGCTTATTTGTGCCCTTGGTTTACAACCTAGCTGTCCTCACTTGTCTGCTGGTTCTACTTTATTAATGCGCTGTTGAGATCTCTAATTTCTTTGTCTATGTGATTAATGGTATTATAAGAGGGAAGCATTAAGTCCTCCAACTACAATTATATTTTCTTTTTTTTGCACTTGCGGCAGGTTCCCATTCTTTGCAGTGCTCTTTGGAACATAAAATTGCGTGTTTTATGGTTCAATTATTTATTGTACCTTTAGCATTATGGAGTCTCTATGTTATGCTCTCAGTTCTTTTTATTAAACACACACACAAATGAAAAAACACACAAAAACTCCTTTGCTGATTCCATTTTCGGATGTTCTCTGTGCTTGAGAAAAACATAGATTGTCCTATTTTTATGCTGTCTGTACCTTCTTGCTTTCTGTTTCTCGTCAGCAAAAGATGATCGAATTTTTTTAAACGGATGCTCCTTTTTATAGGGGGTATTCGTATTATAATTGTTACATTTCTGTGAACCCCTCCATGGGGTTGCCCCATGCTTTCTATATTGAGATCCTGCAGTTTTTTCGTTTTCAGTTTCTCTCGTGAATTTTCCCTGCCTTTGGTTCCTTTGAAATAGACAAGATAATTGGACCTAAATATCTAATTTAGAAAATATCACAGTTTGAACCTCTACAGTTGCTTCTATTCACAGCGCACCACATTTGGGGGGCATTATGTTTTAAATCTCTTTCCTGACTTCCACCCACTCTCCCTCAGTCAGCTGGCGTTTTGAGCCTCTCCTACGTTGTTATTTACTACTTGTGTTTGCTTTGCTCCTTGTGTTTGGGTCCTCGTAGCTGCTCTCTCATCTCTTAGGCGGGCTGCTTTGTTACCTGTCCTTTCCAAATCCCTCTGTCACTTGGTGCTTTATCCCCGCTCCTTCAGATGCTACATCTGTCAATTGCCCGTCTTTGATCCCCCAAGATTGACGCCTCATTGGCTGAGCATGCCTTAGTTCAATGCATTTCTTTTCATTTTGTGTCAACCCTCCACCCCGCCGTGCCCCAAACACACCCGGACTTTTCTCATCTAATACGTTAAGAGAAAGTCAAAAGCTATTCTTATTTTTCTCTTTTTTTCCTCAGCATTAAAAATAATTTTAAAATTTTAAGTTGTCTTTGCCTTGTCATTAATTAATTATATAATTACACCAAAAAAAAAAGAGATAAATATAAAAGATTTTAAAAACACCGCCCATCTTCTAACTGCTAGAATGCAACTATTGTTTGACATATGGAATTTTTTTCTAGGTTTTTCTTTCCCCTATGCGTGGGCTTTTTTAATCATACTTGAAATCGTTCTGTACATATAATTCAAGAGTTTGTGGTTTCTTTTTTTCTTTACATAGTCAGCGTAAACATTATCTTTAATGAAAGAAAAATTTTCCATTGAGTAGAAAATAACCTCATTTAAATGTCTCTGTGTGTCTTTTTTTCTTTAAAAAATGCCAAAATGAGCGTATTTCTATAAACAATTTTTCCTTCTTTGAATAATTTATTTAAGGTAAATTCTCTGAATCACTACATGAAAGACTAAGAATTTTTTGGTTTGTCATGTAAATTCTCAAATCCCAAAGGTTGTGCATTAATTTGTACGTTTACCAGCAGGTCAGATGATTGTCAAGCTGAACATTTGTCAGCTTCTTTGATTATTTCAATAAGCAAAATTTTATCTCTTTGTAATTCTTCTTCTGGGAACTGTTAGTGTCCTTAGTCCGTTTGTTTTTTGTTGTGGCACCCCGTGTTATACATTTTTTAAAACCCCTCAGAGAAGAGAAAACCATTTGTCTATTATACTGGTTGCATTTTGTTTGCTACAGTATATCATTTCATGTTAAAATTCTTTTCCATTTTTGTGCAGTTAAACCTGTCCTGTTTATTTTCTGTTTGTCTTGCTTTTTAATCAATCTAAACTGACAAACAGCTTTTCCTTCCAGTGGATTTCATGGGTTGCCTATTAAATTTTCACCTAGTTTTTCTATAGTGTGATTTTTAAAAATGTGATTTCTTAATGAATTTAGAATTTCTTTTTCGCTCTTCGGTGTGAAATGAGGATCTAAGTTGAATTTTACCCCTAATTTATTGACTGATAGTCTTGCCATCATTTATTAATTGAATCTTCCCTTTGTATTATTGATTTGGGAGAATGTCTCCTTTTTTCTCCCTATTTCTGTTAAATATCTTATTGCATTGTGTGGAACTTTTGGGTGTCAGCAGATGTCTAATTTCAACAAAAATGCCTTTATTGTTTTACCACAAAATGCAGCATCAGCCACAGATGTGAGCAGCTTACTCTACCACTTTTAGGAAGTACCTTTCTATTCCTTCACGTAAATAAATTTATGAAAAACTATCCATTAATACAAGCAGACAGCTTTTCCTTTTTGCTTTAATAAAGTGATGTACAATCTAAATAGATTTCCCAACATTGAAACACTCTTGCATTCCTGTGGTAAATCTTGTTTGGTTATAATGAATTGTAATTGTAATATACTGAATTCTACCTGGTGATGTTTAGATAGGATGTTTGCATCTATATTCATGAGTGTACGTGAGCCCAAAGTTTCCTCTTACGTGCTACATTGGCCGAGTTTTTAGTATAAATTAACATTATAATAGAGATTAATTAATATTATGTTTTCAAATAGTTTATAGAGTGTGGGAATTATCTCTTCCTTCAAAGTTTGAAATAAGCTCGAGCCTGTTTTAAGGGTAATTCTTTGATAATATCCTCAGTTTCTTCCATGGTAACTGAGCTAATCCACACTTATACTTCTTGTATCAACTCTTGTATCAATCGTAGTAAATTATGCTTCGCCTGAAAAGCATCAACTCTGTCAAGGTGTTTAGATGAATTAGCACACAAGTGATAAGGCAGTTTTTTCATATATTCACTCTCCTCTCCATCTAACCTTAGTGTCTTCTTACCTCTTTCTAATTATGCTCATCTGAGTCTTTTTTTTTTTTTTTTTACAGTTTTCAGAGGTATGCTTCTTGTTTCAATTACTGTTTATCTCCCCCGAAGAACCAGTTATCGAATTTACAAGTTCTGGTATTTTCCTCTTTTCTAATTCATTGATTTCTGCATTTACCTTCATACTTTCTATTTCCTGATTTTCCTAAGTCTTTTTTGTTCTTTAGTCCTAAATGCTCAAGTAGAGTGCTTAGTTCATTTATTTAGTTTCCTTTTGTATTAAATTAAAGTAGTTAGGGCTAGTAGTTATCTCTCAGAATACTTTTGGCTGAATTCTGTAATGTGTTCTGTGGTTTTTCTTTTGACAGCTGTTCTAAAAAGTCCTTATCTTTCTTGATTACATCCCATGCATTTTGTTTCGTAGTGCTCACTTTATTTTTAAATAGTCAATTGTATTTTTTATTTTCTAGTTTTCGTGTATCATGGTTAGAGAATACAACTAGTATAAGTTCTGCTTTTTTATTTTATGGAAGGTTTTGCTCTTGCTTGGTAGATAATTCATTTTGGCAACTGTTATTAGCTAGGTGAGAAAAAAGATGTGTAATTTACCTGTTTAAAACCAAATCCAAATGCTTTTAATTTAAGTTCTATTAAGTATATTATTTATATAATTCTGGGTTCTAGTTTACATTTTACCTACTTGATCTATCTTAATCTTTAGGATGTTAAAATCTGCAACTACAATTTGTCTTTGCCAATGTCTGTTTGAATTTTAACCATTTTATTTTACGTATTTTTACATTATATCATTCAGTGCATAAAAGATTACTGCATTCGCCTTCACAATTGAGTTTTTCTTTTATTAATATAAGATGACCTGCTTGATCCTGATGAGTGGCTTTATTCTCAGCTTCTATAATATGAATATTGCCTTTCTGGCTTTCTTTTTATTTATATTTGTCTGCTACATCATCATGTGACTTTTTTTTTTTTACGTGACTTTTATTGTTAACATTTCTGTGCCACCGAAGTGTTCCCTTTGAAATGGCGTTCTTAACCTTTTTTGTTCCACAGACCCCTTTGCCAGTCAGGTGAAAGCCACGGGCTCTTGCTAAGTTCATACTATATATTGTGTATTATTTCATAACTGTATCACACCTACGCCAACACGTTCCCACAAGACTTTTTGAAAAATTTTAATTCAAGCTCAGGGACCTCTTGTCCAGAACCCCTGCTTTAGAAACAGCAAACCATGGTATTTTATTTCTTAACTGCACTAAGAATCTTTGCTTGTTAGTAAAGGGAAGTTTGAATTTTTCATCTTTATTGTTTTCATTTTAATGCTTAGTTTTTTTTTATTCCTTTGCTATATAGTCTGACTTTTTGCTTGTTTGTTTTTATCTTCTTCAGTAATTTTGAAGATAGACATCCTGTTTTTAATAGTCCGTGGTTACTTTAAGGTTTTAAAAAATTCTTACACTTATATTTCTCTAACTACCAAAACAAGCAAAAAAAAAAAAAACAAAACCAACAGAACAATAACTTCTAATTCCCCAAGCATTTGCTTCTCTCCATATGCTGTTACTCTATCCCAGCCCTCCCTAGAACAGTCTTCTTTCTCTAATTTACCTGACGTATTAGCGCCTGTCTTTTTTTTTTTTTTAATCCTAATTGGTACCAGTGATTGAACCCTGGACCTCACCTGTGCAAAGCAGGTGCTCAACCACTGAGCTATACCTGCTTTGCTCCTGTCTTTTTTTTCTTTGAGTTTCTTTAAAAAATGTATTTCGCCCCTCCCATGGCTCCATTGTCTGTTTGCTCATTATTGTTGCTCGTTGTTTGTGCTTGTTGTTTGCTCATTGTTTCCTTGTTGTGTTCTAGTTGTCTGTTTTTTCTTCAGGAGGCACCAGAAAGCACACCCTAGGACCTCACATGTGGGAAGTGGGCTCTGAACTACTTGAGCCACATTAGCTCCCTGCTCATTTTATTTTTGTGTGTTGTTTTTTTTTTTTTGCTCGTTGTCTGGTGGTTATTTGCTCATTGTTTGTAAGTCTTCTTTAGGAGGCCCCAGGAACTGAACCCTGGTCCTCCCCTGTAGGAGGTGGGCACCCAGCCCCTCGAGCCACATCTGTTCCTCCTGTCTTCTTTTAAGGACATGGATGATCTCTTTCACTTTCTTTTTTTCTTTTAATTTTAAATATATAATGATATTCCTTAATATTTACGTTTCTTTTAAGTCTGTCTCTTCCCAGTTTCCTGCTTTCAATGCTCAGTTCCAAGGTTTTCCACCTTGATCTCTTTGTTCTTGCATTGTTCACTGTTATTGTCTCTTAGAGGCCAAAAACTCTGAGGCTTTTTTTTCCCCCAGGAGATCACATGTACCTGAGAGTGACTTTCCATGTCTTCACATCCCATCAACAGCCTAGTTAGGTACAGAATCCCTGTGTCCACATTTTCTCCCTGAAACCTCTTTGGGTATTAATTATTTTTTTCAGAGGAGTCTCACTGGAAGTTGGTATGCTCACTCAGGATGTTTGTCAAGCTCTATATGAGGGACATAAAAGACTGGAAGTGGTACATCTGGGAGTGTGGCTCTCTTTCCATAACTTCTGCATGAACAAGACATCTCCTCTGATTCTATTTTTCACTTTCTCTATTGTTTTCATTGTCTCTATTGTCAATTCCCACGCGCACACACCTGCTGCTGGTGATGAACAAGTCACCTCTGGGCCCTTCAGCCCTACTCACAGACCTTATTTACTCGACTCATGACCTTTCAACCCCCAGTTCTGTGTCTACCGTGGTCTGAGGCTCCTGCAACCGGGGGATTGGGAA
The DNA here is from genome assembly GCF_030445035.2 of Dasypus novemcinctus. Classification (NCBI taxonomy): domain Eukaryota; kingdom Metazoa; phylum Chordata; class Mammalia; order Cingulata; family Dasypodidae; genus Dasypus; species Dasypus novemcinctus. Next base: position 12,790,021 of record NC_080679.1, read on the forward strand.
CGGTGATTGGAATGCCTCCCCTGCTGCCTGGGACACTGAGCAGAGGCCTCTTGGTGGCCATGCAGGCCGCCCGTCAAAAGAGCCTGCTGTTGTCGGCCCTGGCCCTGCCCCTCCCCGTCCACAGGGACCTGCAGGCTGAGGCCACCTGCTCCTCCAGCCACTCCTGGCTCATGAGTGGGCTTGGTAGGGGCACTGATCCCAGGCAATTCCTGCTCACCCTGGCGCTCCTGCAGGAACACAGGGCAGCCTTTCCCAGGAGCTCCTCGGAGGCCCAGCTGAGGCTTGCTCAGGGCTGCGCTGCCCTCTGAAGCCCTCCTCCCAGGTCCCCCTCCCCGAGGCCTTCCCTGCCTCCTCCTGCTCGCCCCCACCCATCCTTCACGGGCATCTCCCCGAGCGCATCTCTTGAAAGCCAGAGGCCGCCTTCGCACCTGCTTCTCAGTGGACTTGGCCTGGCGTGGCCTCCCACGCGCCCACCTTGCAGTCGGACCCACCGCTGCCGGTGGTTCCCCGGACATCGGTCAAGTGCGGTGAGGGTGCCGTCGGCCCCTGCACGCCGACTGCTTCTCATCAGCTGCTCATCGTCCAGAAAGATGATCCTTGTCAATTCTTGTTGCAGTCTCAAGTGCGTTTACACCTTTTTTCTTATCCCACTGGAGTTCTTGTTTTCAAAAAAAAGGTTTTAAAACAATAGAGTTTCCTAGAACGTGGGTGATTATTTTTTCAGTGTCCACTCACTCTGCGACCAGGTGGGAGCATTTTCAGCCATACTGGGGTTGAGTTTGGTTTGGCCTTTCAGCATCACTGATTTTTTTCTGGGCCGTTTTAGTTCTGCCCATGGAACCGCCAGCTAGGTGTTGAGTTCATCTGTGGAGTTTGCCTGACTGTGAGTCAGCCCAAGTGGAGGCCTCAAGTTCCTTTTCTGCAGTCGCTGGATCTCTTTCAATGTAAGCTTCGATTTGCTCTTATCTCTGTGGTTCTTGGTTTTCCGCAGTTCTTGCCCTTACAGGCAACTTCTCTAAGCCCATTTATCCTTCCTCTTTGCGTTGCAACACTTTCTGCTTAGACCTGGATTGGGTTTCTGACTGCTCTTCTCGTCGTTTTTGAGATTTATCTCATTGGTTTCGGTTTATTCTAGCTATTTTTTGAGATAGGCCTGTCTACCTTGTGGCTACCTTGGCATGTCTAGTCAGGGGGAGGTAGTCTGCCAGCCTGCGCTCCTTCCAGCCTCCTAGCGTGGAGGCAACTGCACCCGGGCACCTGGGCACCTGGGCCGGGACTGGCCTCAGCAGAAGTCCTGCATCGCATGACTCCAGGGTACGCCATTCACGCAGTCCACGGGCATCTAAAGCTTTAAACGTGAGGATGTACGTTTTCCCAGATCTCTTAAGATGTAAACCCATGAGAAAAGCTAACACATAGGAAGGCACAGGATCTTTATTTTGGAAAGTCAAATCAAATAACGCATGTCAACCATTTAGCACATGGTGCTCATATTAATATGATATATGTGCATATATTTACATTTCTTTTTTGGTTAGGAGTTAGAGAGGACATGAGTACTGGTGGATGGCATTCCAGATAGGGTCTTCAAAATGCCCAGTCCTTTCTTCTCCCAATCCCCCACAGGAGCTGTAGTAATGAGAAACAATAGCAGAATGGGAATTCCCTTAGTGATAGTTATTTAGCAGGAAACCCTAAGATAGGTCAATGTTCATCGGTAGGCTGTTGACTAAATGAATTATGGTACATCTGTACAAGAATGCAATGATTCATATATGTTGAGGAGGAATAATTTCCAAGAAACATTGTTAAGTGAAAAAGCAAGGGACAGAAGCGGCTGTGGCTCAATCAGTTGGGCTCCTGTCTACCATATGGGAGGCCCTGGGTTCATGTCCCGGGGCCTCCTTGTGAAGGCAGGCTAGCTTCAAGCCCTGCAAAGAGCCGACTCAGCAAGGTGATGCAACAAGAAAGGGAGACAAGCAAAAACACAGAAGAGTGTGCAGGAAATGAACACAAGAGCAGACAGCAAGCAAGCTGCAAGAGGGGAGGGGAAAAGAAAAAATAAATAAATACAGACACAGAAGAATGCACAGCAAATGGACACAGAGAGCAGACAGCATGCAAAAAGCCACAAAGGATGGGGGATAAAAAAAAAAAGCAAGGGACAGAGAAGTAGGGATAATATTTAACACATTTTAAAGAAGCAGCAGGCACCACACATCAGACATCCATCATACATCCTATGCATATATATATATATATGCTCACTTTCCTTTGTTTTTTTTGTACTGTTTAAGAATCTTATGGAGTGTGTGGAATACCTTTGTAATTTAAAAAACCCAAACATTAGCTAAAAGAAAAGAAAAATAGTGCAAGGCAATATTGGAATCTCCTCCCTGCCATGTCTTAATCTTAGGATTAAGCCTTGGATAGCCAAGAAATCATGGAAGGTGGGAGAGGCACCGCTGCAGAGCGGGCTGTAGCAGAACTCGCTCACCCGCTGCCTGCATGGAGAAGGTGGTCAAGGAAGAGGCTGAGTGTGAATGTATGTGACCTTTCCAGCACAGTGACCTTGACCATTACTGAACTGGGCCCAATGGGGCCAATCACAGCAGCATCCTCATTTGGGGTGGAGAAGTGTGGGTGAAAAAGGAGGAGGTAGGTGGAGGTGGGTGAGTGGCAGGGGTGGGCACTTAGTAATAGTTTTGGAGAAGAATGGTGATGATTCAGATGCTCTCACGAGCTACCTCTAACCAATCGTCAGCTTTTCTGGGCAGAGGCCTGAATTCTCCCTACAGCACTGGTTCTGGACGTTTGGGTTGAACATGCCTTGTCTTGACCTGCTCCAGATCCACCTACCTTGATACAGATCCCTACAATGTCACACCCCCCCACCCCCAATGGGCCAGCCCCATAAGCAGAGCAAGACCTGGCCAGGCTTGCCTCTGGCTGAGACCTTGGCCTGATCAGAAGCCGTGACTTGTGACCACCTCCTCCCTGGTGCCTGCTGACCTCACCTACAGTCTTATTCCTACTGTCCCAAGTGTCTGTCTGTCTGTCTAAAGGCCCTACTCTGCCCTGTGGAGACCTCAGACCCCACTCCTCTATCTCTGGGCACACCCTCCCTTCTATGTTTCTCCACTCTCCGCCTGGTTTTCTCTGCAGGGTAGCCAGAGGGTGCATCATCTTCCCAACTTCAAATCCCACAGAAAAGAGTTTCCCAACTCCTTGCCTAGAAACCCAAGCCAGAGTTCTATTGCTTTTCTTTGCCATTGGGTGGGTCAAATGTCCATCCTTGGTCCAATAGATGAGCAATCACTCATTCACAGCCTTAGGGCTCTGATTGCCTAGGACTCAGCCATGTGACCTCCTGAGTCAGGGGTGGGTTGACTCTGTCCAACATCACCAGGGAGTGAGGGAGAGCAGAAGGGGCAATGTTTAAAGAGGAGCTGGGTCCTGGGAACAGCATTTGAATCTTGGATCAAGCTGCACCTGAAATCAGCCCTGCCTTAGTTTTCATGTTTTCAGTTATGTGAAAAGTATGTGTGTGTATGTGTATAATGTCTGGAATAGCACACACAAAAAGGTAACAGTGGCTATATCTGGGTAGCATACCTAGAAGCAGTTGTCATTTTTTCCCTTTCTTTCTGTGTGTGTGTGTGTGTGTGTGTGTGTATAGGAGATACTGGGGATTGAACCCAGGACCTTGTACATTGGAAGCAGCGCTCTAACTACTGAGCTATGCCTACTCACCACCTGTGTTTTCTAATTGTTTCTCCGTGTGCATGAATTGCTGTGTGACAAAGGGTAAGTATTCACTATTCTGACAAAGTCATTTAAATCCCTCATTTCAGGAGAGTGAGAAGAACCTCATCTAATCTGTTGTTGGTGTTGTAGAAGAGAAGATGAACCAGAAAAACGTGAGCAAGAACTGCTCTTTCCAGGATGTGGATAAGCTGGTGTGGACCCTGCAGCTGGCTGTCCACATCCCCACCTTCTTCCTGGGCTTCCTTCTCAACCTGCTGGCCATCCGAGGCTTCAGCACCTTCCTGAAGAAGCGGTGGTCCAGCTACACCGCCACCTCCATCTACATGATCAACCTGGCAGTCTTTGACCTGCTGCTGGTGCTCTCCCTCCCATTCAAGCTGGCCCTGTCCACCAAGAAGCTCTACTCACCTTCTCTGTGCCCACTGGTGGAGGGCCTCTACTTCATCAGCATGTATGGCAGCATCTTCACGATCTGCTTCATCAGCCTGGACCGGTTCTTGGCCATCCAGTACCCCATCCTGGTCAACCACCTGCGGTCCCCCAAGAAGATCTTTGTGATGTGCTTCATCATCTGGGTCCTGGTGTGGGCCGGGAGCATCCCGATCTACAGTTTCCATCAAGAAATGAAAGAGTACACCTGCTTCCACAACATGTCTGATGGCACCTGGAGTGCCAGGGTGTTCCTCCCCTTTGAGGTGTTTGGATTCGTGCTTCCCATGGGGGTCGTTGGTTTCTGCTCCTCCAGGAGCATTTACATTCTCCTGGGCCGGCGGACCCACACCCAGGATTGGGTCCAGCAGAAGGCTTGCATCTGGACAATTGCAGCCAGCCTGGCTGTCTTTGTGGTCTCCTTTCTACCAGTTCACCTGGGTTTCTTCCTGCAATTCCTGGTGAGGAACGACTTCATCACGGAGTGCAGAGCTAAGCAGAACATCAGCTTCTTCTTGCAGTTGTCCCTGTGCTTCTCCAACATCAACTGCTGCTTGGATGTTTTCTGCTACTACTTTGTCATCAAAGAATTCCGCACAGACTTCACGGCACGCCGGCCTTCCTGGACCCAGCTGGCCATCCAGGATACCACGACCACAAGGGACTAAGGGAAAGGATGCCCTTGTCAGAGGAAGGAAACCCCATCCCCAAAGGTCATGAGCAGGTGATCTGCTCTGAGGCTTCTTATGTGGTGGGATGATATGTGGGTATTCCCTGGTGCACTTCCCCTTTTGAAGCTCATTGAATGCCATCTTTGCTCATTGTGCCCCAAAGACCTTGCCCCCAAATCCAGACAGCCTGACATAAATCATCCAGTGTCTAGGGATCTTGGAAGAACCTGAAAACCAAGTGAATTCTTGATTTCTATATCCAAAAGTTATGAGGCAGAAGAGTTGAGATAGAGAATGAGACCATCTGAACCAGGCTGATGCCCAACTCTCCCTTGTTCTTCTAGTAGACTAGAAAATTCTGGGAAGGAAGAGAAAAAAAGAGAGAGAGGAGTTAGGAAAGGGAATCAAGAGTTAGCCATGGTGCTCTTCCCCTGCCCACGAGAAGGATGCCGAGGGATGGAGGCAGGTTGGTGCGGAGCAGATCGCCATGAAACTGGACCCTTTATGGAAGCCATGGGGACAGAATGGAGAAGGGTCAGCAGCACCCAAGAACCACGAGGGAGCAGGATAGAACCGGGGAAGGAAGCTAGACGAGGATGGAGACAGGCCAAGGGCTTCACCAACGCCATCAGGATATTTCTTGCAAGGAGTTTTAGCGCTAGTCCAGGTTGGGGGATGGGAGGAAAGACATGGTGGGAGAAGACCCTGAGAGAGGGGAAATTCCTGAATGTGACCAGCTTTCTGTCTTGGACCAATTGAGAAGTAGGTAACTGGACTTAGTTTTCTTGAGAACGATTAGAATGAACCAGGCGATTCAGTTCAGCCCGAAGAGAGCAAAGGTCTGTTTGTCTTGCTCACCTGAGCTCTGGCTGCCGGAGGCAATGCCCATGGAGCCTTCCCTCTCCAAGGTCAGAGGGAGGGAATGAGTCGAGCTCGCCTGGTGGAGATGGTGACGCCCTTCCTGACACACGTGTGTCCATCAGCGTATTTAGGGCCAGAGGGACTTCCTAAGAGGAAGGGGCAGGCGGGGGCCTGGCCACCCATCACCCTCAGTGATGTTCCAACATGAGGTCAGCGTGGCTCTGCCTCAGCCGAGTGACAGGGGCTCTGGGTCCCTGAGCGTCAGCATCAAGGCAGGGGCCGAGCACCAGGGGCTGATGTCACCACGCCGTGTGGACCACGGAAAATGACAGACTGATCCCAACACATGGAGAAGGGGGCCCTCCCCCCATCACCTTGGGGACCCACGTGGACTCGTCAGGGTCAGTGGAACAGGCGTGGCCAAGCAAGCGAGGGGCAGGTCGGCTTAGGGGCCCCCTTTGGGCCCAGTAACCACGTTGCTGAGCCCAGGCTGTGGGCAGCGATTGGGCCCAGCGGGCACAGGATGGAGCGCCTTCTGGGGGTGTGGGTGGGGGTATGGGTGGGGCCCAAATGCCTGCTCTTCCAGAAAGCAGCAGCCTGGACTTATTTGAGGAACAGGCTGAGGTTTCCGTGATGAAAGCTAGCAGGGGCTTGAATATGTTATTTAGGCAGAAACGTGACCTTATTTCTACTCCTAGTCTGGCAAAACGTGAGATACCCCTATCACATGTACATTTGTGAAACTGGCACAATTAATTGTAATAAATTGTTTGGTTAATCTGACTTACCAAATAAATAGATTCATACTATGTTGTGACTGTCTCTTGGGCTACTCTTACTGGTTCCAGGGAAGAGTTGGGCCCTCGAGGGCCCAACCCGAATCTGAGGCCACAGGGAGTCAGCCCTGAGAACTACCTAGAAGCATGTCGGGTGCCTGGCCCAAGAGGAAGCTAGTAGGAATTGAGCCACACAAACCATCATGCCCCCCAGGGCCCCTCCAGCACCAACTCCACCCACCCTGTTCTGCCATCTTTTCCCTTCACCAGTGCGACCACCAGAGTTGCTTCCAAAGGCCCTGGTGCCTCTACGTCCACCGTTGTGGCCCAGAAGAAAGGACCTGCTGACCACTGTTCTCCAGAGGTCATCCGCCTAGTGACTTGTCCCTGCTCTGCCCACCTACAGAGTAAGTCCAACTCACCCAGGTTAGACCTGAGTTCTTGGTTCCTTGCCCATCAATCCCGCCAACCAGTCAAGAGCTCCCAGAGGGCGTGAACTGCTAGGTCTGGCCTGGGGGCTCCCCTTTCTCCTGAGTCTCCCACAATCCTGGGCTCAACCCAGTCTCTCCCTGGATGCCATGGGCTGACAATGGACGGATGTCCTTGGGCGTTTACAGCCATCTGCTATTGACCAGGAGCCACCTCCCGTCAGAGCTATGTCCCCTTGGGGGCAAGATTAGACCTGCCCTTGGTATATTGGCTCTTGGGGAGGATTTGACTTAGGAAAGGCCAGCCCATGAGCTGCTTTTGCCAACTATATTCCTCTTTAATCATGGAGACTCTATGGAGATGAAAGTCATTATATTAATGTTGTGTGGCTTTTGTGGGATGCTAATGACATCTGGAATGTAAGCTAGCATCACTGAAGCAAGTTGCCATAAATAAATAGTAACTGCAGAGATGCATGAAATAACTAAGACCTGGTAGGCTATTGTGGAGATGAATAGAAGTTAAAAAATATTTGTTAATGGATCAGTGAGGAAAGAAATTGTGAGGAGCAGCCCGTGTGCATGTGAGGAGAGGCCATTGTGCACTTCAGACACAAGGTCAGGACAGGAACGGTGTCCCTGCGAGGACCTCATGGAGATGCCAGTGCCAGGCATTGGGGTCCATCCTGGAGAAAGAGACACCAGACCTCTGGGGACCCATCCTTGGGGCTGAAGACCCTAGACCTCCATGGTCTATCCTCAGGACAAAGATCCCAGACCTCCAGGACCCCTTCCTTGGACAAAGACCCCAGACTTCCAGGTTCCATCCTCAGGACAAAGACCCCAAACTCGAGTCTATCCTTGGGACAGAAGACCTTATACTTCTAGGGCTCCATTTTCAGGACAAAAGGCACGTTCTACAGCCAAGTAAAGGTGGACCAAGGCCATGGTGAGAACCTCTCTGCTGAGTTGGACAGGGGCCTGAAAGATTCATAAAAGAGACCTCTCTTGGGAGGGGGTATCCCCTAAAACTATCGCTGCAGCTACCACTTGCTTGTCTCCAACCAAAGCTGGTTTCTCTGGTGAGCCCAAGACTTAGAGCAGGGAATGGGCATCTGAGGGGGTGGTTGTGGATTGAGTTGTATCCCCCCAAAAGATATGCTCAAGTCCTAACCCCTGGGAATGTGACCTTACTTGGAAATAAGGTCTCTGCAAATGAGACTGGTTAAGAGGACATCATCCTGGATTAAAGTGGGCCCGGATCTAATGAGACTGGTGTCCTTTTAAGAAGGGGGACATTTGGACCCTGACCCAGACTCACAGATGCAGAGAGGAGAGTGCCAGGTGGCGACGGAGACACACAGGGACAAGGCAGGAGGGATGGGGCTGCACGCCAGGAAAGCCTGGGCCACCTGCTGCAGGAAAGGCCAAGAAGGATTGTCCCCTGGAGCCCTGGGAGCCAGTGGGAATGCGGGTGGCCGTGGGGAGCTGGCCAGCATCTTCTGGGGGCCCCAAACCAGAAGCATCGGGGAGGGCAACCTGGCTGAGAAACAGATGGAGGATGGGGGAGCAAGTCATCATTCTCTGAGGAGTAAAGAAAATTTGACTCCGTGGGCTGGGACGTGTAAGTCACGTGGATATGACAGGAATGAGCCCTGATGGTTCATTGCGGCGGCTTGCTCGGTCGGTAGAGGTGGGGTCTGGCTGCGGATGAGGGGTCGGTCGGTCCAGCTCTGGACGAGGGGTCAGTCCCGCTTGGGACGAGGGGTCGGTCCGGCAGCAGATGAGGGATCGGTCTCACAAGGGGTTGCGCGGTTTGGCTGACGGGGTCGCCCGGAGAATCCGGCGACGAAGGGGTCGCCTGAAGAAGCAGGCGACGAACTGGGGACAAGGGAGGCCAGGCCCTTGTCGGGGGCTCTCAGGACTGGAGGGCGCACAGCAGAAGAACTACCGCGGAGACAAGGTAAACACGCAAGTCCACTTTATTGAGGGAGAGGCAACAGTTTTATAGGGGCTGGGGAAGGCTGATTGGTCGAAGCCACACCCTGCTCTGATTGGTTGCCAGAGAAAGGTCAGTGGGAGGTGCTGGACGGGGGAGGGGTGGTGGTTAGGGATTGGCTGTCGCTATTGCTGGGGGAAGGGGCAGGGTTTAGGGATTGGTGGCTGCTGTTGCTGGAGTGGAGGGCAGACTTGAGTTTCCCGCCCACGCCTGGCTGTTGCTGCTGTCGGGGGAAGGGAAGAGGGCAGACTGGATTTTTCCGCCCACGCCTGGCTGTTGCTGCTGTCGGGGGAGGGGAAAGGGCAGACTGGATTTTTCCGCCCACGCCTGGCTGTTGCTGTTGTCGGGGGAGGGGAAAAGGGCAGACTGGAATTTTCCGCCCTTCGCCTGCGCAGGGAGAAAGAAGGCATCGTGTGGCGCTATCTGGGAGGAGGGGCGGCCGCGGAAGCATGGCTGCCGAGAAGGGGAGACCCGAGGGCACTCTGCGCCCATGCCGAGCTCCCTTCAGGGGTGGCGGTGAGTCCGACCAGCCACCCTATTATGGGGGCAGCGGCTTGGCCTGCCGCAGCCGCTCCCCCACCAGGCCAGCAAACCACACTTCAGCCCGAGGAGTGACCTCATTTCCCCCTTCTTTTCAAATAAAGGCCAGGATGGCAGCAGTAGCAAATAGCTGAGGCCCAAGAGGCAGCAAGCAATGAGGGAAGCGGGGCTGAAGAGGGAGGTGAGTATGCCGGGGATATAAATGTACAATTTGGGGGGCGGTATCTTGCCGTTGCAAGCAAGGGTGGCCAATGTCCAATTCTCGTTGATCTCGGTGGCTATAAGGTCCATCTGCTTGTTAAAAGTCCAGGGTGACAGCGCGTTACAGGTAGTTGATCTCTTCTTGGCGGCGAAGAGCGGTAGAGGCAGACTGTGTGATGGTCTGGAGGATCGCAGCTGTGAGGACAAGTCGCGTCAGGGCACCAGCAGCGGTGGTGGCGGCAGCGTCGGGAGTGGTGGAGACGTAGGCGAGGGCAACAAGAAGGCCAAAGTCTCCACGGGCGCGAGAGAGGCCGATGTTAACGGGGCGGGCCGACATGGGGCAGCCCAATCTGCAACGCAATGGGGGTTCAAGCAAAAAAAGGAGGGGGGCGGGGGACGAGAAAGGACGCTTTGGATGGCTGAGAAGAGGAGTGAGGTCGAGATAGGAGGAAGCCCGCAGAAGTATGGGGAGCTGTTAAAAGCAGAAATGTTATTAGATGCTAGAAAGCAGGCCGCGGGCCGGGGAAAGCAGGTTGCGGGCCGTTTAGCGGGGCTGGAGCTGCTTGAGAGCGATGGCGGCATGGAGGGCCGCGGTTACAGAAGACTTGGGGCTGTTTCAGAGAGATCTTACACCGGTGAGTGTCTAGGATACCGGCGAGGGCCTGAACTTGTGGGGCTTGCTTAGCAGATAGGATGTTACCCATTGCTAATGGCCTTTTGGAGCCGATAAGAAAAGGGGCCCTTACCTTGAGAGCGCGGCGATGGGAGCCGAGGTGCACGGTGAGACGAGGGGTCGGAGCCGGTGGGGCTCCGAAGGTGGTCGCGGGCCAAGAGAAGGCCCCGACGAGGGGAGGGCGGAACAACGAGCAGTGGAGCAAGGCAAAGGGTAGCAAGCGCGGAGGGGAGGAGGCAGAGGTGAAAGCAGAGGTGGAGGTGCTCAGGCACGCGCTCCTGAGAGTTTTATTGGCGCCTCTTAATCATAGCGGGTCGGTATAAGCCCCCGACATGGAAGGAGAAAGCCATCCAGCGATTCTCCCAAACCGCCGTGGATCATATGAGGTCACCAAGGTTCAGGAGCAGCAATGCAGAGCGAAAAGATAGGGGTGAGAAAAGAGGAGAGTGTAGGGCTATGGTAGGGTTACTTCAGACGTGCAAGCGTGCGCTCCCGAGAAATCCAAGGCTCCTCTTAATCATAGTGGGTCGGTATAAGCCCCCGACATGGAAGGAGAAAGCCATCCAGCAATTCTCCCAGACCGCCGTGGATCATATGAGGTAGCCAAGGCTCAGGTAGCAGCAATGTTGCACGAGAGAAGCCCCACGGTGAGAAGGGGGGGGGGCCGCCAGGTTATGGAGTGAGGCTGTGGTGGGGTTGCTTTGCCCCACGTTGGGCGCCAACTGCGGTGGCTTGCTCGGTCGGTAGAGGTGGGGTCTGGCTGTGGACGAGGGGTCGGTCCAGCTCTGGATGAGGGGTCAGTCCCGCTTGGGACGAGGGGTCGGTCCGACAGCAGACGAGGGATCGGTCTCACAAGGGGTTGCGCGGTTCGGCTGACGGGGTCGCCCGGAGAATCCGGCGACGAAGGGGTCGCCTGGAGAAGCAGGCGACGAACTGGGGACAAGGGAGGCCAGGCCCTTGTCGGGGGCTCTCAGGACTGGAGGGCGCACAGCAAAAGAACTACCGCGGAGACAAGGTAAACACGCAAGTCCACTTTATTGAGGGAGAGGCAACAGTTTTATAGGGGCTGGGGAAGGCTGATTGGTCGAAGCCACACCCTGTTCTGATTGGTTGCCGGAGAAAGGTCAGTGGGCGGTACTGGACGGGGGAGGGGTGGTGATTAGGGATTGGCTGTTGCTGTTGCTGGGGGAAGTGGCAGGGTTTAGTGATTGGTGGCTGCTGTTGCTGGGGTAGAGGGCAGACTGGAGTTTCCCACCCATGCCTGGCTGTTGCTGCTGTCGGGGGGAGGGAAAAGGGCAGACTGGATTTTTCCACCCACGCCTGGCTGTTGCTGCTGTCGGGGGAGGGGAAAAGGGCAGACTGGAATTTTCCGCCCTGCGCCTGCGCAGGGAGAAAGAAGAAGAAGGGTGCCGCCCCACAAGGCATCGTGTGGCGCCATCCAGGAGGAGGGGCGGCTGCGGAAGCATGGCTGCCGAGAAGGGGAGACCCGAGGGCACTCTGCGCCCATGCCGAGCTCCCTTCAGGGGTGGCGGTGAGTCCGACCAGCCACCCTATTATGGGGGCAGCTGCTTGGCCTGCTGCAGCCGCTCCCCCACCAGGCCAGCAAACCACACTTCAGCCCGAGGGGTGACCGCAGTTCATAAAGCTGTAAACTCTTGAGGTCTCCTCCTTGGGATTTCACACTGCAAAAGACATCCACGTAGACGAGGTGGAGAGTTCCTTCTGCGAGGGGGAGTGACGCAGCATCATGCTTCTTTCATCTTCTGCTCCGAGCCCATTGAAGATGGGCTGTAAGATGTCCAGATGCGTCATCACTGGGACCGCCAGCCCCTGTCCCCCAGGATCCTGCACAAGACCCACGATGGCCAGATGACCCGCAGGGGCCCCTGGGTTTTAGCTCACCCTGGCCCTAGCCATGGCACCTGCCGAGGCAGCCCGCGGTCCCCTGAACGGAGGCAGCCCCGGGGCTCGTTCCTGCAGCCCTGAGCCCACGGGCTAATGTCCGCGCCCCATGCAAGCCTGAGTCTCCCCCAGGTGGAAGCCGAGGCTGGCCGTGGTCTTTCCGGGGACCGTTAAGAACCCGGTTCCTTCCCAGGCTGGGGTGCTGCCTTCAACCCTCCCTCAGGAGAGAGACCCTGAACCCCCAAGCTTCCTTATCATGGGTCCCTGGTACTTATGGTCTTGCGGGACAGTCCATTGAAGGGGCATCGGGGCGTGAGTCCAGGGCCACCCAGTGTGCAGCCACGCTGCTGGGCCAGGGAGGTGTGACTGCCGGGGGCTGGGGACGCGCGGGGACAAGGTGACAGACCCGAGGAGGCGGGGTGGCTGAGGCCGGGGCCCTTTGAGAAGCCTCCGAGGGCAGAGTGAGTCAGCCCTGTTCCGGGGAGGAAGGCAAAAATGTCTCCCGCCCCGGGCAGAGCGAGTCCCCCGGCGTGGAGGACGCTGGGGTGCTTGACGCCCAGTGTGGGGCCTTGAGGCAGCTCAGGCCAGGGTTCCTGCCTCCAAGTGCCTGCTGTGGGGTGAACTGTGCCCCCCAAACAGACGTTTGAATGGGGCCGTCTTGGAAGCAGGCTCTTTGAAGCTGTGACTGGTGAGGGTGAGTCCAAATGGGGTTAGGGCTGGACCTAACCCATCGTGACTGGGGGCCTGATAAGAAGAGGGGAACCTGGGCACAGAGACACAGATGGACACGGGAGAGCGCCACATGGACAGGGAGGCAGGGGCTGGCGTGGCACTGCCCAGGAAGCGGAGGACGGCGGAAGCTGCCAGAAGCTGGGAAGAGGCAAGGAGGGCGTGTTCCTGACGGAGTCACCTCGACCTCAGGCGTCCCACCTGCAGAGACAGAGGGGACGCATTTCGGCTGGCTTCAGCCACATTTGCCGTTTTGTTACGGCAGTCCAGGGAGCCCAAGGCAGGGCCTAGGGGCTTTTCCACGGGCCGGGCTTGGTCAGGCAAGAGCCCCTCTTGGGTATGCAGTTTCTGGGGTGTCTGGCACGGGCTCTGGGCTCCCCGGCTTCCAACATCTCCTGCCTCTGCCTGAGCACTTACAGAGACCCCGGGGGGCTAGCACAGATGCCTGGTGGGAAGAGGCATGCACGACTGAGGGGCGAGGAGGACACCGGGCTTTCTCAGCACCCCAATCCGGTGCCGGTCACTGGAGGCACAGAGGACTGGCCGAGACACTTGGGCACCAGCATACTCATTTACAGTGAGCGACGCCCCGTTCCAGCGGCCAGATGTCCCCTCCCTCTGTGGGAGCACCTGGGGCCCAGTTTGGTACTTGGTTGTTAGGGAGAGTGAGAATTCATTATCCAAAAATTCCTCTTAAGAAAATATTTGCTTGGGAAAGTCCTTGGGATTGAAAGTGGGAAGATGCATTTAGAGAGGGTAAGGGGCAAAAATGTGTCACTTCACACAGGGAGGAAGGGAGAGCAGGGAGGGCCAGGGAACCAGAAGGAACCAGAAAGAACCAGAAGGAACCCTGGCCTGGGAAACCTCTGGTAAACAGAGTAAAGGCTGGTGGGGCCAGGTGAGAGCTGAGGTGTTGCAGAAACACGGAAGAGGCAGAACCCGGGAAAGGGGTGGCAGGAGGATGGCAGCACCGGGAGGGGTAACCTGGGGAGGGTCAGGTTTATCTGGGTTTATCCAGGACTTCGAGGGGCGGGGGCTGAGGCGACCCTGCGGGGTTGAAGGTCACTTGGTGCCAATGGCATGAGAGCAGCAGAGGGCACATTGTCCAGACTGTGGCCACCCCCAGGGGACCAGGACACGCTCAAGGCAGGTTCCTCTTGGCCTCGTGCATGCAGCCTGCCGACAATGGTGACCGCACAGGTGAGGAGGGCAAGGTCAAGGCTGAATCCTGGCCGCTGTGTGCACCTGGCCTGTGGCCCCATCAGAGAACAGTGCCTCATCTTTAATTGCAGCCCTACCTATGACGCAATGCCACATAACGACACCTGGCACAGGGTAAGAGCTCAGTGACTATTGGCCATTGCAATTGTGTGAGCTCCTTTTCAGTTTTTTTGTTTTTTTTAAACAGCTGCTCTCAGGGCAGACCACAAAGTCTTATAAATTCCTTTGGTAAGACCAATGGATCTTCCCCAGAATAATGGTTTTAAACTCATATACTAAAATATATAGGATTACAATGGAAACCAGATACACTGAAAAGCATTTGTCAAAATTAAATTGTCCCGTTTGGATATGGCCATATATGCCCTTCTTTATTTATTCATCACATAATATAAGGTCTAGAAATTGGTCTAATAACTACCCTAATTTCAAAATAGTGATGAACTGAAATAATATTTTGAAATATCTGCAACCGCTGTGGTGTGATACGAAAATATCTGTGGTTTCTACTGGTGACAAAGTCACAGGTACTGTTTAGACTTTTGTGGTGTGGTGTGGTGCCTACATGCATAAAGGAAGGAAATGCTAGATTTCCATTAGCAGTTAGTGGAAATAAAAATGTGAGATTTTCCCTCAGTCGGTTCCTGAATCCCCTAAGTTCTCCTTGTGATCCCAGGGCGAGAACCCCTGATTTAAGCAGAGGTAAATGGGCACCTTGGAACAGGTGTGCTTCCTCTGGAAAAGGCTCACTTGTATGCCCCATCCTCTTCCACTTAGGAACTGGGCTAGCCTGGACTTTTGTTTATGGGCCTAAGCAAAAGTTGGCCCTTCTCTGCCGGGACACAGCGCCATCCCTCGCCCCTCACCCCACTCCACTCGGAGCCCTGGGGCGCGCTGAAAGCGAAGACCCCTCATCTCTGAGACGCAAAGTCAGGGACACCTGTCAACGTGTGCTAGGGGGGTGGAAGGAGCAGTGGCCGGGCAGAGCCATGAGGTGCCCCAAGCAAACGACCTGGAGTGAACGCGGGCAGCGCTGATTCCAGCAGGGAACGAGGTGACTTCCTTTAAAAGCCAGCCTTCCTGGCCACGGGGCTGTGCTTGGGAAACGGTGGCTGAATGTGGAATGTGGAGCCCCAAGAGTTGTGCGCAGGCCAGCACTGTGGCCCCGGAAAGAACCCAGGCCGCCACAGGCATCTCGGCCCCTGTGTGTGACAAAGCAAGCTTCAACAGTGACACCATGTGACAGCAGGAAGCAGCAGGAGCAGGGGCTGGCGGAGCCTGCTTCCCCTACTCTCCTGGTGTGAGGAAGCACACAGGCCTCCCCTTTGGACTAAGCACCACCCTGGGGACTTGGGATAATTTAGGGGCAATGCTCCTGCCAAAAAGATGCATGAGGCTATAGCAAAGGATGGAGGCCGTAGAAGAGGAGTGAGCAACACTTGCCCTAAGTGGTGAAGCAGGTGAAGCGGGTGCTAGGGCTGAGCTCCCACGCTCGGCATCATACGTGGCACTTCCTCATTTACCGCCTCCTCCCATGAGCCCGAGTAGTAAGTTCCACTCTCAGAGGTGACCTTACTCAACCTTGGGTGAAAGTTCTTGGAGGCACCTTATTGTCACCCCATAAGGCATCTCCAGGGCCCAACCCCTCCCAGCAGATCCAGCCTTCGGCAGGATGGTGAATTCAGTTTCCCGCTTCCTAACTCCCTCCCCTCTGTCTCTTTCACACACTGCCCCCCACCCCCATAGCTCTCTTCCTGCTCTTAGGAGTTTCTTACACTGGTGTAACTGTTTGGGCTATTTACATTTAAACCAGAAGCAATGATACTGTTCAAAGAAGGAATCAAGAGAACAAAGGGGAAACACTGTTAGAAAGATCCCTGAGGCTGTGAAATCTTATAACAGGTGCCCGAGTGAGGGGCACTGCTCCCTGGGGCTCTGCTCAGGCTGTCTGTGCTACATCCTTTGTCCCAGCTGGTACCCGCCCCCTCTCCCCCCAGGGGAGTGTAGCCTGCCTCCCTCCCTTGGTGGCTACAGGCTTCCTTGGTCACAAGCTTCTGACATAGCAACTGGCGGAGCATCTCCCACGGCCTAGAGGCAGGGTGTCAGGGACCAAGTGTGCTAGCAGCTCACCTCTGGGAACAAGAACCTCCCTTTCCTTCACTGCCTCTAAGGTCTGCATTTCCACGTGGTGACAAATGGATAGAAGAAGAGTGCCACCTGGTACATGGCCACATTAAAGGGGCTTGAGTTGTAGTCCCTGAGGTCTAGAGGAGTGGAAGGAGCTGGGAGTTTTGAGCCAGAAAAATGTGGAGTTGATTTCTGGTTCTCCCAGTCACTAGCTGGGTAACTCTCTAAGCGTCAGACTCCTTGTTGATAAAATGAGCGAGTGATGTAGAGCTTGAGGGCTGTGATCAAGATGGCCACTGTCCGTGCATTGTCAGGGGCTGGCACAGGGGAGGAAGACCGTCAAGGGTCAATGAAGTAAGTTAACGCCTGGAGTACAATGCAGGTGTTAGCTGGGGCCATCTTGAGTGAAGGTTATGGTAACTTGGCACTCAACACCGTTCTGCTTCATTCTAGCGGGTTTTTCTGTACTGCAGAGGCCAGAGAGATTTTTTAAATGGCATTTTCCAGACTCCTTTGCAGCTAGGGCTCCAGGGGTATTTCGGTTCAGTCCATCAGATGCCCGTGTAGGAGATGGGGAAGATGGAAGGGAGGCTCAGGCCACCCTTCTGCTAGTTCTGCTGGCGAGCGAGGTGGTGGAGCCTTTTGCGTTTCTGCAGCAGCGTTGGCCGAGAGAGGTCCCAGGTCCAGCCCTCGCCTCAGGGGTGTCAGGGAGTGGGCACGGTGCGCCCATTCTCTTAGTGTAGATTGCAGCAGGTACAGTGTGGCTTCCTGGTGGTGGCACAGGTGGTAGCAGTGTGATTCTGGGGCTGCTGTAAAGAAGCTCCCTGGGCTTAGCAGTCATTTCAAGAAGCTCATCTTACAGGCTGGTTTCTGGTTCTTTGGCCCTCTCTGAGCCACTTAATAACAAGTAACACAGCTTTACTCTCTTCAACTGGGGAGTGGAGAGTGTGGTTCTCTGCAGTTGAATTCGGACCAATACACCTTCTCCCTCAAAAACTAGATAAGACTGGTGCAAAAATCCAAGCGACTTGCTATAGGAAGTCCAGCGTTCTGCTCCAGCATTTCTGCAAATTCTCAGGGTATTGCAACTGTCCCTTTCATCTCCTTCTTGGCACCAACCCGCACTCTAAATGCAGCCTCTCCTCTGCCTTTAAGTGGGGCAACGGTGCAGAGCAGATTTTGTCCAGGATAGTAAGGAGTCACTTAAAATGAGTAAAAGCCTTTCTTGTTCTTTACAGGACTCTCTTTGCTGTCCCCCCCCTCCTCTCTCCTCTCTCTCTTCCCACAAATTGCTGCTCCGTTTTTATGTGGAATGATTCAACAGATAATCCAAATGATTATCTGCCACTCTCCACTGCATCTTCAATCTTATCAATTTTTCCTAAACAAAGATCATTCCCCCAGGGAGATTCTGATGTTGTCAGTTGTCAAATATATGCGTGCAGAGATATACACATACATATAGGTACACACTTGCTTATTTATATACATGTAATCATGCAGATACACACATAACGCATACATATACACATACACCCATAAACATGCACATACACACCACACGAAGCCTGTAACGTACAAAAACATGCAGTGTACATGTATGCAGCACAGCATGTATATACGTACATTATATGTACACACACAACACACATATACACATGTGAATGAGCACACACATACCCTAAAGAACAAGACTAATGTAGCACTTGAGAATCGAGGCTGTTCCCTGACACAATTGTCACTTTTATTTAAGTTGGTCTCCCAAGCTTCCCTTAGAATTTTTAGAACTCATCAATAATTCATGTTTCTGAAATCGACATGTTTGCTAAAGCTCCCTGGGCTTTTCACCTTTATTAGCAGGCTCCATTCTCCGTTTATATTTTCATGGAATCAGCGTGCAGTGTGGGATTGATGCAAGCCAATATTTAAGCTTCACAGGAATACCACATACACACACACACATTTATGGTCTCTTGATCATATAGTATGTTTTAGTTGTAGATTTTAAAATTTATTTGACAATATGTCAAATATTGGTTTCTGTCTTGGTCCATATGGATCTGACTACCCAGTAAGTCTGCTTTTGGATACGCTATTATTTGTATAACTGTCCCTCTCCTGACCGGCATGTAGGTTATGTAGTTTGTTTCAGTGTTTTATTAAAACAATGCTGCAAAGAATGTCCTTGTATGTGCATTCAGGACTGCATTTTTAGATTCAGAAATGCAGCTAAGTATTTGTATAAATTTCAACAGATCCTGATAAATTACCTTCTAAAAAGACCATTGCTACTCCTCACACAGGGCATGAAAGTGCCGTTTTCCACATTCCTGTGTTGTGACTCTTACCAGTCTTTTCTTAAAAGATTTATTTATTTATTTCTCTCCCCACCCCCCCAGTTATCTATACTCTGTGTCTGTTTGCTGCGTCTTCTTTGTCCGCTTCTGTTGTTGTCAGCGGCACGAAAATCTGCGTTTCTTTTTGTTGCATCATCTTGCTATGTCAGCTCTCCACGTGTGCAGCGCCATTCCTGGGCAGGCTGCACTTTCTTTCGCGCTGGGCGGCTTTCCTTATGGGGCGCACTCCTTGAATGTGGGGCTCCCCTACGCGGGGGACACCCCTGCATGGCAAGGCATTCCTTGTGCGCATCAGCACTGCATATGGGCCAGGTCAAGGAGGCCCGGGGTTTGAACCGCGGACCTCCCATGTGGTAGACGGACACCCTAACCACTGGGCCAAGTCCATTTCCCCCAATCTTTTTAAGTTCTGCCATTCTGTGGGCAAACAATGGGGTCTTACTGTTTTTACACTTTGCATTCCCCTAATCACTCAAGAAATGTGTATCTTTCCCTTTGTTTATAGATCTTTTGTATGTTCTTTTTCCTATGAATTATCCGTTAATATCCATTGCCTGTTTTCAATTGTTTTTTGTATGTGGAAATTCTTAAATAATCAGGATATTAACCCTTTGTCTATTGTATGTGTTTTAATATTATCTTCTGCTCTGTTCTGGTCTTTTTCTTTGTTTATACTGTCTTTCGCTGTTCCTAGTTTTTCTCGTGATTACATATTACCTTGATAAACAGAAAAAAATGAATAAAGAATAATATAAAAAGGATTACTACAATTTGTAAAAAGAAGCAGTGAAATATATGTGTCCTGGCTCCTGAAGAGTGATAATTACTCTAGAGGAAAAAATAATTTTCTTGGAAACACTTTGGGTTATATCCTCTTTGGTGTTTGAAAAAGAAGCTACTGCTCTGAATACACAAAATTTTTCCTGGCCTTGGATTGAAGGTGCAATATTGCATTTGGGTCTTGACTGAATAACATAAAAGTCGGTCCTTTGCAAGGCCACTGGAGGGCTCTTTATAGGAATGTTTCCCCTTTGGGCCTAGCTGAAGGTGTAACAGTATGTCTTTACTCAGGAAGGCGCCCCTTTGGGTTGGTGCAGAGCACACTGGGTTACCAGAGGTCAGAAGCAAACATTTTCATTTAAATCAGGAGGCTGAGGTCCGTAGGCTGCAGAGAACTGCTCAGAGTTATACAGTATGTTAACAACAGATAGGCCTTGCTCTCCTATAGCCCCCTTTTCCAGAAGATTCTTTTTTTTTTTTTGTCTTTATTTCTTCATGTTACATTAAAAAAGTATGAGGTCCCCATATACCCCCCACCCCACTCACCCCACTGCTCCCACAACAACAACCTCCTCCATCATCATGGGACACTCACTGCACTCGGTGAACACATCTCTGAACACTGCTACACCACATGGTCAATGGTCCACATTTAAGTTTACACTCTCCCCCAGTCCACCCAGTGGGCCATGGCAGGACATACAATGTCCAGTAACTGTCCCTGCAGTACCACCCAGGACAACTCCAAGTCCTGAAAATGCCCCCATGTCACATCTCTTCTTTTCACTTCCCACCCCCAGCAGCCACCATGGCCACTTTCTCCACACCAATGCCACATTTACTTCCATCACTAATCACAACAATTTGAGAATAGAGCACCAGCAAGTCCACTCTAGTCCATACTCCACTCCTCCATTCTGTGGCCCCTGGGATGGTTATGTCCACTCCACCTCTGGATCAAGAGGGGGCTTAGATTCCACTTAGATGACGGATGCAGTTCTCCTGTTTGCAGGTGTAGGCACTCTTGCCTCCCTGGTGTGGTGGTTGACCTTCTTCACCTCCCTGTTAGCTGGCTGGGGTAAGTCCAATAAACCAGAGGGTAGGAGTTGCAAGTCTGTTGAGGCTCAGGGCCTGGCTATCACATGGTCAGTCCAGAGATTCAGGTCCCCTGAGTATACACTAAACCCCAGTGCCAACCACAGGTCTAGTAAAAGTGACAGGAGAGGCTTGTGAACCCAAAGATCACACCAGAAGTTTCTTTGACACTGAGAAGAGAATGTTGGTTACTTTTGCTTTGTGACCAGTTACCCCATAACATAGCCACTTAAAACAACCCTTTATTTTGCTTATGACTTTGTGGGTCAGGGATTCTGAAGGGGTTGACTGAGCTGGTCATGCTTGGGGTCTCTCAAGCAAGTTCAATCAGGTGTTGGCTGGGGTAGCGACCATTTGAGGGTTCTACCAAGCTGGACATCCAAGATGGTGCACTCATGGGGATGGTTGATGCTGTCAAAGGAGCGCCCTCAGATGGCCTCTCCAGCATGGTGGTCTCAAGAGAGTACGATTTCTGCCATGCCACTGGATTCCCCCAGATCAAGTGTCCTGAGAGAACCAGGTGGAAGCTGCATGACCTTTCCTGTGCAGTGCCATTTCTACCACGTTCTATTGATGAGAAGTGGGTCATTAAGACATCCCAGCCTCAAGCTTGCATTTCATTATTGTATCTCCCATGCCTAAAGTTGCATGAGCAGTTACATGTATCAATACGTTCCTTTCCAAGCTAGTTTGAATTGCATTTCTGTCCCTTGCAACCCAACAGCCCTGACAAATAAAATGTATGTTGGGTATTTCCTCACCTCTGGTTGGTCCCCACTCCTCTGTCCCCAGTCTGGGCTGCCCTTGGGCTATCCTCTCCAGCTTTACCCTTCTCTCTTCCCCAAGGTCAAGGCAGGAAAAAAGGAAAACATGTGGGCCCATAGTTGCCTGGCAACAGGGAAATCTTTCTGGTACTCTGAGTTTAGCCCTGGGGCAAACCTGCAACTTCTGGGAGAGTGAGCAGTTAATATCCTGCCTGGGTGCCTGCTCCTGTCCAAGCTCCTGCCAGAGCTTGGGGCTGCCACTGGGCTGGCTTAGTCTGCAGCAGGTGGAAGGCTGGGCTGCTCTGTGTCTGAAATCAACAAACCTGAGCAGGGGGCTCTGCAAGGCTGATGAGAAAGCCCTTTAATGGGGCTGAGGCACCTCACCAGATGCTGTCTGTACTATTATTGCACTGTAATCCGTCTCCATTCCCCCAGCCTTCAAAAAAGGTGTCCCATGCTCCATAGCTTGTGTTAGTTGTTTCTTATGGGAGAATGGAGTCAGGGAGCTGTTCCATGCGGGTACAGACATACAGACGGAGGACAGCACTTGCAGGACCCAGGGCAAAGTTGGAGAATTCAGCAGTTTCCCCGAGAAGCCTCAGGACCATTGTGGAGAACGCTAGGGCTCCCACTGGGTGTGGGATGGATCAACAGCCCTTCTGTTTGGAGAGTACAGAATAGGGGCGATTCCGTAAGTCTGGGGGACTTGGGGCTAGAAACAGGTAGTTTACAGTCTCTTGGCTTTGAGGGGAATTGCTTGACCCATGTGGGAACTGAGGCCCATGGAGGTACAAAGGGCACCAGTTCTCAGATTTCCAGGTGAGTGTACTTTCCAGCTGCTCCTGGGGCTCCTCGAAGGCCCTGAGCTCCCGAGGGATGCCCCATCTGCCCCCAGCAGAGGCTGGCATGAGCCCAATGCCAGCATCTGGTGAAGAACACAGACTCACTGCTCATCTGTTACACCCCATTTGCCCTTCAGGACACTGTGTGCAGGCTGCTTTAAATGGAAATGGCTCCTTGCAATTGTCTCTCACAGCTGGGGCACCACCCCTCTGCATCCTCGCGCCTGGCTCAAGCCTGGGCGATCAGCAGGAGCCGATAAATACCTGATGACTGGCACCTACCTGCCCAGGACCCACAGCCCTGTCCTCGCCTCAAACCAAGGGGCAATGGAAATGCTGTGCCCCAAAGCACCTGCTGATGACAGAGAGTTGGGGTCTTGCCCCAAGCCCCTCATCCCCGACCATCTGCAAAGAGCCTTGATCATCAAGAGAAGGTAATAATGCTGGGGCGACTGGTGTGTCCCACATCACTGGTTAATGGGGACACAAATAAGGCCACATTTCCCTTAAGGCTCAAATGACTCTCAGCCCCCCAAAGTTATAAGAAGGGGCACTTGTGACTTGGATAAACTCTCTAGTGACAGTGCCATCCGGGGGTTCAAAAAAGTGCTGCATCTCTCATTTAACATGGAAAGGGAGGCGATTTATGTCCTGGAAACTGCTGGTGGCTCGGGGGCTCCAGCGATGATGAAGACACAGACTCCAAAGATGCTGGTAAAAAGTCAAGATAAAAAGGTTCCATGGGGAGGAGATGCAGCTCAGTGGTGGAGTGCCTGCTTCCTGTGTATGAGGTCCTGGTGTCAATCGCCAGGATCTCCGAAAAAAATTTCTGTGAATATCATTCAGCCATAAAAAGGAATGGAGTTCTGATGCATGTTACAGCACAAATGAACTGTGAAGACATAGTCTTGGGTGAATTAAGTCAGACACAAAAAGACAAATATTGTGTGACCTCGCTTACACGAAATACAAGAAGCAGCAAGATTCACAGCAACAGATGTTGGTTAATAGATAACCAGAGTCAGCAGGGTGGGTTGGGAAGAAGGTAAAGCTCAATGACTGAGTAGTTTCTGTTTGAGATGTTGAAAGACCTTGGGTAACGGATATTGGTGATGGTAGCACAATATTGTAAATATAATTAATGCTACTGACTTGTACACTTGAATGTGGCTAAAATGGGAAATTTTGTGCTATGTATTACTACAATAAAAAATTTTTTAAAAGTTCCATGAAATGTGAAATTAGAAAGGAACAACACTTCTAAATTGAAAATTAATAGTCTAGTTATATCTTTTTTTTTTTTTTAATTTATTTATTTATTTAATTCCCCCCTCTCCCCTGGTTGTCTCTTCTTGGTGTCCATTTGCTGCGTCTTGTTTCTTTGTCCGCTTCTGTTGTCGTCAGCGGCACGGGAAGTGTGGGCGGCGCCATTCCTGGGCAGGCTGCTCTTTCTTTTCACGCTGGGCGGCTCTCCTCACGGGCGCACTCCTTGCGCGTGGGGCTCCCCCACGCGGGGGACACCCTTGCGTGGCACGGCACTCCTTGCGCGCATCAGCACTGCGCATGGCCAGCTCCACACGGGTCAAGGAGGCCCGGGGTTTGAACCGCGGACCTCCCGTGTGGTAGACGGACGCCCTAACCACTGGGCCAAAGTCCGTTTCCTGGCTAGTTATATCTTATGGGGTCAAAATATGTCTAAAACTTAGGAAATGACTGGATGTGTCTCAAGTGGTTGGGTGCCTGCTTCCACATGGGAGGTCCCAGATTCAGTTCCTAGTACCTCTTAAAAACAAACAACCAAAAACAAACAACAAGCAAACAAACAAACAAACAAAAAACCAACTCTGGGGAGCTGGCTTAGTGGTTGAGTGCCGGCTTCCCACATACAAGGTCCCAAGTTCAATCCACCACCCTCCTACCTGAAAAAAAAAATTGGCGAGCACAACGTGTGAGACATTCAGCAATGGAGGCAGCGGAGCGGAATGCGTACCCCCAGTAGTTTACATACTCAAGTTGGGTCCTCTCATTTGGCAAAAGAGTTCTTTCGTGTGCACATCTTCTTAATAGCTGGGTCACGTAACGCCCTGGTTTCCTGCCAGGGGTGAGCCATCCAGGGGTGCAGGGGACAGGGGAGCCCTGCAACCCTGTCCAGGAGGGGAGCAGCGGGAGGTGGGCACGTGGTCCCTGCAGAGGGGGCCCAGCCTCCCCTGTAGCTCAGCAACCTCTTCTCTGCTTCAAGCTGCTCAGCAGTTTGTGAGCCCCATTAGTACTTGTTATTTATTTATTTATTATTGTCTTTTTTTTTTTAAAGATATATGGATCACACAAAATGTTACATTAAAAAATATAAGAGGTTCCCATATACCCCACTCCCCCCCCTCCTCCCACATCAATGAGTTAGGTTGAGCTGGTTTCTCTTGCAGGCCAAAAAAACACCACAACACAATAAAGACACACACACACACAACGCTGTTAATGAAATTTCCTGCTTCAGAACGAGAAAGGCTGGTGGTGGGGAGAGCGCGAGGCCCCGGCGTGCGGTGGGCTTGTCGGTGCTCCGGGTGGTGGCGGGGTGTGGGGCAGCCAGGTCAGCGCCCACGCGCCCCGGAGCTAAGGGCGCCAAGATGGGTTGCCACTTATTCTCTTTCGGCTACTCAGCGTTTATTCTAGTCTTTTTTGATGATCGCTCCTTGATTTCCTTGGAAAACACTGAGCTAAGGTCTTTTCTTGGATGAAAATGTAAGATAACGGCAAAGAGCCACCCTCTCTGGGGCGTGTAGCCAGAGAAGCCAGTAATCTTTAGGCCCCAGGGGATGGGGGCAGATTGTTCAGGGAGGGGGCGGAGGCCCGCGGTGGGGACTGGGGGTCAGTGGGGGGGCTGGCCTCTAAGGGCCCTGTTGATCGAGCCCAGGTGGGCTGAGAGGAGCAGGGCAGCAGCCCCAGTGCCTGGGTGGTGTGGGCTTGTCTGGCAGAAGGTTCCATTGCACCACTGAGGCAGGTCAGGATAGGGACCTGGGAAAGGGGGATGGGGGGTGGGAGGGTGCAGTGAGCACATCTCAGGGGCGACAGAAGCTCTGTAGGTGGCCAGGCCTGAGCTATTATGCGCGACACTCAGAAAAGAAGTGGTCGCTTCTTATTCTGACAGAGGGGACAGAGCACACTTGCTTACCAACCAAGCCACAAGGCGAGAAGAGCCTTCGTTTCATCCCTGCTGAAACCCCGGCGCCAAGTCACGGGGGGCGCCCCTTCACTGCTAAGAGCGCCCACGCGTGCAGCGCGTCTCAGGTGTGTCCTTTCGCTCTTTCACTTTGCAGTAAATCCACTGCTTGCTTCCTTCGTTTGTGGCATGGCCTTGAACTCTTCCTTGCATCTTAGCCAAGAACCTGGAAGCCACAGCCTGTAACACCATGCCTGCGCAGAGCGCGCCTGGCGGTTGCCCCTTCAAGGTCAGAGGGGTGACAGGAGTCTCCCCTGCCCCACATCTTCCGGAGAATTCTCACCTGTCCTCCGGGCTCCGCTGGAACACGTCTCTCTGGAAGCTTTCCCTGACCCCCAAGTCCTCTGTTCCCACGGCGCTCTGGTTACCCACGCAGAAATGGGGCGAGTGAGGGTCGCTGGGTTGCAGGAACTGACTCAGGCTTGAAGAGACAGGAAAGAGATCGACAGTCGGTAGGACCCAAGTGGGAACGGAGAATAACTGTAAACAGGCAAGAGGGATCTTTCTAAATCTGGCTGGCGGTGATGGTTGCACGTTTACTAAAAAATCATTGACTTGTTAAGAAAGAAAAGAAAAGCAGGGTTATAAGAAGGAAGGATGTGGAAATAAAGGAGACCAGAATCTCGGCTCCCCTGGCAAGACCCGCCCCTGACGCCAGGGCAGGCCCAAGGGCTCTGGGACGTGGCTTGGGGCGAGGGGCTGGAGGATCCCAGGGGAGTCCGCTCTGCCCTCCCGGCCTCAGCTGCCCACTCCCGCCCCCAGCTGGTCCAGCTAATTGCCCCGTTCTGCTGCCTGTTCCGAGCTGAGTCGTGTCCCCCAGTTCGTGTCCACCCAGAAACTCAGGGTGTGATCTTCTTTGAAGATAGGGTCTTTGCTGGTGTAATTAGTTAGGATGAGGTCGTACTCGAGGGGAGCGGGCCCTTAATCCAACCACTAGTGTCTTTATCGGAAGAGGAAAGGGCTAGAGACACACAGGAAGAAGGCCAAGCGATGGTGGCAGCAGAGAGTGGCGCTGGGCTCCCACAAGCCGAGGAAGGCGGAGGATTGCCAGGAGCCCCCAAAGGCTGGGGAAACCAGGAAGGTTCTTCCCCGGAGCCTTGGGAGGGGGTGGGGTCCTACGGACGCCGTAGGGCAGACTCCTGGCCTCAGAACAGGGAGACACCTGTCTCTGGTTTTAAGCCACCCAAACTGTGGTCATTTGTTACCGCAGGCGACTGCAGGATCTAACTGGGCAGGAGTTCACTGCTGCTCCCGTCAACCAAGGCGGGAAATGGGGCCCCGGAATGCACGGCACGGCCGCCCACTGCACCTCCGGAGCCACTTCCTTCAGCAGTGGCCTGGCAGGATCTGAGGCTTTACTGGTGTCTGTCTCTAACTGTAAGCCAGGGTGGCTGCCAGCTTTCATAAATAAAGTTTTATTGGCACACAGTCATGCCCACTTACCATATGCCCCTTTATAGAAAAAGTTTCCCAAATAAACAGTAAGCTTTTCGTTCCCTCCCTCCCTCTCTTTTTCTCTTTCTCTCTCTCTCCTTCCCCCTCCCTCCCTCCCTCTATCTTTCTTTCTTCTTTCTTTTTTGAGTAATTTGTCTGCCATTCTTGGTTTAGTGAGGCTTTTAAAAAATAATTTTTTATTAGAGAAGTTGTAGGTTTACAGCAAAATCATGTAGAAAAAAATCAGAGTTCCCAAATACTACCTCTTCCCTCCCCACTGCCCTACGGAGTTTTCCCTAATAGTAACACTTCGCATTGGTGTGAGATCTTTTTTACAATGGGTGAAAGAACATTATTATAATTATACTATTAAATATAGTCCATAGTTTAATAGGACTCACTGTGTTGTACAATCCTATGATTAAAAAAAATTATTCTAGTAACATTAAGCAATCTAAATTTCCCTATAAATATATTCAAATACATAATTCAGTGTTGTTAATTAATTAACAATGTTGTGCCACCATCACCACCACCCATTACCAAAACTCTTCTCTCACCCCAAACAGAAATGACACACCAATTAAGCCTTAATTCCCCACTCCCTACCCTGCACTTGGCCCTGGGGTAAACTGTAGTGTAGTTTCTAGCTCTATGAATTTTGCTTATTCTAATTATTTCATATCAGTGAGATCAAACAATATTTTCACTTTTGTGTCAGGCTTACATCACTCTTGTCTTCAAAGATCATCTGTGTTCCTGTATGTATCAGAAATTCACTCCTTTTTATGGCTGAATAATATTCCATTGTATGTATATGTCACATTTTGTTTATCCTTTAATCTGTTGATGGACACTAGGGTTGCTTCCATCTTTTGGCAATAGTGAATAATGCTGTTATAAATATTTGTGTGCAAATATCTGTTTGTGCCCTGTTTTCAATTATTTGAGGTATATACATAGAAGTGAGATTGCCAGTCATATGGTAATTCTGTACTTAACTTTGTGAGGAACTGCCAAAATGTTTTCCACAGTGGCTGCACCATTTTACATTCCCACCAACAATGAAGGGGTGTTCTTATTTCTCCACATCCTCTCCAACCCTTGTGGTTTTCTGTTTTTTTAAATAGTAGTTGTTCTAGTGGCTATGAAATGGTAATCTCATTGTGGTTCTGAACTGCATTTCCCTAGTGGCTAATGATGTTAAGCAGCTTTTCTTACTGATCATTTGTGTATCTTTTTTGGAGAAATGTCTATTCAAGTATTTTGCCCATTTTATAACTGGGTTGTTTGTCTTTTTGTCACTGAGTTGTAGGATTTTAAAAAATATATTCTGGATATTAAACTCTTGTCAGATATATGGTGTCCAAATATTTTCTTCCATTCTCTAGATCAGTCTTTTTACTTTCATATTAAAGTCCTTTGAGGTGTAAAATTTTTACTTTTGATGAGATTTAATTTACCTATTTTTTCTTTGGTTGTGTGTATTTTGGTGTAAACACTAAGAAACCATTGACTAACACAACATCCTGAAGATGGGTCCCTATGTTTTCTTCTAGGAATTTTATAGTTTTGCTTCTTCTGTTTAGGTCTTTGATTAATTTTGAGTTAATTTTTTTTTATAAGACGTGAAGGAGTGATCCACCTTCATACTTTTGCATACAGATATCCAGTTTGCTGAAGAGACTATTCTTTGCCCATTGAATAGACTTGGCACACTTGTCCAAAACCAGTTTTTCATAGGGAGTAGCAATTGGTTTATAAATGGAACTGTGGCTGAAAAGGGTATTGTAGGGATATAAATATCAATTGAAAGAAAGCTAGAAAATAATGTAGGAAATGAATAACACAATGAGCCCAGAGGTGGATGAGAATTGTGGTTAATAGTGCAAATGCAAGAATGTCCTTCTGTGAACTAGAACAGATGTTTTCCACTATTGCAGGGTGGGGGGAATGTGGAGAAGCAAGGAAAAATACAATTAAAGTAACTTAAGGACTATAGTTAACAGCAATACAGTAATATTCTTGCATCCCTGCCAAAGATTTACTGTATTAATAATAACGGGGTATGGAAAAAATATGCCAAATGTACACTACGGACCATAGTTCTTGGGAATAGTCTGATGATATCTCATAATCTGTAACAAATGTTCCACAACGGTGTGATGTGTTGGTAAAGGGTTGTTGTATGGGAATTCTTCATATGGGCATGGTTGTTTTGTAAGTTCACAACTTCTGTAATAAAAACATGCTTTAAAAAAACAGTTGGTCATAATGTGAGGGTTTATTTCTGAACTCTCAAGTCAATTCCATTGGTCTATATGTCTGTCCTTTTGTCTGTATAATGCTATTTTGATTACTTTTAAGTAATCAAAACTTTTAAGATTGGAAAGTGTGAGTCCTCCAACTTTGTTCTTTTTCAAGATGGCGCTGACTCTTTGGGACCCCTTACCCTTCCATATAAATTAGATGATTGACTTTTGCATTTCTGCAAAGAAGGCTGTTGGAATTTTTACTGGGATTGCGCTGAATCTGTAAATCGCTTTGGGTAGTATAGCAGTTTGATATGGTTATGAATTCCAAAAATAGATATTGGACTGTATTTGTAATCTGGTCTATACCTGGGCATGATTGAGTTATGATTGGGGCTTTGATTGGGCCATATCATTAGGGCATCATTATGCAAGCCCCTTGGTGGGTGGGGACTCAGATAAAAGGCATGGCAAAGGACAGAATTGAGCATTCTTAATATTGGAGTTTTGATGTTGGAGCTTAATGCTGAAGTCTTAAGCTGGCACCACAGGAAGTAAGCACACAGAGGAAAGAGAAGCAAGCCCCAGGAAGAAAGGAACCTTGAACCCAGAGAGAAGCAAGACCCTGGAAGGGAAGAACCCAGGAAGCCCGAACCCTCACAGACGTCAGCAGCCATCTTGCTCCAACACATGAAAATAGACTTTGATGAGGGAAGTAACTTATGCTTTATGGCCTGGTATCTGTAAGCTCCTACCCTAAATAAATGCCCTTTAGAAAAAACAACAGATTTCTGGTATTTTGCATCAGCACCCCTTTGGCTGACTAATACAGGTAGAATTGACATATTAATGCTATTTAGTCTTTAAATCCCAGAACACAGAATATTCTTCCTATTTATTTAGGTCTTCGTTGATTTCTTAAGCAAAGTTTTAAAATTTTCTGTGTACAAGTCCTTTATATCCTTGGTTAACTTTATTTCTACATATTTGATTCTTTTAGTTGCATTTTAAATGGAATATTTTTCTTGGTTTCCTTTTCAGATTGTTCATTACTAGTGCATGGAAACACCACTGATATTTACATGTTAATCTCCACTTTGCTAAATTCCTTTATTAACTCTAGTAGACTTGTTGTGGATTTTTCAGGATTTTCTATATATAGGATCATGTTATGCAAATAGAGAAAGTTTTACTTCTTCCTTTTCAATTCGAATGTCTTTTTTCCCCTTGCCTAATTGCTCTGACAAAAACTTCCAGTACAATGTTGACAACAGTGGTGACTGTTATAACATAGTGGGCTTCCATGTCTTATTCTGGAGTTTAGAAGGAAACCTTTCAGTCTTTCACCATTGAGTATGATGTTAGCTGTGGGTTTTCATATATGACATTTATGATAAAGTTTACTTCTAGGTGTTTTTATCAAGAAGGGGTGCTGGATTTTGTCAAATGCCTTTTCTGCATGAATTGAGATGATCAGGTGGTTTTTTTCCTTTCTTTCTATTATTGTGGTATAGTACATTAATTGATTTTCTTATGTTGAACTGACCTTGCATATGTGGGATAGATCCCACTTGATCATGATGTGTAAGTCTTTTCATGAGTTGTTGGATTCAGTTTGCTAGTGTTTTGCTTAAGTTTTTATATCTATGCTCATAAGGGATATTGGTCTATAATTTTTTTCCTGTGATTTCTTTAATTGGCTTTGGTGTGAGGGTGATATTGGCATCATAGATGAGCTAGGGAGTGTTCCTTCCTCTTCAATATTTTGGAAGAGTTTTTGCAAGATTGGTGTTGATTGATGTGTTGCTCAGAATTTGTCTATTTCATCTAGGTAATTTAATTCGTTAGAGTACAGTCGTTCATAATATCCTTATAATCCTTTCTATTTCTGTGGGATTGATATTAAGGTGCCCCCTTTCATTTCTGATTTTAATTATTTGTGTCCTCACTCTCTCTCATTAGTCTATCTAAAGGTCTGTTGATTTTATTACTCTTTTCCAAGAACAAATTTTTGGTTTCATTAATTCTTTTCTTTTTTGTGTTTTTTTAAATTCTTTATTTCATTTATTTACACTCTCATCTTTATTATCTCCTTCCTTCTCCTCAAGTGTGTTTGGTTTGCTTTGCTTTCTCTAGATCTTCCAGTTGTGAGATGAGGCCTCTGATTTGAGATCTTATCGGTGTGAGCATTTAGAACAGTTCCCTCTCAGCTCTGCCTTTGCTGCATCCTTAAGTTTCGGTATGTTGTGTTTTCATTTTCGTTTGCCTCAAGATATTGCCTAATCTGCCATGTGATTTCTTCTTCGCCCCATTGGCTTAGAGTACATTGTTTAATTTCCATATATTTGTGAATTTTCAAATTCTCCCTATATTATTGATTTCTAGCTTCATTCCACTGTGACCAGAAAGACACAATATTTTAAAATGTATTGAGATTTGCTTCGTGTCCTCTGGGTGGGGTGCATTCTTGCTCACCCTTCTGTGCCCTGTCCCCGGCCCAGTGCCCGGCACCCTGCAGGCTCTCAGCCCTGCCCAGGTCTCCACGTTGTCTACCCAGACACAGGCGCTGAGAGTTAGGGCTGTCATCAAGACATCAGGCCGGTGAAGTCCTTGCACATCAGTGTCCCGCTCATCCCTGTCCTCCCAACTCCTCAGACAGGGCCAAGCACATACTAGGACTCCAAAACACCTGTGGAGTCCTACAGGTAGGATGCAGGACCGAAGTCACCTGCTCACCGATTTCCCTTTTTGATCCATGCCTCCTGTGCCTGGAGGAGTCAAATGACATGCAGGAGAGCCTCTCTTAACACCTTGGAAAACCGTCATGATGCTTCCCTGTGTAGACGGGGGGCTGCAGGTGGTGGTGGTGTTTCCTCGCAGCTGCGGCCTCCGGAGCCCCGGGTCCTTGCCAGGGTGGCCTGTGGGTGTCTTTCCCGAGGTACCCAGTCCCCAGCCCGGCGTGGGGCAGCATGGCGGCTGCCCGGGCGGCTGTGGAACTCAGCCCTCCTGAGCTGGACGCTCATGTCACTGGTGCTGGGAACTGGCACCAGGCGCCGAAATTCTGTTCTTTCCATGCTGTGTTTGCCCCATTTCTGATAAAGGTGTTTTATTACCAGGAACAGCAACAGGCAATGACAAAAAGACAAAGTAGGAAACTGGAAACTTGCCTAGCCTCGGAGGCAGTGTCTCTGCTCGGCAAGCCTGGCCCGGGGAGCCTCGGGGGCAGTGGTCTCCTTGGTGCCTGTGGGCCAGAACCTGGAGCTGGGGCTCTGCAGAGGCCTCTGGGGCCAGCGGGGCAGGCTGTGCGGGGCAGCCCGGCTCTGAGGGGTCACCCAGGGGCCCGGCAGGCCTGAGGATAGGGTGCTGACTGGGGCGGGCAGGGGGCTAGGACGCCTGCCAGAAGGGGGCTCCTGAGAGAGGTTGCTGCCTGTCCCCCAACGTTACTGCAAGGCCCCCCATCACCAGGGCCCTTTCAGCACCCCGGGCCTGCCCCCACCCCCATGGGCTGGGCATTTCTGATCACCTGGGGTCATCGGGGCTTTCCATCTCTTCTGAGACAGGAAGAAATAGCTTTTGCTCCCCAGGTCGGTTAGAGGTGCCCCATTCCTCAAATTAAGTAGTCCTCCATGAGACTTTTTTAAAAATTTATTTTAATAAAAATTTAATTTAAAATTTCTCTTCCCTCCCCGCTCCCACTGTTGTCTGCTCTCATGTCCATTCACTGTGTGTTCTTCTGCGTCCACTTGCATTCTCAGCAGCACTGGGAAACTGTGTCTCTCTTTTGTGGCATCATTTTTTTTAAGATTTATTTATTTATTTATTTCTCTCCCCTCCCCCCCACCCCAGTTGTCTGTTCTCTGTGTCTGTTTGCTGCGTCTTCTTTCTTTGTCCGCTTCTGTTGTTGTCAGCAGCACGGGAATCTGTGTTTCTTTTTGTTGTGTCATCTTGTTGTGTCAGCTCTCCATGTGTGCAGCACCATTCCTGGGTGGGCTGCACTTCCTTTCACGCTGGGCGGCTCTCCTTACTGGGTGCACTCCTTGCGCGTGGGGCTCCCCTATGCGGGGGCACCCCTGCATGGCAGGGTACTCCCTGCTCGCATCAGCACTGCCATGAGTGTGAGCCATGGACCTCCCATGTGGTAGATGGACGCCCTAACCACTGGGCCAAGTCCGCTGCCCTATGGCATCATCTTGCTACGTCAGCTCTCCATGTGTGTGACACCACTCCTGGGCGGGCTGTGCTTTTTTATCCCCTTCACGTGGGGTGGCTCTCCTTGCGGGGCACACTCCTTGCATGTGGGGCACCCCTACGCGGGGGTGCCCCTGCGTGACATGGTACTCCTTGCATGCATCAGCACTGTGCATGGTCCAGCTCATCACATGGGTCAGGAGGCCCTGGGGATCGAACCCTGGACCCTCCATATGGCAGGCAGATGCTCTATCAGTTGAGCCATTTTGGCTTCCCCGCTCCATGAGATTTTGTTTCCAACCAACCACTAGGATCCGGAGGGGCCCGGGGACTCCCCTCTCCCCTCCCAACCCTCCCTGCCAACTGTCAGCTCCACCCCGAGTCCAGCAGGAACCCCACAGCCAGGGCCTGGTCTGGGCGGCCTGCAGAGGGGGGCTCCCCAAGGCCTGCGGAAGCTTTGCTGTAACCAACAGCTGCCTCCCAGGCTGGGGAAGAGGGGTGTTTCTCTCCTGAAAGTCCAGAACTCACAACTCCTCCCCTTTCTCTCCTGCTTCACTTTCCCCCACCCAGAGGGGAGACCTCTGAAGAGTCCCTGGAGGTTATTACACACGCATAGCAACAAAGGGTTACCCATCAGCGGGGCCGGTGGGGAGAGGCCGCGGAGTGACTGGAGATGGGCCAGCAGGATAAGGCAGTGTTCGCCTTGTCACCGAGCTGACTCAGCTGATGGCGCATAGGGCAGGGACAGGCTACCCCCACTGAGTCCTCCCTGGATTGTAAGAGTTCGAGCACATGACTGCTGCGCCCAGCCACCAGGTTTGGGGTCATTTGTCACGCAGGAGCAGATAACCAAAACAATCACACAGCCAGGAAGGGGCGGAAATGGGATTTGAACCCAGGTCTGCCAGCCCCCAGGGCCGAGCCACCACCGCTGATGTGTAGGTCCCTTGTCCTCTAACCAAAATTGGGACCCCTCGCCCTGGTGGGGCTGCACAGCCTTCTTTTCCTGCCCATGACACGGGAAGCACCCTGGACCATGGGGGCATTCCTCCTCGCCCCCCCTCCCCTAGTCCCAGCTGCCAGGGTGATGAGGAGGCCTCGGGCTCCACGCTGGAGCAGCCCTGCCTGTGTGTCGGCCAGAACTGGGGTGCCCGCGGGCACCTGTGAGGCCTAAACACTGCACAGACCTATATGAGGTTGTCTCACCACCCTCCTCCCCCAGTCTAAATAAAGAAATCAGAGAGGCAAGCTGGACAGCCAGAGATTGGTGGGGTCACCCAGGAGGGCCCTGGACCCATCCCCATCACCTCAGGTTTGAACCCCTTGGGGTCTGAGAGGAAAGGAGCATTGTGCCCACTCGAAATACATTACAGGGAAGTGGATGTGGCTCAACTGATAGAGCGTCCGCCTACCATGTAGGAGGTCCAGGGTTCAAACCCAGGGCCTCCTGGCCCGTGTGGTGAGCTGGCCCACGCTCAGCGCTGATGTGTGCAAGGAGTGTCCTGCCACACAGGGGTGTCCCCCGCGTAGGGGAGCCCCATGCACAAGGACTGCGCCCTGCAAGGAGAGCTGCCCCATGTGAAAAGCACAGCCAGCCCAGGAGTGTGCAGCATACAGAGAACTGACCCAGCAAGATGATAGCAACAAAGAGACAGATTCCTGGTGCCACTTGACAAAGAATGCAAGTGGACACAGAAGAACACGCAGTGAATGGACACAGACAGCAGACAACGGAGGGGGTGGATAATGGGAGAAAAAAAAGAATGCATAAACAAGAAAAGGAATTAAAAAAAAAAAGAAATACATTACAAAATAAAGGGGACCCCAAATCAGTGGGGCAACTCTTGCCCATCCCCAACCTCCGGCTTCCCTACCTGAAGACTAATTGGAAAGAATGTTTCCAAGAGAGAATAGTCAGAGTCCACACCGCCCCCTGCCCTGGGAATGGTGAAGCAGGGCTTCCACGAGACCAAAGCAGCCTTGACATGCTTCTCCTACCATGGGGCAGGGATGAGCCTGGGACCTGGGTGTATGACAAGCTCCCCAGGAAGCTAACGGTTTGAGGCTGGGGCTTATTGACAGGACACTGGGTGAGTTGGAGAAACAGGTTGAGCAACTGGGAGGCCAAAAAGGGAATCACAATCCTGTGTCGGCCCAGAACCCCAGAGACAGAGGACACTGCCACCTCCCTGCCCTGCAGGAGCTGGTGTCGCTGCCTGTACCTGCCCCCACTGATGGCTTCACCTTCCTGTGCCCTCAGTTACATGCCTCCAGGCACCTCCTGGGGAGCACGTACCGGATTGGCTGAGCCTGGGTCGCATGCCTGACTCCAGCTGCAAGGGGCTCTGGGAAGCCGGACTCCGCTCTCCTCAGCCCTTGTAGCAGGAGGTGGCTGCTCACTCCTTCCTAGCTCTTTCTGTGGGAAGACCCCAAATACTGGAAGATGATTCAGATGCTGGACCCTGGGGACCTAAAAACCAGTATCTACTAAAAGGGCAAATCTCCACCTGACTGAGCCCAAACTGAAGTCATGACCAAGTTGATCTAGAAATTAAGGTTACATTTTCTATTGCCAGGCTAAATGGGGATTTGAAAAAGTGGTTGTTATAGAATATAGATGATTATAGAAAAAGATGCTTTTTTGCACACCTGTGTCTGTGGCTATGAAATTTACACTTGCCCAGGAGATAATGCTGGAAATGAACAAAATAGATGAAAGCTCCCCAAAGGGTGCTTTTGAACATAGTGGGCACTGGCTCTGTAAGGGTAGGATAAGGATGTCATTAAAGTCATCATCTCTCTCCCTGCCCCCCCCCCCCATTATCCCACTGCCGCCCCCGCCCCCATTCCTTTCTCATGAGCTTGCTTCCCCTGGGCCAGACAGGATGAGTAAGCTGCCCGTGACGGGTTTGTCCCATCGGCTCCTGTCTGTCCTCTGGGCACAGGCGGCTGGAGCAGGCGCGGCATGCAGTAAGGACACCACGGAGGGCAGCAGTGTGGGGGCAGCACTGATTTTCTGGATGGACCTTCCTAAGGCGGCACCCATCTCTGTACCCCCAATCCCTGGAGGCCAAGCCTCCCTCGCGGCTTCAGGGAACTTGGCCCCGGGAGGTCAGCCCCCGGGCCCCGAGGCCGAGGAGAGTGGCCTCCTCTTGCCCGTTGCCTTCCCGCCACCCCCTGCCGGTCCTCCCCAGCCTTCAAAGCTGCTGGCTCCTTCAGCCCCCACCGGGACCCCATGCTGACGCCTGAAGACCACGTGCTGTTGGAGCGGAAAAGACCTTCGGAACAATTTCAGTTCTTTCTCTCCACTCCGTGGAGGAGCAAGCCGGATCCCGGAGCCTGTGCTGTCACCCCATGGCCACACCGCTGCCCTGGCGGCCAGTGGCAGAGTCCAGACCCCCCCTTCTCACCCTGGGGACGCTGCACACACTGCTCCGAGTCGCCTGCCTCGGACGTGCTGTGCCCCCACAAGAGTGCAACTCCTCGCTGGGCAGATGCCTGGTGGTGCCAGAGCCCCAGTGGGGTGACGGTGGGGGCGGCCAGAGGCCATTCCCCCGTTCACCCCCAAAGCATGTATCAGACTCAACTCAGAGGTCCCTGACGCCAGTGGGTGGTGACTCCCTCAGCAGAGGACTGAGAAGAGTTTCCATGGAGACCACCAGGCTCTGGTTTCCACAGCAACAGCTGCACGTGGTTACAGAGCTTCCTATTTATGTTTAACTAAACATTTCGAGCTGCTATTCTTCAAGCCAAACCCGCGCCTAATCCAGGGCTTCCTTGCCGGCATAGGTGAACAGACCTCAACGGCCAGAGGGAAAATGGGTAAACGGGAGGACACATCCTTAGTCCGAAGACTATCCTCATTCCCAGGTGCAGGACATGGACACACACACTTAAATCATAAACAGAATGCATCTTCAGGACATGGAGGGACTGAAAGTCTTACAGCTCCCATTGCCCCCACTCTCCAGAGGTAGCTAGCACTACAAGGCTTGGAGGATCCTTCCAGAAACAGTATATGCACATCTCTACAGATATTTTTTAAAAATTCACATATGGGATATATATATATATATGAAAATCATGTTCTTAAAGCAAATTCATTCCTGTGGGTATAAACCTATTGTAAGTAGAGACTTTTGATTAGATTGCTTCAGTTAAGGCGTGGCCCAGGGTAGGTCTTATCCTTTTACTGGAGTCCTTTATAAACAAGATGAATACAGAGAGAGATAAAGCCAGGAAATCAAGAAGCTGAAAGAAAGGAAACCCAAAAGAGAAGGGAGAGACCAGCAGGTAACACCATGTACCTTGCCATGTGACAGAGGAGTCCAGGATCACAGCCAGCCAGTCTTTGAGAAGAAAGCATTGCCTTGATGATGCCTTGATTTGGACACTTTTATGGCCTCAAATTTGTAAGCTTGTAAGGTAATAAATTACCATTGTTAAAAGTCAACCCATTTTATGGTATCTGTTTTTAGCAACTTAGTGAACTAAAACAACATATATTCTTGCTCTGCCACCTGCTTAACCCTAATTGTATATCCTGGAGAACTTTATACATCAGCACACCTAAATATACCTCATTCTTTGTAATACCAACAAAGTATTGCACTTTTTTTTTTAACCAAGTCCCCAGTTGAGGGCTGTCTGTTCTCAACTTCCTGTTATTACAACAGTAAATATCTTTGTGCATATATTTTTGTCTTCTTGCTTGAGTAGATGCATAGGATAAATTCCTAGCAGTGAGCAAGAGTTTTTTACATGATATTTTAAAAACATATTTTAACAAGTTTATCTCAGGTAAATGCTGAAATCAATATTAAATTCATATGTTCAGACATTTATTTTTACAACATCACTGATATACGTGATTTTTTAAAAACCTGTGAACCTTCTGAAATTGCTTGCAAAAGTTGAAGCATATGTGCATTTTTTAAAAAAAGTGGGACAAGGTCAATAGCTTTCCTGTATTCTCCATTCCCCTCCCACCTTCCACCTCCCCACCCCCCCACCCCCCCCTGCCGAAAAAGAAGTATCAGTGTATTAGATAAAAACAGTCTGCTCTTGTTAACTCAGGCTGGGTTGCCCACCCCATGTCTTTCTAGGTATCCAGTGGCAATCTGTTTGCCTTGTCCAGAGGGTCCTTCAAGTGAATCTCTACTAACGAACTGCACAAACAATAAAGCCATTGTATAGTTCTCCTAAGACAGCTAGCGTGTTTGAAGCGAGACAGGAACTCATCCAAATGAGCTGGTCATATTAACCTACAGGACCTGGAGCCCTTCAGGCATCCCTGAGTCGGTTTGCTTCAGGAGACACAATCCAAATCTATTAAACCTGCTGACAATTAAAAAAAAAAAATCCTAGCAGTGAAATTGCTAGGTCAAAGATACTTCATTTTAAAATTTGAAATTTGAAAATGTGATACCATCAAAATAATTTACTCCTGTTACTGGTATAAGAGGGCTTGTCAATGTTTGAGAAGACTGGGTATTATTAAACTTGGTTTTTGTTTTTATTTCCCACCCCTTCCTCCCCATCGTCTGCTCTCTGTACCCATTCACTGTGTGTTCTTCTGTGTCTACTTGCACTCTTGTTATACAGCACCAGGAAACTGTCGCTTTTTTGGTTGCGTCATCTTGCTGCATCAGCTCTCCGTGTGTGCGGCGCCACTCCCGGGCGGGTTGCACTTTTCTCACGCGGGATGGCTCTCCTTGCAGGGTGCACTCCTTGCACATGGGACACCCCTACATGGGGACACCCCTGCATGGCACGGCACTCCTTGTGCACATCAGGACTGTGCATGGGGCCAGCTCACCACATGGGTCAGGA
Organism: Dasypus novemcinctus; assembly: GCF_030445035.2. Taxonomy (NCBI): domain Eukaryota; kingdom Metazoa; phylum Chordata; class Mammalia; order Cingulata; family Dasypodidae; genus Dasypus; species Dasypus novemcinctus. The sequence goes on from NC_080679.1 coordinate 12,829,107, forward strand.
GACCCTGGGTACCAATCCCTGGATCTCCTATATGGTAGGTGGGCACTCTTATCCGTTGAGCCACAACTGCCTCCCAAAACTTGTTTTAAAACCTCACAAAACCAGTCTCCCCAACTCATTCTACGAGGCTGGTAGAACTTTTACACAAAAGCCAGACAAGAACAGTATGAGAAAGAAAAAGTACAGGCCAGTTGTACTAGTAAACATACATCTAAAACTCATAATAGGACATGGAAAAATGTATCTCCCTGGCTTTGATTTGTATTTTCTCCCTGACCAAACATATTGTTTATCTATTTTTCCTCCTGTATGAGCTGCTACTGGGCTGTTCATTTTTCATAATTCCTAAGAACTTTATATAGTAAGGAAAATAGTTTTTATGTCCCATATTTCAAAAACCTCTCCCTACTTGACACTTATAAACCTTTGACTTTTCCTTTCTGCATATAAATTCTAATTTTTCATAGTCCAAATTGTCCTTGGTAGGTATCATGCTTAACCAGCCTCCATGGTTCTTTTAAATCACCTCTTCAAATACTTTGATGGCTTCCATAAAACCTTTGAGCCTTCCACAATTAACTTTGTTGCAGCGAAGTAGGGTCTGGCTTAATTTTTTGTCCAAATGGCTAGCCAGTTGTCCCAGTTCTTTAAAAAACAACCCACACTTTGTTCAGTGGGTACACTGATTTGAAATGCCACTCTAATCATGAATTAAATGCCCTCTATCCTGTCCCACCCATCACTTCCTCCACGACACCAAACTCCTGAATTATTGTAGTTTTAACTCTGGAGGGTCTGTTCCTTCCTCTTTACAGACTTTCCTGGTTATCCCCCCATCTTCATTTTCCCCAAATAACAGACTTTGTTGAGTTAAAACATAAATCCTGTTGGTAATTTAATTGCAATTGCATTGCCTCTACATTGGCTGCTATAAAGAAAACTGACGTCTTTCCAAGATTGTGTTTGGATCTAAAATCAAGGTGTGCCTTTGCACAAGGCTCGCTCTTTCGCTGCCCTTCACAGGGTACTAAGACGTGCACGCCCCAAAGGCATGGGGCTGTGGTCTCTCCCAGGGCAGGAGATGGCTGCGGGGTCCACCTTCGCCGCCGCTGCAGGCCGCTTTCCCGCCGCTGTCACCCTGCGACTCCCATGCTAAACCTCAGCTCCCATCCACCCCGAAGGGTTATTAATTGCCCAGACGCTGTGGAGAACACGACACCGTCCTTGTGCTTAAGGAGAATGATGTCATCAGCTGTTCAAACGGAACGATGTGGTTCAAGGGCACTTACAGGCAGCACGACCTTGGGCAAGTGGCGTAAGCGCTCTGAGCCCTTTTCTTTCCGCATCTGTCAACTGTGACCCTTACCTGGCCACACAGCAGGGAGGACTGAGGAGGACAGTGAAGGGACACATCTTCATCCTTGGCCAAACCAGGGAACAAGCCCGCCTGTTCAGGGGCCAGTGCCAAGGTCTGCTGGCCTCTGCCGTCCCCCTCTGCCACCCTGCCCCCAGACAACCCGCACCCCTGGCCCACGTCCAGCCCCCCCTCCATCACGCCCGAGTCCAAGTCAGAAGGAAAAGGTTTTTATTGTTCTACAGACACCTCTGAAAAGAGATCTGAGAAAAAATATACAAAGCGTTTAAGAGTGCCACCTCCAGGGAGCACCCGGGCATGCCTGGAGGCGCCCGAGCCCTGCTCTTCAAGGCTGGGGCCGACACGGCTAGCACATCCAACATCGGTAAAACCATGCAAAAGTGAGAAGGAAAAGCAAAGTGTTGCATCCCCGCCAAAGCGGAGGGGCATGACAATTCAGAACAAAGAGGCGGCTGGGTTTAGAAGGACCAAGTGACTCTCCCTCGTCCCCTTTTCAGACAGCCCTGCACCCGGACACAGCAAGGAATTCCACCTGCTTCCCCGAACCCGCGGTTCATTTCTATTTCAGGCTCTGCCGTCAGGGCTGCCGAGGACAGGACCAAGGAGCCCCTCCTCCGCCCCAGGCCCCCGAGGTCCCCCCTGCTGCCCGGCCTTGGCTGTGGGCGTCCCACTTGTGCTCCTGGGGGGCCAGGGCTGGGAGCCCCGGCTCACTTCTTTGGTTCCACTTGGACAGTGATTGTGCTTGACAAACTCTTCCCAGGCTCCAAACTCTGGGTTCCTGCTGGGGGGCTGAAGGCACTGGCAGGAGTCGTGGGAGACTCCAGGACAGCCATCCCGGGACACCTGCTCCCCCATCCTTGGCCCAAGCCCCAGGCACCTGCGCAGGTAATCTCGGACCCCACGCCCTCCCCTGACCCATCCTGCCTCGCATGCCTGGTCTCTGTCCAGTCCTGTGGGCCCCGGGGCCACACAGACCAGACTTAGAGACGGTGGATCCCCGAAACCATCCTGGGGCTCACCCCGCGGTCAGCGGAGGTGGGGCCTCGAGGCCAAGCTGGTACAGGGAGGTGGGGCGGGGCAGGAATGGGGAGACGGACACAGCTACGGAAAGGCCCAAAATACAAGCTAAGCTGGGGGTGTAGGAGGGCCAGAGGGAAGAGGAAGGAGGGGGGGGCCTGGCGGGGAGCTCACGCCACCCCGCAGATGAGCGTCTCCACCACGAAAGTGTTCTCGAAGTGGCGGATGGCGTTGCAGCGCTGGGCCCTGCGCTTGTTGATACCTGGAGAGAACGGAGAAACGGTCAGGGCTCCGAACTGGCTGGGCCCCGCGGACCCCTGGGCTTGGAGCCCGAGCAGGACCCAGGACACAAGGGAGGAGGCCCTGGGAGCAGCCACAGGGATCCCCAGAGTAACGCAGAAGCGGCACGGGGAAAGGAGAGAGCTCAGGCGCTGCCCTTAGGCTGCCCAGCTCTGCCACCTCCCTGCTGCGTGACTTTAGGGGTGTCACATAACCTCTCTGTGCCTCTGTTTCCTTGTCTGCCAAAGGAGAAATGATGACAAGAGTTTCCCCTCTTCAGAAGGGCATAAAAAGTATAGAGCAGCACCGGGCACGCGGGCAGCCTGTGCTGCTGTCGCTCTCCCAACAGCTGCAGGCGGAAGTGCTGAGGAGGGCATGGTCCCGGGGTAGGGGCTGGGTGGGGCGGGCCGGGCACTCACGCCTCCGGGTGGCCCGGCGCCGCAGCCGGTAGGTGTCCTTCCCAGTGCACAGGTGGTAGATGAAGGAGCCGAGCGCCTCCTTGTCGCCGACGCGCTCCGAGACCACCACCTCCTCCTGGATGATGTACGTCTGCAGGAGGTAGGCGCCCCTCTGCAAAGGGAGCGGCCGCAGTGCCGTCGGTGCCCGAGGGCCCCTCGGCACCACCCACCCCCTTCCCCTCCTGGGCAGCCCCTCTTCTCCTCCCAGCTGCTCCTTCCCTGCCACAGGCCTCCCCCAAGGGCCCTTCTGACACCCCCGGGCTCTTCCTATCTGGGGGGGGGCGCTGCGCGCCTGTGAGTCAGGTCTCCCACCCTTGGGAATTGCTCCTGGGGCAGGATGGACCTTCTCCCTGCGCCCGGCACTGCAGGTGCTCATGGCCATGGCCTCGAAGGCTGCGGACGCCCATCACGGGAGCTTCCCGCGGGGGAGGCAGAGCCGTTGGGGAAGGAGGAAAGGACAGGCTTCGGCTCAGGGATGTGGGAGAAGGCGGTTGGAGGGGGGCAGGCAGGGGTGCTGGGCCCCCCACCGAGACCGCCACCAGAATCGTCCCTGGCGGGGGCCCAGCCTCCACATCCCGCGCCGCCCCGTTCACCTTCACGTTCATGAGGAGCTCCCAGAAGTTGCGGGGGGGCAGCACGATGGTGGTGTTGAGCTCGATGACGTAGCACTTGTCCAGGGAGATGTCGTGGTAGGCGGTCAGGCCCTGGGCGGGGAGGGGCGCTCAGCCTCGGGCGCAGGCTCTGCCCGCGAGGCCCCCAGCCCACCGCACCATCCCCGGGGGCTGGGTCCTCCGGGGGGCCATGCGCCCCAAATCCCTGAGCGGCCGGGCCAAGGCGCCGTTGGCCTGCTCCTCCTGGCCTCTGCCGTGGGAGGTGCCAGTGGATAGGAAAAAAGGGGGCCCTTCTCACAGGTCTGCACAGTGGGGATTCGGGGAGGCTGAGCAGCCCCGATGGTGGATTCCAGCAGGCCTGGGAGGCCCCGCCAGCCCCACACACCTCAGCGAGGGAGGCCCCAGACCGTCTGCGGGTTTTTGCAAAAACACCCAGGACGCACAGAGAAAGCTCAGGACTGAAAAAGCCCCAAGAAGCTTTGGAAAGCAAGTGCTGGGGACAGAGAGCTGTGGAGCCGGCATTCTGCTGGCCTCAGACCCCGTTGCTGTCTAGAGAAGTGGCAAGGGTGGGACACGAGGGAACCTTCCAGAGTGCTAGCCATGATCCAGATCTTGGCCCGGGTGGCAGATATGCACATGTGCACCCGCGTAGACACCTACTGAGCTGTACGCTGCAGACCTGTGCACTTGACAGCGTGTGGGCTACATATCAATAGAGTGCACCAACAAAAGCGAGGGACGCTGGCACCAGCGCCCGCAGCTCCCGGTGGGCAAGGGGAAAATCAACCATGGCTGATTCACATTCAAGGAAACTGTTACTCATAAAAACGATGTCTTTAAACCCCTGATAAACCTTGGCCTTAACCACCCACCGCACGGTTTGTATTAGGCAGTTTCTGCGCAGAAGATGGACAAGCGGCCGTGCGCGTGCTCCTTCCACCCGGGGACGCCCGGCTCAGGACTCGGATGCCTGCCCAGGGCTCTGTCCCTGCCAGCCGGGTCCGGCCTGCCGCCCCGAGACTGGCCTCACCCGCTGGAAGTCATGGATGATGTCCGCGGGGTCCCCGCTGCCAAACTGGGGCATGGGGACGTTGATGCGCTCGTAGTTCTCCTCGAGGTAGATCTTCACGTCCTCCTCCAGCTCCATGCGGGTGCGGGCCTGGGAGGACAGCGAGTCCTCGTAGAGGACGCCGCAGTGGAAGAAGTTGTCTCGGGCCAGCTGAGAAGGGAGCAAGAGAGAGCGGCCCGTCACCCCATGCGCGTGGCATGGCACGGCCATCACCCAGTCTCGTGCCCCGGAGACCGGGGACAGCAGGAAGGGTGGGAACAGATGGGGAAATGGAGAAACTGGGGGGGAAAGGGGGGTGTTGGGGGCAGAGCCAGAGCTGCCGGGAGGGAGACGCACGGGCCTGGGGCGCAGGGAGGCCGTCAGGCAGCTGTGGGGGCCGTGGCCAAGGGAGCGGCCGGCAGCCTGGCCTGCCCTGACTTCTCAGGGCTCCAGTCACCTGGGGGCTGGCGGCTGCCATCAGCAAGATCCCCCTTGCTCTTTTTTTTTAGTGTAAGCTCTCCAGGGAGGATGGAGCGCTGTGCGCCCCGTGCAGATCTTGAGGGCTGCAAGGGGGCCCGGTGAGGCCCAGAGCCAGGACTGGGCTTGCCGGGGCTGCCAGGGCCTGGCAGCCTGGCACCCTGCACAGGGGCACAGACGGAGGACCGGCGCTGGGAGCGCAGGACACCAGAAGGTGCCCGCGCAGGTCCCGGGCTGAGCACAAGGCCCTGGAGAAGCCGCCCCGCAAGAGGGGCAGTCGGCAGGCGCGTGGGAGCCGGGGCTTCAAGGAGAAAGCCTTGCAGGACGCAAACTCTCCGGTAATTTCCATGGTGGAGAAACTGGGTGACAACCAAGTTCAAGCCTCAACCAAGTTGAGGGTAGGGGAAGGCCACCTGGGTATAAATGACTGGACAGTCCCAGCCTTTTTGTCACCCTGAAGCTCCCAATTTTCACCACCACTGAGGAAAGCCCGCCGAGCTGTTTACCCCTTTAGGCTAATTTAACTACTTCAGACCCGAGAAGATGGCAGCCCCCCTGCCCAGGACTGGGGGGTGGGGGTGGGACACGTTCTCCCACCTCTAGCTCTTGCCCAGGGCCAGCCCCCCACATCCACCCTTCTGCTCCTGGCAGGGGGCAGTGGTAGAGCTTTCTAGGAATCCCCCTGCACCTTTCCTGTGTGGCATCACCTGCCTGCACAGACTCTGGGCTCTGGACCATCCCTGTCGTAGGGGCGCTGGACCTGTTTCCGGGGCAGGTGTCCCAGCGTGACGCTGTGGGACAAGGCTGTGACCACACAGACCCCGTTCCCGCCCTGCTCCTCCACCACCGCCTGTGGGTCCCCAGGAAAGCACCCTTTAAGTCCCAGCCGTATCTGCAGAAGCGGGTCCAGATGCTCTCCGGCATTTTAAGAGCCAGGGTTCAGGGGCTGCTCACCCTGTGCCCCAAACCCGAACTCTCCCCTGGACCAAAGCCAGGCTCTGCAGGAGGGGGGCAGGGGGCTGGCCCCTTGGGCTTGGGCTGGGCGCCGGCTCCCACTCAAGGGGCAGGGCGGGCTGTCCTGCCACCCCCCCTGCCTTACAAGCCCCAACCTTGGGGTTTAGCGGGGATGGGAGGAGCTCCTCTCGCTCCTCCCATCCCCGCTAAACCCCAAGGCCCCACCCGCGCCCTCACCTGGGCCAGGAAGAAGTATCTGTAGATGTAGACGGAGGCGAAGACCAGGCCCATGAGCAGCACCACCGTGCCCATCGACAGGTAGCACACCCCGCCCACGGAGGCCCCCTTCCTGGAGCGGGGGTGCGGGGGCCGCTCCTCCTGTGGATACAGCGCGAGGTCAGGCAGGGACCAGGAGGGCACCCTGGACCCCCCAGAAGCCTCCCACCCCTTTTCCTGAACGAGGCCACATCCAGAGGGCCAGGACAGCACCCAGGAGGCAGAGCATCATCTACAAGAAAAGGGAAATCTGGCCAGGGACACCCGGCCTCCTCCCACCTGCAGGGAAACCGAGGCACACCCCGAAACCAGGTAAAATGACCCGCCGGGACAAGGCAGATGCATTTTCAATCACCTGTGCTATTAGTCCCCTTCGTGATACCAGCTTGTCCCAAGGGACGCAATATATTCTTTCAAACATAAAAGGGGAGAAAGTACCTACACAGCCTTGGTGACCTTGCACCAGACCCAGGGATTGCCAGGGCCTGGATGTATTGGGCAGGCTTGGGAGCCACTGCCCTGGGCAACAGGGAGCCAAAGAAGGCTTTGGAGCTGGGGCGTGACCAGATCCATTAAGGCTGAACTAGATGAACTAGATGGGGGTGGTGGGAGAGGGGAGACCCGTGTGGAGGCTGCTGGACTCTGCCAAGAAGGCCGGAGCAGGGAGAGCCCACTGACTGACTGGGACAGGGGCTCCACAGACGCCAGAGGGCCCAAGAGCCACCTGGGCGAGCTCAGCCAGCTGGCACCGCTCTGGCACCCGCACCAGTCCCGGCGGGTTGCCCTCCAGCAGGCTGAGGGAAGTGGAGTCTACCGGGTGAAGCTGGAAGCTGGCAGCAGCCAGGGGCTCCCGCTAGGAGTGAAACATGGCTGTGGTGGCAACGGCCACCGTCAGGGAAGCCAGGACAGAGGGGCCTGGAAAACATCCTGCCATCTGGAGCCAGGACACGTGGGCTCAGGATGGCACCTACGAAGGCTGCCAAGGAAAAGCAAGCCAAGCCGACCTGGCTCCAGGCCTGGTGGATGGAAGGTGTATGAGCGTGGGACCCGGTTCGGCTGCCTTCACTCAGGAGCACTGGACTGAGAGTCCAGCGACTCAGGCTCGTAAGCAGCCAGTTAACCATCATCGCTCAGCTTTGTGCCTGCGTGTCCTCCTTACCACCCCACCCTAACCCAGGCCCTCGTCCACCCTCAGAGGTGGCTGCGAGAGCCTCTACCTGTCCATGTCCACCATTCAGTCCGTCCTCACGGGGCTGAAGGTGCTCAAATACAAGGGTGAGGTCAAAAGTCAGTCCCCAAGAAGCAGCCTCCGGGACCTCAAGGAACTGAGAGCAGAGGGGCTTCCAGCCCGGGAGCCTGGAGTTTCTTACAATGGCTCTGCCACGGACTCTCTGCTTGGCCTCTCTGGGCCTCAGTTTCCCCATCTGCAAAATGAGCAGGTCAGACTCAATTATCTGGCAGGCCCTCTCCAGTCAGGTGTTCTTGAAGTGTGTGACGCTTCCTTTCTCCCTTCACCTTGGGGTGGCGGTGACAGAAGGCTGGAAGCAGTTCAGGGGGTTGCCCGAAACAGGCTCTTACTCTTAAGGTGGGACAGGGGCGCGGGGTCTGCGCATTCCTCAAGACCCACCTGTTGCCTCCTGCCAAGAGCGGGCTCGGGGCCGAGGGGGTCTGGGCCCCAGGAGCCGAGGTGAGCCCGTCACAGCCCAGGAAAAGGACAGAACACGGCTGGCACGGCAGGGCCTCCCCTCACCGGGCACCTCCGCGGCCCAGGCTGCCGTCGCCGTGCCCCAGGATGGAGAAGCGGACACCAAAGCCCAGCCTGCCCCCCATGCAGCTGCCCCGGCCGGAGCGGGAGGTTAAAACCCACTGTCCTCACTGGCTGAGCCCACCTGCAGGTCAGGGCCCCTCCCTCACGCAGACCCCCAGCCCCCGCAGCTCCTCAGCACCCTGGGGGGCCGGGCCTGGGATCCCCCGTGGGGAGCACTTCCTGTAAAATGTGCACCCGCTCCAGCCCCTGGGTTTACTGGGATTAGAGACAAAGGCCCCGGAGCCCTTGTGAAGCCAAGTGCCAGTTCAAAAAGGCCGAGCCTCGTGGGGGAACTTCGCTCTTCAGGGCGGCCCTGTGGACACTGGGGCTGCGCCTGGCCACACCTTCTTGCTCTGTGTTCTAGAACACGAGAGAAGCCAGCTGGAGAGAGCTGTTTAAAGGGGAATGGGGAGGGCCTGCCCCACAGATAAGCCAGGACCAGGTGCACCCTCCTGGCTTCAGAGCCCTGGGCTGGGCTGCCCTGGCTGCGTCAGCTGTTGGGGGCGAGGGGCTTGCAGGGGATGCTTGGGACAGAAGGTCACTGAGCTCAGGGAGGAGGAGGTGGCACTTGAGCTGACCCCGGCTGAATGAGGGGAGGCCAGGTGGAGCCGGGTGGGCCAGGGGGGCTGAGAAGGGCAGAGGAGCCCCCAGTCAGGAAACCTGAGGTTCCCCCTGTGTGAGAAGTGGCTGAGGCCCCTATCCCTGCCGACGTCCGCCCCATCACAGGGCGAGCAGCAGGCTGAAGTAACGCCAGCCCCAGAGGCCGCTGGGAGGAAGATGAGGGACTGGTGGATGTCCTTGCTTCCAGAAAAAAGGCACTTCTGACTTAACGCCCCGAACAGAGGGGCTAGCCTTCGACTACTGCACGGTCAAACCCAGGGCTCCAATCCCCCAGCACCTCGGAGTCTGCTGTCAGTGTGGGCCCCAACCCCGGCCCCTGGGTCCTCGAGACCCCTGGGGTGGTACCCCAGGAGGCCCACCTGGGGCCTCCCCAGCTGGGAGCCCGCCCTGCTGGAAGGCCAGGAAACCGCGCTCCCCGTGCAGCGGCTACTGCCAGGCATTTCGGGGTTTCCATTCAGAAAAGGGAAAACATCGCTTTCTGTTTCCAAGGCAACTCAGTCCTCTAAGCGAGCGCCTGGTGCCACGCTGGGGTGGGCACGTGACCACGACGTCCCGGGCCGCGGGCCACCCGCTTTGCTGAGGGCTGCCGTGGCGCTCATTAGACGACTGTGCAAAACCAGGGCGGGGGGAAGGCGCCAGCGTGGGCCTTCAGCTCAGCAGACCCCAGGGCTCGCCCCTCGGTAACGCATCCAAGCCAACTGCCAGTGGGTTCAGCTCCGAAGGGGGCTGGCAAGTGCTCCCGGAAGGCCGGGCGGGGGTGGCATCTTGCTCTCCAGGCTCCAGATCACAGAGGGGTTGGGCACGAATGTGAGTGTGTATTGTGTGAGATGCACCTGCTTGGTGGACAAGCCGGTTTTCTCTCCAGATCTCTTGGGAGGGACGTGAAGCCAAGTTGCCCACTGGAAAAGCTCTCCTGGGGGAGAACTGGAGGAACTGGAGGGACTGGGGGGAGCGTGGGGAGAGCCGGGCTACGTGGCTGCGGTTTTACCCTTTTTTCCTCTTTCTCTCACTAAGAGAAACTCATCCTGGCTGGCTGCTAGCCTGGAAACCTGCAAGGCCGGCTGGCAGGAGGGGAACTGGAAAGGGGGAGCAGAAAGCACCCGTGGTGCCTGACAAATGCCAAAGCCCCGGGGCAGCCCTCGGCACTCCTGAAACCCCCACCCCTCTGCACAAGTGCCCCCAGCCCAGTGCCCTGGGCGAGTGGGTAAGCGGCCAGGGGCTAGGTCTCCTCAGCCAGCCCTGAGGCCCGGCTTGCTCAGGTCAGGACACAATGGAAAGTGAAACCTGATCCGCAGGTATGTGGGCTGGGGGTGGGGGTGGGGCAGCACAGGGGCGCTTAATCAAAGGCAAAAGCCGGGGAGAAAATTACAGAGTGGAGAAAATGACCAGATTTAACATGTTTCTCTCTTGCAGCCCCCAGTCCGGGCACACCTGCATGTGCCACACCTGCCCATTGGTGTGTATGTGCATAAACAGGCAGATCGTGGGTAGAAAGGGGCGCCAGGCTGAGAGGGCCAGGGCTGGCCTCCGACCCGGAGAGCGAGCCCACCGGCTGCTACGAGGGGAGCCGTCAGGGGGCCTCCCGTCTGGCTCACTCTGCAGGCTGGCTTCACGCCCACCCCCGCCGGCATCTCAGCATCTCAGAGTCAGAACACCATGTCACCACGTGTGTGTGTGTGGGGGGCAGCTGGAGCCCCAGCTGGGCCCCCACCCCCATCCCTTCCCCCTGTCCTTCTAGCCTCAGGTCTGGGGACAAAATCCTTCTTGTGATTTGGAGTTTTGCTCAGAAGCAGGGGGATCCCCCACAGTGAGGCTGCTGCCTGCCCCCCCGGGGTTTTCTCACAGGTTGGCATTTTATCATAACAGCTGGAGAGGGGCTCGCTGCCAAAAGGCATTTGCAAACAGGACCTTGGATCCAGTTCAGACACCAAGGAGTTCTCTCTGGCTGTCCCCTGCTAGCAAAGACCACCTCATAAGCTCCCCTCTGCATCCCCATCAGGTTGGAACCATGGCTACACCCCTGCCTTGGTGAAAAGCTCGGGGGGGGGGGGGCCTGCCCTGCCTGTGCCCAGCCTCACCTCCTGGTCTGCCATGTCTCAGGGTGCCCCAATAAAGGCCGATGCTCCATCCCGAGCCACATCTGTGGACGGGGCGCAGCTTGTGCTCCCTTGGCCAGGAGAGGCTCACAGAGGTCAATCGCCTCCCAAGGCTCCAAACCCTGCAGGTGGACGGCAGAGCCAACAGGCACCGTGCAAAGGTCGCTCTGCGCCGTCTCGGGGCCTTGGCAGCGTGAGAGCTCCGTCAAAGTGTGCGGATGGGCAGTTCTGTCCTACAGGGGCTGGGGGCTTAATTCCTCCTCAGGAGCCCCAGGCCAGTTAGCGAGACCCTTGCTTTGGGCCCGCGGGAGGAGGCACACGGCAGGCTCAAGGCCATTACCCACAGCGCAGGAAGATGTTGATATTTCCATTTCACACTGGGCGAGGGGGAAAGATGACCTGACCAACGTCAGAGCCTGATTATGGCCGCACAGGCTGCTGCGGGGACAGTGTGCCCCCTGCAGAATTCCGGGCTGGCCCTTCTGAAGGTGTTTGAGTGACAGTATCCCACTGTCTGGGCCCCTCAGCACTCCCGCTGCCGCCCACCAAATCCTACTGCTCTTCCCACATCAGGGACCAGGTCCCACACCGCAGCTGGGGGTCCTGCCCTGGGAGAAGCACTTAGGAGAAGGAGCAAAGGCTCGCTCTCTCTCCTGGCCCCCACTTCCAGCTTCCTGTCCCCAGTGAGGGGAGGGGGAAGAGGCTGGTTCCCATCTGCAAGGAAACGGTGTGTGTGGGGGGAGGCTTAAAGATCCCTTTGCCAACCGCTAAAGCTGCAGACACCTTCTTCAGTGTGGAGCGCCCCTCTCCCCATCCAGGCATCAAATGAAGATGGAGTGGCTCTGGGTGTGCGTGTAGAGCCCCCCAGCCGGGTTTGGGTGGTGGGTCAAGTCTTGTAAGCTGGGGCCCCGTGGGCGGCTGCAGTGACCCCAAAAGTTGCAGGCGAGCTCGGCGTGAGGATCCGCGGGTTCTGCAGGCAGGGTCTTTGCGCAGGCGGGACCCCTCCCTGCTCCAGCTGCCATCTCCGAGGACCTTCTCCAGGCCCGGACTCTCCTCGGCAGCCCCCGTAAGGCCCCGGGCAAGGCTGAATCTGAGTCACAAAACTGGGGGAAGGGACAAGACGCCGAGGAAGTCTCTGGGGGCGCGAGTGGGACTTTCCAAGTCCTGCCTCGAAGCAGCGGGGGAGCGAGGGCTTGGCGCGCCCCTGAGACTGCGGGGGGCAGGAGGGCAGCGGCCGCGAAGGCAGCTTTGAGGCCCCACTCGGAGGCTTGGCGGTCCCCGGGCCCCCAGCCACGCGCCCCGCTCCCGTCAGGCCCCCCCCCCCCCCCCCCCCCCCGCAGACAAAGTCCACGCAGCTCAGTTTCCCACCACTGAGCGGCCTTCCCTACCCCCGGCCCGAGCGACGCGGGGCGCAGCCGAGGGCGGGCGCACGGAGGCCGCTCCCCAACAGAGCCGGCCGAGGGAGCCCCCCCCGGAATGCAAGAGGGCACTGGGGCAGTGGGGGAGCGGGGCGCGGGGGGGGGGGGGGCGAGGGAGGAGCGGGAGCAGAGGGCGCAGGGAGGCCCAGCCGCCAGGACCCACCTGGCTGATCTAGGGGCTGGGGTGGCATGTGGGCGCCCAGCCTCGGAGCCCCGACTCCGGGACGCGCCGCCGGGCTCGGGCTGCTTTATTTCCATCTCCTCAATTTCAGGTCCGCCAATTCCGGTGTGGTCGGGGAGCATATCCCCCGCCCCGCTGTCCCCCCCTCCCCCTCATACTGGGATGAAACCAATGGCACTTCCCCCTTCCTGGGCATCCAACCCTCTTCCCATTCCCCACCTGGGGACGCGACCCGCCCCCCCTCGATTGGAACCAGGCACCTGCCCCCCACCAACATTCCTCGAACTTCCTCGGGTCAGCCCCCTCCTTCCATTTTGGGGGGCGGACGCCCAGGGCCTCCCGCACTCTTGGAAAAGACCTTGAGCGCTTTCCCACCTGGGGCCTCGGCTGGGACCCCCTCCCGCTCTTCCGACTTCAGCTTCGGGGGCCGCTTTCGGACAGGACCCCAGTCCAGCCCGCTCCCCGGCCCCACTTTGGTTCGGACGACCCCTTGAAGACCCCCACCCCCGCCCCGCTCTCGACTCCGGGGCCCCGCTGCGCCTCGAGGAGCCCCCAGGGCCAGCCGGGCGCTCCCCGGCCCCTCTCACCCGAGCGGGCGTCAGCAGCATCTCCGCGGCCGCGGCGGGCGCGGGGGCCGGGGCCGAGGCCGGCGCCTTGTCGGCCTTGTCGCCCTTGATGCCGGCCACGGCGGGCTGGAAGCTGATCTTCACCATGGCTGCGCCGGGCCGCGCGTCCGCGCCGCAGCCTCGGCCGGTGCCGCCTCTTCTAGCTGTGCAGCCGGGACTGTGGAACCGCCGCCGCCGCTCCGCGCGCCGCCGGCACCGGAAGTTTGGATACAGTTGGTGTCCCTTTTCCAGCCCTACCCCCAGCCCTCCCCGCCCCCCGCCCGAGAGTCCCCGCGCCCGCCGCGCCTGCGCCCCTTTCCCGCCTGCGGGGGTGTTCGCAGTGACCCCTGCCGGGCGCGCAGCTCCGGACTCGGGGAGGGCTGAGGTCCCCTCAATCACTCACTCACTCACTCACTCACTCACTCTTCCATCCATCCAATCCATCCATCCATCCAATCCATCCATCCATCCATCCATCCATCCATCCATCCATCCATCCATCCATCCATCCTCAGCCCTGTTCCCTGCCATGTATCTTCTCCCTCCCTCCCACAGTCAGTAGCAGCTCCCACAACACATCATCTTTGTTAGAAAAAGCAACTGCGAGGCAAAAGCAAGTCCTAGACAAGTTCTTATCTCCCCATCTTCCTGCTTTCCACTCTGGATGCCCCACCTCTGACCTGTCCAGGTCGCCTGCCTGCATCCTGCACCCATCCATGCCCCGCTCAGTCTTCATCATCCTTCATTCTTCACTCCAGCAGAACCTTCCTGGGGGTCCCCCGGGGTGCTTGCTGAGGAGGCTCTGCAGAGAAAATTTGAAAGCAGCTCCTGCCCTGACTCCCTTTGTTGGCTCTGGCGTGTTACTGAGGGTCCTGCCCTTTGCTGGCCCATTCAGGGGGATCAGGGCCAGCACGGTGAGATACCCAGGGCAGGTGTCTGGAGCCCTGGGTTCCAGTCAAGACTCTGACCTGTGAAGTTTTGCAAAAAATGGGAGGAGAGGGGGTTTCTGAAGCCAGGGGGAATTCCTTGGCACCAAAGCCCTTGATCTTTCTTTGCTTTCCCTGGTCCAGGTTGGGGACAGGGCTCAGCTCCCCCGGGAATCTTGGTGTTTGGAGAAGCCGAGCAGGAACTACCCTTAAAGCTCCCAGCCTTGGGTCAGATTCCCACCCTCGCTCTCAATATCCATCCCTCCACCCGGTAAGCATTTCCCAAGCATGACTGCGCGCCGGGGATTGTGTTAAATTCAGTGGCAAAGATGCCCAAGACTCAACCAAGCGTCAAGGACCTGATACAGTAAACCTTCTCCCAGCCTAGTTCTTTCACCTACAGTATCTCATTTCATCTTCAGATGGCTCCTGTGCTGGAGATGGAAATGAGCACGGGAAACCCAGGCTAGCAAGGGGCAGGTCTGGGGCCCCTGCCATTTCCTCTCTGGTCGGCAAGACCATGTGGCTTGTCCCCTGGGCCGGCACGCTGATCCCCGTGTTCCTAGGGGGACCTGTGCTGACTCTCTGGCCCAGGCTGTCCCTCTGCCCTCCTGCTTGTGCCTTTCGTCATCCTTGACCCTCAGGGGCTGAGACTATACCTGGCTTGTTCGCAGCGGGGACACCATAGCCACGTGCCTGGCACATATTCTAATGCAGGGATTCTTAAACTTTTTGGTCTCAGGATCCCAAAGTGCTTTTGTTTATGCATTGTGTATCTGTTGTCAAAAGAAAGAAAACAAAATAGTTACTAAGGCTAAGAGATTTAAAATGGAATCTGGAGGTCCTTCTGGAGATTACTCTTAAGCAAATCTCAGGTGTCACAAACTGCCACAGTATGCAAAGCCTCAAGCACCAATGTTCTCAAAGTCCAAAGGACCTCTGGACACCATAAAGCAAACAACAAGATAAAGAACTCAGTTAACTCCCTAACCTGAAGGACAGCTGGAATACCACAAATAGCCACCAA
This sequence comes from Dasypus novemcinctus, assembly GCF_030445035.2. Lineage (NCBI taxonomy): Eukaryota > Metazoa > Chordata > Mammalia > Cingulata > Dasypodidae > Dasypus > Dasypus novemcinctus. The sequence goes on from NC_080679.1 coordinate 12,844,283, forward strand.
CCACCACCAACTTTTGTCTAAGCTACTTTTTCTTTCAAAACCCTTGCCTGGAAATGCCAAGAAAGGACACAGTTTGGGTGGGTACCTGGATCTGTGCTCCCCAAATTGCAATTGTAAGACCCCAAATCAATGCCTTTGTTGCCTTGCCACTTAGCTTATTATTTCCCAGTTGACCCTATCAACATTTAGTATATTAGAAATTAAAACTGAGAAAAAATTAAAACACAGGAATACATATATTCCATTAGCCACCAAAGTGACAGTGTCACATGTTGTAGAACTTCAGAAAACTCCACTGTACTCTCATGAGAGGGTGAGAGTAAAAAACAAAGAACGCCTTGGTATTTGTTCCAACCCAACTTCTGAAGGCACGAGCTGGGGCAGCTACAAGACCAAAGAACACAGCCGGCGCTGAGTCAGACATAAGCTTTCTTTGGGCTTATGAACAGGAGAGTGTCTCCGGTGGCAGCAGTCCAGAGAATGAAGGTAGTGCTCCACACAGAGGCAGGAAAATGAGGAGTGATGTAAGGGGTTTCAGAACAAAGGCGTTCCACAGGGTATGAGAGCAGTTTCTGCCAGGTCTGCATGATGGGCTCCTGTGGGGTCTGGTGCTGTTATCGCTAAGGACACAGGAATGATGTCTCACTGCTCTGAGCAGATTATGGCTTCTGATACCACCTATACATCTTTTCCTCTCCAGGGAGGGTTGTTAGCCTTTAAGTATGTCTAGGTCATGCAGGCGGCTACCTGCTGAGGACTTGGGGGGCGGGGCTTGGGTCCCCACAATCCACCCCCAAGCAGCAACCTATGTTAACCATAGGACAAGCATTGCATCCACATTTCCACAGTAGTGTAAAAGACAACAGAACAACAGGAGTCCTCCACCAAAAGCTGGCAGACCTACGAAAACATGTCACCACGGCCAAGAAAGGGAATTGAACCAATCAAATAGTTAATTTATCAATGTGCTGTACGTGCTCTTGCACATGAATTTTTTTTTTAAGATTTTATTTTTTATTTATTTCTCTCCCTTTCCCTCACCCCATTGTCTGCTTTCTGTGTCCATTCGCTGTGTGTGTTCTTCAGTGTCCATTTGGATTCTTGTCAGCGGCACCGTGAATCTGTGTCTCTTTTTATGTTGCATCATCTTGCTGCGTCAGCTCTCGTGTGTATGTGGCGCCACACCTGGGCAGGCTGCGCTTTTTTCCACGTGGAGTGGCTCTCCTTAGGGGGTGCACTCCTTGCACCTGGAGCTCCCCTATGTGCGGGACACCCCTGTGTGGCAGGGCACTCCTTGTGCACATCAGCACTGCGCGTGGGCCAGCTCACCACATGGGTCAGGAGACCCTGGGTTTGAACCTTGGACCTCCCATGAGGTAGGTGGACGCTTTATCAGTTGAGCCAAATCTGCTTCCCTTGCACATGATTTAGAGCTTGCAAAATATTGTGGGAGTGGTCAGGAATATACACACAATGTTTAACGTTAGTGAGGGCACAGGTCCCACCCTGTGCTGCAGTGAGAATACCTAAAGCCAGCCCATTTTGTAAAACAACCGTTTGTAGTTGGTAGTTTCTTCATTTTAGTAAGGAAATTACTGCTCTGGAATAATTAAGGGCCTGAGCCGTGTGATTGGCTAAAGCAGTTATGTGTTTTTCAGTGACAATTGCCACACCACCTGGACAAAAACGGCCAATGGGTAGAACCACCAGGGGGCGCGCTTTACCCTATATCTACCCTTGACCATTTCCCAATTACTGGGAGTATGGGGTAAGGAGTCATACAGGGTGGTGGGGACATACAGCTGTCTCCATGTGCATTGTCCAGTCCAGTTACAGGACAAACACAGCCACCTGTTTTGCCTGCCAGTCTGTAACCATCCTTTAGGGGACGGTGTAGCAGTTTGGTATTACTTATGAATTCCAAAAATATATATTGGATTATGTTGTAAACTAGTCTATTCCTCTGCGTATATTAGACTATATTGGATTTAGAGGTTTCACTTTTACTGGATTAAATTATGATTAGGGCTTTCATTAGGCCACATCAGTAGGAGAAAACTACATGGCAGAGGTGGGAGTTGGAGTTTTAATGCTGGAGCCACAGGAAGTCAATACACACAGAAGCAGATATGTGAGGAAAGAGAGAAGGCTCCGTTAGACATGCCAGAGGCCACGGGAAGAGAGACGAACCGTTAGCCTGATAGTTTACAGCTGACCTTGTGGAGAGAGCAGAGCAGCTGAGCCCAGAGGGAAACAAGTGCTAGGAAAGAGATGAGACTTATCTCAGCCTACAACTGATATTGGAAGAAGCTGGGACCATGGAGCCTTAAGAGGAAGCCTGAACCCTGGCAGATGTCAGCAGCCATCTTGCTCCAATGAATGGCAACAGACACTGATGAGGGAAGTAACTCATGCTTTATGGCTTAGCAACTGTAAGCTTCTACCCAAATAAATACCCTTTATAAAAGCCAACAGATTTCTGGTATTTTGCATCAGCACCCCTTTGGCTTTTTAATACAGATGGGCATGCCCTAGCAAAGGAGTGGTAAGAGGTCTGCCATTGGAAAAGACTGTTATTTTCTAGTTTGATAATAATATTACACAACTCAGGGGTAACCACCCCACATCATGGATTTCCTTCTGTGGTTCCATGCCCAGGGGAAATAGGAACCACCTAAAACATTGTTATAAGACCACAATTTATGTAAAATTGACAGTAAAACTCTTTATTAATAATTAGCAATCTCCTTTCCTGCTGGGGCCAACTGGAGAGTCTATGTGGATTCTTTTTCTGCCTAAACTAGTTTTAGGTGACTCCTGCTTCCCATGGGCTTAAGACTCCCCACCAGCAATGCTGTATAGGCCAGTACCATGGCCAAATGACCTCATTTTCCCCAGTTTGTATAATTTGCGGCATAGGCAACAACAGATTATTACTTCCCCTTTTGGACTATAGGGCAACTGGTCCTTTAACTTGTATTCTCAATGCCTGCATTGGCCCTGCTGTTAGTATTTGAACTGGAGCAGGAGCCACAACCCTCATGGTTAGTCTACTGTTATAAAGATCCCTTATCACCTTCTATTTGTTCCTTTAAAAGGCCACCCATCCTTTCAATAAGGCCTGTGCCAGTGGGGTTATAGGGTAAATGGAAAGTCCAAGCAATATCTTGGTTCGTGCCCAAGACTGCGTGAGGTGTCCAGCAAACAGAGTTCCTTGGTCACTGTCAATCTGAGCTGGCGCCCTGTTGAGGGCACTTACTTTTTCTAATCTGCTAATAGTAGCTCTTTGGTTGGACTTTCCTACTGGGAAACTAACAAGAGTCCGTGGTGGTGTCTGTAGCAGTGAAGGCATACCTCGCCCCTTCCGAGAGTGGAGGACACCAATGTAATCCACTTGCCGTCGTGTTATTGGAGTCTTCGCTCAGCCAATACATCCCATCTGATGAATAATTGCCATGGTCACTGGAGTGAGTGCGATGGACACTCGTGGGTGATGTCCATGGGCTGCTGGTGAGTGGCAGGCAACTGGAACTGCTGGGCGAAGCACCACATGGTCTGGTAACAATGATGTCCACTTTTTTGTTTGGAGCCATTCTGCTGCTTCTTGAGTCTCAGTGGTAGGGCTCTGGATCTTCATGAGGACATCTGCCTCAACATTCCCAAGGGGTGTGTTAGAGGAGTGGGCAGGGACGTGCTAGTGACCTGTCACCGCTGGCAGGCATCCCAGATATCTTTCCATAGATCTCTCCCCCACAGAGGGTGGCCCCCAACAGTCCATTGTTCCTGTTTCCAAGTTGCCATCCGGGTGGTAAGGCCTTTGTACGCTGCCCATCAGTGCAGATCGTTCACGCATCTCTGGGCTCGTGTACTATAACCATCCACACGGCTCTTAACTCAGCCCACTGACTGCATTGCATGGTGCTTGTTTCCCACCAAATAATGTCAGTGTTGGGCTGCACAGCCACAGCTGTCCACATGGGAGGCTGTCCACTAGCTGAACCATCCAGGTAGCATGCATTCCCTGGAACTGTTCCTATGCCTTCTTTAGTGGACACTTGAACGGACACCTTGGGGGTTGTAATTTGGGCTAAAGAATCTTCCATGTAAGACCCTGGACCTAGGATCTCATGCATTTCAGTACTCAAAGGGCTAGTGTTAAAGACACTGCACTGCATGCAGCAGGTAAGCTTTCCACTTCATTAAAGTACTTAATTGTGCACTGCCAGAGCGAGGTTTATTCCCAGTATCTGCAGCCGCCACTGGTTGGGAATGGCAGTCTTCAGAATGACCAGACACTTTTGGGTTAAATTTTCCACTGGCAACCAAGTGTTGTGTGTTGCACATTGCTGCTTCTCTAAGGAGCTATATTGTATGTAGTTCAGCCCCTTTCCATAATTGTGACCAAAATCCAAGGGATACTTGCTTAGAATGTTGCCTTTGCCTGAAACCAATGTCGGTGCTGACCACATCCAGCTCACAGGGCAAGTCAGCTCCACCCCCCTCAGCGCCCGAGCCTGTGCTATGACCCTTTTTGTTTCTTCCAAAGCAGCCTGCTGGGGTCCTGCCATTTTGCCGACCTTTTCTGATTAGTAAATATGATGGTTTCTATAGCTGAACTAAATGAGGGATAGATGGTCTGCAGTAGCATTGGGGAACTGGCGTACTGGGGTCTCCAGCACCCCAACAACCCCAGAAAGGCCATTCATTGCTTTGGAGTCTGTGTGTGGGGAAACATTGTACTTTACAGATTACAGCAAAGGGTATAGTTTTTGTCTTACCCGACCAAACAACACCCAAGAATTTGACACGGAAGCCAGGGCCTTACAGCTTGACCCAATCGATTGCCCACACCCAGCTTTCAAGATGAGATGTTATTGTCTCTGACACTACTTTTAATTCTGAAAAAAAATTACTGGTTAACATAATATCATCAATATAAGGAAATAGGGCTAGAGCCACAGGTTTCTTCCACATGGCCAGATCCTTTGCCAGGAGAGCACGGCAGATGGTCGGACTATGCACATAGCCTTGGGGAAGCCTTGTAAAATCCACTGTTGGCCTTTCCACGTGGAGACAAATACAGGCTGGCTTGACTTGACTAAGGAGAGAGAAAGAAAACACTAGCAAAATCTAAAACAAAGTGATAGTAGCGTAACTGGGTACTAACTTCTTGCAATAAAACAGCAATGTTTTTTACTGCTGCAAACAGTGGTGGTGTTACTTTATTTAATTCATGATAATCTCCTGTCACGGGCTGTGTTCCGTCAGGCTTTCATACTGCCCATATATGGCTATTAAAGGACTGTGGGTCGTTATTATCCCTACCAGTTCTAATCCTTAATTGTAGCAGGGATTTCTTGGTGCCCCCTGGGAGTTTGTACTGTTCGGTCACCACGATTCTTCAGGGAGAGGGCACCATCTCTGGGGTACCATCTAGCCTGTCCCCTTAGCATTGCCTTTATTACTCTGCATCATAGGTGGAAGTCTATGGTAGCCCATAATGTGGCATTCTGGAGAATGTCAATTCCTAAAATAAATTCAGGTGAAGGAGAATTATACACTGTATATCTTCGGAGAGGCACTCCTCCAATTTGTAAAACTAAATTTTGTTGCTTAGCACAAATAGTTTCTCCCCATATGACTACAGCCAGCACTGGCCCACGGAATCACACTACATTGCCATGAATTCAAGCACATTTAGCTCCTGTGTCTGCTAAGGCTAATACTGGTTTGATTAGTAGGGGACCAAAAAATAGTTAACTCTCTATGTGGCCTATGATCCCCAGGATGCCCAGTTACTGCTCTTACCCAGGGACCTTGACCCCTCCCCTATGGTAGCGGGCAGGGTGCCGGCCAGGCTTCCACCAGGGGAGCAGAAGGCTCCTGGGGTTGGGTCAGCAGGTTTTTTTTCCTATTTTCCCTTCTCGCTCAGCATTCTGAGGGGACAGTTTCCTGAATCTCATGTCCTTAGGGAGCTTGCCCCACAGTGTCATAAAACCACATTCGGCAATAAGATCCACCCACATTTGTTTGCAGGACACATGATTAGGACCATCATGCCCTCGGGTTGCTTTCCCTGCTGCTAGCCCCCAGCCCCCTTTCTCCTCAGCCTTTCCCATTCCCCTAAGTCTGCTGTCGCTGCGCAGCTTCTGACACAGTTTGCCCCACTAGGGGACTCAAGATTGAAACCAGAGGTCCATAATAATGGTTGGGAGCAGGATGCAGCACGGTATCTCTCATTCCTGCAGTAAAAGCTTTGGTGTCAGGCCCCATGAAATTGGCAGCAATGAATGGCATGTTTCATCCCCAATCCCTGTAAAATATCCTGTAATTCTTCCATGGATTGCCAATGAGAGGTGGCATGGGGTGTATTCCCCTCATTAGGTCAGGCAGCCTTGCATCCACCAACCAGCCATTCCAATAGCAACGCTGTTCATGTTTCACTGGAGGTGGTGTAGAAAAATTGACGCAGAGATGGGTGATGGATGCCAGGTTACTCATTTCCACCCCAGAGGGTACAACTCCCTCAGCTCCAGAGTACCATAATCTTAGAAGCCAGTTAGGCAGGGACTCTCTAGACCCCTGCCTATACATTTGCCCCAAATCGCCCAACTCAGCAGCGGTGGGTCCCTCATGGTTATATGTAACTTCTGCTTGGGGGCTTGGAAATGTTGGACCCCAGGGGACTGGTCTTGTAACGTCTTCCTCTTCTTTTGTATTATAGGGCACAGCGTTGGGGGGCTCCTCTTCTTTTTCCACTTCCCATTCCTCCTCATTCTCCTCAAATGAAGATCTCATGCCTTAGGGTCCCACCCAAGGGTGGTTAATATCCTCTGGACCTGGGCTTGAGGCAGCCTGTGGCTCCTAGCACAAGTATATCTACAAGCCAGGGTTTCTAACTGATCAACTCGGCATGGGATGATCGGTTAAGAAACCTTTCATCTCTGCCCGTGATAGATGCATATCCCTTTCTAACCTAATTCTTCTTCTAAGCGGCACACAGAGGCCTTTGCCACTTGTTCTGTCTCAGTAGCCCCCAACAAGGCTCCTGACAGGGGCCAAGTTACAGCCACCACTTTCTGGCAGTCTCCCTTTTTCTTATTTAAGTGCAGCTGCTTTGCTACCTGTTATAGCACAGTCAGTATAACTGCCAGAGTTTTTAGGGTGTCCCCATACTCTCTCAGTGGTTCCCCACTCATCCAGGAGGGCAGCCACCCCACCCCACATAGACACTATAGGTAAACGCAGGATTTCCCCCACTGATTCTCCTTTCCCTGAGCTCATGCCCACTACTGCTGGTGGATCTTCAGTCTCCTTGCTGGCTTGCCAACTGTTCCAACCCAACTCCTGAAGGGCATGGGTTATGGAGGTTGCAAGGTCAAAGAACACACCTGGCACTGACTCAGACATAAGTTTTATTTGGACTTACAAACAGGAGAGAGTCTCGAGTAGTGGCAGCCCAGAGAATGAAGGTAGCACTCTGCAAAGAGGCAAGAAAATAAGGGGTGATATAAGGGTTTCAGAACAAAGAGAACAGAGTTTCTGCTAGGGTCCTGTGATGTGCACATAAGAGGTCTGGTGATGTGATCAGTAAGAACACAAGACTGAAGTTTTACTGCTCGGAGGAGATGATGGTTTATAATAACATTTATACAGTCTTATTACAAAATTGGTTTTGACCTTGTGGCCCCTGGAATGGGTCTTGAGGACCACCAGTGTCTTTGGATCACACTTGCAGAACTGTGGCTCTGGTCCATGTCCATATTCTATGCAGCCTAAGAGCCATGTTATTTCATATTTTAACATCTCTGAAATCGAGGTGTCTTTTACAATTATAATTGGTAGTGATTTTTCTTAATGTATCTAAAATAATGGTGTCTTAGCTTTGAAGAAATGAGATACAAGCCAGTACTTAAAGAGGCTCCCAGAGGCAGTATGTGGTTAACTATTACACACTGAGTTTTGTGGGTTCCAGTAAGAAGGATAGCTGTGTGTGTGGACGCAGGTGAGGTTCCATGGATGGCACGAGCTCATGGTCCAGCATTTCACCCATTCTCTCGCCTGCTCTCTAGTCCTCTTGGCCTTCTGTCCTTTCACCACACCCAAGTGGTCTGAAGGGCTACTGATTTCTGTTGAGAAAAATCTCATGATCGTGCGCCTTGGAACCACCACGTCACCTCTTCTGGGTCCTCACTGCTGCTCAGCAATCCCGTGAGAGTCCATGTGAATGGTAGCCCTTGGAGCTTCGCACTGTCAGGGCTGTGGCTTCTCCAGCCCAGAGATTCTCAAAAATGAGGACCCTAACCTGCAGCGCCAGCAGCACCTGGGAACTGGTTAGAAATGCAGACTCTGAGTGGGATACTCTGGGAATGCTGAATTTTCACAAGCCCATGGCCATTCTAATGCGTGCTCAAGTTTGAGAACCAATCTCCTGGTCAACTCTGCTCAAAGTCCTGCTGGCTCCAGACTTCTCCTCTCTGTGCCAGCAGCTGAGTCTACCTCCTTCTTCATAAGGAATTGGGAAGCCACCCTGTGCGAACACCCCCATGCCTGCAGGAGACCCATGCCCCTCCAGCAGCTGCCCTCTGGGGCCTGTGTGCTTCCTCCTGGCCCTTCACCTTGGAAGAGGCCTTTGTCTTTCCTCTCAAGCCCATCCTATCCCCTTTGGGGAGGATTCAGGTCCTCCCACCTCGCAGTACCTTGAAGGCACCTTTTTACCCCATCTCTTCTCTGCTACAGCTCCTCTACTCCAGCCTTGCTATTACCCCATTCTCCTCATCGGCTCTGAAACATGCTTGGTATCAGCCTAGATGAAAATGAAAACAAAAACAGAGACATCTCCTTTGACCCTGAGTGCCCCTCAGCTTGGTACCTATTTCTCTTATTTTCTTCTCAACACATCTTCTGGAAGATTCTATCGCCATTTCTTCATCGTTCCCCACACTCATCCTAACCCAGTCTGGTTTCTGCACCTCCACCTGGCTGAAATCTGCTAGTGAGTTTTCAGTTCTCTGTTTACTCAGGAGGCCTTTGGGTGGCTTGGCCATGCCCTCTTGGTGACTCTTCCTTTCCCCTTTAGCCAAAGTGTGAATGGGCATTGGCCGGGCTGGGAAGTTTTCCTAGAATCAATCCCTCCATTGGTCCATTTTGAAATCCCATTTAAATCCCAAATGTGGACTTTTATATGAGTTTGCCTCTTTTTCCAAATTAAAAATATCTAGTTTATTACACTTTAGATCACTGGACATTTGAGACACGTGGTTATACTCAAGGTTCAGAGTCAAAGAAGTGGCTTGCTGGCCGCAGACAAGATAACTCACACCTCAGAGTTCTTCCTAAGTGTTGGAGATTTGGAACCGAAGGGTATCGGGAATGAAAGAAAGAGAAAAGGGAGAAGGAAACAAAGAGAAAGAAAGAGTGAGAGAAAAAGAATGAGAGAGCTGGAATCAGGGGATCTGCGAGTAGAGACTCATCAGACAACTTTATTGTTTACAAGGGGCTCTCTATATACCCCAGTCTACAGGACAACAAGCAGGAACACATAGCCTACGTGACAAGCAGCATTACCCATAGTCTAAGGAATTTTAAAAAATCTTATGTCAAGGTACAAAGTCTAAGTGCTCTATTCACTATGAAAGGTATGTGCTTATCTTTCCTTTCAGCCTTTAACAGCTTCATCCCATTTGCCAGGAACTCTTAATTACCGCATTCGCATTCGTTAGGGTGCTAGCGTAGCCATGGAGACAGCACATCTCTCCTTGTGAGGCCACTGTGCCTCAGTTTCCAACATCTAAGAAGTGTTCTTCATCCGTTCTGTCCTCAGAGGTCCCCATCCTCTGACAACTGCAGACGCTTGTCTTCAGAATCTCTCCTCCACCTTCCTCATCTCCACCTGCCCTTCTCAGTCTCCTCTTCACTAGGATACTAGTTTGGACCTTGGTATTGGGGGTGAAGTTGTTTTGTTTTTAAACATTAGATAAAATTTAAAATTTTGACAAAGATATACATCTGTGCAGCCAACACTCTAGTAAAGATACAGAACATTTCCATAATCCCAGAAAGTTCCTTTCAGTGCACCCGCTATTGCCTGATCAGGGGCAGTCCATTCATACCAATTGTGATGGCGAAGCTCATGTGTCAACTTGGCCAGGATATGGTGACCAGTTGTTTGGTCAAGCAAGCACTGGCCTGATTGTTACTATGAGGATATTTTGTGGACTTAAATCAGTAAGTTAATTGTATCGATGGCTGATCACATCTACAACCAACCAGGAGATTGCCTTCAACAGTGAGAGACATCTTATCTAATCAGTTGAAGGCTTTAAAAAGAGAAGTGATGATTTCAGCCGTCAGAAGAGAGAACTTCCATCTCTACTTCAACCAGGCAGCTTCTCCTGGGGAATTCATTGAAAACTTTCATTGGAGTTTCCAACCTGTGGCCTTCCCTACAGAATTTGGACTTGCCCATTCCCACATTTGCATGAGACAATTCTTAGAAAAATCTCATAATATTTACAGATATCTCCTGTTCTGTTTCCCTAAAGAACCCTAGCTAATTCACCAACCTATCCTTCCCAACCCAGTATACCACTACTTAAAGTGGAAATCTTGCTCACGCAATTTTCAAAGTAGATATTCCACAACACAATTTGGTGTTGTTAGTTGTTTCTCATTTTTCACTTCAGTTAAAATTTACAAAACACAAAATGCACCATTTAAACCATTTTAAATATACAAATCAATGGCTTTCAGTACATTCAATATGTTATACATTCACCACTGCTCTCTAATTCCAGAACATTCTCATAACACCCAAAAAGAAACCCTGGGCCCTTTAGCAGGCACTCTCCATTTCCCCTACCCCAAGCCCCTGGCAACCACCTAGTCTGCCTTCTGTCTCTATGGATTTGTCTATTCTGAACATTTCATATCAATGGAATCATACAATATGTGGCCTTTTGTGTCTCACTTCTTTCACTTAGCATCATGTTTTCAAGTTTCATCCATGTTGTAGCAAGATGTATCAGAGCTTCATCCCTTTTTAGGCATCATTCCTTTATTTGTATATAACATATTTTGTTTTATTCATTCATAAGTTGATGGGCATTTGGGTTGTTTCCACTTTTGACTATTATGAATGTTAGGGTATAAGTTTTTGTTTGAACATATGTTTTCATTTCCCTTGGATACATACCTAGGACTGGAATTGTTAGATCAAATGGTAATTCTATGTTTAACTTTCTGAAGTACTGCCAAACTGCTCTAGACAGTGGTTGCACCAGTTTGCCTTCCCTCCTAGCAATGTTTGTGGATTCCAATTTCTATACAATTTCCTTTTCAACACACTTATTTACCTTTTATTTATTTATTTATTTATTTATTTATGTGTTTATCTATTTATTTTAAAGATTATAACCATCCTAATCTTAATGGATGTGAACTGGTATCTTCGTGTGGTTTTGATTTGCATTTCCCTAATGATTTAAGATGATGAGGATCTTTTCATGTGTTTGGTGGCCATTTGTATATCCTTTTTTCTGACTTTTGAAATCCTTATCTCTGGCTTTTAATTCCTTCAATCGATTGGATAAGGAGACTGTTCAAATTGCTGAGGGCAAACTCCTTTGTCAATTGTAGATGCAATCTGCCATAGATGTAATTAATTGATGATAGAAGCAAACCCATCTACAAAATACCCTCACAGTAACAATCAGGCCAGAGCTTGCTTGATCAAACAACTGGACACCATAACCTAGACAAGCTGACATGTGAAATTAACTACAGCAACATGTAATGGGTTAATCATCATTATTTTTATGAATTAATACATACATATTTCAAATACGCCTTAGTTTTAAATTCCAGTATCTTAAATATCACTAAATGTACATCTCATTTAATCAAAAGCTCTTTAGTTTCCTTGGTATGTTTAAGAGTTCAAAGGGAGCTCGAAGTTAAAATTTTTGAGAACTGCTGATTTAGATAGTTTTTATTGAACCATAACATGTATATAGAAAAATTCTCAAATTATAAATGAGCAGCTCAACAAATATGCACATGTAACTAGCACACACGTCAAGAAACAAAATGTTAACAGATCCATAGAAGACCTGTCATTCTCCTTCTTGTCACCACTTCTGACGCAGGAGTTGTCACTATCCTGATTTCCTGCAGGTTGAGTAGCCTGGCCTATTTTTAAATTTGATATACATAGAATCTCACAATGCGTTTCCTTGGGAGAGGCATCCATGTTTTTTGTATTGGCAATCGGTTCATTCTCATTTTTGTGTTGTGTCCTACTGTGTACCACGATTTGTTTATTCATGCCATTGTTGGTAAACATTTGGATTGCTTCCAGTTTGGGGTTACTATAAACAGTGCTGTATGAGCACTCTTGTACATTTCCTTAGTGAATGTGTGTACACCTTACTATTGGGTATACACACCCAGGAACTGAGTTTTAGTTTTGTTGTTTTTTTAAAATTTCTCTCGCCTTCCCCCTCCCCCCCAGTTATCGGCTTTCTGCGTCCATTCGCTGTGTGATCTTCTGTGTCCACTTTTATTCTTATCAGCAGCACCGGGAGTCTGTGTCTCTCTTTGTTGCATCATCTTGCTGTGTCAGCTCTCCATGTGTGCGGCTCCACTCCTGGGGAGGCTGCACTTTTTTCACACCGAGTGGCTCTCCTTACGGGGCGCACTCCTCGTGAGCATCAGCACTGTGCGTGGGCCAGCTCATCACACAGGTCAGGAGGCCCTGGGTTTGAACCTTGGACTCCCATGTGGTAGGCGGATGCCCTATCTGTTGGGCCAAATCCACTTCCTGAGTTTTTGTTTTTATGTATCTTATTCATTTCACAGACTAGATAGGGAGACTTTGACCACAGCAGGTCATGTTCCCTACTGGAGCCAGACCCAGGTAACAAGGTGTGGGCTGATGGGGTGAAGAACAAAGCCATCATTATAAGCTCAGAATCTTCTGCCCGCCTCTTTGTTTACCATCTTGCCACCCGTGTGGTCTTAGGTATGAAACACAGTCCTGAATTTGTTATGTTAAATGTTATGTTTGGAAAGTGTTTCTTTGGAGAGAGTAACTCACAGCCTGGACTCTAGAGATACTCTTCTTGGGGCTGACGCTTCATGCCCACCACTTACTAACTTAGGGATCACCCGCTACAAAGCAAACTTCTCACTGTCTCCTGGGATTTCAGGAAGGCAAGACTGGCCTATGATGACTCCCTTAAAAAGGCTGGCTGCAAACAGCCACACCAACCCGTCACCTCGGCACATACCATGAGCAATTAACATTTGGAAACATAAAGGACAAAATATTCCCTCACACAATGGCAACTACAAATGCACCATTCCTAGGGATAAATTTTATGACCTACATAAAGAAAGGCATAAAAGTTTACTGAGAGCATAAAGCTTAAATAAATGGAGAGACAAACCACATTCCTGGGGATGGGAAGATTGTGAAATTGTCAATTCTTCCCCAAATTAAAACAAATCCAATCAAAATCTCAGTAGGTTTCTGCAGACAAATAGAAAAACCATTCTAAAATTTGCCTTGAAAAGCAAGTACATTACAATTGGAAAGAATTTTAAAAGAAAAAAGCACTGCTGACTAGATATTTCAATGTGAAAAAAAATTGCTAGAAGAAAATATTGGTGATTATAAAGTTTAAAGTGGAGACAGATTTTCTAAGTGTACAGTCTAAAACTCATGAAAGAAATTTCGATATTTTTTATCAATACTATAAATGAAATAAAGTAGCAGATGTCAAATTGGAAAAATTCTAGAATCATTTGATGGGCACAAAGAAGGCTGAGAAAAGGAGGTTTCTGGGTTTTTTTTAAAACTAGGTAGCAATACACTCATTAAATGAGTTTCTGTCATTAAAGAAGAAAGGGACAAAGGATATTGGGAATCAGCAGTCTCTGCAATAAAATTCCATAGTCAGAAAAATAAGAATCATAATAAAAAATAAAAATAAAAGTAAGTCACTTAAATATAGACACCAAGAAATATAAAGTAGAACCATAAAACTTCTAGAAAAAAATGTAGGGAAACATCTTCAAGATCTTGTAGTAGGTGGTGCTTTCTTGGAACTTACAACAAAGCACTTGGACCTTATACCCAATGAAAAGAAATGAAATAACAAGAAAAATAGATAAATGGGATTTCTTAAAAATTGAACACTTTTGTGTTTCAAGCGCTTTTGTTAAAAAGGTGATAAGGCAGCCTACTTAATGGCAGAAAATTTTCAGAAACCTCATATCTGACAAGGGTTTGATTTGTATGTTGTATAAAGAGATCACACAACTTAATGACAAAAAGACAAGCAAGCCAATTAAAAAATGAGCAAAAGACTTGAATAGACATTTTTCCAAAAAGGAAATACAAATGGCTAAAAGACACATGAAAAAGTGTTCAACATCACTAGTTGTTATCAAAAATACAATAAGATATCATTTCATGCTTACAGAATGGCCATTATTTACAACAACAACAACAAGAAACGACAAGTGCTGGAAGGATGTGGAGAAATAGGAAGTCTCCTTCACTGTTGGTGGGAGTGTAAAAGGTACAACCTCTGTGAGAGATGGTTTGGTGGTTCCTCAGGAAGCTAAATATAGAACTGCCAAATTATCCAGCAATCTTGCTACTAGGAATATATTCAGAAGAACTGAAAGCAAGGATATGAACAGATATTTGCACACTGATGTTTATAACAGCATGACTCACTATTGCTAAAAGATGGAAACAACCTAAGTGCCCATCAGCCAATGAATGGATAACAAAATGTGGTATATACACATGATGGAATATTATTCAGCTGTAAAAAGAAATGAATGAGGAAAGCACATGACAACATGGATGAACCTTGAGGACATTATGTTGAGTGAAATAAGCCAGACAAAAAAAAGAGATGGATATTGAATGATCTCACTGATACAACCTAAATACAAAGAGTGAATTTAGGGAGTTAGACTATAGAGTATAAGTTAGTAGGAGACAGAATGTACGTTGAGAGGGGGGACCTGATGTTGAATTTATGTAGAATGTTTAATAAGGTCAATTATAAATATGTGGTATTTTTTGATGTAACATTTAAAAGAAAATAAAGAAGAAAAAAATATGTGGTAATGGATGGAGTTGATAGTAGCACATTATAAGTGATGTAACCAACACTGCTGATTTAATAGATATAAATATTCCGAAGCCAATGATTTTACAGAAAATTTAAATGGCCAAAATGGACTTAAGAAGAAGCAGAAAATCTGAATGCTCTACAATCAAGGAACCTACTGAAAAATATTCTCAAGCAGTTATCTCTAAAAGAAATTGTTCTGAGCAATCAGGCCACTTAACTGGGTAGTTCTTTCAAACTAAAGGAACAGCTAATTCTACTGCTGTTTTAATTAATTTCAAGCATAGATTATATATTCTGACACAAAATCTGACAAATGAAAGAGAAAAACATAATTTTAGTTATGAATAGAGATACAACAATTCAACCGTACATTCATTGGGAAAACAGTGACTTGCCATCAGGTAAATTTTCTCCTAGGAATAATGACATTGATTTCACATTTGAAAATCTAATGGGGGGGGGGGGGCGGGGTGGCAGGGAAATTGCTTTGTGAAATAATGTTTAAAATATTGTAAAAGCAATATTATTAAAACACGTAAAGCAAAGGAAAGCATAAAGAAAAAATGCCCCAACTATTATGACAAAACTCATGATAGACCACGTTAATACTTTGGTATTTTTTTCTCCAATATATGTTAATTTACCTATGTGTGCAGATGCTGAGTTTTACAGAATTGGGACCACATTATGCATATGAGTTCTCAAGAGGGGGAAATTTTGATCCTAGGAGACATTTGATAACACGGAGACCTTCTTGGCTGTCATACTGGGGGGTGGGCTGCCCCTGGTCTCTAGCGGGTAGAGCCCTGGGGTGCTCCTCAACATCCTACATTGCACAGGGCAGACCCCACGACAGGGAATTATCCAGCCTCAGAGTACCAAGGCTGAAAAACTCTGCATCCATCCATTCCCCTTACTGTCAGGTATTCATTCATTCAATCATTTATTCTGCATTTACCTCAAAGACTGTGAGATTTGTCTTAGTTGGCTGCAGAGCTGCCAATGCAATATACCAGAAATAGGTTGACTATTATAGTGGGGAATTTATTAGGATAAAAGCTTACGGTTCTGAGGCCATGAAATGTCCAAATCAAGGCACCATCAGAGAGGCTTTCTCACCAAAGTTAGCCACTGTTGATCATGGTGTCCTTCCACATGGTGAGGCAAAATGGCAGGCGATCTCCCCAAAGGTCCCTGCTTCCTGTCAAGGCTCACTATCTCCTGGACCACAGCTGTGGGCAATCAGGCATATGGCCCATCTCTTCAGTCTTGAGCTACTCTGTGGGTCCCGCCTCTTGGGGACTTCGTGCTTCAGCTTCAGCTGCTAGTGATCCTCAAGTCCTCTCCCACATGTGGCTGGGTCATGGCAGCTCTCTTTTTTTCTGTATCTCTTCTCTGGGTCTCCATGTATGTAAGAATGTGCCATGATGATGAAAGAGATTGTTGATGTGGGAGGAGTGGGGTGAGGGGGTGGGGGATATATGGGGACCTCTTATATTTTTTGAATGTAACATTTTAAAAAAATAATAAAGAGAGAGAAAAAAAAGACTCAAATAAAGGGCAGAGACCCAGCTTGAGTCATGCCTCACTAATGTAGTCCAATCAAAAGTGATCTAATCAAGTGATCTAATCAAGGTCCCTAAACTGAATCTAATGCAATCAAAGGGTTTCACGCTCACAGGAATGGATTAGTTAAAAATCATAATTTTTTTTTTGATTCACCAAATTCAATCTGTCACAGGGTCTTTCCAGAAAGACTGGGAATGAGGCTTGGCCATAGACCCTCCTCTCAGTCTCCAACAATGTCCTATGCCTTCCTATTCTCCCGTTATGTCTAAGAAGATAATTCAGGAGTTTAAAGGCAGCAAACACCTTCACAACATACCTTGGTCTTTGGACATGTTCACTGGTACTGGCGGCACGTGGGGACTGGTAAAGGGACAAATGCCCAGAAAGACTGTCTACTACCATTACACTTTGATTCTTCTAAATTTCATTGTAAAGATAGCAGTATTAGGAATTCCTAGGTTTGTTCCTTTGTGCTAACAACAATACTTAGAGCAGAAAAATGTCCTTAACCACAATTTGAGAGACAGCTCACAGTATAGAGAGAAATGACTACCACCCCCAGGCCAAACCCGTAGGCTCAAATGTGGGGAATATGACACCCACATTCCCTGACCCTGCAGACCCTGCTTCACCCTTCACCCTAATCTCATGAACGAAACAGAACTGCACTATAAAATGTGAATATCAAGGAAAAGACAAGGCGATAGGAATGCAGGTTGTCCACTTTTTTCTTGACTGAATTTCAGTTTCTATAAAAAATACAGACTCTGGACTTGACAAGAGTGGGTAATCTTAGGACGCCCATCCTCACGTGCCTGGCTCCTCCAGCCATCAGCTTAAAGGGCACCTCCTCAGAGAAGCCCTCCCTGATCACCTAGCCTAGGCCTGTCCCGCCCTGCCCTCCATTTTCTTCAAAGCACTTCCTATACTTGGAAAGAGTCTTATTTCTTTATCTGCTTGTTTATCCTCTGTCTACCTTCACTGACCAAATCCCTACAGACTTGGTCCATCCGTAGGTGTTAAATTGTTAAATGGATGCATAAATAGTTGTTACATATTTAAAGAGTGTGCTTTTAAGTGACTTTTTTACATTCTTGCTTCCAAATTTTCTTTTGCTGAGTCTAAAATATTGCCGAGTTTGGGCTTTCCCTCAAGGGAGATGACACAAACGTCTAGCAGGGAAGAAAAACCAAGAAAGGTGATGTCAAAAGCGTAATTGAAATTCAGTGGGGGCGCCCCTGTCTGCCATTGCCTTCCATTCCACGGTCCCTACATGAACTTCTCACTTTCTCCAGGCACCCGTGCTGCAGGCAGAGGGGTCTGGCCTGGAGAGGGTGACCCCAGTTAGAAGGCTGCCCGCAAAGAGCTGCCTTCACAATAGCAACTCCAAACAGAGAATTCCTAGGAATATAGTTTAAGACTTAGGTAAAGAAAGGCACAAAACTTTACTGAGGCCATGAAGCTTAAATAAACGGAGAGACGAACCATGCTCCTGAACGAGAAGATTGTGAAAATATCAATTCTCTGCCAAACTAATCCAATGAAAATCCCAATAGGTTTTTGCAGACAAGTAGCAAAACCATTCTAACATTTGCCTTCAAAAGGAAATACATTACCATAGCCAAGAACTTCAAAAGAAAAACAAGTAATGGTGACTATTTCAATGTTATTTTTTAAAAGAACAGTTGTAGAAGGAAACACTGGTGAATATATAAGATTAAAAAGAGGCAGAATTTCTAAGTATACAGGCAAGGAAAAAATCACCAAGGAAAAGTATGATGGATTTATATATACAAAGATTCCATAAATAAAATAGAGGCAGATATTAAATTGGAAAGATACAAGTGACTTCTGATGGACAGTCCCATTCTGCTAAAACACAGGGGGCTGCTCTCCATTTTTAATGCAGCTAAAACAAGGATTGAAAATTGGGAAAGACATTCAGAAAGAATGATAAATGACCAATAAACACACAAGAAAATGAACAAAATTCCCAATAGTGAGAGAAATACTAATTAAAATGACGTAAGGATTGGGAAAATGTACAGGGCACCTATATGGAATGCTGGAAATGTTTAGGTAATCGATGGTGGTGATGGTAGCACAACATTGTGAAAGCAATGACCAGAACTGAAATATACACCTGAATATGTTAAAAAGGGAGATGTTAGGTTGTATAAGTGGTCACAGGCTAAGATTTTTTGAAAATCCATGGACCTACACTACATACAGCAGGAGCCTAAATTAAACCATGGACTTTAATTAATAGCACAATTGTGAAAATGTGCTACCACCAATGTTCCACACCAATGCTAGGTGTTCGTGGTGGAGTGCGTGGGAATCCTGATTTATTTTGGGGGGCGGGGGGGAGCCGGGCGGATCCTGGCTTTTTATGCATGATTGTTCTGTAAACCCACAACTTCTCTAATTAAAAAAAAAAAAAAACGGCGGTGGGACCAACACGAGCCCATCCCCCTTTAAGGAGCACAGCCTCGGGTGCAAGCGAATGACCCACCTGTGGCTGACACGGCTATTGGCTTTCGGTTGCTGCTGTGCCAAATTCAGCAGCTTGAACCACCTCCATTCATTAACTCACAGCTCTGTGGGCCAGAGGTCGCGCACAGTGTGGCTGGATCCTCTGTTCTGCCTCGGGCAAGGCTGAGATCCCAGTGTCGGCAGGGCCGTGCTTCTCTGTGGAAGCTCTGGGAAGAACCTTCTTCCAAGCTCCTTCTGTTGGCCAGATCCCATTCCTTCCTAGACCTTGCACTTGGTCCCACCATCTTCAAGGCAGCAAGTGCACCTCAAGTTTCTCTTGCTTCAAATCGCTTTGACTCCCTCTCTCATGTTTAAGGGCTCATGTTATTACACTGGACCCACCCAGATAATCCAAGATAATCTCCCAGTTTTAAGGTCCACGAGTTAGTAACTTAATTCCATCTGCAAAGGCCCTTGGCCGTGTAATGTAGCATAGTCACCAGTTATAGCCCCGGGAAATGAACATCATAGGGACCAGATTTCTGCCTACTGCAGGGGGTCATGTTTTGTGTGAAGGACAGTACTTTAAGAATAATTCAAGCCAAAGACACGTTAACTAGGAAATAACTCCATAGTATGTGAAATTTAAAAATAAATTAAAAAATGACATATTCATGAAATTTTGCTCTATTGAATATCAATCCATCCAGGAGTTTTTCCATAGGCAAATGAATGACTCAGCTACAGAGATTGGTTATAATTTCAGAGCATGAGAGTCAGCAAGAATCTTCTGAAACTTTCTTGAATAATTGATTTCCATAGTTAGTTTTGCCAAGAGGAAGCTCAGAGATTCACTGATGTGGACAAACGTACTGCCTAGCCACAGACTGCAAGGCCCTTCCCTCCTCGGCTACCGCTGCAGCACTTTCCCCTTGGCTTTTCATGGCTCATTTATGTTACCGTTTTAGTTTGCTAAAAGCTGCTGAAAGCAGTTTACCAGAAATGGGTTGACTTTTACAACGGGGGTTTATTGGCTTGCAAGCTCACAGTTCTGAGGCTGAGAAATGTGTCCAGCTGAAGGCATCACAGGCGCTGCTCCCTGAAGACTGGCTATGGGAGGTCCTGGACTCCTCTGTCACAAGGGAAGGGAACCGGTGGTGTCTGCCAGTCTCTGCCTTCTCCTCCAGGCTCCGTTTCTTTCAGCTTCTGGGTGCTCTATCTGTGGTTTTCTCTTTCAGCTGTTAAGGGTTCCTCTCTGAGCTCCTGTGTGTTTTTTCTCCGGCTTCCTTTGAGTTGTAAAGGACTCCAGTAAGAGGATTAAGACCCACCCTAGGTCATTGTGGCAGTTTGGTATTATTTATGAATCCCCCCTGCAAAAAGAGAAAGATTGTGCTTGTCAATCTGCACGTGCTACCCTTTGGATGCATTAAATTCAGCTGACACGCCTTGATTAAATTACCTACTAAGATCAGGGCTTTGATTTTGACCACAGAGTAGGGCGTGACGCAGGGTTGAGGCTCCGCCCCCTTGGCAGGGTGATATAAACAGACACTCGAGAGAGCGCTCCACAGACAGGGAAGAGGAGAGACCTTGGTCATTTCAGTCCTACCATGTGACAGAAAGGAGAAGGCTCAAGCATCTAAAGCCCAGGGAAGAAAGATACAGTTTGCAGCCAAAGAGAACAGAACAACTGAACACCTGAGAAGGCCCAAGAGACCAGGCAGAAATAGCCCGCTATCTTACTTAAACACATGGCAACTGACTCTGATGAGAAAGCAGTTTTAGCTGGACTCTCTAGTGCCTTTTAACTGTAAGCTTTTACCCCAAATAAATACCTTTATAAAAGCCAACATATTTCTGGTACTTTGTATCTGCATCCCTTTGGCTGACTAATACAGCCATGCCTTACAGAGGTAATCTAATCAAAAGGCCACCTACAATAGATTTACACCTACAGGAATGGATTAACTCTAAGGACACAATTTTCTGGGGTCCATTCAGCATTGAACCATGAGTTACTTAAAAAATAAACCACAGCAACAAATGACAAGATGCTTTCTAATGCCTACTAAATAGTCAAATTTTAACGGAGTACTTCATTCAGTAGGTGTCCATCAAATATCTCCTATGAGTGGACTCTCTTGGGCAGGGGGGATGCAGCAGTGAACACACAAAGCCTCTGCTTTCATGTGGCTTAAGATCCAAAGACAAAGGGAGATGGGGATATGGACAAAAAAATGGTCATAAATTGTTTAAATAATCTCATTTATAAAACAATAATGTAAGAATTATAATCCTATCAAGCTTGCATCTGAGCCATTGTTTAGTCACTTAACAGCAGAAACAAACAAATGAAACCCTAAAAGGAAGAACTGGGGAGGAAAAAATGCCTTGTTGTGATTTGGGATCTTCAGAAGCAGGCCCTTTGGAAGGCAGGATCATCTCAGAGTCTGACTTCCATCTCAGGTTGTGTCTCTATAGTGCTTGGTGTCGAGACTGTCAAGACATTTCTTGTTGGCAGTGGAGAATGTTGCTTGGGGAAGAAAGTAGTTGGGGACTTTCCTTCTCACTTGCCAGAAATGGGTGGGACAGGGAGACGTCTTCTCAGGACCCCTTGGTAACATCTGACTCTTGGTGTATGGCTGGCGCAGGAGAACCAGCCTGGGCCAGAGGCTTCCCATTTGGGTGTGTGGGCTGAAACAGAAGGTCTGTTGAGTCTGCAAGGCCCACCTGGCCAAGCGCCGCTTGCTGTGGTGGAGGAGCTACTGCCTCAGGTGGGAGGATCTTGCTCCCAGGGTCCTGACCCTGGTGCGGTGGCATCCACGCACCAGACCCGGGTGTCCAAACAATCACAGCCTCATGCCCCTTTCTTGGGAATCTTATTTTCTGGATGGTTCCCTAATGGGGAGGTGGCCAGATTTTGCAAACAAACAAACACATGACCTCTAGTTAATTTTAAATTTTAGATAATGATTACCTATTTAGTATAAGTATGCCCAATTTAACAGTGAGGCATCTTTGACAACCCTCCCTGATGGTCCTTCCATCCCTCCTTGTTTGAAACATTAGGGACATATAGATACATATTCTTCCTAAATATTTTTTTGTCCAATATATGAATTTTCTTAAGTAGTCTAGGTTCCTTTCAGTTAGCCAGAGCTCTCCGTTATCATAAGCTGTGCTCTAATGGTAAATGAAGCCAAAAGAGAGTCACCTAAAAGGGTGCTGATGCAAAGTACCAGAACTCTGTTGGCTTTTATAAAGTGTATTTATTTGGGGTAGAAGCCTCCAGTCACAAGACCATAAAGTGTAAGTTACTTCCCTCACCAAAGTCTATTGCCACATGTTGAAACAAGATGGCTGCCCATCTCTACAAGGGTTCAGCCTTCCTCTTCCTCCTAAGGCTCTGTGGTCCCAGCTCCTTCCATTCTCAGCTGTAGGCTCAAGGGCTCATCTCTCTCTCCAGGGCCCTTTTCTCTCTTGGCTCAGCTCAGAGCCACAAGTCCTGCTCTTTCCACAAGGCCAGTTGTAAACTATGGAGGGAATGGCTCATCTTTCTTCCCAGGACCTCTGCCATGTCTAAATGCCTTCTCTCTTTCCTCACATATTTGCTTTTCTGTGCATTTACTTCCCAGGGCTCCAGCATCAAAATTCCAAACTCTCTCCTCTGCCTTGTCATTTTCTCTGTGAGTCCCCACCCCCTTGGGCCTAATCAAAGCCCCAATCATAATTTAATCAAGTAAAAGGGAAACCTCTGAAGTTAATACAATCTAATATGCCCAGAGGAACAGACCAGTTTACAAACATAATCCAATATCTATTTTTGGAGTTCACAAACAATATCAAACTGCTACAGTAAATAAGCCAACTTTGATGATAGCCAGTGATTCTTTTGAAAATTTCCAACAGAATTTTGGCTTGTATTTCATGGGTGTCAGCTCTTCACATGCATGGCTGATCTTTTCATATGCTTTTGGAAAAATTACATTCCATCTGTACTGGGTAAATTCTCTCCAGATTTGACATTTGGCGAATTTTATTTATTTTTCTTGTAATTCTGGAAGGACTGAAGTTTCTGCCAGAGATGTTTCTTCTCCCTTTATGATTGTAGTGAAGCTTTCTCAGTTTGAAAACTTCAAACATAATCTCTAACATTATCGATTAGTTCATCTTCTTTAGCTAATTTAGTGTGCATCTGATTTCTTTTTAAATGTCTAACAAGAATTTAGTTGAGTTGTATCAAGCAGTTTCTTCAAAATACCTTTCATTTGATTAATCTTCTAGGAGGTCTCTGTTTCCTGATGCACCCCTTCTATGAAATTCAAAACTCCATCATCCATGTTGTCTTTTCCAAATAACATGGCTTGATAGCTCCTGTTTAGCTAGTGTCTTTCCAGAGATGGGATCTGACTTTTTAAGAGTTCCTTGACATTTTATTCTATTTCATAAGCTCACTTACTCTCCCTTTGGTTTCTTGTGAGAGCAGCTTTATGCATTCCTGAAGATCATCATCGTCATCCAAAGCATTTTTTAATGCTGTCTAAAGTTGTTCTTTTTTCTTCTGATATATTTTGAAGGCTCTTTCCATTGCAGCTACTTGATAATGGATGTGTTTTTATGCATCTTATAAAAACTAAATCATGCTTGGAATGCCTGCCATCAGCTCAGCTTGTTCTAAATGTCTAGGTTTCTCTTTGATAAGTCTTTTTCTGAAAGCCTCTATTTTAAGCCCAAGTAAAGAGCTGGAGATTTCCAGCTCTTTATTAATGGTCTCTGGTTTTTGTGTTTGATCATTTGCTCTCCGGTCTGGCTTCCATTAAAGTTCATTCAAGTCCTCCACAGTCATTTTCCATGAGACCAAGCTTCTAAAAATTTGATGTATTTTCTCCAGAAGGGGAGAAATGCCAATGGTCCATTTGTGTCTACTTGCACAAAGTAAGCTGTTTAGTAATTAAAAATCAATGATAACCATCAATATCACTCTAGGACCAGCATGACACAGAGCACATAGCGGCTACCTATCTGGCTGCTACTGAGTCAAAGGGTAAAAACCTTTCATTTTTGCCTTCAAGGAACAGTTGCCACCACAAGCTCCAGAATGTCAGCTACCTTGACATTTGCGATTCATCTTCTCTTGTTTCTACTTCTTGAAGTAGCTGGTCCTTCTTCTTGGGGCCCTCCCATGATCTATTTCCTTGGTCTGGGCAGCTGCAACACAGCTCAGGGGGTGGGCAGAGAAAGCTATCCCTGTGTGGCAAAGCTGCTGTCCTCACTAGCTTTTGTCTGCTCGTTCTGTCAATTACTGAGAAAGGTGTGTGTCAATGGTCTATTGCTGCATAGAAAACAATCCATTAACTCTGGCAGGGCCCTAGAATCCAATCAGCACAAGAATTCTTGGGATTACACAAGTTCTTTCTACTTAACACCTCCTACCCTCTTCCTGTTTTCTTGGCAAAAGTCGGGTGGGGGGTGTGTATTTCTTGCATTTGGACTCTTCCAGACTTCAATCTGTGTCACCAACCCACTCTGCCTTCTATTTTCTTAGTATGGCTCATAATTTTTTGCTGATGTCTAAGCATCTAGTTAGGATGTAGTTTACTCAGATGCTCAACATCTTTCTCTTTTGTAGGGATTTAGTGAGAGGAGGCTGTGTGTTACCACTGCTCTTTGATTTTTGGCTGGACTTGGATTGTTAGGATTGTCCCTGCTGATTGCTCAAAACTGGGCACTGAACCCAGTAATTGTAGACTTGCTTCCTAGGGCCTTGGGGAGGGAGGCTATAGAGGCTGGAAAAAGCCTCTCCTAATTATTTTTTTATTTTCTCACATGCATTTCCTTGGTCTGCCAGCAGATGGTGCTCTTTGGCAGCTCTCAGTTGAAGGCCTGGTTGGAGTATATTTGTTGCAGCACAAAGCAGATCAATGTGCTAGAGATTCCTGTCTGTAGGTTAGGAGCCTTGTAATTCAAACTTTCTCTGAGACAGTTCTCCAGCCTTCTCTGGCAGTTCCCTCCCATTTCCTGGCTAGGAAATATTTTCAGTCCCCTCTGAGTCTCAACAATCAATCCCAGTTAGTAAGGAGATTGGGAGGGTCTATATCTTTAGCCCTTTGCAGGCTACCAAGGCAAACAATGGTGTGGCCCCGCCGGGCCTGGAAGGGCTCCTGGGACTCAGCAGACCAAATGTGTGAGTCCGAAGCTGAGTCAGCCCCTCTCTCTCCCTTTTCTCAGAGTGGTAGATCCCTGGAGCCCCCTTTGTCTGTAGCCGCAGGCCCAGAGGCCTGAGAATTCAAGTGTCTTTAGTGTGGCAGAGGGTCCCGGCAGCAGCAGCCGCTGCTTTCAGTTCACAGTTGTCTTCACGATTTCCCTCCTTTGCCCTTCTCTCCTCTGGGCCGTGTCCAGCCTTCGTCTGGTGTCCTAAATGCTAGAAGATCTTTTTCTAGGCTGTTTCAGCCTGTCTTCTAGTTATTTTTCTGGAGAAGAGAGTCCCATGTCTTCCTAGTCCACCATCTTCCCAGAAGTCACCAACCCACTCTGTTTTCCCAGATCTGGCTACTCTCTCCTCATCTGTGCAGTTTCTCCATCTCTGGTAGGGCTGCTCTTACCCCAACCAGGTAGCGCCTCCAGGTACAGTGGCTGCCTGATCTTTCTGTTCGTCCATGAAAGCCTCATTCCTCTCAGGAATTTAGGGCATCAGGGCTGCCTTGTGTCCACTTTTTGTTAGCTCCATAGACCCAGGGGCTTTCATTTTGTGTTTTTTCTTATTGTTACCACAAGAGTGAGGATCTTTTGTGATCTGCTAAATCTTGAGTGAAAGCAGAGGTCAAACCTGGAATTTTCACTCAGGTGTACTGAACTTCAAAATGACTGTGCTTAGCCACTGTGCCTTACTGTCTTTTCAGCCCTGCCCTCCCTGGGCTGCTGTTGGATTAAATAAGTGAACACACAGACACGCTCAGCGCATGCTCAACAAAGAACCCCCTTGTAAAAGTGGTTACAAAGCATGGTGGCCCTGGGGACCGGGGCAGGGCAGGTGCTATGTTTCTAGTCCAGCAAATGCCAGTGAAGTGGATGTGTCCTTACACATCACAGAGATGACAGATCAAGATAAGGAAATGTCCTGAAGGACACTGCAGAAATGTGATACCTGATGATTTTTCCAAGCATAAGCACTGGCCCCTCCTGTAGGTACTTACATCCACTGGTTTATTTCATCCTTCTAAAAGACCTCGCGGGGAGGCATCTAAGGCTTTCCCATCCTACACAGGGATGAAGGAGCAAATGGATATTCAGCCATTTCCCTTCACCTTAACCCTTATATCAAAAAAGACATTTTGGGCAGCGGAGTTGGCCCAGTGGTTAGGGCATCCGTCTACCACACGGGAGGTCCGCAGTTCAAACCCCGGGCCTCCTTGACCCGTGTGGAGCTGGCCATGCGCAGTGCTGATGCGCGCAAGGAGTGCCGCCCCACACAGGGGTGTCCCCACAGAGGGGAGCCCCACGCGCAAGGAGTGTGCCCTGTAAGGAGAGACGCCCAGCGCGAAAGAAAGTGCAGCCTGCCCAGGAATGGTGCCGCCCACACGGAGAGCTGACACAGCAAGACCACGGAGCAAAAAGTGACACAGATTCCCGTGCCGCTGACAACAACAGAAGCAGACAAAGAAGACACAGCAAATGGACACAGAGAACAGACAACCGGGGTGGGGGTGGGTGGGTAAGGGGAGAGAAATAAATAAATAAACCTTTAAAAAAAAAAGACATTTTGTCTTAAGTATTTTCAAAATATGCTAATATTAAAAATGACAGATCATTTTATGTTGAGACAGTTCTTAACACTTTTCTTCACAACCTGCAGGGCTGGGTCAAAGTCCGATATATTACAGGAGGAGTGCATGATTTTCAGTCATCCCAGCCTGTTTCATCCCTCCTTGTGTTAGGGGGAAACCACCCAGCGGGCACCCTGGGAGAACAGCCCACTCCTGCAGGTCCCCACTCACTGCTGGGCCCTCCCAACAGGGATCAGAGGGGTCCCTCAGATAGGGGTTGTGTCCAGATGCATGTGGCAGAAACCCCTGGCTTGACTTGATCAAAGTGTGGGAGAAGGGTGCTGGGAAGACATCAAGGCCCTGGGGTCCTTTTACCCTCAGCTCGGCATCCTTAGAGTGTGGCTGTCGTCTGCATGGCTGAGTAGGCTGGGGGCTGGGGGCCAACTGAACGGGGTGAGCCTCACGTGGACCCCACCCAGATTGCTTCCTGGGGAAGATGGGGCGCAGCCTCACTCCCAGGACCGGCACCCTGAGTTGCAGAGTGAATTGGAGAGGAACATGTTTGAGCCAACGGGTGCTGAGGTTCTGGCCATCACCCACCTTCCCGAGGATGCCACCCTCAGCCCCCAGCCTGCACTGACCGTGTCCTCAGCTCCCGGTGTCCCCTCCGCACAGCGGCCTCTGCACTGATGCTCTGAGGGCGAACCAGCCCACTCGGCAAGCCTCGAAGCACCTGTGTTCCCGTCCCAGCCCTCATCTGCCCGGATGACTGCCACCATTTTAGCGGGCGACGTGTTCCACCAGCCCAGCGCGAAAACCATTCCCAGCTGCAGTTCTTAAATATCCTCCCCACAAGCCCCATCCCTCTGAGCAGGACCAGGCCAGGTGGCAGCGGCCCTTTCAGAAGGTCTGATGGCAGGGTGCACCCACCTGTCCTCCCTGCCAGGGCCTGGAGCATCTTTAAAGGGTTCACAGCCTGCTCCAGCCCAAATCTGCTTGCGTTTCTTTAGGAGGCTCGGCTTGATGCCCCGTTAAGTCCAAAGTTCCCAGAGAGGGGGTGGGCCGCGGCCTCCCTCCTCAGGGAGCGCGGACGCCTGGTCCCACCCTTTGAGTCCAGATGGCTGTGAATTTGGTTCGATCCCTCCCTCAATCGCTAGTGGAGAGACAGCCCTCGGTGGTGGTCCTGTGGGCACGAAAATGAAGGGTCCTTCCCCCACGACTCTACTGCCATCTGCTGGAAAACTGTCAAATTAGGACACCAGGTGGCTCTCTTCGCTGGATCAGAAGGTAAGCAAATATTACCCAACAGTTAAACTACAAAATTTAAATTAAATTGATACTTCTCCTGCATCATCGTGAAGTGGGATTTCTGAGTCTGTTCCCTAGGGCAGGAAAAGAGCTTTCTTATAATTACCGATGGCTTGTCAAAATAGTTCCAAGAATGTTAGGCTTGGCACCTTGAGGCTAAAGCATCTCAAGGCAGCAGACTTTCTGTGGACTGGACAGGGCACGGGGTGGGAGAAATGGTGAGGAATCAGGGATGAGTCCTGCCGTGTTGGCGTAAGCCACGTGGCAGCTGGGTCCAGAGCTAGGGGCAGCTATGCTTGGAGTTCGGCTTTGGATACGGTGCATCCCAGATTGCCTGTGACCTCGCTGGACAGTTGGAGAAGGGAGGCTGGAGCATGGGAAGTGTCCCGCCCGGCTGTTTCTCGGGGCCAGAGGAAATGACAAATCTGACAGCAGAAAGCCACGGAGATAATGCAGGCACAGGCTTGCTCTGTGCAAAGGTAATTTAAATACGGCCTTTCCCTGGGGAAAGATCCAGGCTGCTCCCGGTCTCTCTGCCCGTCTAATTCCTGGGCCCTCTCCCAGGAAATCTCAGACCCTTGTAAGAAAGGGCCGCAGCCGTGGGTGGGCCCCGCAGTTGTCCAATGCGGGGTGAGGCGCCTGCCCCGTGCTGCTCAGTCCCCAGAGACCACCCCCCCAAAGCCCACCTCACTTCCCGCGTTGTGTCAGCAACAAGCTGGATGCTTACCCCGCGTTTTGTGAGCACATATTTTGTTGCCACCGTTTTATTATTAAAACTTTCAAGCATATAGAAAACGGAATAATTTTACAGGGAAAAGCCACAGTGTATCCATCGCCTACTTGGCCCCCTAACACGTGGTGACGCAGCGGCCTGCTCTCAGTCTCCACCCACACCGCCTTCATTTTAAAAATCACCTTCCCCGCCACCCCGGTCTCCCTCGCCTTGTCCCTGCTCTGGGGATGCGCTGATCCCCACGGGACCCGCTGCGCGGAAGAAGGAGCGCGACTGCCGCCCCGCGGCCCCTCTCTCTCTTCTCCATTAGCGAGGGTCGCGGGCGGGCACAGGGCGCCGCGGGGCCCCTTCAGCTGCCGCCAGACGGGGACGCGCAGCCCGGGCGCCGCCCCGCACCTGCCAGCTGCCAGCCCCGCACCTGCCAGCTGCCAGCCCCGCACCTGCCAGCCGCCAGCCCCGCGCGCTGGCTCCCTCCCGCCCAGTCCCCAGGGCCCCACTTGGCCTTTCAAACAGGAGTCTTTTTTTGGAAGGGGGAAGAGGATGAGAGAATTGGGAGTTCCCATTTGGCTAGCAACTTTGTAACCGGATTTTGTCGAGGTTCATGGGGTTAGGCCATTAATTTATTAAGGGAGAGAGGGAAGAGAAATGGGAAGAAAGAACAGATCGTGAGTCCCAGGTAGAGAGGAAGGGGCTGAAAAGTGGTAAAGGGGGCTGATTTACAGACTGCAGTTCCCCGCTACAGATGATAAAAATGTCCAGGTTTGCCTCGCGTGGCCGTCATGGCAGAGGAAAAGCAGGGAGATCAGAGTGCAAATGGCAGGGACAGGCACCGGGAGAGGGTGAGGGCAAGAGAGAGGTGGCCCTTGAGCCTGCTTTTAAAGCATTTTTATCCCCCGCCCTCTTCCTCCCCCCCCCCCCCCCCCCCCCCCGCCCCAGTTGTCTGCTCTCTGTGTCCATTCGCTGGTGTTCTTCTGTGACGGCGTCTATCCTTATCAGCGGCCCGGGGAATCTGTGTTACTTTTAGTTCTGCCATCTTACTGTGTCAGCTCTCCACGTGTGCGGGGCCATTCCTGGGCAGGCTGCGCTTTCTTTCGCGCTGGGCGGCTCTCCTTACGGGTGCACTCCTTGCACGTGGGGCTCCCCACGCGGGGGACACCCCTGCATGGCACGGCACTCCTTGCGCGCATCAGCACTGTGCATGGGCCAGCTGCACACGGGTCAAGGAGGCCCGGAGTTTGAACCACGGACCTCCCATGTGGTAGACGGACGCCCCAACCACTGGGCCAAGTCTGCTTTTCTGCACCAGCTTTTTGAACCATTAATTATTCCGCCCCTTTGCTAATGGCAGGGGGGTTGTGTGTCCCAGCTGTTTGCTGTTTTGATTACCTCATCCATCAATCCCCCAAAGAGGGCCCCATGATAAGGGCCCTGGAGAATATCCCGGGCTCCTCTTGGCTCCCAGAGGAAATCTCATTCCAAATTGGATTTCGGGTGAGGGTCTTCCAGCAGCCATCTTGGGGGCACCGAATGACACGGATTTCTTGCCAGGGTCCCGGTCCCTGTATTGATTCCCTTCCTTATTAGCCAGCTTCAACTTTGACCACCACAGAGAACAATTTGAGAGCAGCAGGGGTGCCACGGCCACCGCTTTGGAGAGGTAAGAGTCTGCAGGCTTCAGCTGCCTGGGCCAGCCGGGGGATGGCAGGGCTGTACGTGGGGTCTCAGGTCAGAGGTCATTGCACGGGGTGGGGCACCGGTGCCTGGGGGTCATAAGACAGCGTGGGGGGCCTGTGCCAGGGGTCATAGGAGGGGGGCAGAGCCTGAGGTCATAGCTTCCTCAGGGGGGCAGAGGCTGTGCCCAAGTGTGGCTTACTGTGTCCCCCACAGGTACCTGGTGTCAGGCTTCTCCCCTGGCTGACCGCAGATGTGGCTGTTTCTGCCTCTGGGTTGGGAGAAGAACAAAAATGAGCACATGTCGTAGTTCGGGCTTCCCCAGAGGCAGACCCTGAACCCATGGTTCGAATGCTGGTCATCTATCTGTAACTTGATCCCAGGAAACTGGTATGGAATGGGCTGTGATCCAGGGAAGAGGAAGAACCCAATAACGAAGGCCATCAGGCCACTTAGCTCTGGCTTCACCCGGAGGGTCCTGCAGGCTGGAGGGCTTTGTCTCCCAACTCTCAGCTTAAGGGGGGAGTCTGGTACTTAACCCTCCCTCCCCCCAGGTGACAGTGGTGGAGCGCTGCTTCTGGGACATTCACTCCTGCACCAAGGGCCTGCCCTGTTAGCTGTGCGGGGTCCCTTGTCAGAAGAAAGCCATGCGGCTGAGGGGCAGGGTTCACAACATGCAGTCTTTGGAGGGCAGAGGTGGGTGCACAGGGCTCGGGCGGGGCACTGACAGTGTGCTCGAGTGTGTTCATGGATGGAGCTTGGCACCCAGCCCTGCCCCCCACCTTACCTCCAAAGGGCCAAGGAACCGCCCGTTTCCTGAGCTGGCCAGGCCCGATGAATCGGGTGGTGAGAACACCTGACCATGGCCAGAGAGAGGGTCAAAGAAGCAGAAGATGAGGCTTGCACCAGGTTAGGGGACTGATGGCATAGGACCCCCACCTTTTTTTCCACACAGGTGAGGGTTTTGGAAGCTGGGGAATTGCAGAGGTTTAGTGAGGGTGGAGCAGCAGCAGCAGCTGACCCTGTTGTCCTGGATCATCAGGAACCCCAGCAGGTGGCAGCCTCTGTGAAGCATGAAAGCTTGTGTTCCCTAGTAACCGTTTCTGGAGTAGTTGGTGGAGGCGAGTAGGGCAGTCAGATGTGAAATACTGGCAGGCAAGAAAGTGGATGGCCACTCCTAGTGGCAAGCCAAAGGGAGATCTCCTGAGGTCTTTCTGAGGGATTGGTTTCTGGGACCCAACCAGGAGGACTTTGAGATTTTTGTTCAGGAGATTGCTTACCTGGTCCTTCATGCCTTCTGGGAACTAGCTGGTCAGAGAAGTTTCCGGCTCTGTGAGATGTAGTGGGAACTCAAATCGTGTTGGAGGAAGAATGCTCTTTTATAAATCCAAGAGTAACTCAGGAGAAGTTACTCCGCAGCCTCCTCTGCCTTCCGAAGGGCATCTTTGGGGCGAGAACTTGGGAGTTCTCCCAGATGCAAATTATTCTGACCTCGTTACCACCCCCTTTTAGTGGCTCAGCTGAGGCCTGTGCCCCGTGTAGGGGCTATTCTTACCGGGTTTACCTCTGGCTGATCCAGGATCTGTCTGCCAAGCCTGATGCTGCATCTAGGAAGTAGAGCTTCATGCCAGCTGGGGATTATTAGCGGCCTCCTCAGAGTAGAGCCTTCCTGCTTTTGGGGAGCCACCAAAAGGACGAATGTTCTTGACAGTTGCTGAGAGTCTGGTTCCCATTTCTTGTGAGGGACACGGGAAGGGCCTTCTAGTTAGGCCACACGTGCTGGATTCAGCCGAGGTAGGTCGACAGAGGGATGAGCCTGAGCTGGAGTAGTGTGTTGGAGCAGTTGAGACAGGTGCTAGGGAATCCTTCCAAGACTGAGACTTGGGAGGCCAGTTTTGGGGATGAGAGAAGAGGATTAGCCAATTGCAGGGAGGCATTTAAACTGGTCCTTAGTGATTGGACTGACATCAGCAGAGGAAGCTCTTGGACTAACCATCAAAATCTCTGGGCTTGAGCAGGGGTCCAGGAATCACATTTAAAAACTCCTCTGGTGATTCTAATGAGGGGACAGGACTAAGAACCACTAAAGCCAAAGGGCTTGAGAAGCACAGAAAGCTTAAGTAAATGACCCGACCTGGCAAACCAGCATGAGGAAGGCCTGGAGCTGCACCTGAGAGGACGGACTCTCCTTGACCCAAGGGAACATCCTAAACCCGAGTCCACGAAATCAGAAAGTTTTGAGTGAGAGAGATTGAGGAATGTTGAACTCAGTAAACATTCTACAAATTCCATGAGTGGAGCTGGCTATCCCTCACCTGGTCTGAAAAAAGGACTTTGTGAAGAGGGTAAAAAGGCAGCCTACTCAATGGGAGAAAATATTTGGAAATCTCATATCCAACAAGGGTCTAATATCCATGATAGATAAAGAGATCCAACTCAACTATAAAAAGACAAGTGACCTGATTAAAAAATGGGTAAAAGACCTGAAGAGATAATTTTCTGAAGAAGAAATACAAATGTCGAAAAAACAGGAAAAAATGTTCAACGTTACTGCTATCAGAGAAATGCAAATCAAAGCTATAAGGAGGTATCATTTCACACCTCCTAAAATGGGTACTATTAACAGAAAACGACAAGTGTTGGAGAGGATGAAGAGACAGAACACTTACTTACTGTTGGTGGGGATGTAGAACAGTACAGCCACTCGTAGAAGTCTAGCAGTTCCTAAGGAAGTTAGAAGTAGATCTACCATGTGACCCGACAGTATGCGGAAGAACCGAGAGCAGAGACACCAATAGACTTCTGCACCCTGATGGTCATAGCAACATTATTCACAATTGCCAAAAGATGGAAACAACCCAGGTGCCCCTCAACTGATGGATAAATTGGTATTTACATATGATGGAATATTACTCAGCTGTGAGAAGAAGTCGTGAAACCTGTGCATGAACCTGGACGAGTGAAGCAAGCCGGGCACAGAAGGACAAATATTGTATGATTTCAACTATTATGAACTAAATACAATGAGCAAACTCATGGAGTTAATAGGTAGAAGAGAATGCTGTTGGAGAATGGAAAGATGAGGCTTAATCTGTGCACAATTAGTAAAATGTCTGTAAACGAAAAGGTAAAGTACATCATAGGATTTGTAATTGGTAGTGTTAACATACGGGTATGATAGTGGTTTTTTTTGAGTAATGAAAACGCTGATAATGAAGCAATGAATGCATAACTCTGTGATTATACCAAATGCCACTGAATGTACACTTTAGAAAAATTATATGGTTTATGAACAGAAAAATATTAGGGTGGCTTGGGGAAGAATACACCAAATATACGATTTGGACTAGTTAATAGTAATATTTTTGACGATGATCTTTCATAATGTTACAAATGTTTCACAATGCAAGGTTATTTGTGGTAGGGTCATGTGATGGGAGCCCTGTATGATGTAATGCATGCTTGTTTTTTAAGTCCACAATTTTTACTATATACTTAACGTTTACATACAGTCAATAAGTTGTTTTTAAAATGAAAAAAAAAATACCATTTCACACCCACTAGAATGGCTACTATTTTAAAAATGAGAAATTATAAGTGTTGGAGAGGATGTAGAGAAACAGGAACACTCATTGTCAGTGGGAAATATAAAATGGTGCAGCCACTCTGGAAGACAATTTGATGGTTACTTAGAAAGTTAGGTATAGAATTACTGTGTGACCTGGCACTTGCACAGTGATGTTCATAGCAACATTATTCACAATTGCCAAAAGATGGAAGCAACCCAAATGCCTAAACAAAATGTGATATATACATACTACGGAAAATTATTCAGCAGTGAAAATGAAGTTCTATACTTGCAACAATGTGGATGAACCTTAAAGATATCACATTGAAATAAGCCAGACACAAAAGGACACATATATGCTGTTACTAAAATAATTGGAATAAATAAACAAAATCAGTCAGTAACTAGAATATAGTTTACCAGGGGTAGAGGAGAGGATAGGGAATGGGGATTAAATCCTTAAATTGTATAGTTTCTTTTTGGGGTGATGGATTAAATCCTTAAATTGTACAGTTTCTTTTTGGGGTGATGGAGAAATTTTGGTAATGGATGGTGGTATTGGTGAACATAATTAACAGCAATAAATTATATATCTGAATGTGGTTAAAGGGGAAATTTTAGGTTATGTATATATATTAGAATAAAAATTTAAAAACCTAGGACTTGTGAACCCAATGTAAACCATGGACTATAGTTAATAGTACAATTTTAAAAATGTTTTCATCAATTCTAACAAATATACACACTAATGCAAGCTGTTAATAAAAGAGGGGAGTCTTTACGGGAAGTCTGTACTTTTTGCATGATTCTTCAGAAAACCTACAACTTTTCTAATTAAAAAAAAAAAAAAAAAAAAAAAAAAGACAGTGGGAAACAGACTTGGCCCAGTGGTTAGGGCGTCTGCCTACCACACGCGAGGTCCGCGGTTCAAACCCCGGGCCTCCTTGACCCGTGTGGAGCTGGCCCATGTGCAGTGCTGATGCGCACAAAGAGTGCCCTGCCACGCAGGGGTGTCCCCCGTGTAGGGGAGCCCCACGCGCAAGGAGTGCGCCCCGTAAGGAGAGCTGCCCAGCGCGAAAGAAAGTGCAGCCTGCCCAGGAATGGCGCCGCACACACGGAGAGCTGACACAACAAGATGACACAACTAAAAGAAACACAGATTCCCGTGCCGCTGACAACAGAAGCGGACAAAGACTACGACACAGCAAATAGACAAAGAACAGACAACTGGGGCTGGGGGGGGGAGGAAGAGAAATAAATAAATCTTAAAAAAAAATTTCCTTCCCACTAGTAACTCCACCAAGTACTTAGTCTAGTATTCACCATAGAATGTTAAAAAAGTCAAACCAATGAGAAAATATCTAGTCTCTAGATGTGACAGTCTAAAAAGTGATGCTATTAAAAGGCATAACAATAACTGTGAATTGTGGAAGAGAAATACATGAACAATGGAGAAAGATAAATAAAGCAGTTAAAATCTACATTTTTGGCTAAAAACTTGAATAGGGAATGAGATAGAGACAAGTGTTTCCTGTTAACAGTTTGTGACAAAATTTGTGGAGCGACTCCTGATGGAGTTGTTCAAGGTGACACAAATTTATACAACATCACAAAGACAATGCTGTTTCTCCAAAATTTTATTTTAATTTAAATTACAGGGCCAGCCAGATTTTCTGTTAAGAAATTCACGTTTCCTCAGGAGAAATGAAATGCTTTCATGACATTGTTACAATTGTATACATCTCTACCTTTTTTTTTTAAGGTTAAAAATCACACCAAATAACTACGTAAAATTAAACCTGTATAATGAGAAAAGAAACCACTTCCAGTATAATAGTTTTGGTAATATGAATATGTCAAATAATCATAACCTCAAATGCAACTTTTCAACTTTGAACGTTTTCACATTGTTTAAAACCCAAAAGTCTTAACTATCTCCACATACCAATTTGTTAGTAACAAATCAATGTTTTCTTTGACACACTGCACCCTCTCACTGTCTTCCCTGTAAAAGGCACTAGTGCTATGACATCACTGCTAAAGTGGAAGATGTTTTGTTGTTTAAAGTTCTAAGAACTAGCTTGGCAAGGAAACGTTTCTTCCACGAGCTGTAATTAATGTTCTCACACTACATCCAAATACACAGCACTAGACCACAAGAACTAGAACATTACATCATGGCCAAATCTGCCTTTCTAAACATCTTAGACATCTTCTTTTCAAAGAGATTAAATCGCTTTCTCTACTTCCAATAGAAAAACATAATAACTTTACACAGATTCTTGTGTAAAATAAAGACAGCCTCCGGAAAACCAATTATAATGGGTACTACCATTTAATTAAATAGAACAAAATACACTTACATTTTCTAGAACTGTTTTTGGTAACTGGTGTTCCTTGAATGTTTTTAACCTGCTGAAACATCAACTGAAAGTCTCATTTTGCTGGCTGATAAATAATTTCAATTAGTAAGAGAGGCTAGCAAAGAATAATTATATAAATTTCTTAGCTACAGCCATGCTGAATTTGAACTGGCAAATTCTGATTCGTAAGTTGTTAGTTGTGATCTTAGTATCACTAAGATGAACAGATACCATTCTAGTAACTTTACATAGATAAATTCTAGGAGACATTGTTCTGCCATGGTCACAGTAACAAAAAGTGGTGCAAAATCAGTTACTTTATAAATACTGATAATTTGCAGCATTAAGGAACAGGACATTAAAAAAAATAAATTTCCCCAGAGGACACCTGTCACTAGGAACTCTTTTTCTAAGAGAAGCCAAAGTTTTAATTATTCAGTTTCACAACTATTGTACTGGATTACTTACTCTAAGAAAGAAAAGGTGCTCTACAGGTTTCCCACACACACAAAGAATCAGCATTAATTTAGCATAATCTGTATCATAGGTCTGGCAAACTCATGACTCATTTCCAATGAATAAGGCCAAAATGCAGGAAAGTGTGGCTGACCAAGTTTCAGGTCTGTATTTCAGCCTATTGATGGCACCCCATTAGATAACTGAATACAAAGGGCTGGTTTACTTTTTTTCTTTTAATGCTGTGATTCTAAAATGTTAAATCAGCACTTCCATGTGATCTGAAGTATTTCAATTACATATGAGCATTCATTTTTTTGTTGCAAAAACTCAATATTAGGTAATAGTTACATACATACTAATACAATAACATTCCTCTGCTGTACAAATTAAATCATTTAAAAGAAATAAGCATTTAAGAATTATATACAAAAGAAACCTGTAAGCACTGTTGAAATGAAATGTGAGGTGTCATTGCTAGCTCTACTGTTTTAAAATACCTTCAAAAAGTAAAATTAACAAATACCCTTCAACATATCCAAGTTTACAAGTCAAGTCTCAAGAAAATCAAATTTCAAAAAATTCTAGAAAGCTGTGAAAAGCATATATACATTTTCCTTATGACCTTATGAAGCTTCACACTTTTGAGAAGATACTAAGTTTCAATATCACTTTCTTAGCATGTCATTTTTATCCCCCCAAGAAAGCTCACATCTTGGATACATAGCTCCCCTCTGATTTCACATAAAGCTCTTCTTGATCTTTCTTTAGTGAAGGCATGCCATCTTAGGTGAGACTACCAGGACCACACAGGTCACACCACTGTGCTCAGATCTTCAACAAAGATAATGGAAACACACGGGTGTAATCTGACACCGAGGCCCTCTTCCCTGAACCACACTGTCACCTATACATTTGCCTCATGAACCTAGCCGTTTTCAGAACTCCTATAGCAAACAGTCTTTGAATTCTGAAATGACACAAAGATCAAGAAAAAGTCCATGTGTGCTCTAGTGTGCAAGAAAGCAGCAGCTACGTTCTCCAACTTGGACTAAAAAAAAGTAAAACAAAAAAACCGTTCACTTAACAGCAGATTAGCAGTAATGTTCCTCATGAATCAGTAAGAGTGCCTGATGCTGAATAGCTAACAGCAAATGCTGAATTTGGATTTAATATTTTAGATGTTTATTGGAAATTAGGCTTCTTGCTGAGCTGGTCTCTTCAAATCCCTGATCTGTTTGACTAAATAGGTCTTCTCATCGTTAAATTGTTCATCCTCGGTCCTGTCATTCTGAAACTTGCTGAGGAACTCTATGAGTTTGGTCTGGTTCTTGAGGAGGATATCTAAGATGGGTTGTGTCTTGTTTGGATTGGCTACAAACACCTGCATGGAAAGAAACTGACATCAGTCCACAGACAACAAGCCACACAGAGACTTCTAAACTGCAGTTAACAGAGCACCTTCAGAAGACAGCACATGCTTTCCCCAGGGAGGTGGTGAGGGCAGGGAAGTCAGATCAGGGTTTTTGTTTTAGGAGATATTCTTTTACCAATTGGAAGAACTACATTTGGACACAAAAAGGACTGACAAGCTAATTCTACCAACTCTTGAAACACAATAGCTACTATTAAGCAGTCTTCTGGTTTTGCAATCAAATGGGCTGAATTACTTCTGAGCACAGGAGGTCAGATTGGACTTTATGGAAAGCATTAAGAAATGAATTACCTTTTACTTTGTGATTAACAATCCATGTTAAAGATAAATAACAGTTCTTTATAAATAAACTTTTGTTGTTCCCAGATCCAAACGGGCACACTCGGTGCCTGGGTTTTTCTTTTTAAATGTTGTACCACACAAATAGGAAAACTGACTGAATTGAATTGTACCGTTCATATTACCAAAAATGAGGTGAATAACAGAAATTTGTAAGCAAGATGAGATTTTTATTGTTTATAGTTTCAGTACTCTACCTTAAAAACATGAAAGGCCTCAAACTGGATGTTACGGCTTTTGTCTCGCAGAAGATTCATCATTAATTTGAGGTTCTCAGGTTTACTGATGTATTTTGTCATAATTGTGAAGTTGTGTCTATCTAATAGCAATTCACCGAGGAGCTGAGAAGACATTTAAATGGTTACTCTTATATTATCATTACCATCTGAGAAAAACCAGTCTTAAAAATAGTTCTATAATTGTCATTAAGAACACGGACTTTGGCCCAGTGGTTAGGGCGTCCGTCTACCACATGGGAGGTCCGCGGTTCAAGCCCCGGGCCTCCTTGCCCCATGTGGAACTGGCCCATGCGCAGTGCTGATGTGCGCAAGGAGTGCCGTGCTACACAGGGGTGTCCCCCGCGTAGGGGAGCCCCACGCGCAAGGAGTGCACCCATAAGGAGAGCCGCCCAGCGCGAAGGAGGGAGCAGCCTGCCCAGGAATGGCGCCGCCCACACTTCCCGTGCCGCTGACGACAACAGAAGCGGACAAAGAAACAAGACGCAGCAAAAAGACACAGAAAACAGACAACTGGGGGAGGGGAGGGGAATTAAATAAAAAATAAAAATAAAAAAAAAATCTTAAAAAAAAAAAAAAAGAACAGATTATTGGGAAGCGGACTTGGCCCAGTGGTTAGGGCATCTGTCTACCACATGGGAGGTCCACAGTTCAAAACCCGGGTCTCCTTGACCCGTGTGGAGCTGGCCCATGTGCAGTGCTGATGTGCGCAGAGTGCCCTGCCACACGGGTGTCCCCATGTAGGGGAGCCCCACGCGCAAGGAGTGCTCCCCGTAAGGAGAGCTGCCCAGCACGAAAGAAAGTTCAGCCTGCCCAGGAATGGCGCCGCACACACGGAGAGCTGACACAACAAGATGACGCAACAAAAAGAAACAGATTCCCATGCCGCTGACAACAACAGAAGCAGAGAAAGAACACGCAGCAAATAGACACAGAGAACAGACAACTTGGGGGAGAGGGGAGAGAAATTAAAAAAATAAATAAATCTTAAAAAAAAAAGAACAGATTATTAGTAGACACTCAAAAGATGAATGAATGAAAGTTACTGAGTGCCTTTTTTATGCCTCTTATGACCTGAAAGTTACTGAGTGCCTTTAATATGCCTCTTGCTATGTGAATATTGACTATTTCTTTAGGCATTAAAAACCTGTGGTAATTCTGACACCACTTTCTGAAGAGGACATTCAAAGCAGATTGGCCCAGCATCTAAGATAAAGGCTACTCTTTAAATGTGCCTTTCTGTTGTTCACTCACTAATAGATAAACTATTGTAGAGAATGTTCAGAAAAATTCCTGTTAACGAATTACAAACCCTAGCTTAATTTTAAAAATAAATTATTATTTTGTCTGGAATTTCCAGAGGATAAGGGATTTCATGTCCAGAGTTTCCTTATCTTACCTCTACATGTGTCAAAATCATCACTTTATCATACCTGATTCAGAAAGGTTTATACAAATGAGTATTTTCCTTTCCTGTTTAAACAAAGTATCCTGAAGATAATCCAATTTGTAGTTAGTGACCCCTCACCATCACTAATGTAATTAAGCTAAAAACTATCTGAGCTATCAGGGCTTACAAAGTTCCGTAAAGCTAACTCTACCATAAACGCCTGTAATGCCACTACTTGTTCTAAATTTCTTTTTCCTTTTCTGAAATCAGCAGTCACTTCTTCATGTTGTCAATGTGCTAACTTCTAGGTGAGGTTGAATGAGCAAGTGTTATAATCTGCAGTGGACTGGAAGCTGAGCTGCAGTCCTTGTGAGGAGAGGCAGTGAAACAGTGGTTGAGAGCCTCTGGCACCAGCGTGCCTGGGTTCAAATC
This sequence comes from Dasypus novemcinctus, assembly GCF_030445035.2. NCBI lineage: Eukaryota > Metazoa > Chordata > Mammalia > Cingulata > Dasypodidae > Dasypus > Dasypus novemcinctus. The sequence continues at coordinate 12,885,176 of NC_080679.1, forward strand.
CTGACTTCTTGTTAGCTATGCAACCTTGAGTGCACTATTTAACTTCTCTGTACTTGTTTCATCATCTGTAAAATGGGGTTGAGGAATAGTACTTACATCTCACGAGGGTATGAGAAATAAAATCATGAACCTAGACAAAGCACTAAGACTAGTGCATTCAACATACTGTTAAGCCTGAGTCAAAAAGAGGTGTGGAGTGAGGTCTGAGCAAAGGCCCATAATGCATGACAGAGCTACAATGCCTGGGTTCAATGGCTTTTGTTGTTTCCTTTTTGGGTTCTTGGCTATGTTAGAGCTATGTGAAATTTCCAAATAACTGATCTTTAGATAAGTAACATTATATTAAATATAAAATAAAGTGCTGTGCAAGAAAAATAAGCCTAATCTATTTAGGATTACAAATAATTCACAGGAAGAACTTGAAAGTTCAAACAGGCTTTTCATTAACCTGAATGACAAATCTACTACTTTCAAGGTGAGAAGCAACCAGTGTCCACTCCTATGATGACTCAAAAGTGAACATTAAGTATGTGAAGGTTTACGGCTTTTACGGTGTTCCTTTTTTATCATAGAAACCAAAGAAAAACTGAAAATAGATCATTTTGGTTCTTAGTTAAAGGAGAGACTGGTATTTCCTTAAATTTCACTGGACATAAAAATGTGAAGTCTTGCACAGGGAAGGCAAATTTGCTGAAAAAATACAGCAATAAATAAATAAGTTGCAAAAAAAAATGTGAATTAAAATGTCTTTAAAGTACCAATGGTCCTCAAAATGGTTCCATGTGTTCCTGAGGTATTCAATGTGGCCCACTACTAAAATATCTGCAGGAATGACTGATGTGCTTAACAGGCGTAACTAACATCTTACAAATTGCACCTTTTTACTCCTTCTGTTCATGTTGTTAATTCTGAACTGGCAAGTGGGTAGTCTCTAAAGCAAGGGTTCTTAACTTTTTTTGTTTCATGGACCCCTCTGCAGTTAGGTGAAAACCATGGACCCCTAACTAAGTCCACACTGTACTGTGTATTATTTAATAAATATATCACACCTACACCAACACGTCCCCAAAAGAATAATGTTTTTTAAATTTCAATTCAAGAGAAGCGGATTTGGCCCAATGGATAGGGCGTCCACTAAATGGGAGGTCCAAGTTTCAAACTCAGGGCCTCCTGACCCGTGTGGTGAGCAGGCGCACGCACAGTGCTGATGCGCGCAAGGAGTACCATGTCATGCAGGGGTGTCCCCCCATAGGGGAGCCCCATGCGCAAGGAGTGCGCCCCGTAAGGAGAGCCAACCAGTGTGAAAAAAGCGCAGCCTGCCCAGGAATGGCGCTGCACACATGGAGAGCTGACGCAGCACAATGAGACAACAATAAGGGACACAGATCCCTGGTGCTGCTGACAGGAATACAAGCGGACACAGAACACACAGCAAATGGACACAGAGAGCAGACAACAGGAGAGGGAGGGGGTGGTGGAGGGGGGAAGGGGAGAGAAACAAAAATAAATCTTAAAAAAAAAAATTCAATTCAAGCTCACGGACCCCTGGTTAAGAACCCCTGCTCTTAAGCTTTTCTCCTTATCCAGGAAGCCCAAGGATCCAGAATTTGACCCAAGTCCATTGATTTGCCAATTAAAAAGTGGCTTTTCCTGAGAAAAGTCCTAGAAGCTACTATCCTAGGCAATCCTGTCTAGGCCTCCTTGGCCTTAGAAGACACTGGCTCCACCTGACTTTGCATGTTTGTGTGACTACTGGGGAGAGGAGTGTGTCTTGATCCTCAGAGAGGAAGAGGTTCCTGCCATAAGGCCACTTCACTTTCAGGAGCACAGGGGGAAACACCACCGGGCAGCTACACTACACCACACTAATGAACAGGGAAAAGAAATTCTTTAAACAGCTATCCAAAGTACTGTACCCATCTAAAGACGAAAGGATTGTTCTTATCAGCTATTGGAAGACTAGAGGGTATTATCTAGCCAGATACCTGGAGATGGGAAAGAGGTTAAGAATACCCAACACTGGACTAAAAGGATTTGTGGGAGGCTAGGCCCAAGCAATAGCCATTAATTGAAAGCACCAGAACCTATAAGGACTATTTTGGGTAGTGACACATTTCCAAGCTGTAGCTGTTCCTTTATCCTTGACTGTAGGACTTATAGTGTCCTAGAAAGAGTAGGTAGCCAGAGGGAAAGGCTTCTTCTGGAAATCTGGATGGTAGAGAGTGTTCTTATCAAAAGACACTAAGTATTACAGATGCTTCTAATGTCCTTTAGTCTCTTTCCATAAAAGGATAAAATACAGAAAGGTGCTGCTATCCCCCAGGACAGGAAAGGAAAGAAGGAATGGCATCTTGGTCCAAATAAATTCAGATACCTACGGTAGGTCGGAACTCTGGACAGACTAGACTTTAAAGTGGACCTGACAAAAAAATGAATAAATAAATGGAACTGATTTTCCTGTGCAAACCCTTTGTGATTCCATCTACATTTCCAGCCAGAATTTCTTGTAAGAAAGGACCTACTTAAGGAGAGAATGAGGAGTATATGTTTATTAGCGCCTATGAGAAGAATCTTCTAGAGCAGAGGTTAGCAAACATTTTCTGTAAAGGGCCAGTAAGTAAATATCTAAGACCCTGCAGTCCATACCATTTCTTTGTCAACTATTCAACTCTGCTGTAGCAAAGAACCATAGGCAATATGCAAATAAGTGAGCATGTCTGAGTTCCAATAAAACAATTTACAAAAACAGGCTGGATTTCACCCATAAACCATACACAGTTTGCTAATCTCTGTTCTAGAGTTTTAAGCCTCAATTGTAACATTTTAGGTTTTGAATTTTAACTATCTGTATCTTTTGACATGAAGCAGCCAAAGCTGTCTCTGGCTCATAGTTTTACTGATCATGCCCACGACCACGACGGCGCCATGCCAGCTAAACACCTGCCACCATTTCAGGCAGCATCCTAGGAAGCACAACAAATGGACTGCCTTTAGTTGTGATTTTTTATAAAGTGTTTAAAATATGCTTCGAAATCTAAAATATTGCCATTACTAAGAAAATCCTTTTCAAAATTCCGTATACTCCACTTTTGTGTCTCCAACTTATCAGCAGGTGAGCAGGTGCCCTGCATGGACCAGTGTTGAACCCTGCTCCTAACCTTCTGACCACGGGTGAGTGTATTCCCCCCCACCCAAAGTCTATGACCCATACCAGTAAGTCTACCCCCTGTGCCCCCAATCCAAATAAATTTCATACAGGGTAAATAAAAACAACTACATAAAAAACACTGCCATACCTTGAGTGACTGTCTTTTTGTTACATAATTTTCTGAATGAAGTAACTTCTCATATTCACTGAAGAACTAAGAGATAAGAAAATACATCTCAGGGTTATTAAAAAAAAAAAAAAAGACTGGTAGAATACGTTTTATAAAACTTGAGTACAAATCTTGAATATACCATAAAGGCCAATAGTTGCCCATGCTCTCCTACTCCCCTACTCTTGTCTGTTTCGTACACATCTTCTGGTGTGTGCAGAGCACCCAGAGGGTGACACCCTCAAAGTATTGCTCATCTGTCACCTCCATGAAGAGGACCCATGGGACTTATTCCCTCCCAGCTCTAGTCAGATTTAGAGACAGCTCAAATCTGGTGCTCTTTTGTCACCCCAGACTTCATATGCACAAAACATAACTCCCTTTCCTCCCACCTTTTCCCATTTTTAAGTCAGCTCTCATTTCTTTGTATTAAATTAGAAAATTGCTACTTTTTACAGATGAGAACTTGACTAGTTTGAAATACAACCACCATGGAAAAGTGACTGGTTCTATCATTGCATCAAGCAAGGAGAGAATAATATAATTAGAAGTTAAGAGAGGAGAAATTCAGTGTTGGGTTAAACACTTAGATGTCCTAGAGAAGGTAGGACTTCAGCTCAGATTTGAAGAATGGGAGAGGTTTTGTTTAGAAATGCGGGGAAGAAAGATATTCTTGGGGAATAAAAAGGGATGGATATAACCTGGGAGAATGTGAAAAGCTGCAGATCAACAAGAATAGTGGCATAGGAGAGATAGGCAGAGAAGCCCGATTAAAGCAGGGAAGGAGGAAATGGGAAGTGAGGGACACACAATTAGCCAAGGCTACAGTTGCTGAGGAGTTTGATTGTGAAAGGAAGAGAAAGGCTGTTAGCCAGCTTTGTAGTACTAGCATGATTCTGTTGGTCACTGATGCTTTACTGAGACTTTTATTGGTTTTGGTAGGGTTGGAAGATTTACCATTTGAACTTGCTAAGATTACCTTATGCTTATGCTTTATGGTTGGTCCTTAACTATTAATCTGTGGTTTAAAGCAGGAATTGGCCAGAAGAACAACAGGTGATGTCCTTGTTTTGTAAATAAAGCTCTACTGGAATACAGCCACACTCGTTTATGCATTGTCTTATGGCTGTTTTCATGCTATAACAAGACCATATGTTATAACAAGACCATATTTATTGTGTGGCCCTTTACAAAAAAAGGTTTGCTGACCTTTGGTTTAGAACAAAGCTGTAGTGCTTGTAGGTACCTTCTTGTTTTACCTCTAGGCAGAAGTGGGGTAGCTACCTGTTTACTGTCCAAGCAGGTTAGATTTCTTTCTTCTAAGAAAAGGATGTTAACCCTAGTTTCTCCTCAAATGATCATCAAATTGATGATCAAAACAACTGGACCTGCCTTTAATCAGTAATCTGGGATTATCTACATCTCAAGTTTTTGACAGAAAACACAATTGAAAATTTTCTGCTACATAATTCTTAAGATAAATTTGGTTACAAGTAATCATTTTCATGGAGAACTGCTTGAGGAGTATTTAGGTAGTCCATGCCTTTCTCCAGACAAGTTAGAGTCCCCCAATTTAGGAATAAAGGTTTAGGTCAGACAGAGGATAGGCAATAAACCCAAATTCCCATTTTGGTTCCTAAAGATTTGCTCTCAGGGAACTGGATTTAGTTTGGCATTTTTGTCCTACCGAGCTACCCTGGATAACTGTATATGCTATGTTACACTGGCAATGCCATTCCCCTTTATGAATGTCAGCGGGAGAAATCTGTCTCAGGTCCCATTGCTAGAAATGCTGTTTCTTTTGAGCAGTTAATACATATTTTATTTTATAGTTAAGTTATTGTGACCTTTTCATTTATTTTGTGTCAATCACCTCACCTTTATTTAAGCACCCATATTCTCTCACTTTTTTTGCCCCTCCCAAAGATGCGACTGCACTGTACGTGTTTGTTAGCTGGCACGAATAAAATTTTAAAAAATGTCTGTAACCAATGTCATTCATTAATACATGTAGGAAATGATTTTACAGCAAAATTAAATGAATTTCACTGCCTGCAGTTGTTTCTTGCAAATTAGTCTACATCTTTGATTGTCTTTATATGAAGATATAGGTGTATTTGAAAATCTTTGAAACCATGTGCCAATAGTAATAAATTGCTAACGTTTATTAAATGTTTACTATGTTTCAGGTTGTACACACACTTTACACACACATTCTCATTTAATCCTCACAACAACCCTAGGAGACAGGTACTGTTAGGAAACTTAAGTTAATGATGCTAAGGGTAAATGCGGCAATTGCCTGAGGTCTCATTAGCATGTTGTGGGGCTGGGACTTGAAACAAGACTCTAGTTAGTCTGATGCCAAAGTACATGCTTCTAGCTACTCTAAGAAGACACTGAAGAAAATGACATTGCTCCCATTTTAAATCAACATACATACAAAAACAAACACACCCATATCTAAACACACATGGGTAGAAATAAAAATAAATGACTAGCAATGGATAAGCCATTCTGGAGGCTGTGAAGAACTTACTATGTACTCGGCATTGTGTTGTGATGCCATTAAAGTGCAACGTGAAGCAGGGGAGGAAAGAACACAAAGGAATTGGAATGCATAGATTTTGGCCTCCAAGAATCACATAATCTACTTGAACAGCAAAGTGAACAACGAAGTATTAACAATACTGAGGATTTCAGAAATTCAAACAGCTAGTGGACAAATAAAAACCTAAGCCAAATCTTGTGGGATAGAAAGGAATTTTTAAGTGGATTTTTATTATTATAAATTCTTTAAGAGTATTTCTCAGATCTTGGACAGTATTAAAGTTACAATACTATTGCATAGAAAGTGCTTATGGGTATTTTGGGATTCATGAAAAAGGTACAACTGGTGCATGGTTGAAGAGATCATTCTGATTTGACGCTGTAGCCCTGGAAGGTTGTTGTGAGGATCAAAGGAAATCAAATCTATCAAAGCACTCTGAGATCATTTACAAATCTCTGGGGCATCATTATCAGAAGTCCAACATCGACTCGGAGCTGGAAGGGACCTTACCGATGAGCTAGTCCAATCCCCTCATCTTACAAACAAGGACTGACTTCTAAGTCCCAAAGCGGTTAACTGCCTTGGTCATGGCCACAAAGTAGTTAGCAGCAGAGCAGAAGCAGAACCCGGAGTCCTGCCTCCTCTAGTCTAGTGCTCTTCTCATCCTATTAGCTGCTGCCTCCCTCTCTCTCTATGTGTAAGCAGCAGGAATGTGGAGCAACTGATGGAAAAGGAAGGAAAAGTTAAACGTCAGATAATAATTTTCCTTTTATCTTAACTGTATTATCATTCAGCAGCAAAATGCCTTATTTTATTCTTCCTAAATAAGAAAAGATGCAAAGGGCAGTGTGCAATCAAAAAGATCATGTTCCACTTCTGACTGGCTAACACTATACACCATTTCAACAGAAAAACAATTACTGCACCATTTAAAAACATATGCAAAATAAATATCCTGGTATGAAACCTAATTTAAATCTTTTGTTTCTGAAAACTTACAATTTGCTATTTTAAAATAATATTTCATATACTTACCCTATCATAATGCTGTTCCAAAAATTCTGCACTGAGCAACTTATGTCTCGTAAGTAAATCCTAGAAAAAGAATGTATGCGATTTTTAGTTACTCTTTTTCAAAAATGAGTTCTAAAACATTCCATGCCATTTTACCTGATAAAAGTTCTTATTAAACATCTTGGCACAAATTTTACTGAAAATGATTTTTATATGAGCAACTAAAATCATTCATTTAAAATTTTGATTCAATCAGTATCTACCGCTTTTAGAAACAGAAATGAAAAAAACCAAACATACAAGGCAATGGAGAAATAAACTTTAAAAAGTGTGTGTGTGGAGGGGTGGGGGATGAGGAGCTGAAGGTAAGTGGTTGCGGAAAAACATCAAATAGAAGAACACTATGCCGATTTAGGGGTCCTGGTAGAAAAAGGAAATTTTTATAAATCACACTGGAGGTCCCAATTTCTTCTTCCTAAATGAAATGTAATTATTTTTGTCAGAGGTAGGATATGTTTTTAAAGCTCCATCTTATTATATACATTAGCTTTTAAGTAAGCAGAAAAATGCTGCAAAAATGCAGAATTAAAAATTACTTTGACCTTTAGTCCAATTCTGCATTACAGAGCTAATGCTTTGCTCCAGGGCTTTCTCAAAGACTAGCTCAAAGATCATTCATTCAGAGTACCCTACGTTCCAGGTAAAGTTCTAGGTGCTAGGGCTATAAAGGCCAAAAGACATGGCCCCTGACTTTGAGGACCTAGAAGACAGCACTGGATTAGCCATGGTCTCACAAGGGAGGAAAGAAAATGGGAACATGTGACAGCAGGAGTGGTTGCACAATATTTGATGAATTAATAAAGTTCCCTTTAGAGCCATCTACTACAGAGATGGTGCCAATAAACCTCTTTCTCTAAACCAACTTTTCTTAATTTGTTTTCTTTTCTGTTTTTGTTTAAAGGTGAACCATGTTACAATGAACCAGTGTCTCCTGAAGTGTGTCCGAGTCTAACACTGACATCGAGATATGCTCCAAGAAACTTTCCACAGTAAGACAAATATGGAAAGTGCTACAGCTCTAGTTCCCTCTGGAGAGCCATCAGGTCTCTGAGAGGTTCTGCATGGAGCGCTCTCCCCTCTCCTTCTCTCCCCCCCACTTAACTTTCTATTAACAGCTTCCCTGAAAGGTCCTCCCACAGGCTTTCCTCTGCCTAATTACCCGATTCATCCCTCAGGTCTCAGGTCTCGACTCAAACATCACTTCTCTAGGAACCCTTCAGATTGGTTACTAGCACCAAAGCACTGGGCACAGTTGTGACTTTATATCTGTTTGTGGGATAGTTTGATTAATGTCTCTTTTCCACTAGGTTGTGGGTTCCATAAATGGAGGAGTCATCTCAATTTTTACTAACCTTTGTTGTTTTTTTTGTGTCTTTATTTTTTAAATATTATATTCCAAAAATATGAGGTCCCCATATACCCCCCACCCCCCTCAACCCACTCCTCCCCCCATAACAACAATCTCCTCCATCATCATGAGACATTCACTGCACTTGGTGAACACATCTCAGAGCACTGCTGCACCTCATGGTCAATGTTCCACATCATAGTCTACATTCTACTATGTTCCACCCAGTGGGCCACGGGAGGACATACAATGAACTGTCCCTACAGCATCACCCAGGACAACTTCAAGTCCCGAAAACTAACCTTTGAACCCCCAGCACCTATGTACTGCCATAGCACATAGTAAAAGCTTGATAAACACGTAGGCAAATAAATGAACAAAAATCAGAGAACATGTTTGGGAAAACATCACATTAAGCAATCTTCAAAGTCTGTTTTTAAGAAAGCTTCTAGCCCATTACAAAGATTTAGTTATTTAAATAGTTGAACAGGGTATGCACCATCTGTCCAGATTATAACAAGGATGACGAGGTAGGACTACCCTTTTTTCCCAACCCCCACTTTGGGGAGTGAATAGGCAAACTTAGAAAACCTGGAGTTATTTTGTGTATCCTCAAGAGTCTAGCAGAAGTCTTAATGAAGGATTCCCTATATGGGAAAAAAAAGATAAAAGTGGCAGAAAAATTTCTATCATCTTAGTAGATGGCCCATCGAGTCAAATGCAAGGGAGAGAGAAACATGAAAACTTTAAGGGGAATATATCCAGCACAGAAGGCATTCAGCACATGTTAGAGAGCACTCAGCATCTTTGTTTACAGCAGGTTTCCTTCCCCCTGCCATAAACAATCCTGGTCACATAAATAACCCTGATCATAGGGCCAGGGTTTGTCTGTATGGCTCACTGCCAAATCCCTAGCACCTAAACAACAGTGCTTGATACAGGGCAAGCATTCAGGATGGTTGAATGAATTGGATGAACAGATGAATAAGTGAATTAAGGGATTAATGTGTCATGATCCGTTTGAGACTTTTTTTTTTTTTTTTTGGCTCAATCAATTCTCTGGAGGCCAACATGAAGAAATACAGGGGAGAGGAACTCACCACCACTCACTGTACTGTCACAACCTGATGAAGGAGAATGCCAAAGAAGTGCTGAACGATGCTGGCTCTTAACTAGGGTTGGATTTTTAGTAACAGGTAGAAGGTATCTACTCCATAAAGCCAAGGTCCTATAGGTATAAACACACTGTTCAACAAATTTTTACTGAAGGTTTGAGTAAGGTGACTATTTACTCTGAAGGATGTATGTCAAGTAGGAGCAAAGAAGCTCACAGTAGTTGGGCTAGACATAAGAAGGGGGATCTCTCCATTTAGGAGAAAGTCTCCTGGTTATTATATCATTTAAGGAGACCAGGAAGCTCAGGAAACTCTCATTACTTTTGATGCTTGTATCTAAGAATCAAATTTAAATGGCCTTGGAGTAGGAGAGAGGAAAAGGGACGGTGAGACTGCAGAAGTAGAAGCTGGATCCCAAGGCTTGGCAGGGTAAGAGTCCTTTGTTAAGTAGAGTCACTGCAGGGCCTGAAGGGTAAAACATTGGTAGGAAAGAGGCTGCTAAGAAGGGATACAGAGAAAAGGCTAACAACTAAGCTGGGAAAGGAGAAGGTGGGACTTGGGCAGTACCACTTTCTACTGAGAAATGAGAAGGATCTTAGTCCAGGGGCTGGGCTAAAAGCTTTGGAGAGTAAAAAGTATTAACCAAATTGGACAGAAAATGAAGAGAAAAGATTAAGCTGTCAGTATCTGATCAGAGAGACACGAAATTATTATAAAAGGGTGCATGTAATATCAGACCAGCAGAGTCACTAGGTCAGTCAGCAGAGAGGGAGAAGGAGAGGATTTCTATCTCCCACCTATCTGAATTCTAGTATTTCCAAGGTCCTGGTATAACCTGGAGAAAAGTCAGGGCTCATATCCCAAGTCCAACAGATTGAATAGCCAAGTTTTTGGGTGGGCTGAATAAACAAAAAACCGAAAGCAAAAACCCCTCCTAAATGTTTTGTGAGTTTGGGTCTCAAACATCAAGGGACAAAGACATCCCCAAACCCCTGAAGAAATACTGCTAACCCGAGGGGCAGATTTTCAAAGAGCTGGGACAAGTCACCTGGCCCAATTTCCTACTTGACGTTTGACTCTATGCCCAAGGTCAATGAAGTCAATTCTTCCAAATGAATGGTATACCATTGGAACTCTTAAAGAGTTAGGAAGTCTCTCTGTGTCCAGATTATTTCAAAAAAACATCAGAGCCATCAGAAGTACATTTAATTCATTTGCTGTAGGACCCACTTTCAAACACAAGTGGTGTTCTCATGGCAAGTCTCTACTGAGTCTTCTCTTCTCCAGGCTAAATATATGCAGTTCCCTTTAACCACTACTACAGTGACAGGGTTCTGAGTTCCTCTCACTTTCTACTGTCTTCTGAAAGTCACCCATTTGTCTATGTGCCTCTCAAAGTGTAGGGCCTGGAAGGTAACACACATATGTGTTGTTACCTGATCAGTTTACAGTGGAGTGAGTCCATCAATCAACTCCCAAGATTACATACTATATGTTCACATGTAGCTTTGGGGGTAGCAGCAGCATCCTGTTTAATTTTACTGGATATATACACAGCCTTTGCTTACTCAGTGTGACTCACTCTGTAGTCAAGATTGGCTGGGTTCATATTCTGGCTCCCTCATTTTTCTGTCTGACTTTACTCAACATCTCTAAACTTCAGTTTCCACATCTTTCCACATCTCTAATGGAGAAAACATTTCCTTTATAGGGCTGTTTGAATACCCCACAGAATTATCTCCATTTCAGTAGTTATTAACTATTATCATGACACTCTATTCCCTCATCCCATATTTATACAGTTGTGTCCTCATGTGGGAGGCCTCAGCTATGCATTATTTAACTTTATCCTGTTTCTATTCTGGCCTCTGGATCTTTATGAATCCTTACTTTAGGATCCACTGTCATCTGCTATCTTTTCCATCATGGTTATCACTTATATCACCTACACACAGTTGATAAGTATGCCATGCCACCCTTTAACATTTTACTAAAAAATGTTTCAATGGGACAGGGCTGACTAGAGACAAAGCCCAGTAGTAACCTACTAAAACTTCTCTCGAGTGATGGCAACCCATTTGCCAGCACCTGTGGACATAGGACTCAATTAGTTATAAATCCACTATCCTAAAATTCCATCTATCTTATATTTTTCCATCACAGTGTATTTGTATACTTATTCCATGTCTAGCATTTCTCACTGTCATAAGAGAATAATTAATAGCAACTATTTATTGTACACATACTATAAAGAAGCAAAATAATTCTGACACACCAGTATTATTATAATTTACAGATGAGGAAACTGAAGTTAAACCAGCAGCTCAGCTGGGATTTGGACCCAGTCAGCCATACTTTTAACCACCCTGACCTATTGGCATCTATGAGATTGGTATGACTGGACTTACTATTAGTGAACAATGCTGTTGAAGTATATGGTTTCCTTTCCAAAAGGCTCAGAAATCCTCTTTGAGATATACATTCTAGAACCTTATACAGGATTAACATCAAGTTCCAAGCTCTACCACTGTCTCTGGGGAATCTACCTTCTGTAACTCTGGAAAATTGGAAATGTATTTGTTGACCTTCTGATGCCTCTGCCCATTGCTGTAATTCCTAAAAAAACAAAACAAAACAAAACAAAAAACCAGAAATATTTGGCCATCTAATTTTACTATCTTAGTACACATTCATTGTAGTTAAGAATCGTGGAATCATTTAGGGCAGTAATTTTAATTTTCTATAAAGACTCAGCACTTGTTCCAGGCGCTTTTAAATCCAGGGTTATGGGTGAGTCACATTTATTTGAAAATTTTTGTGAGTAAAGAGCATTTTCTGGAGAGATGGCTCTTCTCGCATTCTTAAAGGATGGCAGGAACCCCGGTTCTATCTACTTTCCCATGATAAAAATATAATTCTTGGGAAGCGGATGTGGCTCTAGCAAATGAGCTCCTGCCTACCACGTGGGAGGTCCGAGGTTTGGTTCTAGTGCCTCCTAAAGATGATGAGCAAGAAGACAGGAAGCTGACGTGATGGGCAGGTGCGCAAACTGATGCAACAAGCTGATGCAACAAGAGACAGGAGAAAAATATAATGAGAGACACAATAAAGCAGGGAGCAGAGGTGCCTCCGGCCATTAGGCACCTCCCTCCCACGTCAGAGGTCCTGGGTTTGGCTCCCGGTGCCTCTTGAAAAGAAGACCAGCACACAAGAGACAGATATAACAAATGCAAACAATGAGGGGATGGGAAGAAATAAATAAATTAAAAAAAAAAAAATTCTCTACAAAGAGGACAAAATCAATCAGGAGATGAACAGCTCCTCTTCCATCCCCATCAACACCTTTGGAGGAAAGCTGTGAAAGCTGGGAGATTATCCCTTCTCATCTTTCTCCTTGCTCTGACATAGTTTCTTTTAGGGATGGAAAGCAGTTTTGGTTTGCTTGGTAGTTTAGCCATCCTGAGGGATGGGTCTGCTCTCTTCTCATATATTGTCTTGGTTATGATCTACTGCACTTTGTTTCCTGGAGGGCTCTGTTCAGATGCCTCTTTATTAGCTTGCCCTTCTATGTAATCAGGATCATCTGAGAGACAGAAGCCAAATTAGGTTCTCAACACTTTCTTCTAGAGCTCATGCCTTAGAAACCTAAGCTCTTTCGTAAAGTCGCCCCTTTTCAAGTGGAGACTACCTGCCTGGCTCTGCCCAGTTTTTTCCTCTGTGGCACCTAGACCGCACAGGGTTACTTTTTCCACAATAATTTCATTAACACCATTTTTTCTGTGTTGAGAATTTAATTCAAAGAAGCAACTCTAATTGACATGAGCAAGGCCATTCACAACTGTCAGACACTGTAAATCACATTTCCAGCAGAGTTGACACATTTCCTTCACCTTGTGGCCAGTTTTGCCATCTCTGTCAGGAGCACATCGTCCATGCCCTCCACCTGGTCAGGCAGCCTGCGTGCTTCCTCCCACACCACAGCTGCTCCTCTCTCCTCTGACTTCCTCATGCTCCCCAGACTGTTTCTACTATTGGGCTTATGACTGTCCTTCCACACAAGTGTATGTCTTCTTGACATCAGTGCCACCACACACATCCCTTCGTAACAGATCTGTAGCTTCTGAGTGGGTATTTCCTCTCCTCCACATATTCTAATCACGAGTCCTATGCCTCCAAGTTCAGTGAGACCTACGACGCCATATTTACCACTCTGTGCTATAATCTCAAATTCACTTTTGCTTAGCACATTAATAGTTGAGGTCTTACCTTAAGCTTTGGACACTCTCTGTAATGCTTCAGAAAAGCCCATACCTCTCACACCATGACCGTATCCTCATTCAATGAGAAGCCCTCATAGCCAGGTTCCTAGGCTTTCATCCTATTTTAAGGGCTCCTCTTTTACCCAGAGACCAGGATGTGTGCTCATTATGTCAGGGACGCATTTAAAGTTATAAAACTGAGCTCTCACAAGAAAAATGGCCACTCCTCAATGTTCATGATTTCTGAGCACAGCAGTTTCCACGTCCATATACCACATTTTGATTGAACAGTAGTTCTAAGTATTCATTTATAAGGTCTGTGAGGATCAGACATTTTATATAAGGGAATATAGCATATAAAGGCTTGTCCTCATTGCCATTATTTTAAAAATTAATAGATTATTACTTTATTTATATGCCTTGGACAAGACAGAACCTTGGAATTAAAAACAAAGTTTGCATGTTGTACAGTGGAGTCACATAATATGTGCATTTAATTTATACAGCTCAAGGAAGACGAAGGATAATGTGAAAATCCCCCTGCTACCCCTCCCCCCAAATTTAATATTAATAAATATGCTCTGGTATAAGCAAGAGATGATATGAATTCACTGTTCCTGTGAGCTGGTGCTCCTGTGAGCTGGTCACCATGCGGACACCTCTGTTCTGAAAAGAGTTTTTATAATGACCTATATATATGAAAACAACAAGGTCCCAAAGCAGAAGCTAATTACTTCATCTCGTGCTCAACCAAAGAAACTGTGCCAATATTTCTAAATATTAAACAGGAGTATATTTAGAACTAAATAGTGTTCTAAAACAGGAGAAACACCTGGTTGTTAGACTTACCATATATCTGTATACTGTACTTAATGGGTAATTTAACAGATTTTTAAACCATAATTTTGACCATACAGGACTTGTGTCCTTTAGACAAACTTTAGAACCTGATATCTCCACACCATTTATGACATGACTCTTGGATATATAACTTAAGTCAAACAGATACATATCTTCTCTTTTCCCACTAGAGGGCAGCAGTGTATATCAAGTATTTTTAGAAGTCTAGTTTCTGTATTTTTACCTTGAATGTGGCAAAGGCATCTGAAGCTATGTCAAATGTTGACATTTCGACGTATCTGAAGAAATCATAAAACTGTTCTGACCACAAAATGATTTTTGCAAGTGGTTCATGTCTGATGCATTCTCTTAACATTATTCCACAATTTAGAGCTATTTCTGGAGATTCATACCTACAAAAGGGGAAAAACAAATATGATTGTTCCTTTAAAGCTTCAACTCCAGACACTTCAAAAATTGTTAGAAGAGGAAGTTTTCAGACATGTTCTAAGTGACTATGGTAAACTACAGCAGGCTACAAAAGGCATTTCTCTCAGAATGGAACTTGAGCTTAGATGAATCTCCTCTAGAATGTGCACACACACACACAATAGCTGGTGATGAACGCTTTAACCCAAAGAAAATTAAGAGCCATGAGAGTAATTATGTCACAAAAGGTCACTGCTTAAGCTAAAAGATTTGGAAAGAAGTGTGTAGGAATGCACCACTCCATTTGGGATTAGTTTTCCGTGTGGGGCTTTTTAAAAAATTATTTCAAATTTTTATTCTAGTAACATATACAGACTAAAATTTCCCCCTTTTAAAATATTCAAACATACAATCCATGGTGCCAGTTACATTCACAATGTTGTGCTACCATCACCACCATCTACTATCAAAACTTCCCATCACCCCAAATAGAAATTTTGTACCACTTAAGCATTAACTACCCATTCCCTACCACCCCATGGCCCCTGGTAACCTGTATTCTCATATCTGACTCTATGAATTTGCTTAATCTAATTATTTCATATCAGTCAGATCATACAATATTTATTCTTTTGTGTCTAGCTTATTTGACCCAACATGTTGTTGCATGTATCAGAACTTCATTCCTTTTTATGGCTGAGTGAAAACACTCCATTGTATATATTTATCACATTATGTTTATCCATTCAGCAGTTGATAAGACAGATGGGTTGATTCCAGGTTTTGGTAATCGTGAATAATGCCACTATGAACTAAAAGCTGAATCAAAAACTAGTAACTTTGCTTTAAATTTATAAAACATTTAAAAATATTTTTCCAAATTCAGAAATTCATACTATCTACATTGACCTACCAAATGCACAGCATGTAAACTTTGTTGTTTCAATTCAATATTCTAAAATAGTACTTTTAAGACTCTAGGCAACATGCGCAACTACCACTAAATTTGAAGCCCTGTCCTGAGGGCCTCCATCCAGGAGAGCCCCCAGCGCCCTCAGCCAGTCCTCCACACACAGCCTGCCCTCCCCACCCACGGCAGCAGCTCTCACCACCTCCTTTGCTGCAATCAGAATGAAAGCCTAGTTTTCTTCTCAGAAGTGTAACTTCCCATTCCCATCCGTGTGGTCTTTTCCCTTCTGATCCGCACCAAGCCTCTCTTCTCAAATACACCCTCCTTTTTTCTTCTTTCTTTAGATCTGTATTCATTTACTTTGTTTTTGTTTCTTTCCCACTCACATTCTCTGCTGATTTCTTGCATTTGAATTCCAACTCCCAACATTCTGATAAAAGAACTAATTGGCCAGTAGAGACCTCCTCCTGGCTAAAACAAATGATATTTTTTCCTAACATTGGTTCTTCTACTTACTTAGTGCCCTGACAGCTTGGATGGGAGGGAGGAAGGAAAAAACCAATGATCCAACACTCTCCCAGTTCTCCCTTTTACCCCTCCAACTTCCTATTTCTTGCCTGGTTCTGGTCTTTCTTCTGTTGCCTCCAACCTGCTAATGAAAGTCCATACAATCTCATGGTTCCCACTATGACTACTGAATATCCCCCCTGCCACCAACAAGTCTACTCCTGCACTAGTCATGCATTTTCTGTTGCTTCTGAACTGCTCGAGTTTTTAAAAATTCAACATGCCTAAAATCAAATCTCATTTCCTTCCACAAAACAGCCCCCCTCCCTTGCTTCCTCATTTCTATAATTTGGCATTGTTATTTTGTTTCAGGTAACCAGGGTCAAAACCAGTTCCAACAGAACTTTCTGTGATGATGGTAATGTTCTCTATCGGTGCTATCCAATATGGTAGCCACTAGCCATATGTGGCTACTCAGATTACTTGAAATCTGGGTAGGGTGGCTGAGAGACTGAATTTTAAATTTTATTTAATTTGAACTTTAAAAGGAGGTAAGCAGCTACTATACTGAACAGCATAGTTGTAACCTCCCTCTCTTTAATCTACTCAAATCTTCCCATCTTCAGTGTTACCAGTCTTTTAGTACTTCTTTGGAAATACCTTAGTTTCATTTCCTTCTCTCCATTCATACTGTTGCTTTAACTCATACCTAGAGAACTATACTGCCTCCTAACCAGACACTCCTAACCGGTGTGTCTGTCCAAGTTATATCCAACAAACAGGTATATCAATAGCATTTCCAGTTTATGAGCATAAAATGCTTTCTTCTTACTAATCAAACAAAGGCAAACTTCCAGGCTTGCAGTGTTCCCCTATTCCTCTGGCACATCAACTCCCATTCTGATATCAAACTTCCACACCACCTTCTTGTTGCCAATCATAAAATGTTCATTCCTCCCCTGTACCTTTTCTCCTCAGGGACATGCCATTAGGATATCCTCTTTTTCTGCTTTGCAAATTCTAAACCATCTGGCACTTCAATTTAAGTCCAATCTCTTTTACCAAATCTTGATTTGACCTAATCCCCACCCCACCCCCAAAATCTTGTAGTACAAATTTATCATCTTGCAGTATTATCCTTTTGTTGTGCATATTATCATCATAGATCCTCAACAAGGTCGATGCAACATTCCTCTTTATCGGTATGACATCCAGAATACTGACTGGTTTTTAGATGATTAAAATGTCTGCTCACAAAATGTCTGATCATACAATTCATATTTGCTGATCTTTGAAAGGCAGGAGAGTAGAAGGACAAGGGTAAAGACAGTTTAGTACAACGAGTTAGGCAGGTTTTGGTGGAAGTTTATCAAGTTTGTTTTAAATGACCAAACAATAAACCAGTGAGAATGAGGCAAACAGCTATGCTGTACAACCTGTTAGCACTGGAGTGGAGAGCAAATTAACATTTAAATTGCCAGTTAAAAATTTAACCTCTAAAAGCCATCTACTACTAGCAAGAAGACTACTTTCAAGTGCACACTAATACTGGCAGCATAACCCGACGATATATCTAACATCAAAGTATTTATTACCTAAGCAGATACTCACACTGTTAATGTTAGTAGTCTAAACTAATTAATCGATGAAAGTACAAAATCTTAAAAGGCAGATTCCTTGAGGAACTAGCTGTTTCCATGTCCGAGGTAGGAAGTATACAACATGAGCAAGGAAGTTATCAAAGTAAGGAAAACTATTAAAGAATACTGGGGTCCTGCCAAAAAGATACAGGAACCAACTTGAAGGAGCTTCCAACTAGAAAGACATAAAAAAGTATGACTGCAGGGGAGCATGCGTAGCTCAGTGCTTGAGCACCTGCCTCCCATGTATAAGGTCCCGAGTTCAATCTACAGTACCTCCTTAAAAATTTCTGAAAAGTATTGCAATGGATCGAGACACATCAAATACATATTTTCAACAAAACCAAAAACTTTAGGCTCACAACGATGCTTACCACCACATCATACTCATTAGTCATTTATGCATGTTGTTAGGGCTCCAACAGATTATACTAAAAATTGATAGAGGGAACAAATAAAACATTTATTGTGTCTTTCCCATAGAGATATTTTCAGATAGCTAAACATTAATGGGAAAAGGTTGTTCTTTACAGAAAACTACTATATAAGGAAGGAAGAACAGAATTAGGTAGGAAACTGCCATTCAGAATCTAGAGGATGATCCTCAATGAATTAAAAAACACTACGTGAAAGGTCAAAGGGGAACTTTATAACGTATAGATTAAGCTGGCAATACCAAAATCCACTGATCAATCTAAACATTACTAAAGTGGGACAACCAGTTACAATAAGCAGTACACAGCACAGACCATGAAGAATTCTTGCCTCCTAAATTGAATCAGAATCTATTCAAACCTCTAGATCTAATCACCAATATAAAGGGAAAAGGGGATTTAAAAAAACATGTTAAATAAAACCACAGGGATACAAATCCAAAATATAGGATTTTTCTGCATAATAACTGATGCAGTTGCTTCAACAAATAAATGACATAAATCAGTGGGAAAAAGGTGGACAGGAACTACTACAGATTTTAAAAGAGAATGAAGAGCTTTATCAACCAAATCCAGTTTATGGACTCTGCTTTAAACAAACTAACATAAAATGACATTTTTGTGAAAATCAAGGAAATCAGAAAATTGAGCATTAGGTACTATTAGGGTAGTAAATGGTACTGTGACTGTGTATTTTTTTCTTGAACCCTCTAATGCACTGTGTATTAAGAATGCATACTGAGGTGATATTATGTGTAAGGAGTTAAAAGCAAGGAATAGATGAAATAAGAATGACAGATTATTAGTAATTGTTGAAGTTGGGTGACAAGACAAAAGGGATTTATCATATTGGTTCTTCTAGTTTTAATTATAATTTCCATGATAAAGGCTAGAAAGGGTGGGGGTGGAGTGGGGGTTGGATCCCAACACCAGTTGCATTTTCCATATGCCTCCTCTCCTCCCTGGCTGAGGTTTCTGCTCTGGCTAGCTCAGATGAAAGCTTAAACCTTTTTCTTTAAATAGTACCTCAAAAGTCTTACTTAACATGATGTTTAACAATGTTCACATCATACCCCTGGCTATTCTAAAGTGAAAGCTTAGGCAGAGTTGACTAACCAGTTGACTGGTTTCTATGGAACAGGGAAGTATTATCTTTAAAAATATACAAGGCATCTAGAAGCTGCTCTACAGTACCAAAATTTCATAAATTTCAGACTACTCATTAAATGTTTACACATGCAATTCTGGATTGATACAACAAAATGAGATGCCAAAACTTTTGTATGACAACATCTGAAGAAGCCACATGGACGGTTAGGAATAGGAAAAAAGAAGAGAATGCTGGCATGCAACACATGCACTGACTCACACTTTGTCTGAACAAGTTTGAACTTGGAGAAAGTGTTAAGCCACAGAGAGATGAATTAAGAGTGAGGCAAGCTATAAAGCTAGTGGGTAGGAGAGCAAGTCGATTCACGCCAACCGCCATGCCAATAACACACTTGCACATCAATTTAACAGAACAACACAAATAAATGCTGAGACAAATAGATATACACCATACCCAGAGCTGGCAAACAACTCTGGTGTGGAACAACATGAGGTTACCTTGCCAGGCAGGGAGGCTCAGTGATGAGAGAGAAGAGGACTTTTTTTTTTTTTTAAGTTTTAATTTTTAGGCTTTTTTGCCTTTGTTTGTTTTTTAAACTGACAGACTACCCAAACATAAATGCCTGCTTAGTCCAGCAGTAATTCCAGGAAGATGCACTGTGAATTACCAAATTAAGTGGGTTAGTGAATGGACACACACAGGTAAAAAAGCAAAGGCTACTGTATCAAAACATGTACTTTGTTGACTTACCTTAATAAAGCTAACCTAGCTGGCATCGTGCTCCATTTATATGGCAGCTTTTATTGCCTTACAGTGGGCATATATATCCAAAGAATATGTCTTAAATACATGATTTAACTGACAGTTTAATACAATTCAGCTTTTTTTAACTCTCAGAAAACAGAAATAAGGCCATGGACACTAATTTTTCCTTTCAGTCATGTATGACTTGTGAATTTTAAGGCTCACATGTACCTAATTTTAAACTCCCATTCATAGGGCATTTTCAAATTTAATTAAGCTCAAAGGTTGAATTTTAAGGAGGGAAGTATGTTCAAATTATATAGGAAAATGAGCTGATCAAACTCCAGAGAAAAAGCTTTCCCCACATTCACCATCCTGTTTTTGATCAAGGCAATCTTTTGTTTTACTTCTCATCTAAGAACATAAATTTTTATTACATTGTACATACCCTTTCAATAACATGAACAAAATATTCTGTTGGGTGCAGATGTATTCAACAGTAGGAGTTCTTGTACCAATTTGTCTTCTGAGAATATTGTTGAAAATTTGAGCCACGTCTTTTTTGCCCTATTAGGAACACAATCATTAAAATATTTACCTGACTAAACATCAAGATGCCCACTCGACTCCCCTCCCCCCAAATAAACTCGAAGGCATTGTATAGTTATATTGCTAGGACTGTACATCTGACTTTAAAATGTTCACAGACATTGACATTTTCTTATTTATTTATAACTCCAAATTTTTTACTAGTTTACTATTTTCAATGTGAACAATGTGTTGATAAAGTGAAATCCCACTACATTCCACAATTTTAACCTTTCAACACTTCCAATCATTTTGACTCATATATGAAAAAGCAAAACATTGCTATATGCTTACAATATACAGGTATCGGAATCTCACCCAAATGGACAAAGCAGCTTCATATAGGATGCTTATGTTGTAAAGAATACATATGCTTTCCTTTCATAGTGACAAAAGGGGTAAATTCTACTCTGCAAGTATAGTAAAAATGAAGGAATTATATAAGAAGCTTGGCTTTAATTGGAAGTAGACATATTCCCCTATTAAACAAGGTCTACTTAAGAAATACATTATATATATTAATAATGAAGATACTAAGAATCACATGATGCAGCCGAGTTCAGAGCTCAGAATTATACCACTGTACTGTACTCAACAAATAGATGGACATTTACAATCATGTGCAATTAATAAATTAATGAGAAATTAACTGAACTCCAAGAGATGTTTCAGAATGGCCACTAGTTATGATGGTGTCAAGCCCACAGGAGAGTGAGTGAAACCCCAGACTAAAGCACATGCAGAGAGATCATCCTGGGTCCTGTGCGAGGTTATGAGCAGGCATGGCAATTCCTAAGAATCAGTCTCAAGGACATACATTCTTTTAAATTGATGTCTCCCAGTTCCAAATGACTATAAAACTCAGTGTCCAGGTTGGGGGGCAGGGTGGGTAGAAGCTAATAAAAGAGAGACTAGCCCATCCCCCATTTCCCACAGGAAATAAAATTGTTGGAATTTGATACACTATTAAAAATACATGAAATCAGCTATATAAATGGAAATCTTCTAGTACTATTTGCTCTTCAGTAGGATAGAAATAAATTATTTTCTTGCTCCATAAAAATGATCAACACTATATTCAAGTAAACTACCAACCATACCCTTATTTCCCTTCCCCAAATTTAATCTGGTAACACATTTGTCATTTTCTCCCCTGAAAAATGCACCTGTCTTTCTGGCACCTGCACAGACATCCAATCACTCAGGCTGATAAAACACAAAGCTGATAAAACAAAGCGCATCCATGATGAAGAAAGAGTCAAAGAAAAGATTGCCCACAACCAAGCCGGAAATTTCTATTACCATATTTGCTGCCCAGATGGAGCAATTCCTTTATTCACACTAGCAGTGAGGACCATTAGTATTCCCACTGTTAAATCCACTAAATATTTGACGTGGCATGGTTCAGCTGTGTAAGCTTAGGCGATAATCTCAAATGCCTACCAGGGCTGGGCAGGAAATGCAAATGGGTACAGCAGGCTCTGAGAGAGAAAAGCTAGCCATACCATCTGCAGCAAACCCAAGTGTGGGTGCTCTGTGTCAAGGGGCAGTTGCTGCTCTGCTCCAGCTGAGGGCCACAGAGGACTAAAGTCTAAACATTGCCAGAGTCAAATTCTTCTTTAAGAAAAATCAGAAATTCAGAATTGTGTTATAAAATTTCCTATTAAATGTGTAATTTTTTAATTCAAAAATTGAAAAACACTGCTAAACAACAAAACACACGTGTGAGGCAGAAGTTTATAATCTCTACTATAATGAATTCTCAACAGGTACAATGAGTAGATGTAACTGGACAGTCAAGAGCCTGAGAGGAATCTTAAGATATTTCAAAGGAGAGAACAGATGGAAAAGAACTATGCATATGGTGGTGGTTTTGAAAATAAGCAATGGATTTCTTACCTCAAAGTCGATGAGCTGTAAATCAGCTACCAGCGTACTCAGGAGCCCACTGTTGTATAGTTCTTGAGCAAGTTGTGCCACTGCTTCTGTCTGTGGCTCTTTTTCATTCGTGCCATATAGGATTTCTTTCATGGCAACCAGATTTTTTGAAACTTCTTCTGTAGCCTGATTTGGGGTGGGGAGGGGGAGATATTGGGAGAGGGGAGAAAAACAATTCATTTTAAGAAACATAACATGCCTCTATCTATTAAAATACCTTCCTTCATATATTATAAACCTATGGAGACATGCACAAGACCCAAAGGTGAGCAAGCTCCACCCCTGTCCCCAGGAAATGAACAATGCCCATGTACACATAGAAGACAGACAAACATGCTCAACAGGAAAGGCTAGCATGTACACACTGAAAAATGTTTACATATGGTAGAAACAACAGGGAGAAAAGTTTACACGAGGGAGTGCAATTCATCCTCAAATGGGTGGCGGGTGGGGTTGGGAATATCATGGAAGAGGCAGCTGAGCCTGTCCTGCGAATGGATCGACAAGCAAATATTGGGGGAAAGTTATTTAGGGGTAAAGGAATGGCATGATCCAGGGATGAAGGAGATGAAGAAGCACAGAATATGACAGAGGAAAGTAGTAGAGGGGATAAAGGAGAGATGGTAAAAAGTGAAGCTAAAAAGCTATTGCAAAGCTAAGATGTCAGCAATAAACAAAAAGTCTCTGAAAAACAAGTTACTAAGATCTTCCATTTCAGGCCAAGTTAGAGGAACAGGGGCCAGATTAACCCCTGTACCTGCCCCCACCAAAAACAAAAACAAAAACAAAAACAAAACACTAAAAAGTAGGATAAAAGGAGTGAAGCACTAACTTTTAAAAATTGGACTTCAGGCCCCAACACAGGGAGGGGGAAGCCAGGCAGAATCAGTGGTCTCCATGAGTTGAAGGACCATGTGGGGAATCCGGGGGGGCCAAGATTATTAAAGTTCACAGGACAGAGTACCAGAGAGGAGAAACTGCACAGAATGAGTATGGGCAACCAGCACAGTCCCACTTCCAGCCTCAGTTATGCCTGGAAGGAAAGACCCGAGGCCAGGGAAAAGAACCACCTGGAAGGATTAGGAGAAACAGAACCATGGCACTCATACAGGCCTGGGGATAGTTTTTGTTCCCATCAGCCTAAAAGGAAAACTTCATAGTTACAGGGCATCAGAGTAGTCAGAAGAATTTTACCTCAGAAGACAAAATTAACCCTAGACTAAATCTGCTCTGGTACTGCCCAACAAAGCTTAAAAGCAAGCCTGGAAAGGATCAAAACTGGGAAACATGACCAATGATGAGGGGAAATATCCATCGACAAATCAGCAGAAACAGCCCTAGAAATGACACACATAATAGAAAAAGGACTTTAAAGTAGTTAGTAGAATTATATTCAGTATGTTCAAGAAGGTAGAAAAAAAGCATTTAGAAATAAAAATTACAATGTCTGAGATGAAAATTACACTGGACAGGATTAAGATTAAACACTGCAGAAGATTAATAAACTTGAAGACAAAGCAATAAAAACGATCCAAAATCAGAGAAAGAGTGCACGTGCATCAGTGAACTAAGGGATTTTAAGACGTTTAATATATGTGCAACTGCAGTCCCTGAAGGAGGGGGAAAGACAGACAAAATATTTGAAGAATATTTTATTTGGGTGGAAAGTTTCCAAAATTAATGGAAACTAATCTCACAGAATCAGGAGGTTCAAAAAATTTCAAAGCAGAAGAAACAGGAAGAAAACTACATTAAGACATGTAATCATCAAACTGCTTAATTCTGTGATAAAGAGAAAATCTTAAAAGTAGCCAGTGAAGAAGGAAAACGTACTACATACTAAAAATCAAAGAATGACAGCAGACGTCTTGACGCAAGCCAAAAGATGGTGGATGAACAACTTTAAAGTGCTGACAGGGGAAAAAAAAACAACCAAACCTGTCACCTTAGAATTCTACACCCAGGAAAAAAATTTTTTTTTAAAAAATGAAGGCAAAATAAAGACACAGAAAACATAAAGACGTAAAGACACAGAGAAGCTGGAAAAAAACCTGCATTATAGGAAATGATTAAGAAACTCTTACAGGCAGAAAGAAGGTGATTTAAGAGGAAGATCTATATATTCACAAAGAAATGAAGAGCCCTGGAGATGGCAAACATGTAAGCAAATATAAAATATAAAAGTTCTGTTCTCTGAGGCCCACACTAGTATATCCAACTGCTTACTTGAAATGTTTCCACTTGGATGGCACACTGTATCTCAAACCTAACACATCTAAAACAGAACTCATGACCTTGCTCCACTGCCTAGTATTTTTCCTCTATTTCCTATTTTAGGGAATGCTACCGTTATGCACGTCAGAAACACAAGGCTCACCCTCAACTCTTCTTACTCCTTCCTCCCCAGTCTAATTCATTACCAAGACTCTTAAATCCATCATTTATCTTCCTCTCTACCATCATCACTCAAGTCAAAGTTCCTACGACCTCCTGCTTGGAATACTAAACAGCCTATTGAATAGTTTTCTTGCATCCATTTTATGCTCCCTCCAAACATTCTCCACATCACAATGTGAATCATCTTATGAAGAAGACATTCTTCATGTTTAAAGCCCTTCAAAGGTTACCCATTGCTCATAGGATAAAGAAAATGCCTTCCTGACATGGCCTACAAAACCTGCATGATCTGGCCCTACCTTTTTAGCCTTATTGCACTAAAATTCCTCCTGAGCTAACTACACCCCAATGCTCTGGAGACACAGTAGTCTTTCAGGGTCCCCACACACATGGTTTCCTATTTCTAGGATGTTCTCTGCACTCAGGCCCTGACCCACCTCCAACAACTCCTACTCTTTCTCATTGTTCAGCTCAATGACTACTTCTTCGGTAAGTCTTTCTTGGTAAATCCTATCATACACTCCCTAAAGCATGTTCTTCCTCACAGCGTTTTTCATAGTTGTGTATAATTTTATTTGTTTTTCTGGTTTCTAAATTCACATCTCTTTCCTTCTGCTGCATTAGGAGCAGTGCTTGCAAGTGGCTCCATAATGTTTGATGAATCAGCATGCTTGATCACTGGGATTTAAAATCCAGGTGAAATTCAAATTAAAATTGGTTGTAGGGAAAGCTGTATTCACACTATAAAGTAAAAGAACTCATAAAAAGTGTAGTGTAGATTCAGGGACCTGAAGGAAGGACAACCATGTAATATCATATCAAGAAAGCTGAGGAGAAGAAATCTCAACAGAGACTCAGAAAGACATTTGTTAGAAGCATCATCATGCAACAACCCTTAACTCTGGCCAGAAAAAGAATAGGACAGTTACCTACCCAGTTTACTCCTGACAACCACAACACATGTGGAAAGAAACACACCCAACTCTGCCTCTCTTCTCTTAACTTCCCCAAGGCTGCTGGATCATTTTATAGCATGACTACTAACTGATCTAAACTTTTAGGCCACTGGCAAAGGAAAAGAGAAAATACGAGAATTAAGATTTTAACAAGCAAAAAATCAAAATCCCTGTCCAATACTGAACAAGATAGACTTCCCTCTAAGAAGAGACAAAGAAACAAATCACCTGATAAGCGAACAAACTAAATGCCCTTCAAAAGGAGGCCAACTAATGAATCACTGCCAAATGCGTACCTGACAAAGAGTTACAGTGGTGAACCATTTTACTTAATGGGCACATGCCCAGGGGCTGGGTCTCCAAGTGTACATAATGCTCATAGCACCGACGTATCTTCAAGCTGATACGAGTGAAAGCCAGCATCTGTCTCAACTGAAGAAAGAGCAATATGTTTTACTGCTGGAGGAAATACTAGCTGGGGTGGGAATTTTGAGTCACAGTATGCCTGTATGTATATTGTTCTGTTGGCAATTTAGGGGCTTTGAAAAAGTTTGATTGTCATTTGCCTTGGGCTGAATTTACAATCTACCTCCTGTGATCTCATCCAGAAATCAGAATACTTGCTGTCTTTGGGAGAAGGAAAGAGGCTACTTTTGCTTTTTATTAGCTCTATTTCAGACTTGTTTGAATGTGTTACAATCTACATTTTACTTTTGTTTAAAAAAGAAAAAAAAGGGGCAGGGGACTTAAGGGATGCAGCAAAGGCAGTGCTAAGGAAAATTTAGAGCTCTAAATGCTTACATTAAAAAAGAAGCTCTCAAAAAGAGAGCTTATCTCAAAACTATAGTATCTAGAAAAAAGAACTAAAACCAAAGCAAGCAAAAGAAAACCAAGATTAGAGCAGAGATAAAGGATATAGAAAATAAAAACAATTGAGACAAACAAAAAAGTGGGTTCTTTGAAAGGATCAATAAAATTGACAAACTTTTAGCTAGGCTGACAAAAAAATACCTAAAATCAGAAACGAAAAGGAGGACATTACTACCAGCTCCATAGAAATAAAAAGGACTATAAGAGAATACCATGAAAAAGTATACACCAATGAACTGAAAAACCTAGATAAAACAGATTCCTAGAAACACACAAACCACCCAAACTGACTCAAGAAGAAATAGATTATAACAAACAAGTTACTAGTAAAGAGATTGAATTAGTAATCAAAAATCTCCCAACGAAGAAAAGTCCAGGACCAGATGGCTTCACAGGGGAATTTTACCAAACGTTACAAGAAGAATTAACACCTTATTTAAACTCTTTCAAAAAATTAAAGAGCAGTGAACACTCCATAACTCATTCTATGAGGCCAACAACACTCTTATACCAAAGCCAAATAAAGATATCACAAGAAAAGAAAACTACAAACCAATATTCCTTATGAGGACAGATGGGAAAATCTTCAACAAAATACTAGCAGACTGAATTCAACAGCAGCATGTCAATGGAATTATACACCAGGACCAAGTGGGATTTATCTCTGGTATGCAAGGCTGGTTCAACATAAGAAAATTAATGTAATATATCATATTAACAGAATGAAGGAAGAAAAAACACATGATTATTTGATCATTTGATTTCAACTGATGCAGAAAAGGCATTTGAAAAAATTCAGCACCCTTTATTGATAAAAACACACAGGAAACTAGGAACAGAAGGAAACTTCCACAACATGGTAAGAGCCGCATATGAAAAACTGGTAACTAACATATTTAATGGTTATAGAATGAAAGCTTTCCCTCAAGGATCAGGAACGGGACAAGAATGCCCACTGTCACCACTGTTACTCAACATTGTACCAGAAGTTCTAGCTAGAGCAATTAGACAAGATAAAGAAATAATAGGCATTCAAACTGGAAAGGGAGAAGAAAACGTTCCCAATTTGCAGATGGCATGAGCCTGTATATATAAATCCACAACAAAGCTACTGGAAATAATAAAACTACCTAAAAAGCAGCAGTGCTTTTATACACAAGCAATCAAGAAGAAATCAAGAAAAAAAAATCATTTACAATAGCAATTAAAAGTTGATCAAACACCTAGGAATAAATCTAACAAAGGATGTAAAGAATTTGTTCACAGAAAAGTACAAGACATTAATGAAAGATATCGAAGACAACCTAAATAGATAGAAGGACATTCCATGATCATGCATTGGAATACTAAATATTGGTAAGATGTCAATTCTACCCAAAGCGATTTACAGATTCAAAGAAATCCCAATCAAAACTCCAAAATCCATCTTTGCAGAAATGGAAAAGCCAATCATTCAATTTATATGGAAGGGTAATGGGCTCTAAATAGCCAAAGCCATCTTGAAAAAGAACAGTTGAAAGACACACACATCCCAATTTTAAAACTCACCACAAAAAATCAACTCAAAATGGCTCAAAGACTTAAGTATAAGAACCAGAATTATAAATCTCCTGGGGAAAAATGTAAGAAAGCATCTTTAGGGTCTTGTGCTAGGCAATGGATTCTTAGACATTACACCCAAAGCACAAGCAACAAAAGAAAAACATAGATAAATGGGATCTCATCAAAATTAAAAGCTGTTGTATATCAAAGGACTTTATCAAGAAAGTAAAAAGATAACCTATACAATTGGAAATATTTGGAAATCACATATCCAATAAGGACTTAATATCCAGAATATATAAAGAAATCCTGTAACTCAAGAAAAAAAAGACAAACAACCCAATTAAAAAATGGGCAAAAGATGTGAATAGATATTTCTCCAAAGAAGACATACAAATGGTCAGAAAGCATGTGAAAAGATGCTCAACATCATTAGATATCAGGGAAATGAAAACCAAAACCACAATGAGGGAAGCAGATGTGGCTCAACATATGGGGCATCTGCCTACCATGTAGGAGGTCCAAGGGTTCGATACCCAGGGCCTCCTGGTTTGTGTGGTGAGTTGGTCCATGCGCAGTGCTTCTGCACACAAGAAGTGCCACCCCATGCAGGGATGTCCCTGCATAAGGGTGCCCCCCGTGCAAGGAGTGGCCCCTGAGCAAGGAGAGCTGCTCCATGAGAAACCTCAGCCTGCGCAGGAGTGGTGCCATGCACATGGAGAGCTGACGCAGCAAGACGACGCAACAAAGAGAGAAACAGATCTCCAGTGCCGCCTGATGAGAATACAAGCAGACACAGAAGAACGCACAGTGAATGGACAGAGAGCAGACAATGGGAGGGGGGGATAAATAAATCTTTAAAGAAAAACAAAAAACAAAACCACAATGAAATACCATTTCGCATGCACTAAAAATGGCTACTATTTAAAAGAAAAAAAGCAGAAAATTACAAGTGTTGGAGAGGATGTGGAAAGGTAGGAACCCTCCTGCGTCACTGGTGGGAATGTAAAATAGTGCCAGCCACCAGGGAAGACAGTGTGGTAGTTTTTCAGGAAGTTATGCATAAAATTACCATATGACCCAGCAATCCCATGTCTAGGTCTATACCCAAAAGGGAAATGGACTTTGGCCCAGTGGTTAGGGCGTCTGTCTACCACATGGGAGGTCCGCGGTTCAAGCCCCGGGCCTCCTTGACCCGTGTGGAGCTGGCCCAAGCGCAGTGCTGATGCGCGCAAGGAGTGCCCTGCTACACAGGGGTATCCCCCGCGTAGGGGAGCCCCACGTGCAGGGAGTGCACCCATAAGGAGAGCCGCCCAGCGCGAAGGAGGGAGCAGCCTGCCTGCCGAGGAATGGCGCCACCCACACTTCCCGTGCCGCTGATGACAACAGAAGCGGACAAAGAAACAAGACGCAGCAAAAAGACACAGAAAACAGACAACCGGGTGAGGGGAGGGGAATTAAATAAATAAATACTAAAAAAAAAAAAAAAACAAAAGAAGTGAAAGCAGGAACTCAAACGGCTATTTTCATACCAATGTTAATAGGAGCTAAATTTACTATAGCCAAAAGGTGGAAGTAATCCAAATGTCCATTAACTGATAATAAATTGGATAAACACAATGTGGAATATACATACAATGGAATACTATTGAGTTGTAAAAAAGAATGAAGTTCTGATACATGTGACAACATGGATGAATGAACCCTGAAAACATCATGTTGCATGAAATAAGCCAGACACCCAAGGACAGATGTTATACAAGCTCACTGATATGAAGTTATTAGAATACGCAAATTCGTAAGAGTTAGAAACTGGAAGATAATTTGGCAAGGGCCAAAGTGGGCACAGGGAATCATAAGTTAATGCTTAAACTGTACAGAGTTACTATGGGTTGATGATTAAGTTTTGGTAATGGACGGTGGTGATGGTAGCACACTATTCTGAACATAATTAACAGCACTAAATTATATATTTGAATGTGGTTAAAAGGGGGAATTTTAGGTAGTATATATGTTACTGGAATAAAAATTCAAAAAACAAACATAGGACTGTGTAACACTAATAGTGAACCCTACTATAAATGATTGACTATAGTTAATAGTACAATTATAAAAGCATTTTTTTATGAACTTTAACAAATGTACCACACTAATGCAAGGTGTTAATAGAGTGGTAAATAGGAACTCTGTACTTATGCATGATTTTTCTGTAAACCTGCAACTTTACACACCCAAAATAAATTTTTTAAAGGAGGCAATGAGATAAAGGAAATAGATCAAAATGTTCACTATGTTAGTACTAATTGGTTTTCCTTCTTATTTCCGTTTCTCTTTCTTCTCTTTTACCCCTCTCTACAAAACCTCTCTCCACCTCAAATTTTTAAGATTCATCTCTAACAAATAAATGATTTGATGTACATGGTGATTCTGATGTAGGTAGGTCTACCAACCACACCCTAAAAAACAGTGCCACCAACAATGCCAAGCACAAACCTAAAGAATGGAATGAAGTTTAACAGGTATGATGCATACTCTCAACTATGCAGAAGCAGATGATGGCACTGGTGGATAAGAGACTTTCAACCCCTCAGCTGGCTTTCCTAGGCATTTCCACGATTACCATCTACGCAAGATAATAAATACCACAAGAAAAACTAAAATTTACCAACTTTATTATCAGTTGTGTTAAAGGAAAGATTAAATTCTTATGCATGTAACTAAAAGTCATTAACTGAAATATCTCAACTATTTGTGATTTCTGTCCTATTACATGGACAAAAAAGCTTTTTTAAAAAAAAAAAGAAAGAAAGAAAAAGGGAAAATAAACAAGTTTACATTATTATGAAAGGATGACCAGAAGAGTTTAAGAAGTCTTTCACCAGAAACGGCAATCATTTAGCTGAGATTCATTCAGCAAATATTTCTTGAATGAAGAAGCCATACATGGAACAGGTACACTTGATTGTCCTGGTTTAGATTCAACTTGGTTCTCTTTATCAGTGTGCACTGATGACCACACCCAAACCCCAGCTCTGCCTGCCTGCATTATGTCAATGTTCTTTGTCTCTGACCACATCCTCCTTATCTACCACCTCCCCAGCCCCATTCTGAGTAAGCTATTCACACTTACAGGTCGGTTCTCCAAACACTGTACTCCTTCATTCTGCTGAAATCATCACATTTCACATAAGCAAGTTTCACTGCTGCCATGTTGTAGCTGTAAGTCTCCTTGCTCCCTGTTATAGACTGATTTATATACCCCAAGACATATTCTTAATCTTAATCCACATCCCAGTGGGTGTGAATCCATTTATAAATAGGACCTTTTGCAAATTTATTTTTAGTTCAGGTATGGCCCAACTGAATCAGGGTAGACTTTAATCCGTATTAATGGAGTCCTTTATAAGGAGAAGAAATCTGGACACAATCAGAGAAGGCCACACAGACAAAAAAACAAAACAAAACAAAAAACTGAAAGTCAACAGAAACCAGAAATGCAGGCACAAAGAGAAAGAGAGAGAGAGATCACCACACAATGGGAGGCAAAGATGCAAAGCCAAGGAACCCCTAGGAGTACATGAACCAGCACCAAAATGTAGTCTTCAGGAAGAAAGAATGCTCTTGGTTGGCAACACCTTGATTTTGGACTTCTAGCCTCCAAAACGAGAGACAATAAATTCTTGTTGTTAAGCCAATCAGTGTGTGGTATCTTTCCCAGTGGTCTGGCACATGCTGACTTCCCCTAAAAAACCCTGGATGTTTTTTATTGGTAACTTTCTCTTCTTCAGCTCCAGGGTTCTGAATACTGAAGAAAAAGCTGGGGAACTTGGGTATACTGGTTTCACTACAAATTCATGCTAAGTGCCTTCAATCCAGCTAGGAAATAGCCTCCATATTGGGTTGATTTCTAACTAGAACACCTTGCAGCAAATATTTCAAAACCTCTCCACTTCCCTCAAGAAACTTTCATCTTTCTTTCTCTATGCCATATCTGAGCATTTAGCTTCACTTCTTCCATACTGAGGTAAGATCACTTAACTAAAACATGCTCCACCTTAATGCATCTCTGTCTCTCTGTCAATTCACTGTCTCAAACCTGGCAAAGCGCTACAATCACCAGGGAAGCTTTAAAAAAGATGCCCACTTGCTCCAAGATATTTAGCAATGACAAAAGGAAAAATGGTAGTTTTACAGTAGAAACATCACCCTAACCAAGTGATCAATGAGAACATCACTGGTAATGCGATATATTGTCATTTTGTGCCTACTGATATGATGTAATAAACAGGCACAACATTAATTCTGTGGTATTAATATTTTTGCCAAAAACGCATAATCTGAATGAATCATGAGGAAACACCAGCCAAATCCAAATTAAGGAACAGTCTTCAAAATAACTAGTCAGTACTTTTCAAGAGTATCCTGTTTATTAAAGTCAAAGGAAGGCTGAAGAACTGCCCCAGTCAAAAGAAACTGAGGAGACATGACAACTAAATGCAATGTTGTCCTGAACTGGATATTGGTCCAGAAAAAAGACATTAGTGGGGCAACTGAATGAAATGTGGGAAAGGCCCATAGATTAGTATTTTATCAATGTTATTTTCCTTATTTTGATCACTATCCTAACGTTATGTAAGATGATAACATTTGGGGAAGCTGGATGAAGGATCCTCTTTTTGCAACCATTTTTTAAAATCTGAAAAGGCAAACAATCCTCTTAATTTTGCCTTCTCTTCACAGATAATAGGCATTCCTCCTTAGTTCCAAGGCTGACCTCTCAATCTACGTGTGAAAGGTGAAGGGCCCCTAAGTTAGAAAATTGGCCCTCACTTCCAGTCCCTCCTGGGCAATTTACCAGTTATAAATTGGACCAGTTGGTAACTAAGTGTGCTGGGCCACATGACTGCTGAGATCCATTTCTTAAGATCTCAAATTGCAAATAAAACTCTTCTAGTTTTTTTTTGCCTCCTATCTATGCTCACTCTGGACATTGTTGTCTCTACTCAACCTAAACTAAAGCCTGAATGCTCACATTCCTCCTCATTCTCCAAGCCACTGACTCACTCCCATGACTCTCTGTTCCACTCAATGCTATGCTAACTATTGCCTTTGGAGTTGGAACTTCCCATAGGTACCTCTTACCAACTTAGCCTATATTTAAGGGCTTTGGGAGGGCCTCAAACTTCTTTGATACCCTCATTCCAATATCTAAGTTGTTGATTTACAAATGGGATGACATCAATATTTTGTTAATAGACTGAATTGTCTGGTAAGGTTTTGTCAGTTGAATGTGGTATTTGGAGACTCAGAAGCTAAACTTGTATGGGCCAGTCCGTCTCTGTTATGTTTCATGGACTGCTTTATTAACAACAGCCAAGTGCTTTGTAACAGATGGTCATGAAAAGAAACATGTGAAAAAACAGTGTCCCTTATAACAAACCCACTCATTCAACTGGAAAATGATGTAGCTCATGACTTGTCTGGTTGAGATGTATAAATTTTTGTTTAAGTTTGTATTAGTTTTTTTTTCCTTGTGGCTTTTGAAAATTAACTCACCTTCTTCGAAGTAGCCATATTAAGTGAGAGTTTGGAGACACAAGGATAAGAATCTGGGCTTGGAAGAACTTTTTAGAATCAAAACTCCAAGGTGGATAACTGCCAAAAGGTCTAGGCAAATTAATCCACATACACTGCTAATAACAATTTTGTTTTTAACTGATACCTTAAAAATATTTAAAAAATGGAATGGGTATAGCTTAGTGGTTGAGCACCTGCTTCACATGTATGAGATCCTGGGTTCAATCCCTGGTAACAAAAAAAAAAAAAAAAAAAAAAAATCTCATCCGGGCTGGGGAGGTGGGTAACTTTACTTCAAACTTCTAAGGGTAGGGTTGAAAATAAGCTCCCGAGTAGAAGTAAGCCTTATGAGACTTTCCACTGCCTCCTTTTCCATTAAAAAATAAAATGAAAAAGAAAAATAAGCAATTAGCATACCAGACATTGGTACAAACTGGCATAATTTTACCACATGGCAATTTGGCAAAATGTATCAAAAAGCTTCAAAGTTGCTATGTCTCTGACTCATCCATTCTACTTATAGGAATTGATCCTAGGGTAAAAGAAAAGTATACAAAGGTGTAAATATAAGCAGTGTTGTTTACAATATCAAAGCATTAGAAATAAATAAATTCTCCACTTAAAAGCTAAAATCATGGTGTACCATAAAATGGAAAACCATGGCAAGCTTTAAAAAAAAAAAAACACTGACATGCAAAGATGGTAACATTAAAACTTAAAAACCAGGTTATGAAATAGCATGATGATCCATATTCATTTACTTATTTGCCCCAAAGAGAGAGGGAGGGAGGTACAAGATGAACGGGAATCTGTAAGGATATTCCACCAAGTTAGCTTTAGTCATTTCATGTGGCAGTGCCTTTAAGAATGAGCTTCAGTTTTTCTCTGTATTTTCTCAATTTTCTGTATTTTCTGAATTTGGGGGGAGGAACATATAGGAGAACATAGTACTTCATAGGTAGATATAAATATAGAAGTCAGTTAAAATGAATAGGCTCATAGAAGGAAAAATAGATCTCACACACATTTATACACACAAATGCACACACAGTGGTACACATGTACACACATACATACACTCATGTAATCCACACAGAACTTATGGAGAATGAGAGAGAAGGTGCAAATTTCGGAGTCCAACAATGACTTAAAACGAACAGAACTTCAGCAAGCAGATGCGAAGTAAGGATAAAGAATCTGATAACTCTAAGGTTTTAAGCCAAGGATAAAAAGGCAACATTTCTTAAACAAGTCAGTCAGAAAGAGGGAGAACCAATTTTGGGAAGGAGAAAACGAATTCTGAGTTGAACACATTAAGCCTGAAGTGCTGGCACAGAATGGATTCACAGCATCTAAATTACTGAAAGGGACAATAGTTTGGTTTTCCAACTTTTTTTGAGGCCACTGATATCACTCTCCCTCCTATTTCCCATCATTTTTCAAAATAAAAATTTAGGTGGACTCCCAATATACAAATGAGGATAAAGTAAAACTGGATTGACCTAGGCTGTAGTTTGTTAACTCCTATCTCTGGCCTACTACTATGTTATTCAGTTCACTAAATACAGAAAATGCTTAGTGAGTAGAAGATGGGCAAAAGTGGATGTGAACCTGAAGTTAATTGTAAACAATCATTAAATCCCCTCGGTTTTCCCTCAGAAATCTAGTCTCCTACCTTGTTTCTCCTCCTTACCTCTAATCTTTCCTGGTCACCAGAATTCCCTCACCAAATTCGTCCTTTGCCACTACTTCCGGTTACCTTTCCAAACATACATTCAACTTCACCCCACTCTTGCTTAAACGATTTTGACACATTGCTGGTAGGAGTGTTAAAATGGTATAGCCACTCTGGTGAAAGAAGTTTGCAGTTTCTTATAAAATTAAACATCCACTTTAACATAAGACCCACAGCAACAGTACTCTTGGACATTTATCCCAGAGGAATGAAAACTTATGTTCACACAAAAGCGTGTACAAAAATATTCACAGCAGCTTTATTTATAATAGCCCAGAACTGAAAACAGCCCAGATACTATTCACAGGTGAATGGTTAAGCGCACTGTTGTACAATCCATGCTGTGGAATACTACTAAATAGTTATAGAAAGGAACAAACCATTGATACAAGTAACTACTTGTATGGCTTTCATGGTATTATGCTGAGTGACAAAAAGCCAATCTCAAAGGGATACATACTATGTGAGTCCATTTAAATACCTTGAAATAACAAAATTATAGAGATGGAGAACAGATTAGTGGTTGCCAGGAGTGAGGAATGGGGGAAAGGGGATGGGCAAGGGTTAGGGATGGGAGAGAGGGGATGGGTATGGCTCTAAAGGGGGAGCTGGACAGGGCTTTGTGGTGGTTATATGAGGAAAAATTTAGTAGAGCCCCCCAACCACCCTCACACACAAAGGCACATAAAACTGGTGAAATCTGAAATAGGCCTGTGGAATATACCAATGTCAATATCCTGGTTTGATATTGTATATAGTTATGTGAGATGGTACCACTGGGAAAAACTGGGTGAAGGGTACATGGAATCTCCCCTGTATACTTCTTTGCAATTTCCTGTGAATTAATAATTATTTCAAAATAAACATTTAAAACAAAGCAAACCAACAACAAAAGACTTCTTCAGCTCCCTAGAATATACTTAAATTGTAGATAAGGCTCTTTGCAATCTCCCACAACCTATATCCCATCCTCACCTCCAACCATTTCCCTCTATCACCACCCCCATGAAGTCACACTAAACATGTCACTATTTTCTGAACATGCCATACTTGAGACTATTTTACATTCTGTTCTCTCAAACTCTTTGCCAACAGAGACAGTAACTGCTTTATCCTCTTGCTTTCCATAGAATTTTCATTCATATCATTAAGTATCTCTATATTATATTACTTATATGGCTATTTTCTCTTCTAGATTATAAGCTCCTTTAAGTATAGGGATGACAATGCGCATGTCTTTCCGCCCACTGATGAGACATTAAAATGCTTGTATATTTAATCAAGTTGGGAATCTTTTGCAAGAGGTGATAATGGAAGTAAAGACAGCAGATGACAGCATCTTTGTCCTGCCAACTACTGTGTACATGAAACTCGGCAAAGGAAACATAATTCAGACAGGAATCATTATTTATAAAGTCATCTTTTTTTAGAAACAATTTTGAAATTATCTCTTATGGAGAATTTTCTATGTACCTGTTCACTATTAATTTATATTAACTGAATTTATTTTAATTTACATGTTACCAGTTTCTCACTACTAATGAGAAATGCCTCAAAGAACCCAGAGGTTTTTTGGGGGGTGAGGGTGGGGAGGTCAGTTAAATCAGTTATTGTTTTGTCTTGTATTTTTCTTTTCCTAAGTTTCTTTAAACCCATTCTTCAGTAAAAGAATCTTTAAGAGAGTCCTCTCAATATATACTTATTTATATTTTCTGACTTAAATTTCAGTTCATTTTCAAAAAAGATTTACTCGATGACCTCATTTTTTTTTTTTTTTAAATAAAAGGGACTGATTGATTGATTGTACTGGGGATTGAATCTGGGACCTCATACATGGGAGGTAGGTACCCAACCACTGAGCTATACCCACTCCCTTGATGACCTCATTTTAAAAAGGAAATCCTTAAATCGAAGTAACTGAAGAAAAAAAATGAGAGCTATAATTTAAAAGTTAACTGACAAATACTGGTGGTGCCAAATATTAGGTGAGGAATAATTCTATTATCACATGAATTCCTGTATTAAATGTTTTTGAGAAGATCCCCTTAACCTCTCTAAAGAAAATGTCTGAAGCTTCCAAGCTGAAAGATTTCAGACTAAGAAAAACCTATTAATAACCCTCTGGTGTCAACGATGATACTAAACAAGTTTAGTAACCATGAGTCACTACTGAATGGCCATGCTATGAAAAGGCTTCTCCCTTGCCACACTTGCCCCTCTTAAATATGCCATCAAACTTGCTCCTCTCATGAACTGAGTGAATATTGCTATTCACCACTGTGGACATATGCATTCCCAGAGACGAAGGGAACCAAGT
Source organism: Dasypus novemcinctus (assembly GCF_030445035.2). Classification (NCBI taxonomy): domain Eukaryota; kingdom Metazoa; phylum Chordata; class Mammalia; order Cingulata; family Dasypodidae; genus Dasypus; species Dasypus novemcinctus. The sequence goes on from NC_080679.1 coordinate 12,923,375, forward strand.
AGAAGCTGAGCGAGGCAGCCATACCTTCTTTTTATAGCAAGCAAAGGGCAGGGCCTGTAAACAGTCATTACCTACACCATACCTGTGTGTGGCTATTAGCAAGGAAAGAACAAAGCTTTTTCTTTATTTACCCTTGCCTAAAAATAGCAAGGAAAGAACAAAGCTTTTTCTTTATTTACCCTTGCCTAAAAATAAGGATGCTAAGATTAACCTTTTTTTTTTTAAAGTGTAAAGAAATTAGTTCTGTATGGATTCTTTAAAAAGCCTTGGTACAGTTTCTGACGAACTAATCTATTTGTATTATACACAATTTTTAGTATGGAATTGTGTGTCAAATATAACAAGTAAAAATATGAAATACATAACAAATAGAGGAATAAAACATTCAGATATACCAGTAGTTGCAGTCACTCTGGATTCTTGTCAACATTTGGTTTATCCAGCAATTCCAATTTTAGCCATTCTAATAGGTATGTAATGGTTCCTCATGATTTTACTTTGCAATTTCCTAATGCCTAATGATTTTTAACTTTTCAAGTGTTTATCTACCATTTCCATATCGTCTTTGGTAAAAGATATTTAGTAAATTCAAATCTTTTGTCCACTTTTTACTGAGTTATTTTCTTACTTTGTTGAGTTTTGGAAGATCTTTATATATATTCTGGATGCAATATTTTTTAGATATATACTTTGCAAATATTTTCTTTCAGTCTGTGACTAGCCTTTTCATTCTCTTAACAGTATCTTTTGAAGGGCAGAGATTTTAATTTTGATAAAATTATTTATCAATTTTTTTTTTATGGAGTAAGCTTTTGATATATCTTAAAAAAAAACTTTGCCTAACCAAGGTCACAAAGATTTTCTATTTTTTTCCAGAAGTTTTATAGTTTTAGGTTTTAAACTTAATTGTATGATCTACTTTGAGGTAATTTTTCTACATGGTGTGAGCGTATGGGTCCAAATTTTTTTTTTTTTTTTGCATGTGAATATCTGAGTGTTCCAATACCAATTGTTGAAATAACTTTACTTTCTCCAATGAGTTCCATTTGTATCTTTGTCAAAAGATAGCTTTCCACATACATATGTATAGATTTACTTTTGGACTCTATTTGAGTCCACTGTTCTATTTGTTTATCTTTACATCAATACCACACTGTTTTGATTACTGTAGCTTTATAATAATTATTGAAATAAAAAACAGAGTGAGCCTTCCAAATTCATTGTTATTCAGAGTTGTTTGGACTATTCTAGGTTCTTTGTATTACCCTATAAATTTTAGAATCAGCTCGCCAATTTCTATAAACATGGCTGCTGGGATTTTCTTTGGGATTGCACTATCTAATGGTCAATTTGGGAACAAATGAGTTATTTTAACAATATTTAATCTTCTGAACCATGAACAAAGTAATCTTCCATTTACTTAGGTTTCTTTAATTTCTCTTATCAATATTTGCAATTTTCAGTGTCTTCCACTTTCTTTTCCCTTCAGATTTATCCCTAAGCATTTCTTAGCAATTTTTATGCTATTGCAAATGGTATTTTTTAAAATTCCAATTTTAAATAGAAATAAAATTTCAATAGAAATACAGCTGAATTTTGTATACTGAGTTTGTAACCTGTCACCTTGTTTAACTCATTTATTATTTCTACCACCTTTTTCACATTTCTTCAGCTTTTCTATATAAATTGCCATTTCTTGCCTGACTATACCAGCTAGAACCTCCGGGATAAAGTTGAACACAAGTGCTGAAAGCAGACTTCCCTGTTTTATTCTTGATCTTAGAGGTAAATAATCCAGTCTTTCAACATGTATGATGTTAGCTCTAGGATTTTTGTAGATATCCTTTGTCAGGTTAAGGAAGTTCCCTTATTAGAGTTATTATCAGGAATGGAGGCTGGATTTTTTTTTTTTTTAAATTATTTTTTTAGTTTAATACAGATTATTTGATTTTTCAATGTCCTGCATTCTGGGCAAAAACCCCACTTGATCATAAGGTATTATCCTTTGTGGGGGATGATATACACTTTCTCATGAATGCAATTTTACTTCCTTGTAATTTTTTCTAGTTTTGGTATCAGAGTAATGCTGGTCTCAAAGAATGACCGCTCTCACCTCTTAAATTTTCTGGATAACTCTGTACAGAAATTGTAGTATTTCAAGCTAAGTTTTAAAGTTTATTGACATAAAGTTGGTCATATTCTCATTACCTTTTTAATATATGTAGAATTTTTAGTGAAGTCCCCTTTCTCATCCCAGATATTGATCGTTATTTGTGCCTTTTCTTTTTTTTCCCTGATCATTCATAGAGGTTTATAGATTTTATTGATCTTCTCAAAAGAATTGGTATATTGTTTCATTAGCATTCTCAAATGCCTTTTTCTGTTTTCTATTTCATTGATTTCTGCTTTGATCTTTATTTCCTGAATGACATTCAGACAGAGAGAGAAAGAGCCACAAGAAGCTGAAATGGAACCCAGAAGAGACCAGAAGATGCCACCAGGTACCTGGCCATGTGGTAGAGGAACCAAGGATCACCAGCAGCCAGCCTGAGAATGCCACAGTATAGTCTTCAGGGAGAAGGCATTGCCTGGATGATGCCTTGATTTAGACATCTTCCCAGCCTCAACACCGTAAGCAAATGAATTCTCATTGTTTAAACAGATCCATTTCATGGTATCTGCTTTGGGCAGCCTAGGAAACTAAAACAGCCACCATTACACAATCCAGAGAAGATATCTGGTGTGGTAGTCTCTTTAATCACTAACTCAACATATAAGTGTTTCTCTTACCAATATCTGTTTTACCTATTTCAGTAGAAATTAGAATTCTTAAGAGAACAAGGTGATGGTGGTTCCATATGCTCTGCTTTGTATTGCATCTTCAATAAATATAAATATTTATTGAATTCTGCCTTTGGAAGGCATATATTCTTACAGGGGAAAGAAACAGTAATCAAACAACATTAAATATATTAGAAGGTGTTACAAAGGAAACTAGAGTAAGATAAAGGGGAACAAGAATGTCAAAGGGCATGATGGCTATTTTAAATAGAGAGGGTTGGATGAAAAAGTAGCATAAGAGCAAAGACAGAAGGAGATAAGGGAGTAAATCAAGCAGAAAGCTGGGAAAAGACATTCTAGACCAATGAAAAGCCTAAAATATGCAGAAATATGACCGGAGCATAAGGAAATCTATGAGAGGGGAGTACTATGAGATGACTGATGCCATAGGTTGACAGCTTTTTTTAGAAAGGGCCAGATAGTAAATATTTTAGGCTTTGCAGACCACATGAAGTCTCTGTTACATATTTGTCTTTGCTTTTCTAACTGACTGTTTAAAACTATAAAAACCATTCTTAGCTGATGAGCCTTACCAAAACAGACCCAGGCAGGATGTGGCCTGCAGAATGTAGTTTAGTCCCTTAGACTTTTATTCTAAGTGAAACTACCTGACTTACGTTTTTTGTTTTCTTTTGTTTTTTTAAGATTTATTTATTTCTCCCACTCTCCTTGTTGTTTGAGCTTGCTGTCTGGTCTCTGTTCGTCTTCTTTTTAGGAGGCACTGGGAACTGAACCCATGTGGGAGGGAGGCACCCAGTCACTTGAGCTACCTCTGCTCCCTGCATGTTGTGTCTCTCATTGTATTTCCTTGTGGTGTCTCTTCATTGTGTCATCTTGCTGCATTAGCTCACCGTGCCAGCCTGTCACACCACCCCATCACACTATCCTGTCAGCTCATTGTCTTCTTGCTCGTCTTCTTTAGGAGGCACTGGGAACCGAACCTGGGACCTCCTATGTGGTAGGTGGGCACTGGGCTGCTTGAGCTACATTGCTTCTCTTGACTTACGCTTTGAAAAGGAAGACTATGGTTGTTGTAGGAGGCAAGGGAGACCAGTTAGAAGGACAATGCAGTAATCTGGAGCAGATGGTAGCTAAGCCAGACCAGGATGGTAACAAGGAAAATGAGGAGAAGTGGTTAGACTGTGGAATTTTTTTTTTTAAGGTAAATAAAGTGGAAGGATTTGCTGCCGATTTAGATGTAGGGAGTGAGAAAGTAGTCATAGATGACTCTTAAGACTTTTGGCCTGAGCAACCAGAAGGATGAAGTTACCATCAACTGTGATGGAAGAGTGTGAGTGGAAAAGGTTTTCAAATGTGTGTTACTTCAAAACAAAGTGGTATTCATACTCTTTAAGTCCTGCCAACTTTGTAGCTATTCTATTTATTCTTCCAAAATTTCAGAATCATTTTTTGTCAAGTTCCAAAAAAGATGCTGCCATGAGTTTTGAATGGAACTGCTTTAAGCTTAAAAAGTTAGTCTGGAAGAAATGGCATCTTAACTATATCCCATCTTTCCATCTGAAAATACAGACCAAGTCTTCATTTGTGCCTCTGAATAAAGTTTTAAACGTTTCTTAAAAGGGTCTGCACAGTTCTTAGTGAAAGTATTCTCCAATATCTTATGTTTTTTTGGTTGCTACTTTGAATGAGATTTTCTTAAAATGACATTTTCTAGCTAGTTATGGTTGGCATTTAGGAATGCCATAAATTTTCTATTCATCTAGTCATCCTAAATTTTCTCATGAATTCACTTGGGTTTTATAAACATCTATGAATATAAGAACACTAGAATTTCCCCCTCTTTATTTGCAGTAACTGTACATTTTATTTCTGAACCACTTCTTTACTCATTGGCAAAGTTCCTAGAAAAATGCTAAATAATAGGACATAGCAAACACCCTGGCTTAATTTGACTATCTTTAGTTTTTCAGTCTCAAATATGACATCAAAGCTGTTTCCACGGTTTTTAATTTAGTGACTATATTTTTCATCTTTCCACTGTATTCAAGGTCCCAGTTCCCTCTTCTTCACCATTTGTATTTGCTGCACACATGCCACTTCCTTTCAAACTTTGGTAAGAATGTGAACCAGAAATTTCACGTATATGATCATTCTTCAGAGTTGTACCCTTCCTTTGAACTGAAATTTATTTTTCATGAAAATTCAACTATTTTTTTCTTTGCTCTGCTTATTCTTACAGCAGGAGGTCTATTCTTGTTTAGTATTGGTTTAGTTTGGGCCAGACAGTTCTGTACTGTGGTGGGCTGCCCTATGCAATGTAGGATATTTAGGAGCATTCCTGGCCTCTAACAACTAGATGCTAATAGCAGCCTTCCCCAGAGTGTGACAAACAAAAATATCTCCAAGTATTGCCAAATGACCCTTAGGGCAAATCACCCCTGGCTTAAATCACCACGGATTTAGAGTCAAGTAGATGATATGGATTCTATCAGAAACTGGGTTTGCCTCTTGTCAATTTCGACTCATCTCCAATGCCATCCCCTCCATGAGACTTTCCTTGTGGAACCCATCTTAATTAGGGCACTCCTCCTAGTCCCAGTCACTCACACATGCACACATGTGTGACCCTTTCAAGGAGTCCATGAGGCCAAAAACACTTGCATATATTTTTAAAAATTTTTTCATTATTAATTTTGTTTTGTTTTTTGCATTATTAATACTAAGATATTACTACCCTTTGTTCCCACTCATTGACATCTGCACTGACGATGCTGGTACCTTAGTATGAATGAAGGCAGTGACACCAAACTAGCAGCCACTGTATTATCATATACTCAAACATTTTTAAAAAGTCCGTTTTATTATACTTAAGAATGTCCATGAGGAAGAGTGGAGAAAATTATAAATTTTATTAAATTTTAACCTTTGAGAATACACACATCTTTTCAACATTTGTGAGACAGAAAGAAAACAGGTATAAAACACCTTCTGGTCCTTATGAAGTATGATAGTTATCTTTAAAAAAAAGCACTTGTATGACTGACCTATGAGCTGAACCAATTGCTTTTTTATGAAAAGGTAAAAAAAAAGTAAAAGATGATGTTTGAGAAGAGGGGATGAGACAAGACTGGAATAAGGTCAGGTTCTGAAATGCTGACTGGGTAGCTGACTGGGTAGCTAGAAGTAGTGGTCATGGACACAGGGAACACAGGAAGAAAACCAGGGGTAGTGCCCTCCTGATAAGACTGCCATTGGAAACACTGAGTTTAAGAAGTCAGGTAAGCACTTCAAGAATGAAAAACGAAATTTAAATAAACCTGAAAACCTCAAAACTGAAAAATCTAAGAAAAAAGTTAGAAACATGTTTGTTAGATGGTAATACAGGAGAACACTTGTGGCATTTCATCAGCAGTATAACACAACCACTTTAAGACTATATTTTAAAATCCCCAAATTAGGATTTACTGATTTTTAAAAATTACCTCATAATTTGTCCTACATTTACTCCTAATCAAAAGACTTAAGACATAAAATAAAGCCTATAACATACCTTTTCTGCTTTTTTGTCAGAAATGTCTTGCTTTTCCAGAACGGCCATGCTCTCCTTCAGGTTCTTCACAATGTCTGCTGGAGATTTGTGAGACTTTCCAAATGGGAACGGCATGATGACAAGCAACAATGGCCTCTGCTGCACTCTGCCTATTTTACCTGGGAACACAGTAAAAAGTTGATGTGAGGAAAGAAAAAAACCAAACCACGGGTGGGCGGGCGCCAATACAAGATATACCTTCTAAATCCTAATCTGAGTGGAATATTGGTGTTTAAGGAAGTCATTTTACATGACTTTCAAAATCAGCAGGAAATGGGAAACTCATTAAAACACGTGAAAAATTATCATAGACATATCTCAGAATTATAGAACTCTTTGAACTTTTCAAAAACACTTTTTCATCTGTACATATCTCCTCACCCCAATCACCCATGTGAGACAAAGAGGAGGGAGATGCTGATGCTGAAGGTGGCAGCAACTACCACTTACATACAATATAACTATCACTAGGCCCAATGCCAAGCACTTCAATTCATCATCTCATGCAATCTTTTCAAACAATTCCTTGAGGGACATGACTACTCCCATTTATCGGTGAGATTTAGAAAGGTTAAGGAACTGGCTCAAGGTACTAGGTGGTAAAACAAGTTCAGGTCTGTCTTGATTCAAAGTGTCTTTCATCACCACAATATAGTTCAATTAACTAGTATTTCTATTTTACAGTTGAGGAAACCGAGTCAAAAAAATAAGGAGATTAGCCAAACAGCACCAGGGAGGACTGCACCAAATACAGCCCACACTTTCTAGGCACACCCATCACACTGTTTGGTAAGTCTCAGTATCCCGGCTGGAGAAAACCTTGAATGGTGTCCTAAGTCTTCCTTCAAATCCTCAAATCCCTTAGATGACGGTTCCAACATGTCTTTCTACCTGGTTGTAAGAATCTGCTATGATAGAACTTAATGGATTAAAACCCCAGGAATTAAGAACTTTTGGAAATTCTTAATTTTTGTGGGTAGTAAAAAACATTTCAACCACATAAATCACCATACTACATCATCCAAAAGGGGGACAAACTATTCCAAGAAGCCATCATGAAAAAAGTTAACAAGACAAACAACTAAGTTTGAAATCAATGGATAAAATTTTTAAAAATCTATCCTTAATATACAATGGAAACCTTAAAATAAGGCAAAATTAATTTGCTAGGTTTCTGGAAACCTGTTCATACTTCTGTTACGTACATACTCCAGAGAACAAGCTCCAAGATAAGAATATCCTGGAGAATATCCAGAACACCCATGGGGAAAAAAGTCTAATGTCATTAAAAGTTAGGACAGTTAAGTAGTGCCTTTCTTAGGCAATCTATTGCTTTCTGGCTTGTACAACACACTCCTAATTATAAAAATATGTCAGCTATATATTTTTTAAAAAATACTAAAAACTAGTCAATTGGTCCATAAGCCAACCATTAGGTCATTCGTTCATTAGATTATTTGTTCATTCAAATACTAACTGGGCGCTCACTTTGTACCACAAACTTAAGGCACCAAGAGCACTGACTCTCAAGAAGACAACATTCTGGGGAGCAGATGTAGGCCAAATGGTTGAGTGCCTGCTTCTCACTTATGAGGTCCCAGGTTCGATCCCTAGTACCTCCTAAAAACAAAAAACAAAAGAAAAAACCAACTGTCATTGGGGAGCAGATATTGCTCAGTAGTTGAGCACCTGCTTCCCATGTTTGTGGTCTTGGGTTCAATCCCCAGTACCTCTTAAAAAAAAAAAAGGCCAACATTCATGTATGGACATGGGTATACATGTTGAGACAATGATGAAAAGCTGCTGAATGACAATACATTCCTAGACAGCTGAGTTCATAAAACTCTACACTAACATATGTGTTAGATCTGACTCATGAACTCATTGGCCAAGTACAAAAACCGCAATAAAAGAAAACAAAAAAAATAAAAACCACATGCACTAAGTATATTTTATACAAAAACTATTAAGGCACTTAATTAAGCAGTCATGGAAAGTATGACATGGTAGATACATGAACCCATTTTTTAGATAGCTGGCTCTAAGACCTAATCCCCTGCTTCTGGGGTTAATGTTATTTATTCAAACAATTACTGGGTATCTACAACATACTATGTTATACAATACAACAACATATTGTGTTAGGTACTAGAATATCCATATAGTAGTGCAGGGCAATTACATAAAGCACTGTAGTTAATTAATTACACGGGCTTTAAAGTTAGCCTGAGTTCAAATCCTGAATTTACTACACATTAGTTAACTTCGCCTGTCTAAGCTTCTTTCCCCATCCATAGAGTGGGAAAAACAATAGGAACTGAAAAGTATGGTATAAGATTTAAGTTAAATGTATTTAAAATGCTTAGCACAAAGGAAAAAAAAATAGAAAAAAAGCAAACTCCAAAAAATGTTTAGCACAGCATCTACATGTGATAAAAACTGGATAAATAGTAGTAGGGGATCAATTTTTTCCCCTCTAAAATCTAATTTGTAACTGTTATTTCCAGAATCAAAATGGGTAGATAAGGAATCTCTACAAAGACCAGATAGTGATATAAGATAGGACAAAATGAATGATCTTATCCTTCTGTTTAAAACCTGTATCTAAAAGTCTTCATTCAGCTTTTGGGCGGAAGGGATGCATGCACTTCTGCTCTGGCAATATTTGTAAAGATGAAAATGTATTCTTCTACATTTAAAACATCAAGAGCATTCAAGACTTTGGAGTGTGTTTTTGCAATTAATAAATATATGTTTTCAAGACTTTCAGTGCTGAGGATGTTCAGAACTGGATATTGCACAGGAGTCATACTGCAATTCTTTTATATATAGCCTAGATAACAAATCAGATGACAGTACGGGTGATAGGAGAAATATTTGAAATAACATTAAGATTGCTCATGTGGTCCTATATTTTAAACAGTTGACAAAGGATCACCAATTCTCTACTCAAAACTCCTTAATAACTTCCAATTTTACTCAGCATAAAATTCAAATTCCTGACCAAGGCCTCCAAGGCTCTTTGGGATCTGCTCTTCTCTGTTCTCACTGCCTACATTCTTAGGCTTCTTGACATTCCTGCACCAGGCCTGAGCATGTTCCCCAGGTTGTTCATGGAAAGGTTTTAGCTTGGTTCACCATGATACTCTGCCTCATTCCACTCACATATCCACTCAGATGACACCTCTCCCCCACTCTCATGTCCTTATCCTGCATTACTGCTCTTCCAATACTTATCACCACAACCTGACAGAGGTATATCTGTCTCCCCTCTCTATTAATGCAAGCCCCATGAAAACAGGGACTTTCTTGGTTCATTCATTCACTGTTGTATCCCCTAGAGCTTGAAATAGTGCCTGGCATATACCTGTAGACTATTTGTTGAATGGATGAACCATTTCTTTTGATTCTCAAAGAAACAGTGGAACTCTTTTGAGTTCCCAAGAAAAGGAAGTTTTATTATTTGTTTTACAGATGAGTAAACTAAGGCTCAAAAATATTGAATGGCTTCTGTAAATATTCCAAAGCTAGGTAGTAAAGTGAAGGAACTATAACTTCAAGTTATGCCTTGTTTATCAAGTTATCCAATATCTTTCACATTTTAATGAATATATTCATAAAGTATGAGCAGCCTTAAAAATGTTGCTCTCTTAAAGCTATAAATACACTTCTACAAATCTATCCTATGGAGATAATCAATTGCTTCTCTAAGATTTACTAGTAAGATAGCTTATGAATAGTTACATAAAACAGTCAGAAAAGGGAAAACAACCAAAATTGTCAGGAATATAGAGCTGAATATTATAAGTCATTTCTACTGACATGAAAAAATCCCCACATCTCCTAAGTGCAAGGACTTCAGTGAAACACTATTATGTAAGACAGATGTTGAATAAAGAAAACAAAATGAAACAAAAAAACAGCAAAGGTTAATAGGGAGTGACGTAAGTTTTGTATTTATATTTTTCTTAATGTTAAATATTTACAATGTGCACATAACACTGTTTTTTCCCTAGTTATAAAAGTACTACTTTTAAAAGTTAATACCAGATCATTTCTCACTAAAAGGAAGGAATCAGGGTTATATGATAACATTACCCCAGAAAGCAAAGACTAATGGTGTCATGCTAAAAGACAGAGGAGACAACTTGAAAAGGTTCTCACAGGCCTAAAATGGTAAAATTTAGGCATAAAAAAGAAGAATGTCTGTAATGCTTTGATATGCAAATACCTTAAAATTCATGAAAAGTCACGTAATATTGACAATATTCATTCGTCACCTCTGGAGGCTGCAAGGGCAACAACTTGATACTCCAAAAATTGATAAATAAAAAAGAAGGAAACTGACATATTTGTTCAGTCTTTTCTATAAAACCAAACAGCTGATAAAGGAAAACCAAACAGTTTGGTAACCAAATAGTTGATAAATGGTTAATAAATGTGAAAGAAAAAAAGAAATTACCATTTTGTAATACTTGAAGAAGATAGGTAATAATCACCAATGGCCATTAAAAGCATTAGGTGAAAGGTTGATGGGAACTTCAAAGTGTAAAGATCAGGCTGATATCACTGAACACACACATCTATCACTCTAAACAGGATGGCCAGGCACCAATGTGTGTCACAATATGATGCAATCAACAGGAAGTACAAAGCATCACTTATAAAAAATATTTATTTCCACTTCCCCACAAAACAAAACAAAACAAAACAAAACAAAAAAAGCCCAACCAACCAAGGGAAAAAACCAACAAAGCTGAATCTAATCAGCCTCCAAATCCAATTACCAAGCTACAGGAAATACAGGGGATGGAAGAACAAGTTAACATACCAAGGAAGCAGAGTCAGATTTAGAAAACGGAACACTTGAGAAGACAAATACTGTGTTTCTCCAGCAAATCAAATGGCATAAGAGAAAAGAAAGAAAAAGGCAACTGAGACTTGACTGGCAAGAAATAACTGAATAGAATGCATGGGCTTTCTCTGGACCCTGATTCAAACAAACCAAGTGTGAAAAAGGTATGTTGGTATCTTGGAAATTATACACTGGGTATTACATGATTAAATAAATATTGTTAATTTTGTCAGGTGTCATAATGGGATACAATAGATATGTTTAAAAAAAAAAAGTCATCAGACACATATTAAAATAATGAAAGGACATGAGGGAAGCGGACTTGGCCCAGTGGACTGGGCGTCCGTCTACCACACGGGAGGTCTGCAGTTCAAACCCCGGGCCTCCTTGACCCGTGTGGAACTGGCCCATGCGCAGTGCTGATGCGCGCAAGGAGTGCCCGGCATAGGTGTCCCCGCGTAGGGGAGCCCCACGCTCAAGGAGTGCGCCCTGTAAGGAGAGCCGCCCAGCATGAAAGAAAGTGCAGCCTGCCCAGAAATGGCACCACACACACGGAGAGCTGACGCAGCAAGATGACGCAAAAAAAAGACACAGATTCCCATGCCACTGACAGCAACAGAAGTGGACAAAAGAAGAACACGCAACAAATGGACAAAGAGAACAGACAACTGGGGCGGGGGGGGGGGGAGGGGGGGAAGGGGAGAGAAATAAATAAAAAATAAATCTTGAAAAAGAAAGGACATGATGTCTGAGGTTTGTTTTAAAATACTCCAGCACCACTACCACCCCAAAGAGCCAGCCGGGTTGCAGGGGAGGAAGGTGCAGTGGGGTAAGTAAAATAACACAAGGGAAAATAACTGTTGAAGTTGAGATTCATTATACTACTCTGTATATGCTGAGACATTTTCATAATTTTAAAAAGCCAGTAATAGGGAAAAGCTCAAATTCTGAAGAATTTTTATGTATCTTTTAAGAAGTCATTATGAACTATATAATTCATTGTGTTTTGCTTTTTTCCTCTTGCTTGCCAAGGAGTTCAAAATTAACATGCAACTGCAAAATGATTACCTTAATCCATATTCTAATATGAAAACAACTCTTTCTGAGCTCTCTTTTCACATAGTTAATCCAGCCTACATGTATTTTTATTTTGTTTGTGGTATTCAATAAACAAACTCACCTTTTTGGTGGCAGAAAACAGTATCTATGGAGGAAACAGGCACATGACAAAGCCTTCAGCAGCTGGCTTATAGTCATATAATCTTTCTCTTTATCCCTCTGCCTGAAATTATCCTTGGATGCTGCAGCAATGTTCTCTGGAAATGCTTTCCGCTTTTCTACTTGTCCAAAATCCTTTCTCTAGACTCTGCTTTTTAAACACTAACTCCTCCACGAAGACTCCCACAGTAAAAGTAATCTCCCTCCTTATGCTTAAGATTGAAAAAATCTATTGTAATGTGCTATTATTATTTACATACATCTCACCCCAACTAGTCTGGATGCCCCTTGGTGGGAAAGCCATACATTAGCCATCGTTTTCTATGCTTCTAACATTGGGCATACTGCTTTGCTTTTCAACTGGAATTGAACAATTTTGATCTCAAAACAAAAACAAATAGACCACAGAAATGACTGATGCATAAGGAACCAGGAGTGAAGTAGAAAGTTTTAATTTGAAACCCAGTCAGAAAGGGGTTAGGAGCCTGAATTTAGATGGTCTTGGAGAATAAATGAGCAGGAAATCTAGAAAAGAACCTGTAACTTATCTACGGGTATGCACAAAGTTGGACCTATACTTTGATGAGCAACTATAACTTGTCCACCAGTGTATTATTTGTACCATGAATATAAAAATGGTAGAAGTCTGATAAAGTGTTATGAATCCATGAAGGGGTTAATCTGCATTTCCCCAGAATTTAAGGCAAGTCTCTTGATTGCAAATTCTACTCTTCATACTATTTGCACTGTCACTTACGTACAGATCAACTAAAATATAAAAATCTACAATATAAATGCTTAATTGCCAAGCATATAACCACAAATGCATGCTAACTAAATGACTTTTTTTAAAGGATTTATTTATTTCTCCCCCCTCCCTCCACTGTCTGCTCTCTGTGTCCATTTGTTATGTGTTCTGTCTCTCATTTTGTTGCATAATCTTGCGGCATCAGATCTCGACATTGGCTGGCACTTGTGCACGGGGTGACACTCCTGTGCAGGACGGCACTCTGCATGGGCTGGCACTCCACATGGGCCAGCTCGCCACATGGACCAGCTTGCCTTCACCAGGAGGCCCTGGGTATCAAACCCTCCTACATGGTAGACGGGAGCCCAAATGCTTGTGCCACATCCGCTTCCCCTAAATGACTTTTTTGTTGTTGTTCACAAGAAACTGAAAATAACAGTTTATTTCTGTATCCTAACTAAAGCAAAACTACCCTGAGGCAATTATGAGTTTGCACTTCACGGGACAGGTCAGCTTTATTTTTTAAAACTTTTTATTTTGAAATACTTTCAATCTTATAAAAAAGTTGCAAAAATAATACAGAAACAGAACATAGAACTCCAGCAAAACCCCCATCCAGATACCTAGGATTTACCAACTATTATCATTTTGCCAGATTATATAATTTTATCTATTTTCTAATGAATGACTTTTAAATAATACTGATTCTTTATTTTGACCAAATAGGCAAAAAGCAATTTTTAAGATTATTATGAGTTAAATAAGGACACCCCTGAATATCCCTACTTCTTCAAAACACAAACAAACAAAAACCTGGCCAAAAAATGAAACTATAATCCTTGACCCCTATCTCTGTTTCACATGCTTTTGAGTGGAATTTTATTGTTATCCTTGACACCCAATTATTAAATCCTAAAAATGCACTGCATAGAGCTGGGATACGAATTCTGTAAACTACTTTCCAGTACCAACCAAGTCTCTTGAACAGACATACATAGGTCTGAACGACCATGACCTTCAGGAGAATGCTGTCTTAACTAAAAGTTCCTTTAGGCATATGCCTACATTCTTTTCAGAACAATTTTTAAAAAGAAATTTTTCAAAGACATCAAATCTTTTTAGAATTTAGAGTTCTGGGTGACAGGAAGACCACTGTTAATGGAACATGTTCTATGATTTTAAAGATAAATGTACTTATTATGTATGTGATAAGGACCACCAATTCAATTTTTGTAATCTAGAGTACTAAATAATTCTTATGCTAACCTAACTCTAATAGTATTACCACAAGTCTAAATTTTCAGAAAAAATTCCCATTTTAAATTAATAGCTTTTGATCTTAATGAATTATAGAATGAGTGCTTCATTAAGTGTATTTAGTAATATAATATTCAGAAATAACTTCATGTTGTGGACCTCTAAAAAAGGCTTTCTGTTAATTCTTTGAGTTTTTTTAACTCACATTAACCATGGGGGATATCAAATTATGAAAGTTTATAAAATATGCTCTAATGAACTTTACCATTAGAGCTGCTTCATTCTTTATTAAAACAATAAAGCAGAAGAGAGCTGCTTCCAGGAGAGGGGGTTTTGCTTCAGTCACTGATTTTTAGAGGAAAGTCATTTTACAAGAATTGGTCCTGTAAAAAGCTATGTATTAATTTTACAAACAGGAACCTCACGTTAAACCTTCCAACACCTGAGAGAATCATACTAATAGCATCCAGTTTTACTGTTGTAATTTAGCATACCATGCAGTCTTTATAGATTTCAAAGATTAAATTCATAATAATTAAGTATAACAGAATATTCTAAGGTGCTTTAAATCCTTTCTGGAACAAGGTGGGGCACATATAAACAAAGATGTGGCTTTTTTTTGTTTTTTTACAGAAAAGAAAAAAAATTTAATAAACTGGACTTCATCAAAATTTAAAATCTTTGCTCTGTGAAACACACTGTTACATAAATAAAAATAAAAGGTACAGTTTGGGAGGAAATATTGCAAATAATTGGCAAAGGATTTGTATCCATAATATAAAAAGAACTCTTACATCTCAACAGTAAGTTAACAAACAGCCCAATTAAAAATTAGGCAAGTCTTCAACAGACATGCCACCGAAGAAGATATACAGACAGCTCATGAAGAGATGCTCACCATAACTAACCATTAGGGAAACACAAAACCATAAGCTACCACTACACATCTATCAGAATGGCTAAAATAAAAAATACTGACAATACCAAATGTTAATGAAGATGCCAAGCAACTAGAACTACTTTATTTCTGAACAACCTTTTCTAAAAAACACACTAAATAAATAATACACTTGCTACAAGAAGTGACATTCTGACATTGTGGTTTGAGGCAGAGACATACTTGCCAGTTTACTCAACACAATAGTTCCCAATCCGAGATCATATGGAACGGCTTTGAATTATGTACTGTATTTGAATGAACGATAAAACATTTTTTTTTGCATGGGGAGCAGCTTCTAGACTTTAGTCTACTATGTGTGTTGACTATGTCTTCATTTTTTGAAGCACTCTCATACATAGCCTAGATTTTGTCCTAAAGCAGGAGCCGGCAAACTTTTTCTATGAAGGGTCAGACTGTAAATTTAGGCCTCTCTTGAAACTACCTAATCCTGCTCTACAGCAAAGCAGCCACAGATGTATGGGTATGGATGGAATACAATAAAACTTCGCAGGGAAGCAGACTTGGCCCAGTGGTTAGGGCATCCGTCTATCACATGGGAGGTCCACGGTTCAAACCCCAGGCCTCCTTGGCCCATGTGGAGCTGGCCCACGTGCAGTGCTAATGCACGCAAGGAGTGCCCCTGCGTAAGGAGCCCCACGTGCAAGGAGTGCGCCCTGTAAGGAGAGCTGCCCAGGAATGGCGCTGCACACACGGAGAGCTGACAAAGCAAGATGATGCAACAAAAAGAAACACAGATTCCCATGCCTCTGACAACAATAGAAGCGGACAAAAAGAACACACAGCAAATAGACACAGAGAACAGACAACTGGGGAATGGGGAGAAGGCGAGAGAAATAAATAAAAATAAATCTTAAAAAAAAAAAAACTTCACAAAAACTGACTACAACTTAATTTGGCTCATGGGTCATACTTTGAAGACCCCCTGTTCTAGTGGCTGGAGCTGCAGATGGTAAGGGCCAACTGGTACGCATTTAGAACACAGGGGGCACTGGCACTAAGCATTTAACTGGTGGCTATCTGGTTTTGCTGGAGAAACATCTCACTGCTGGCCAGCTCTAATCCCAAGGTGGTCTGAAGAGACAGCCTTCTCCTCATCAGATCTCAACCTTCAACAGTACATACAATTTCACACCTGGAGGAACTAGAAAAAGAACAGCAAACTAATCCCAAAATAAGCAGCAGAAGAGAAATAATGAAGATTAGAGCAGAAATAAATTAAATTGGGATTAGATGTAGCTTGCATAGTTGAGCTCCTGCCTCCCACATGGGAGGTCCTGGGTTCGGTTCCTGGAGCTTCATGAAAAGACAAAAACCAAAAAGCCAACAAGCAAAACAAACAATAAAACCAACTCAAGGAAGCTGATGAGGCTCAGTGGTTGAGCACCAGCTTCCCATATACAAGACCCTGGGTTCAATCCCTAGCCCCTAGTACTTTGAAAAAGAAAAAAAAAAAAGAAATGAAATTGAGGGAAAAAATAGAATTAACAAAACCAAAAGCAGGTTCTTTGAGAAGATTAATAAAATTGACAAACCCTTAGCTAGAATAACAAAGAAAAAGAGAGAAGATGCAAATAAATATAATCAGAAATGAGAGAGGGGACATCACCACTGACCCCACAGAAATAAAAAGTATCGGGAAGCAGACATGGCTTATCTGATAGAGCATCCGTCTACAATATGGAGGGTCCAGAGTTAGATTCCCAGGGCCTCCTGACCTGTGTGGTAAACTGGCCCATGTGCAGTGCTGCTGCGTGCAAGGAGTGCTGTGCCATGTACCCACATAAGGGTGCCCCACACGCAAGGAAGGAGTGTGCCCCATAAGGAGAGCTGCCCCATGTGAAAAAAGTACAGTCCGCCCAGGAGTGGCACCGCATACATGGAGAGATGATGCAACAACGAGACATGGATTCCCAGTGCCACTGGATAACGCAAGCAGACGCAGAAGAACACAGCAAATGGACATAGAGAGTAGACAACAGAGGGGAAGGGGAAAGAAATAAATAAAATAAATCTTAAAAATAAAATAAAAAACGTATCAGAAGAGGGTACTACAAACAACTTTGTCAATTAGACAATTTAGATAAAATGGATAAATTCCTAGACATACACAAACAACCTACACTGACTGTAGAAAAAATAGAAGACGTCAACAGACCAGTCACAAAAAAGACTGCCAGTCATCAAAAACCTCCCAACAAAGAAAAGTCCAGACTTCACAGGTAAATTCTACGAAGCACTCCAAAAATAACTAAATATCAATCTTGCTCAAATTCTTCCAAACCACTGAAGAGGAGGGAATATTACCTAACTTATTCTATGAAGCCAACATCACCCTTATACCAAAACCAGATAAAAATTCTATAAGCAAAGAAGATTACAGACTAATTTCTTGAATTTAGGTACTAAAATCCTCAACAAAATACTGGAAAACAGAATCCAACAACACATTAAATGAATTATACGCAATGATCAAGTGGGTTTTACCCCAGGTATGCAAGGGTGGTTCAACAAAAGAGAACCAATTAATATAATACACATTAACAAACAAGGAAAAAAAATCACATCATCATCTCTATTGATGCAGAAAAGGCAATCAACAAAATTCAGCACCCTTTCTTGATGAAAACACTTCAAAAGATAGGAATAGAAGGAAACTTCCTCAACAAGATAAAGGGCATATACGAAAAAACCCACAGCTAACATCATACTCAATGGGGAAAGACTGAAAGCTTTCCCTCTAAGACAAGACAAGCATGTCCAATTTCACTATTCTAGAAGTTCTTACTAGAGCAGTTAAGGCAAGAAAAAGAAATAAAAGGTATCCAAATTGGAAAGAAAGAAGTAAAACTTTCACTATCTGCAGGTCACATGATCCTATATATAGAAAGTCCCATAAAATCTGCAAAAAAGCCACTACAGTTAATAAATAAGCTCAGCAAAATGGCAGGATATAAGATCAACATGTGAAAATCAGTAGTGTTTCTATATACTAGCATGAGTAAGCTGCATTGGAAATCAAGAAAAAAGTTATGTTTACAATATCAATTATAAGAATCAAATATCTAGGAATAATCTAGGAATAAATTTAACTACGGATGTAAAGGACTTGTACACAGAAAACAATAAAACATTGCTAAAAGAAATCAAAGTAGACCTAAATAAATGGAAGGGCATTCCATGTTCATGGACTAGAAGACTAAATATTAAGACATCAATTCTACCCAAATTGATTTACAGATTCAATGCAATCCCAATAAAAATTCCATCAGACTTTTTTTGCAGAAATAGGAAAGCCAATTATCAAATTTATTTGGAAGGATAAAGGGCCCTGAATAGTCATACACTTTTGAAAAAGAAGAATGAATTAGGAAGACTCACACTACGTGATTTTAAAGCATATTACAAAGCTACAGTGGTCAAAACAGCATGATACTGGCACAAGGATAGACATTAACCAATGGCATTGAATTGAGAGTTCAGAAAAAGACCCGCACATCTACAGCTAATTGACAGTTGACAAGGCTGCCAAGTCCATTCAACTGGGACAGAACAGTCTCTTCAACAAATAGTGCTGGGAGACCTGGATATCTATACCCAAAAGAACGAAAGAGGACCTCTACTAGTCTGCCAAAGGGGTGCCTATCTGGGGTAAAAGCTTACAGTTACAAGGCCCTGAAGAGTCCAACTCAAGGTTGCTTTCTCACCAAAGTCAGTTGCCACATGTTGAAGCAAGATGGTTACGGATCTCTGTCTGGTCTTTCAGGGTTTCTATATCAGTCTCTGGCACAGGGCTTGTTTCTTTCTGGGTGTGCTCAGCTGCTCTGTTCTCATCAGCTGCAAACTATCAGGTGAACGGCCCATCTCTCCCTGGGACCCCAGGATCAAACATAACAGAGCTTTCTCTTTCTCTTTTTGTGTCTTGAGTTTACATCAGCCCACAAGGGGGGCGGGGACTCAACTAGAAGCCATGCCCTACTGATGTGACCAAATCAAAAGTCCTAAATTGACTGTATGAAGTAAACTTACAACCTCTGAATTTTAATACAATCAAAGGGTGTCACACCCAGGGGAACAGATTAGTTCACAAACATCATCTTTCTCTTCTGCGGATTCACAAATAATCTCAAACTGCCACAGGACACCTATTTAAAAATCAACTTGATGGATGAAAGACCTAAATATAAGAACCAGGACCATAAAACTTCTAGAAGACAACATAGGGAAGCATCTGTGAGATCTTATGGTAGGCAATGGTTTCATAAACCTTATACCCAAAGCATGAGCAATGAAAGGAAAAAACAGATAAATGGGACCTCCTCAAAATTAAAATTCTTCTGCTTCAAAGCAGTTTGTCAAGAAAGTGAAATTTACTCTATAGGAGAAAATATTTGTAAACCACATATCTGATAAGGGTCTAATATCCAGCATATACTAAGCGATCTATAACTTAACAACAGAAAGACAAACTCAAGAAATGGTCAAAGGGCTTGAATAGATATTTTTCTAGAGAGGAAATACAAACAGCTAAAAAGCACATGAAAAGCTATTAGGGAAATGCAAATCAAAACCACAATGTGATATCATTTTACACATATTATACTGGCCATTATTAATAAAACAGAAAAATACAAGTGTTAGAGAAGATGTGGAGAACTAGGAACACGCATTCACTGCTGATGGGAATGCAGAATAGTGTGCTATTCTGTGGAAGTCAGTGTGGTGGTTCCTCAAGAAGCTAAATGTAAAATTGCCATTTGATTTGGCAATCCAACTACTAGGTATACACTAAGAACTGAAAGCAGGGACACAAATAGATATATGCACACCAATGTTCACAGCAGCATTATTCAGAATTGTCAAAACATGGACGCACCCAAGTGTCCATCAACAGATGAAGAGATAAACAAAATGTGGTATATACATCTGATGGAATATTATTCAGCTGTAAGAAGGAATGAAGTACTGAGGCATGCAACAACATGGATGAACCTCAAGGACCTTATGTTGGGTGAAATAAGCCAGGCACAAAAAGACAAACACTGTATGACTCACTAATATGAACTGATTATAATAATCAAACTCACAAAGGTTTCTAGAAGACAGGTTACCAGGAGATAGAATGGGGGCAGAGAAGGGGGAGATGATGCTTAATCTGTACAGAATTTATAATTAGGTTGACTGGTAGTTTGGGGGTGGACAGAGGTAATGGTAACACGATAATGTGAGCATAGTTGGCAGCACTGAAGTATGTGTGTACATGGTTGAAGAAGTAGTTTTGGGCTGTATATGTAACTAGAAGAAAAGCTAGAGAATAAAACACAGGGTTGTACAACGCAGTGAACCCTGCGGTGAGTGAAGACTGTGGTACATTCAGGATCTAAAACACAAGTACATCACCAGTACAGGCTGTTATTAATAATAGGGTGGTATATGAGGTTAAAATGTACCTAGAGCAAAATACAGACTATAGTTAGTAGTAACATTTTAAAATTCTTGTATCAACTGTAACAAAGGTACCACACCAATTTAAGTGTCAACGATGGGGGGGAGGGGGGGAAGTATGGGAATGCTGCATATTCAATTCTTAGAAAAATGTTTTATGTCACAGAAACAACCCTATTTCCCTATAAGTTACACTGTCTTACACAGTCTTGTGTCTAGTCAGACAGGGCCTTTTAAACAGCTTGAACATTACATAGTTACATACTTCTATGGGATATAAAATGTAGCCTTGTTGCCATAGGTATATTTTCTAGATAGATGCCTACACAGTAGCTAACGAAATAGTAAACTACCCTCCTGTGGAAGTCCTGCTACTTTCTCAAACAAGATGGTAAAAAACTCTGGAACATAAAGTCTTGCCTAATAAAAGGAAACAGGCTAATAAATCAAGCCCTCAATCTCAATGATTGCACTTATGAACCTTACTCCTACAGTAATGAAATTAAGCTTAATTATAATTAATGCCTAAGAATTGCCTCCTGAAAACCTCCTTGTTACTCAAATATGGCCTCTAAGTCAGACTCTACAAATAAACTCACTACTTTCCCCAGACAAAGGACATGACTCTCAGGTATAAGCCTCCCTGGCACCAAGGGAGTATTATCAAGCGTTAATCAATGATGCATTTAAAGAATGACCTTGATCACAAGGGGAAATAGTAAATAAAATAGAATTTTTTGGCTAAGAGATTTAAATATGAGCTGAGAGATCTGTCATTCTGGAAGTAACATTTATGCAGGTCTCAGCCAGACTTCACAAAATGCCACAGTAAACACCGCCACAAACAAAAGTATGCCTGAGTGCCCTAGGGATGTCCATAAACCAACGCAAGAAACCAACATCCTCTTGGAGGGTGCTATCCAGGAAAATATGAAAAGCTATTTACCCACTGTAACACAGTTGCACTCATTTGTAAGTTACCTAATCATGACTCTTCTACTGTTTTATTTGAACCTATAATTTTCAATACATTTGTTAAGGATTGACATTTAAAGCCCTTGGGGTCATTCAATGCGCGTTAAAACCTGAAACCCAGCAGATATCTGGCCAACTCCTACTCTCCAATTCTTCAGGCCTGCCCTAGACAACTACAAAACAATGGAGATGGGCCAGCTCCACCCCAAAATCAAGGAGTGTCTTCAAATGCAAGCAAAACAATTCCATTCCTCTGTCCCACACTAATGTCCCTTTTCAGTCTGAAGCAGTTAGAGTGGACATTGTCCCAAATCCCTCCTAAGGAATGAACAGTAAGGGGGGAAAGTAACTGCTGACTAAAGCAGATTTATTGTTGTTATCTTGTGTTAACTGAGTAACTTGTAACATTGACATAAAAAAAGAATCTATCATGTTTGAGAATTCTGTGGCTTCATTCTTCTATGTCTAATAGCCTAGAAAATCTATAAATATATAATATGTACTAACCCAACTTGACTTCTGCAGATAGAAGTCTCCTCTCTTTATATTTTCACTTTTTGTTTCAGTTAGTATTGGCTCCAGCTGTAGTTTTAAATTTTCTTTTGCCATTTAAAAGAAAGGTAGTTTGAAAAAAAAAAAAATTAAAAAGAAAAAAAAGAGAAAGGGAGTTTGCTCGATTAGGTGCCTCGGGTTGGTTCTAGGTGCCTCTTAAAAAAGAAGAGGAGCAGAACAAGGTGGGGCAGGGCGCGCAGAAATAAATAAATAAATCTTTTTTAAAACAATGGAAATAAGCTAACAGTATATATCCATCAAACCTGGGCAGCAATTTCACTGAGTACTGGTGTAGGAATATTCCCTTCATGTTTCAATTTCAGTATCGGTGTAGCCTGGCAAAACTTTTAATATTTTACATCAATAATTTCACAAAAATTACCTTTAATATTGTCTTTTAAAGTCTTGGTTCAAGCTGTTGGATCAACATAGCTCTTTTCTGAGTCAGCAGAGGGTCATTCTAACAATTCCCCAAAGGATGGGCTATTCTGTAACTATTTCAGCAAAAAGACTCAGGCTTTTGGTTTTTTTCTCATGCATCTACTGTATGACCCTACTATTCTGCACAGGACCTACCCAGCTTTACTTTTTCTTAAGGTACCAGCCCATTTGTTCCTGCACAGTAGGAGTGAGAGGAAAGAAAAGTGCAATTCCCAAGCTCTATCTCTACTAGGCCAGACCAACCTGAATAGGACAATATCTGAAGTGTCAATTTCCTCATCTTAATAAAAATTAAGGAAATGATCCCTGACCCGTCCACCTTGGAAAGCTATTAATTCTTAAGAAATGACTAAATAAAGGGCTGCTCTAGCCACAAAAAGGCCACACAATGTTCTGTTCTGTTCTGTATGCCAGATTCCTGAGTTAAATGAAGCAAAGGAAGATTCTAAGATTGACTCAGGTATGCAGTGGCCTGAGAGTCAAAACCTGAAAATTCTTAATGCTGGAATGATGAAGGTCAAAGAGAAAACGCTCAACGTTCACCAACGGTGAATGTAGTAAAAATGGACTGCTATCACGTAAAATCAGAAAAAATGTTTGCGTAAAACTTCTCAAATATGAAGAGATATTTAAACATTTTCTTTACTGATTCCAATTTTCACTACTGCAAAAGTGCTAAATAAACAAAAAAGAAAAAAAGGTAAAAAAAAAAGAACAACGCTGCAATGAGCATTCTGTTACATACAAATACCTACAAAGACTTCACAGTACACCTTAGTGCAGATCCTTAAATGTGAAAATGGCAAAGAATATGTGTATTTTCATTGTTGACAGTTATTAACCAGATTGCCCTACCAAAAAGTTTTGTCATTTTACATTGCCATCAAACATTATATACAATTAAACAAGAGCATTCTTTTATGAAATAAGACATTTAACAAACCTCACTATACTAAAAAAGTTTGACAAAATGTAGCTGCTTTCACTCTAGCATTGCTTAGTTGTGAGGAAAATAAGTCAATCAAGAAATCCTCTTTGTAACATGAATTCATACCCTTTATTCAGTTAAACCAACTAATTTATTTTTCAGGACTTTGATATTCTTTATATATGGCAACTATACTTAAACACATTTTAAATAAGTACAATGTCAAGCATTTAAATTTGGTACATTTTTCAAAATTATAGGCCTATGATTTGAGGATATTTTAAAATGGAATTTATAGACATGCCTTTTGGAAATGGATTCCAACTGACAATTCTGACAGAATTCCCATTCCTAGACCTCATTCCAGTCTAACTCTAGCCAGAGACAAACACTAGGATTAGAAATAAGGGGAGTGGAGGTGGCTCAAGTGGTTAGGCATCTCACGCCACATGGGCAGTCTCAGGTTCAGTTCCTAGTGCCTCCTAAAAAAGAAGACTAACAGACAGCAACCTCAAACAAGGGAGGGGGCAGAAGTAAATAAATAAATAATCTTTAAAAAAAAAAAAAAAGGAAATAAATTAACAGTATACACCCATCAAACCTGGGCAGGAATTTCAGAGAGCACTGGTGTAGTAATATCTTGAGATAGACCTGTATCTTCATATCCTAAGTATTAAGATATTCAAAGGTATTCAAGACTAGGGGAAACTGGAAGTTAAGAGATGCTGATGCTTGAGAAATAAAGCATTTTGAACAGGCTAATCAGGCATATTAATAACATATAAATTACCATCACCACACTAGCCTGTGAACCATCTGAGAGCAACAGTCATACACTCACATTCAGAGTTGGCACAGTTCATGGTACTAAGCTGGCACACAAATGCCTGCCAAATTTATTCACCCATGGTTTTGTTGAAGATGAACTTTAATGGAGTTGACTCCATCAGCCGACTCCTCAGTTCTCTGGGTATCCCAGCTTGTCACCATCCCTCTTCACAGTGTGCTGTTTCAAACTGAACCCTATACTCCACATGTGATCTGACCAGCCAAAACTACCTACTCAGAGTTCATAAATGTAGGCTTCAACTCTATTAATATTTTTGATAGTCATTCTACACTGTTGCTTTTTACTGAGCCATTTCAAGTGCCCCAAGTCTTTTTCACATGTTCTATAGGGAGCTATACATTCAGCCTTGATTTACTATTACATTTTAGGATATAACTGCTGGACTGAGCAATTACTCCTATTAAATTACTTCTAATTTAGATTCAGTATACAGTATGGCATTTAAATTTTTTTCTTGGATCTTGATTCTGTTATATGGAGTATTAGTAGCTTTTTCTATCAGATTCCTGTCAACTACAAATCTGATGACAAGTCACACAGGTGTTCCTTTACTATTGAAAGTACAAGTAGGGAAATGGACTTGGCCCAGTGGTTAGGGCGTCCGTCTACCACATGGGAGGTCCACGGTTCAAACCCCGGGCCTCCTTGACCCATGTGGAGCTGGCCCATGCGCAGTGCAGAAGTGGGCAAGGAGTGCCGTGCCACGCAGGGGTGTCCCCCGCGTAGGGGAGCTCCATGCGCAAGAAGTGTGCCCCGTAACGAGAGCTGCCCAGCGTGAAAGAAAGTGCAGCCTCCCTAAGAATGATGCCACCCACACGGAGAGCTGACACAACAAGATGACGCGACAAAAACAGACACAGATCCCCGTGCCGCTGACAACAACAGAAGCGGACAAAGAAACAAGACGCAGCAAACAGACACTGAGAACAGACAACCAGGGTGGGGGAGGGAGGGGAGAGAAATATATAAATCTTTTTTAAAAAGTACAAATAGGACAGGAAGATGTAGTACTTTGGAGCATTCCAATGAAAGCCTGCCATCAACCTGTTATTTTGGGTACATTTAACGGCTCTAAGGCCACCTAACTGCATTACCACTACCAACAGCTTATAGATTTGACCTTATGACGCATAACACATATTCATACATAAAAATCAAGTACCACCAAACAGTACATAATCCTTACTATGTAAAAATATAGGGGAGTAGCTATGGCTCGAGTGCCTGAGTGCCTACTTCCCACATGGGAGATGCCTCCTAAAAACAAACAAACAAAAAAAACCAACAACAAGCAAAAAATTAAAAAATCAACTCGGGGAAGCAAAGGTGGTTCAATAACTGTTGAAAAACGGTTTCCCATATATGAGGTATTGGGTTCAATCCCTAGCCTTGCTTCTGAAAAAAAAAAAAAATTATAGATAATCTCTATTCTAGTCTACCAGTCCCCTGTTCCCCTCCCTTTTAAAATGCTGGTCATATCTAAGTTGTTTTCACAACCCATTGATAGGATGGGAACTGAAGTTTGTAAAATACAGATATAAAATGAACCCAACCAGTTCTATTACTAATGAGAGCTATAATATTCACAATGCCCAACTTCTCAAATTACCACAGAGCACAAAGACTTCATTTCTAGGTAAAACTTGAAATTATATATATTACAAAGCATATTTAGAAACATCTAAAATATGACTAATTTATTTGATGAATATATTGAAGATCTTTTATCAATATCAACCTGCCATTTTTAGTTGTATCTACACTAATAATTCACAGATATTTTAAAGAATTAAGAGTTACATTTCTAGATTGTTTCAGGAAACGTGAACTTCACTATTTCTACATAAATGAGGATTGTATTCTAACACTAAGAAATATTAACCAATGTACACATTTTAAAGTGTAAAGTCGTCAGTCCTTCAAGGATGAAATTATACATCTATTTTTTCTGGTTAAATTTACTATTCCCTTTGTCACAAGGTTGTGTAAACACAGTCCATATGATCATAGGCAAATATAATGGCCTCACATTCTGGCAAATAAGAAAAGCAAACAGCCAATATCCTTTAAAAAGATAACTTCTTAAAAAGAAGGACTTATTCAAAACCTGAATTGTAATCAAATGAGAAATTTTGAAACAAAGTTTGAATATGAAAAAAAGCCTTTTAGAAAATTTTTTTGTGTAGAAGAGTTAAGGTAAACTGAAAAAGTTAAGAAAAAGCTGTGGCTCTAAAAAGTTACACACCTGAGAGTAATGAGATTATTTTAATTATTTTCTTTTTAGTCATTTTGATAAAGACCTGTTTTTGAAAAAAATTTACAATCTTAAACCTATTTTTACAGGGATCTGATGTCAACCTGGAAAATCACTCTCCTTCAAAGTCCAAGCCTTGCTATTTCTATTCTGGCCAAATGCCCACAAAAGCACAAATATACCACAAAACCAGCCTGAACTGAACCACCATAGTTAGGAGATCTGAAGGTTTGTTTTCATTTTAAACTATTCAAAAGCTGCTGTATGGAGGTATTTAGTATAAACAGACATTTTTCTAGCAAGTATTCAGAGTCACAGAATGCACAATTCCATGGTCCTTTAGAGGATAATATAGGAGACTTTACCCAAGGATGATTTCTTTAACAATTCTTTGAATCAGTCAATATATTTTGTACCCTTCCATATCAACATACTAATTGGCACATGAAGACTTGATGTGGGGTTGAGAGAAAAATTCTAGGTGAAATAATAAGGCAAAAAATATTTAATTTCTGAGGAAGTAACTGAACCTTGTCTGTCAACTATCTGGCATGACCAAATGTAAAAGCACTTGCTTGAACTTTTGGAGGGAAAAAAGTTCCCAGTCTTGCAGCCAAATTTAGCTTAAGGTCCAAAAGGTGAGACTCTAACATGTAAGCATGAGAGGCAAAATCAAGGGTATGTACACACCAGTGTGTATAGAATACATACACTAGGTATGTATTCTAAGTCGTTCCCAGACTTAGAATGAGGCTGGGGAGAAAAGGTACATATACAGGAAGATTGAAATCTTACGGAAGATTAATAAGCTCCATGTTACCAGAAAAATCCTTTAAATAAGTGATATGGGTAGTAAGTTCAGTGGAGGCTAGAAAGGGCAGTGTGCTAAAGTCTCAGACTTCAAAGAAGGAGATGTTTCTTGAACTTAGTCTTACAGACTGAATAAATCTGGATAACAGTCAGAAAATGTATTACAACTGACTGAAGAGCTTTATGCAAGAGCCTGAACTATGATAAGGAAACAAAAATTATTCTGTAATTTCATCATGCTTTTTGTATAATAAAGTATCAAGTGGAAGGCAAAAGTCACTGTAAACCCAAATGCTGTTTATAGGATAACCACGTGACTTCTTTTATTATTCAAAGAACATTCCACACTTTTATGGAGTGGTGCTTTCCAGGTAAATGTTGACATACAATATAGTCACATGGGAAAACTTGCTTTTTAGTCTGAAGCTGTATCAAAAAATGCACAACAAAAGGATCTTATATCCAAGAAAGCATAAAAAGTCAAATTTTACGTAGAGACCCCAAAACATTCAGGAACAGCTAATAATGAATACATTTACTCACCATAAAAAAATTTTGAACACTGGCTTCATTTTTCTTTTACTATTTCAGCAGAAGAATGCTTCTGACCCAAGTGACTATGATGATTAAATATTTGTGAAGTGCCTGTAATCTGAGAAAGGCATACAGAGATTATCATACCTGTGCAGGTCTCAAAAACTACCTTCTTGGTTTTTAACTTGATCTCCCAAATGTTGGGGTTACAGGTAACCATTCTGCCAAGCTGCTGAACCACAGTAGTTCAAATAGGAAGAAATGTTGATTAAAATTAGGCTTTCTGGGAGACGGACTTTGGCCCAGTGGTTGGGGCGTCCGTCTACCACATGGGAGGCCCGCGGTTCAGGCCCCGGGCCTCCTTGACCCGTGTGGAGCTGGCCCATGCGCAGTGCTGATGCGCGCGGGGAGTGCCGCGCCACGCAGGGTGTCCCCCGCGTGGGGGAGCCCCACGCGCAAGGAGTGCACCCATGGGGAGAGCCGCCCAGCGCGAAGGAGGGAGCAGCCTGCCCAGGAATGGCGCCGCCCACACTTCCCGTGCCGCTGCCGACAACAGAAGCGGACAAAGAAACAAGAAACAAGACGCAGCGAGGAGACACAGAAAACAGACAGCCGGGGGAGAGGAGGGGAAATAAATAAATAAAAATAAATCTTTAATACAAAAAAAAAAAAAAATTAGGCTTTCTACTTTTGGGCAGCAGTGGATAAAGCTAGTTTGTTCCCTAACAGTGGGGTATTGGTGATCTTGGCTTTGGAGATTTTCCATACTAAATTATTTTAGCCCTAAGTCTGATGGACTTTTAAACCTTCCTCTACAGGCTGAGCAGATGAGGATCCATCTCCTTGCCAGGCCAAACATCTCACTCCTATCAGTTTTAAATATCGGGCTTGTGTCAGAAACAACAATTTTTAAAAAACATGTCTACTGACATAAAGCACTATTAAACATGTCTGCAACTATCTTCTGAGGAAAACCCTGGCCTTGCCTCCAAGTCAATTTATACCCCTATATTAGAATTCAAGTACCTGATTAACTCTTCACTTATCAGGGATGGATAATCAGCACTGTCCACTGGCTTAGCTAACTGTTAAAGCAGAGCTGTCACCAGACTATACCCTTGGACTTTCGGTATCCCAT
Organism: Dasypus novemcinctus; assembly: GCF_030445035.2. Lineage (NCBI taxonomy): Eukaryota > Metazoa > Chordata > Mammalia > Cingulata > Dasypodidae > Dasypus > Dasypus novemcinctus. The sequence goes on from NC_080679.1 coordinate 12,952,729, forward strand.
TAAAAAAAAAAAAAAAAAAGCCAAACAGCATGAATGGTTATAGAGGGCTGCTTCCACAGGTCCAGAACATCAGAAAAGTAACAATTTTTTTTAAACTGTATTCTGGGGCCCAATACTATCCTTTGTGTTTTGTTCTAAGACACCTCAAGATGCGGGCTCAGATGCTTTACTTCACAGTCATTGTAGAGCTGAGAAAAGCAGGCTCAAGATGCAGAGCCCACGCTAATAAAGGATCCACGGACTCTCAATCCCTGGGAAAATCATGCTTCTCCTAAATAGCTGATTTGTTTTTAATCTTGTAAACAGTCTTGGAATTTACCTTATTTCCTTCTTTGTTCTGGGTACCCAAACCTTAAAACCAAATTTGTGGCCCCACACCTGCCAAGTGTAAAAGACTGTAAGGCATGCATTTATTTGTGCACTAACCCGACCCTAATCATCATTTTGTCTTTCCTTATTTTTCCTTTGCTTTTTATTTAATTCTTTGAGGTGAGGGGGAGGAATGGTAGGACACAGGAAGCATATCCGTAATTTTCTCCATTTCCCTAAAATGGAAGATAAGGAGAATGAACAAATAACTAGTTGACTTTTAGCTTGAGGTTATGGCTGTTATCTCATAATAAATTTGTTAAATACTGTAAGATCTAGTGGATCCATTTTCTTGCTGAGATGGATGAAGGTTACACTGCTAAAAGGACATCCTGTCTGGGGAGATATGACTAAATTAGGTCAAACTGGAACGTGCCAAGGAAGTCAATATAAATGGTGTACAGCAAAACACAGTACTTCCATCATTTTTCTTCAGGGTAATAATTTATTTTTGTGAATAGGAATGATCCAGGCTTCCTCTGTGATATGGAAGATATTGTGGCAACTTTTCCACCTCACAGGGTCCCTACCCTAGTCTGCAAGGCCTTATTAGTCCCTACTAGTCTCCTTTCGAGTAAATAAAGATAAATAAAACTATTTCCAAGTTTATTCAACATCTTTTTCAAGCCCCTATTATAAGACATTACAGACCTTAAGGTTTAAATAGCTGCCTTTATAGAAAAATATTTTTAAAATTTTTGCAGGTATACAAAAAGCATTCTATTGAATTGGCATAAAGAATAGCATTAAAAATTAATGACTGATCTAGAATTTCAAACCTCCATTCTATATTTCACCTCAATCTCTTTAAGGTAGAGTTAAGGAAAGCAACAAGAACACAACTGGGGGATGGGCAGTGGGTGGGAGAAGAACTGGTCAGGCAAAGAGCAAACCATAAATGTCAAACAGCTAGAAATGAGGTAAACTAACATGCTACCTAATTAACAAACACTGGTGGTATAAACCAAAGATTAATAAAGCAGAACAATGTTCAACCCTGGGGAAGTAAACATACCAGTTCCTCCTTCCTTAGAAAATATGATCCTCTATTCCTGGGAGAGTTGAATGAATATGAGAAGTGTAATGGTTTGTCAGTCAGTGGTGGAGTTCCTTGGGGATCCTATAGTCCATTCCTTTATGGACTCCCCTGGGCCTTATGATTATCTGTCATATGCACAGGAAATAAAAGAGGGTCTGCTTTTAAGTCTAAAATGAGATACAAAGGACAAAAATAAGAATAGGAAAAAATACGTGGCCTCAGAGTAAATAATCCTTTAGGCATCTTGGTGTCCTAAACAAATGGGATAGGGGGTTGAGTGAACCCCAACAATCCTCCCAGTGGGAAGGCCACAGGGTCACTCTTGCCCGTCCCCCCACCATACCATGTCTTCCCAGCACTACACCCTCCTGACAACTGCGCCCCCCTACCCCATACACACAGCTCTCCTAAGAGGTGACTTAGCCCTACATGAACCATATCCCTGCTGGTCCCAGCAGAGTAATTATTGGGGTAAACTAGACTCTTAATGGAAAGCCAGTCTCTTCCCAGGGGATAAAGCTCCAAAAGAACACTTATGAAATGCAGGTGGGCAAATTTTTTTATTAGGTAGAGAAAGCTGGTCTGTACAGAGGGGCAGGTAAGCAGAGAGTTGCAGTAGTAAATGGACAGTCTTTATGTTGTGTGTGGCTCCCAGTTTCAGATTTTTGTGAGACCCTGCTGCATCCTGGCCTTTTCTCACAGTTTGTGTGGTTCTTTCCTGAGATAAACTTTTACTAAATCCTAGTTTTGTTGGAAGAAATGAGTTCCAATGGACACAGAGGCTACTTCCCAGGCTTTGGTGCGCCAGTCCTCTGCTCCAAGTAAGGGCAGCCCTAAGAGGAGGGCTAGGACACTGCTCCTCTTAATCTGGCAGAAGGCCAGCCCAAAACGTCCTATAAAAATGCGGAAGAGGGCCACCCCTTTAGGGATGGAGACCCAAAATGTGTTATTAAGTGACAGAGGTAGAATATAAAAAAATATGAAAACAGACATGTCTGCTTATCCTCACAAATTTGAGAGTAAAGTTCAATATTATATAAGCAAATGCAAATTAAGTACAATTTTTTTTTCCTGGCCATCCTAAACTGAACTCTAAAGATGGTCTCGGAAAAATCGTGGCTAAAATCAAAGATACTTTCTTCTCCTGACTTAAAGACAAACCTTTCCCTTGGACACATTTGCTCTACAACTTTGAAGAGGTATAGAAAAGTAATTATCAAGAATTAAAAATTACATAAATATATAAGTACATAAGTTATAAGACCTTCTACAACAACCATTTAAAACTGGAATTTCCCAAATTCTCCTTCTTCACATACATAGTTCCTGAGAAGCTATGTATGTGAGAGTGGCGAAAGAGTGGAACAAAGAGTAATTTGGAAGAAAACAGGTGCTTAAATATGGAATCTCTTCCACGTTTCTGACTGGAGGCAAAGTAGAACATTTTAAGAATTAAAAGGCCTATTAACACTATAGTTCTCATTAAGGGAAGAAAAGTCAAGACAACCTACAGAAAACCATTTGGTTCAAAAGGACCAAAGAGCTGCAAGGGCTCCAAAGAGCTCCTCACTATCGGGCAACCTTAGGGAGAGATACCCTGAGGACGTGACAGACAGCTTTGCACAAGCTACTTCTGTGGCTAAATAATTTATTTATTGTCTGAACCAGGTCAATCTGTGAAAGTGAATTATTATGTGGGGACGATATGCGTAAACCTGGACTCTCCATGGCATACAAGAACATTTGGTCACCCTGTATTAAATGGTAATGCCTCCTCTATGACGAAACAGCAAACAGCCAACTTTTCATGTAAACAACTTTGTTTCCCCTTGATCTAGCAAGGGGAAAGCTCCTTCCATTTAAGGTAGGGTTACCTGCACATAAACATTTGTTTGTGGTGGTGAAATTAAGTCTCTCTTGACAATATTTAATATATCAAATCTGTAAATACCTACAATTTACTAGGTTTATGAAGGAAAATCTGTTTTGCAGCCATCTCATGGAATACCTAATTCTTCAACCTTCCACTATTCTGCTCCAGGCCAGGTGGTCAACAAGCTGCCAGTTCCCCAAAGCATGTTTCAACATTCTTATGATTCTCCTCACTCTGCTCTCATCATTTAAGGAATCAGAACATGCTGATCTAATTTTTCCAACAGCCCAATACCTCTCCACTGACCTCTAAGGTAATTTATCTTAGCTTACATACTCTTGTATTTGAAAATTATATCAAATATAGCCCATACATGCCCCTAGAAAGAGGGACTATGTTCATGCACCCCTCACAAGGTGGGACAGTAAATAAAATTCAACACTGAGAGACTGTGTGCACATCCACACGTGAGTTTAAATAAAAATGAGATGGGAGTTGTCTATTAAACCTCAAACATATGGTCTTATGACAGATTTTAATAAACCTGAAACAACAAAACTTCTAAGCTCTCCTGTTAAGAGATGACTTCCCTGGGCTTCCAGATCTCTCTCTTCACCACTAAGATATTCTTAGCACCAACCCCATCTTCTTTAAGTTTGTGATACTGCATCAAATAGGATCCACCAAGAAAATCAGTGCATCATAAATTGAGAGAATTGAATTTGCTTGACTATTTTTAACAATTTAAAGACTCAGAGAAGAAACTATCTTTTTCCACTCAAATGCTAAAATGGCTACTTTTTAAATAACAGCTTGGGATACACTATGCAAACCATACAATTCCCCTTGAAGCATAAAATTTAACAGTTTTTAGTATATTCACAGAATTGTGCAACCTTTACCACAATCAATAACGATAGCTATATTTTTAAAAGACACTGGTGATTAAGTATAGTAAAGCAGAAATGTATCCATTTTATTTTTCCCTGGTTTAAGTGAAATGAACAGTAAGAATCTATATTGTACCAAACTACTCTTCAGAAAAACCCTGCCTGCATTGCATGAAATTGCTTTGTCTCATGTCTCCAATCATCTCTACTTGCACTGAGCATTATCACATTTTACAAATCTCTAATAGTTCTTCTCGTTTGTGTGCCTTTATTTTATTGCACTACTATCTGTGGATTTACCAGTGTTTTAGTTTTTCCCTTATTTGAAAACCAGTTTGGTTTTTTTTAGGAGGTACTGGGATTGAATCCAGGACCTTGTATGTTGGAAGCAGGTGCTCAACCTCCCTCCCAGTGAGAGTTGGTTTCTGGTTTATTGTTTGTTTGTTTTTAAGAGGTATCATGGATCAACTACTTGAGCTACATCCACTCCCCAAGCACACAAGTTCTTGACAGACCTAAGTTTGAATCCCCTCTGCCTTTTGATAGAGGTTTGTGCCCAAAGACTTGGGTAAAACATTCACCTTTTGAATCTCAGTTATTATAAATATTAAAATTTTAACTTGTATGAAGTACCCAGGGCAGCATTTAAAACATAAGCGGTGGTTACTAATAAATGGCAATTTGCAGTTTGAATGAGCTTTTTACTAGATCAAGGATATTAACCTTTTGTCTATCATTATAAAAACTTTTTCACAAGTTCCTCTTAATTTCCCCCCCTTGTAATCATTTGACAGTATTGGAAATAAGCCTGCTTTCTCATCCAAAGGTCCGACAAAATTCAGTTTATAGTTTTCTTCATAAAGATCGGAAACATTCCTGGTTATCTCCCCACCCTACCCTACCACCAGACATTTCATTTTTGATGCTATAATGAATTTTTTCTTGCAATAATTTTATGACTGGACATTGCTAGCAAGGAAAAAGCTATCAATTTTTAAATATCTTTATGTTGGTACAAGGCTATCTTACTGAATACATTTTCAGTTTTTCAATTGATTCTCTTGGTTTGCCTAGTTTTAAGACTGTGACTATCAAAAAATATTGCTCTTTTCCACCATCTTTCATAGCAGTTATAACTTTTATTGATGTATCTTTGCATTGGTCAGGATAATATAAAATATCAGAGGTTTTACAGGGCATTCTTGTTTTTGTTTTCCGAATTTAATGGGAGCACAACCAGTGATTTCTCATTAGTAGGTTGTTTGCTGTTGGCTTAAGATGGATATGTATTCTTTGCTTTTTTAATTGAAAAAAAATTTTATTTCTCTTCCCTTCCCTCCCGTTGTCTCTCTGTGTCCATTCGCTGTATGTTCTTCTGCGTCCACTTGTATTATCAGGCGGCACTAGGAAACTGCTTCTCTTTTTTGTTCTGTCAGTTCTGTGTGTGTGCAGTGCCACTCCTGGGTGGGCTGTGCTTTTTTCACACAGGGTGGCTCTCCTTGTGGGGCACACTCCTTGCACATGGGGCTCCCCTATGCAGGGAGGCCCCTGTGTGGCACAGAACTCCTTGTGAGCAGCAGCGCTGCACATGGGCCAGCTCACCACATAGGTCAGGAGGCCCTGGGTACAGAACCCTGGACCCTCCATATGGTAGGTGAACGCTGTCAGTTGAGCCATGTTTGCTTCCTGATATGTGTTCTTAATTGCCTACTCGCTTAAAGAGTTCATAAATCAAGAAAAAGTGCTGAATTATCACTGTTATCTTGGCTGGTATAAACCAGAATGAAATACCCTGAAGGTTAAATAATTATCCCCTGGTGCCAGACTCCCAGGGTTCAAAACCAGGCTCTGTGAGTCATTAGCAATATCCTTGGGCAGACTAATTTAGACTCTCAGACTAAATTTCTTAATCTGTAAAATGAGTGTAATAATAATAGCAATAAAAACTACCGCCACCTCCTAAGGTCGTTGTGAGGAATAAATGAGACAATACAGGTCAAGTGCTTAGAATAATACCTAGCACATACATTAAGTCCCAAGTACTATCTGTTATCATTTGCCCTGACAGGCTATAAATCCTTAACACATTTCCTAACATTAAACAATGTACTTCTTGGGATACATCTGTTTGGTTGTGGTGAATTATTTTTCATTATACTATTTAATTAAATTTGCTAGTGTTTTATTTAGGACTCTTATGGCTACTTCCATAAGTGCAACTAGAATATAGTTTTCTTCCTTTATAATATCTTATCAGGTTGCTCTTCTTGTATTTTACACCTTAGATTTCTAAGTGTTTATGCTAGCTTTATAACGTGAATTTAATATCATGTGCTTTTTCTAGGATCTAGAATAAATAATTTTATTAATAATTTTTTTCAAAATTTAAAGGACAATATTTCTATACTATCCAGACTGGAGTCCCCCCCTTTTCCCTCACTCCTTACATTTTGGTTGGAAGGTAATCAGTAGTTTTTTAAATCTATTTCATGATTAGATCATTCAAGTGCTCTACTTTTTAAAAAGCAACCAATTACACTTCCTTCATTAGATCTTTCAAAGTTATACAACACATACAGCTTTAGACCCAGTGTCTCTGTGGTCATTTTCTTCTGGTTATACTTCTATGTCTGTTCCTCCTCATGCCTCTATTTCTTATTCCTTTCTCCTCTCAACTAAGAACAAAAACAAAAAACCTAAATCACTACATATGTGAAGCACACTCATCCATCTGTCTTCCTTTCACAACACTTAATTTAAAAAGCGAAATGGGAGCTTCCATAACTAAAAAAGAAAAAACACCCCCTGCCCCCATCACCATTCCATAAGTTTTTAGCTTCTATGAGCAAAGATCACACTGACCTAGATAGGCATCTAGCTTTCTTTCCATCAACACAGCTTCTAATCACTCACTATGTAGTCTTCAAGGACCAGATCAAGACTAGCTCTTGAGTAAAGAGATGGGTTATTATTGATCTTATAGAGCAGGATGAATGATTTTAACAATATAAAACTAGGAAGTGTTTATTTTGCTCTGTGCACACATAGGAAGACATTAACAGTTCCTCCTTCCTCCTTGGTTACTTGGGAAGGTAACACAACAGTTACGTGGGGCACTGTATCTGTGGCTCATTTGCCACAAGTAGTTTAGGGAAACACATTAGAGAGCTATGTTCTAATAAAATGAACACAAGTAAAACAATCTTGTAGAAACATCAAAATAACTTTCCTGGATCTAGAAAATATTCAAATTTAACTGTACCAATTATCATTTCTCAAATAATCACAAATATGGATGGAATTATGAATCCCTTTGAATATCCATTTCCTGCTTTTATCCTAATCCAAGATATTTGACAGACTCCTACTAGAAAGGAAACAGTTAACAAACAGATTGTAGCTTCTAGAAATAAAAATTTAGCTAAAGATTCACTATTTTCTAGACTGTATCCAGGAATCAACATTAAGTTCAGTCTCTGTGATTTGGATTCTGCCTTTTCCCTTTTTGGGAAAATAATACTTTCCCTTCTCTAACCTTCCTGTGCTGCTCTCTTTCTTCACAGCTCCTCTAAGATCACTGACAGCAACTCAGTAACATGAAAGTCCTCTCATTCCCAGGGCTATCACACATCGTGACTTGACCTTATCTGCTTCTGTAACAGAAAGTTCCTATGTTCCAGGATGCTGCATCTTGGTATCATGTGGAGGAAGCAGCAGAGTACAACAGTATACAAACTCAAGCTCTGAGACAAGACTTTCAAATCCAGGGTCCCCTTCTAGGTGTATAACTCTTTTGTGTGTGTGTGTGTGTATGACTCTTGACAAGCCATTTTGCTGTTTACCCATCTGATGAAAATAGGGCTATTAGGAAGCAGATGTGGTTCAACTGATAAGATTACCGCCTACCATACAGAAGATCCAGGGTTCAATACCCAGGGCCTCGTGGCCCATGTGGTAAGCTGGCCCATGAGCAGTGCTGCCGCGTGCAAGGAGTGCTATGCCACACAGTGGCGTCCCCCACATAGGGGTGCCCCATGCGCAAGGAGTGCACCCCGCACGAAAAAAGCATAGCCTGTCCAGGAGTGGCACTGCACACATGGGGAGCTGATGCAGCAAGATGACGCAACAAAGAGACACAGATTCCCAGTGCCGCCTGACAAGAATGCAAGTGGACACAGAAGAACACATAGCGAATGGACAGAGAGAGCAGACAATGGAGGGCGGGGCATGGAGGGGAGAGAAAGAAATAAATCTTTTTAAAAAAATAGAGCTATTATAGGATTAAATATGTAGAGGCCTTAGAAAAATATAGTAACAGCTAACATGTATGTGCTATGTTTGCAGTGATGTATTCATTTTTACTGCAATACTTCTGCTTACAGAAATAGAGAATTTTTATTCTTTCATTCTGAAATGCGTCTATGATGCTGATGGGACCTCTCATTTCAGCAACTTCCAGCCACAGTGAAGAAAAGAGGGCAATAAAAGAAACAAACAGAGAAACATTTAACCCAGGGCTAGAAGATTTATATGCTTCAGAGGATAACATAAATGTACAAATTAGCCAGCAACAGGGAATAGCCTACACACTGGATTTGGGGCCCACCACTGTTAATTTCCTCTATCTGCCCCCTTTCTTAGATCAAGACACAAAATTAAACCCCTAATAGCAGCATAAAATATTGAGGATGGGGAAATTAAACAACAAAAAACTGCAGAAATGGGGATAAAACAGGAAACACTAACTTTTAACTTGTTCTATTATTGAATTAGAACTATTAGAATTCTAAATTAATCACTGACATAGATATGTACATATTTGTATTTAATTATATACTATAAAGATCACCCTGAATTTAACATATTTTTAAGAGTTTAAAAAATATATAGCAGTATAGCATAAAACTCAGCAACTATGAGTACAATTGCAACTATGAAGCAAAACAACTTTTAAACAAGCCCTTTAGCTATTTTAAAGCTTAATATTTCTGAGGGCTAATACCACAACAAATGATATATCCAGCTACAGATCAAAAGCATCCAGGTTAGGGAAGTGGACGTAGCTCAACTGGTAGAACATCCACCTACCATATGGGAGGGTCCAGGGTTCAAGTCCCAGGGCCTCCTGACCTGTGTAGTGAGCTGGCCCATGCACAGAGCTGCCATGTGTGAGGAGTGCTGTGCCACGCAGGGGTGCCCCCCTCGAGGGGGTACTCCAAGCGCAAGAAGCGTGCCCTACAAGGAGAGCCATCCCGTACGAAAAAAGTGCAGCTTGCCCAGGAGTGGTGCCGCACACATGGAGAGGTGACACAACAAGATGAGACAACAAAAAAAGAGACGAAGTTTCCCGGTGCCACCAAGGGTGCAAGCGGACACAGAAGAACACACAGTGAATGGACAAAGAGCAGACAACGGGGGGAGGGGTGGAGAGAAATAAATAAAAATAAATCTTAAAAAAAAAAAAGGCACCCAAGTTAATTTGTAGGGTACTTCATTACCTTAAGAGTCTTAAAATATTTTTCAAAGTGTGTATGATGCATCAGAGAGTTTGGGTGGGGATAAGGAATGGGGAGCTAATAATGTTTAAATTGTACAGAGTTTCTATTTGGCATGATGGAAAAGTTTTGGTATTGAATGGTGGTGATGGCAGCACACCATTTTGAATACAATTAAGAGCACTGGGTTATACATTTGAATATGGTTAAAGGGGGAAATTTTAGGTTGTATATGTTACCAGAATAAAAATTTACAAAATCTATGGAATGTAGAACACAGTGTTCCCTGAGGTAATTAAAAGAAAACAAAAAGCTAAAGTGAATCGGGCATTAGCACATCACAGACACACTGTATAAAAACATTTCTTAAGGAATCCTCAAAACCACCTGTGATGGCTAGGCTATTGTGCCAACTTGGCCAGGTAATTGTGTCCAGCTGTTTGGTCAAACAAGCACTGGGCTAACTGTAATACAAGGGCATTTATGGACTTTAGTCACCATTGACTTTCCTGCAGTGGTAAATCATAGATAGCTGGTTATAATTACATCAATCAGGGAGGCTTGCCATCAGCAGTGAGTGACACTTAACCCAATCAGTTGAATCCCTTAAAAGAGGAAGTGATTCCAGCATTAAAAAAGAATCTCCCAGCTCGTTGTTGGACAGCCAACATCTCCCAGAACTCGTTAAGAATCTTCACCGGACTTTCATCGGAGCTCCTGGTTACAGCCTGCCTGCAGAACCTGGACCTGTGCATCCCCACAGCTGTGTGAGAGACTCTGATCTCTTACTATGGACAGATATCCCTTGTTGATTCTTTTTCCCTAGAGAACCCTGACTAATACATCGCCTTAACCATAAATTCTACTACTGATATTTTACAGATGGGAAAGCTGAAGCAGAATGGGCATTCAATTCTTGTCCAAGGACACACAAATGGGATCTGAATTCTGGACTTCTGAGGTCAGAGTCCCTCCTCTTTCTCCAGGCTGAGCTTAGTCTTCTCACTTACAAAACAGTATATAGTATCTTCTCATTCTAACATCTTGTTTATAAATTCATGCTCTTACAGTGTTTCTCAAATTGCATAAGGAATTATTGCAGTTCATAACAAGCATTAAAAAAACCAGAACAGAATATAAAGTATTAGAATGTATCATATCATAAGGCCTACTTTTTTGTTTCATGAAACTTCTTTTTCAGTATTGAGAGTATGTCTGTATGTGCTGGGTTACTGATCATAAATTTAATTTCTCACTGGAAGTTGAAGTTAAAAAGGAAAAAAAAGGCTTGAAAAGTCACTGGTCTAAAGTGTTCATTCTTTTCCTTAACATAACTGAAAATAAATTGTTCCAACTTTAGTTGGATTTCAAATCTAAGAAAAGTTATCCCAGAGACTAAATGCTTTGAATTCTGTACTAATATGTACGTAAATAAGAAGATTTCCCAAACTGTGTTCAGGCAGACTCGTCCTTCTATACTTTGTCAGTATTTCTTAGGATGGAGGTAAGGATTCTCGTGACCAAACAAACTTGGCAAATCGGGAAATCCTGCACATTGTATTTCCTTCCTGGACAATCACAATGCATATTACTAAAAATTCTGAGAAACGGCAGAAAACAGTAAAACCACAGTCAAAAATAAAAATTTGATAAACTGTATTTAACCCAATGTTTCCCAAACTTATTTGACTATGGAAATAACCAATAATCACTTTTCTCTCATAAGATCAGTGTTCCACAAATAACAATTTGTGAAAAACTGCTTTATGTGGGTCTTATACATATAAAGGGGAGAAACCCTAGTTAGTTTCAGCTATAGCAGTATTTAATTCTTTTTCAAATAAGCACAAATATAGCAGAGATGAATAAAACAAATGGAAAAACTGTACTTGGGTTATGCATTTCATCTCTGCTGAGGAAATTTATCAGAATACAATTGTATTATTTAATAGTTAGAGAAAAGCTGTATTATGTTCTGAAAGAATGAGGTAAGGAGAAGAGAGGGAAAGAAGACATTAATACCCCTGAATTGTATACTAGAAAGTAGTTAAAATGGGAAAGTTTATGTTGTATACATACTAAGACAATAAAAAAAATTTAAGTGGGGCAAAACTTACAAACATAGGAAAAACCTACAACTCATCTTCTAAAGAGAGATGGGAGTCAAAAGGTGGATGTGGGATCACGTTAGTGACCTGATCCAGAAGTAAAGAAACTGGCTGGAAATATGCCATCAAAGGGGAGAAGAGTCGTTTACCCAGACTGAGAATTCCTTGAGGCCTGTCTCTACAACATAAACACTAATGAAAATTGCTCATGGAAGAAATTACTTAATAATAGATGTTTGAGGAGTTAGGAATGCTCTTGGGTGGTGAACACCATTCTCATCATTGAAAGAACCCTGGGCTGGAAACGGTCCTATGATCTCAGCGAGCAAGTCCATTCCATGTAGGAAGAGGATTAATACCAACAATAAGGCAAAGAATAAAAGAACGTTGGTTTCTTAAGCATGTTCTTCACATCCTCAAATTTGATTCTACATTTCTGATCCGTTCTTTTCTATCCTGTTTTCCTCTGGTTAATGTTTCTCTTTTTCCTAAAACAAACAGCTCATAGAACTTTACAACACATAGTACTTAAAACTTGACAATGAAATGGATGTGAGGCTCAAGGATTTGTTAATTATTAACTTGACTTACTAAGCTTATATTTTATAATCATAATGTTTAGTTTATTTATAAGTACAAAAGTAGAAAATTTGAAAATACACATTTTGATGTTATTCACATTACCTTAGGCAAGTAGAATACTGTGAAATAACACCAGGCACCTGACCATGCAGGAGAAAAGAATGTTAAAGCATGGTCACATGCCATAAGGTCTCATGAAGAAAATGATTTCAAAATCACGGGCAAAACAAAACAGGAGAGGTACCTAGCACAGAAGAAAAACACAAATCAAAAGCCTACATACAGGGTCACTGAAAAAAGAAGAGCAAAAGAAACTTGGAATGCTCCATCTGGTCCCTCCCTGGTGTAATAATGAGGGTGGCCTACAGTGCAGAGGTGGAGTGACTTGCCCAGAGTGACAACATGGTTAGTCATTGAATCAGGCTCTACCCAGATCTCCTGATTCCAAGGTTTCTGCCTCTTCTACTCTAACACAAGGCCTCCTACCATCTATACACAGGACTAAAATGAAAAAATAAATATTATCTACCTTTTACAGGACTAAACCAAGATTACAGATCCATTCATCAAATTATACCTCTAAACAACTAAAGTATTTAAAATAAACCTTATTTTGTATAACATGTGGTTACCATTTCTTGGGAAACTAATAAAATGTTCATTAGGCTATATTTATAAACCTTCATTCTAAAATCCTAAATCAAAAGTGGTCAGTAAGAAACCTAGATCTTATGGAGGAAAATAAAACCATTTCATATGAGGATGCCATATCCCATTCAGTAAGTACACATTTTGAAATAAGGTAGACCTGGATTCAAATCACAGCTCAACCGCATGTCTGCTTGACCTTGGGCCAGCCCCTCAGATTTGGTTTCCCACCTGTAATGATATTAGGGATAATATTACCTTCCTCAGAGATTTGCCCAACATATCATGATACTCAAATGGTCATTTTCTTTCTCTTCCCGTCTGGTAATTTTTGTCCGTGTCCCTCAATTTTTCTCTATTTCAACTTTTAACTTCACAGAACCCTCCCAAATTTGCCAGCTATGCCAAGAATATTATGATCAGTAGTGTATCAGACGTCCCCCCAAAAAACACAGATCATGTGCCAAAGAGCACTTTATATTGTAAATACAATTACTGTAAATGCCAGTGAAAAGATTCAAGTAGGCATTACTGCATGTAGTAGACTGAACTACGTACCCTTAAAAGACATGGTCTTAATCTTAATCCACATTCCTGTGGGTGTAAACCCATTTGTAAATAGGACCTCTTGAAGACATGTAATTGGTGAAGGTGTACTCATCTGTGAGTAGACTCATCTGTAAGGTCCTCTTTAGATATGGCCAAACTGTTCCATATTACTGGAGGCCTTACATAAAGCCAGAACTCAGAGAAACACAACAGGAAGTCAAGGATATCACCATGTGATGGATGACAGGCAAAAGATGCAACCCAAGGATTGTGGAAAGCCAGACCCAGAATGCTACAGACTTTAGGGAGAAAATATGGCCTGGCTGATGCCATTATTTTGAACTTCTGACCACCAAAACTGTGAAATAATAAATACATTTTTGTTCTTTAAGTCAACCCATTATGTGGTTATTTTGTCATACCAGCCTGGCAAACTAAGACACTGCTGCATAAAGTAAAAAAGTTAATTTTTTTTTCCATGCAAACTAGATAAAAATGAAGAGAATCAAGTTCTAAATCCAGTTCTGCCACTAATAAGCTATGAAACCTTAGGCAAGTGACTTCACTTTTCCGGAAGTTCCAGCTGCCATAACTCAAAGTTAACCAAACACTGTCTGTTTAGTTTATTAAACAAAGGGTTCTAGTTAAGAGTGGGCCTTAGCATTCCCATCTGCAGAAAGAGCCATTCTGATTAAACTGTTTCTAAAGTTTCTTCTACCTGGAAGAGTTTATCACCAGCATCAGCACTACCACAAAACTTATGTCTGAGGACACTTTCAAGCACTTGATACATAGTAACTCATTTACTCTTCCAGCAACCTCTAAGGTAGAGTCTATTATTATTCTCTCTCTCACATGAGGAATCTAAAGTAAAAAAAGCTAAGGAACTTGCCCAAGGTCATAGAACCCATAAATGGAGGAGTTAAGTGACAGTTCAAATCCAAGAGTGGGTCTTAACTATAGACATGTAAAAAAAAAAACAAAAAAAACTGTTAAATGCTTTTTTTCCTGGTGCAGAAATGCCGCTGATGTATAATTTACAGTGGAGGGAGAATACAGTGAGTAACATGTTTAATGTTAACACCACCCTGCAAAAGGGCAAGCTATGGTCCATTAGACAAGGTGATAAAATAGCAATTTAATTAAGACCAAGCTACAAAATGTATATTTTGTTTCTCAGACAAATATTTTATTGAAATAATGTAAGTATTGTCCTGTCTTCACATTATCATACTTTCGTGGTCCTCAATAATTTATCTGTTGGATAAATATCCAAGGAATAAATATCATTTACTGGTTAAATAATTAACTGGATTTCCTCAGTCTGTAACTATGCACATGAAACGCAGACACGGATATACAAGCAAACACAAAACTACAATTTAAAACACCAAATTCTGAGTGTACTTACCAAGATCTAAAGTTAACACAATTTATTAAGGATTATGCAAATAGGTTATGTACTCCACTCTACCAACACAAATGGCCAGGACAGGCTTTACCTCCCTCATTTGGAGCCACTTCACACCTGGCTGGCCTCTTGCAATTCTCTGCATGCCATTCTCCCACTCTCTGCCCAACTACCATTGCTTACCATTACAGCCGCCATAAATCACAATTCTGCCATTCACACACCCCTTCCATCTCAAGGGAAAAGTTAAAGCATACTGGGACGACGAAGATCAAGGAGAGAGAAACGGCACTCAGAGGACTACACACACACCATATACACATACACATCCCCAAAACACAGTGCTGATGGCAACAAGCTGTTTATTTCATTACCATTGGCCTATCACCTGCCACTCAGTTCCAGATTAACTCTTCTCATAATCTCTGGAGGGTCTAAGAAACAGGAGCAGAACAATCATAGAGTTTTTTCCCATCCTGGTCTAGTCTAGCAATGTTGGTTGTAGAAATATTTGTCTTCCTCTGCTCTGCCCCATGCTCTGGCCTGATAAAGATAGTGATGAAGAGTCCGGGTGGATGGTCATTAAGAGTGGTGAGACTCGCAAGTAAGAACTCTCATACAGGTGAAATCCCTCTTTAATTACCAATCTTCCCTCCTCCAATAAACATCAGAGGGAGCCAATATAGCTCAAGTGGTTGAGCATCTGCTTCCTATGTTCGAAGTCCAGGAGTTTGACCCCCCAGTACCTCCTAGAAGCAAAAACAAACAAACAAACAAGCATATAAATGAAAAATACAACTCAGGAGAGCTGGTGGAGCCCACCAGTTTGCCTGTATACAAGGTCCAGGGTTCAATCCCTAGCCCTGGTACTTCAAAAACAAAAACAACAGACTGACAACTACATTGTTAGGCAATTTTTAGGCTCCTTGGTCTGAACTGCATTCACACAAGTACATAATCTTTACACCTCAACAATTAAATAATAAAACAAGTCACAGGCAGTCTAACCCAGAAGGTAACACAGATTTGATTTTCTTTCCCACAATTTTATCATACAACAAAGTTTTACCAACCTTTGGCCAGTAGCTGCACTAATCCATCTATCACATTCCTATTTCTGTAACACTCTAGATATCCATAAAATCAAATTCCTAATTAAAAGGACCTCTGGAAAAGAAAAATAATTGATCTTTCAAATAGAACTTAAGCAGAAAAATCACGAGAGAGGTAATCAGAAATGAAATGAAATTCTGCTCCACTACTGGATTTTATTTGGGGGGTGGGGAGGACTGACAGGGAAAACACAGATTTATGTCTGTGTATTTTAATACCAGGTGGTGAAAATGGAAATGTTCAGTGATCAATCTCCTGGAAAAAGGCACTCAGTCACGTTCAATAATGACTATAGACATCTGTAACATACAAAAAAGAGAAAGATTCAAATAAAACCAAACCAAATTCTAAAACCAAACCCATATTTAAATTAGACTTTCTTATTCTTAGCAATTCTTTAACTTTATGAAAATTGAGTCTAGCCCAGCACTTCATTATATATGTCTTTAGAAAGAGACCTTAATAATATACTTTAAGACATAAAGTACAAGGAAAATGACTTAATACAAGAATCTGCAGTCTGAAATGCTGGCCTAAAGTGATGTGCCTTGAAATCAAGAAACAACCCTCTTTTGTTAGAAAAGCAAATCATTTCATCACAAATTCTATATTATACTAAAAATATGGTAAACATTGATACTTTACCGATGAAAAAGCTAAATACATCTAGTCTGGATTTTTGTGACATCATGATCAAAGAGTAGCTAACTTATATGGATGGCTATAGAATAAAGAGTATTTTTCATGGGGCGAGAGGAGGAAAGGGTGGGAAAGGGAACTGCAGTGTATAGGAGATATTGTATCAGCCATGAAAGCAATACTTTAATAGTGCCCTTTTTTCCCATCCTTCCCCTCAATTGAGATCTGTGTGCTTGTGCTGTTCCATACCTGAAAGCACACATCCTATCAAGAAATGAAAACTTTGACAACCAATAGGATCCAACTCCTAGAGACGAATTAAGAGATATACTTCAAAGAAGCCTTTAGAAAAAGTTGTGTCCACAGTAGCAATTATTAAGCATGACTATCGCATTTTATGTAAGGTAAACAATGCTACTTTGTCAGTGAAAACAAAACACTTAAGACTTCCCTTGAGTAAACTACCTTGTGTAAAGGTATTTAATGACCAAAAAAAAAAAAAAGATTTATATATATATGCAGTATATTTCCTTACGTAAAGGAAAAATACGCAGGAAAAGACTGGAAAGGAAATATGCAAAAATGTTAACAGTAGCCCAATCTAGGTGGTAAGATTACAAAAGATAATTGTTTCATTTTCCAGTACTTACATATGCACCCTTTTTACAAAGATCATATACTACTTCAACAATCAGAAAGTTTTTTCTTAAACTGAAAAGCCAAGTCACTTGCCATATAAAAGTGTACTTACAAAACTAACACAGGTTTTAAGATATTTCCATAAATCACATAATCTAAACTTCAAAGAGAGATGCTAAATTTGCTAAGTAATCTGAAAAAAAGCTGCATAAAATAAAGCCAAAAACTTTCACTTCTTCCTCTATTATTAGATTTTAATAACTAAAACCTAATAAAAAATTGTGCCTCCTTACAGAAAAATTTTATGTCCAAATTTCCATCCGAGAATATTTTAGATTATTTTATACAACTGTCATCTCAAAGAAGCAATATAGGTTCAGCGCACTAATTCCAAAGTGTAGATACTTAATATAAAGTGCAAGACGTTTTGATGCATTGTAGTGAAGGCACCAACAGAAATGCTCTATGTGTGGATGAGCTTATTTTACACACATCTTTTCCATTACTTTTTAAAAGTATGACGTCTAAGGTTTCCTTAGCCTGGGAATGTTGTTAAATATCTGGGAAACCGTCAAAATCGGTCTTAAATTGCATTACATTCAAGGCATAGAATGTCGACTACTGAATGGGCCTCCTCTCGTAGCACAGGAGAGCCTTTAACATCCCTGGTCTACACTTCCGGGCTCATGAGTCACAGAGAAACGAGCTCTATGTTTTCCTTACAATGCCACTCACAAAGCTCCTCTACAGTATTCAAGGATCGGGCCCAAAAATACCTCTCTTGCCCCCCTACCTCTCCACGGCTCTATGCAATAAACTGAACAATGCTCTTTGTCTAGAGCACGTCTTTTTATTTTGTCCTCTAGCTTGGCCACCCTTCACATACCGTCTCTTCAGCACCCATCCACTCCTAAATCCCATCGGGCCTTCAAAACCCTGCTCGGCACCGCCTCACCCAGGAAGCCTTTCAGATTTCTGCCAGGCGGAAGTGATGGATCGGTTTGGTCTCCCCTGGGTGAATTTCCAGCACTTCGTAGTTCCTTCGCGGGACTTATCACCTCCTTCCTCGTATCAGGGTTATTTGTGTACTCCTCTTATCACCCACACCACAGCGTAAGCTCTTCGGGGGAAGAGACTGCGAAGCCGGTTCACCTTTGAATCCCTCCAGCGCGGACCGATTACGGCGCCCGCACACAGTCGGCAGTCGGGCTAGTTCAACCGAACTCGGGACGCTCCGACCGCACCATTCCTAACCAGAAACCAGCGAGGCATTTTCCTGAAACGCTAATTACAAAGGCCGTATCTGCCTCCCGAAAGCAGGAAGTTTCCCTGGGGCCAGGCTGCGGACTGGAAGGGAGCGAGGAGCCCGGAGCCCCGCGCGCAGTGGGAGTGACAGTTGGCCCGGCCCGCACTTCCCTGCTCTCCCGACTCGGGGCTCTACCTTCTCAGTGTAGCTAGAGAGCCGCGGAGAGGGGTGGCAGGAGAGCGCGGGGGCTCCCAGGGCGCCGGCCCGCAGGCCCCTGGCACCCCGCGCCGGCGAAGGCAACAGGGGAAGGCTCCATAAGGGCCCGGGGTGGAGAGGCAAGCCGGGCCCAGCCGCTCCCGCCGACTCCAAGGCCGCCGCGACCCGAGAAAATGGAGGCAGCCCCGGGGTCGGGGTCGGGGCCGGCCCGGCAGGGCAGGCGGAAGAAGGGGCGTCCGTGCCGCGGGCAGGGCCGGGCCGGGCTTCACTCACGGGGCTGGGCTGCGCCGAGCCGGGCGGCTCCCTCTTCGCCTCCGCGTCGTCGCCGTCCCCGTCCTCGGCCGCCGCCGCCTTGGGCTGCTCGCTCGGTCCCCGAGGCGCGGCTCGGGCGCTCGGCCCCTCCGTTGTCTTCCGCCTACTCCTGCTCCCAGAGACAGCGACGGCTGCGCGGACGGACGGCGGCCCAGGGACTCCCGCGGCCTCCGCCGCGCTTCTGCGTTCGCTCGGGTTGCAGCTGCGGGGCCCGACGCCTCCTTCGCCTCTGCGTCGGCTCCTCAGGGGTCGGTCTCTCCAGGCCGCGCCGCTCCCCGTTCCGGCCCGAGCCCGGCTTTGACGTGCGCACTGCGCAGCCGCCGAGGGCGCGACGTCGGGCGGCGCCGCAACGTCCCCTTCGATCCCGGGCGCCCCCGGGCGGCGGGGCGGACTCATGGCGTCGGAAGACTTGCGCGACGAGGTCCAGGCGGGAGCCGGCGCTGAGAAAAGCAGAAGCAGACAGCCGGTTCCTCTTCCTTTCATCTGCCGCCAAAATGCGGGCGTTCCCCCCTGCTCAGCCCCCTGTTGCTGTCTAAGCATTCTTCCTGGAGGAATCTCACCCCCACTTCCAACCACCACTTCCTCAATTCTTAACAAAGCTTTGTTCCAGCTGATGGCCAGGAGCCCGTCTTTGTGCAGACTTACTCTTTCATACTCCATACCCAGGCACAGATAATTCTCTTCTTAGTATCCTCCGTAAGAGAGACTTGAAAGTGATGAACTATTCCCAATTATCAGGATTCACCGGCCTGGGTTTAGACCCCAGCTCCACTATTTAGCCTTGGTGGGCTGTTTCCTGTTTCAGTGCCTTGGTTGTCAATGAATGAGATAATGCATGGCAAAGGTCTGCCATAAAAATGCCAAACATATATATATATATATATATATATATATATATATATATTTGGTTTTTGGTTTTGTTGTGGTGGTTTTTAATGTATAAGTGAACAAAATATTTCTGGGCCAGGAACTGTTGTACTGAGTGGTGGGGCAGCGAATAAAACAGTATCTGAGACAAACAGCAAACAAAAAGCCAACGCATGTGTATTATTGGAAGGTGTTAAGTGCTATTGAGAAAACCAACACAGTCTAAGGAGGAGAGAGGGTGCACAGTATTGTTTTATTGATTGTGCTTCTGCAGGGAGCATCCGCTGGGAAAAAAGTGTATGGAAAGGCAGAGGGAACAGCAAGGACTGAGGCTCTGAGGTGGGAGTGTGGTTGGTGAGTTTAAGGGCAGCTTGAAGGCCAGCAGGGCAAGTGCCCTGAGTGAGGGGAGAAGGGAGATGAGAGAGTCGAGGTTGTAGAGACCAAAGCAGGATTTTATTAGAAGTCGTTTTTTTTTTTTCAGATATTTTAAAAATTTCTTTCTCTCCCCTTCCCTGCTCCCCCGTGCCCCCCCCCCCCCCAGTTGTCTGCTCTCTCTGTCCATTCACTGTTGGCTTCCATACTTGCCAGCATCCCTGGAATCTGTCTCTTTTTGTTGCATCATCTCGCTGTGTCAGCTCTCTGTGTGTGTGGCGCCACTCTTGGGCAGGCTGCACTTTCTTTCGCGCTGGGCGGCTCTCCTTACTGGGCACACTCCTTGCGCGTGGCGCTCCCCTACTCAGGAGACACCTCTGCGTGGCAGGGCACTCCTTGTGCACATCAGCACTGCACATGAGCCAGCTTCACCACACAGGTCAGGAGGCCCTGGGTTTGAACCTTGGACCTCCCATGTGGTAGGCGGATGCCCTATCCGTTGGGCCAAATCCACTTCCCCAGAAGTAGTATTTTACTCTGAATGAAATGGAAAGTTATCTGGAGAAGTTTGAGCGAAGAAGGGATGTGGTCTGACATTTTAAAAGCATCACCTTGGCTGTGGTGTGAAGACTAGGCAGAAGGGACCAAAGGTTTAATTAAGCAGGAGACCAATTTGCTGAAATAATCCAGTCAAGAAATGATGGGGTTGGTGCCAGATGATAGCAACAAAGGTGTAGAGAAGTGGTTGAGTTCTAGATTCGTTTAGAAGGTAGAGATGATGGAATCTTGCTGAATTTTAAGGTTTCTTTCTCCAGCAACTGGACAAGTTGGTGAAACGGGGAAGACTTAAGCAGGAAGAGGTGTGAAGGGAGGAACTCAGGAAGTCATTTGGGGCCATATTAAGTTTACACTGCTTCCAACACAGGCAAGGAGGAGACTGGATATGGAAGTCTGGGGTGAGGTCCGGGCTGGAGATGTAATTTGGGTTGAACTCAGAGTACGTAAAATCTCAGGAGTTAATGAGATCATTTAGAGTGTGTGTTAATAAGGAACAAGGGCAAGGATTGAGCCTGAGGCCCCCAATATTGAGAGGTCAGCTTGATGACAGGGAACCAGCAGAGGATTCTGAGAAGGACCCAGTGTGGGAATGGAGAGCATTGTGTGCTGGAACACTAGGGGTCCCTTTCAAGGAAAATGGATGACTTCATCCTGCCCAACAGGTAACATCATTTGCCCGGGTGTTGGTAATTGGTCATTGGTTTCAGCACTATTGAGGCAACTAGTGACCTTGGTGAGAGCTATTTCAGTGGAGAGGTGGCTGGGAAAGCTTAATTGGAATGACTCTAGAAAGAATGTGACCTAGAAAACTCTCTAGAAAGCATGAATCTCTCTTGAGAGACCATGAGTGTTGAAGCTTTGCTCTAGAAGGGAGTAGAGAAATGGGGTGGTAGCTGAAGGGGAAGAAGGGATCAAAGCAGATTTTTTTGTTGTTGTTTTATTTTTAGGATGGGAGAGATTATAGCACACTTAAATGCTGATGAGAATGAATCAGTGGGGAGAGAAAATCTGATGATTCAGGTGCAGGGAATGAGGGGAGAGGCACTTTCTGGAGAGCTGTCCTTGAGGGTATAAGAAGAGCTGGCATAGCACCCACATGGCGGGACTGGCCTTGGACGCAAGTGGTACAAGGCGGGCAGGTAGAGCGTGGGCACAGGGGCAGGGGGAAATTCCCTTCTGAGGGCACCTATTTTCTTCTTGAAACAGGAAGCAAGGTCATCAGCTCAGAGTGTGGAGGGGGAGGAGGTGTTGGAAATCTGAGGAGAGAGGAGAAGGTGTAAAGAAGGGCCAGTCATAGGGTTGTTATATGGTTTTTTACCAGCCACACTTTGCTGGGAAGGTTGAGAGTTGGATTCCAACCAGGGTTATTTTTGCTAGACAGTTCCGTGGAGGGAGGGTGGATTGTTGGACCCAAGCCTGGTGAAGTGGGCAGTGCTAGAGGAGAGACCCTGTAAATGTGGTGGGATCGATGGAAAGCAGGTACTTGGGAAGTCAAAAGGCTTATTGGAATCAGGGCAGTAGGGGGAATGAGGTGGAAAAGAGGAAGTGCCTGTTGGAGCGCAGGTCACCCCCTGAAGCAGAGACTGTGGAAGGAACAGTTTTCTGTAGTGACTACCTAGGCAGCTTCTCCAACTGTAATGTGTGTGCGGGTCACCAGAGGATCTTATTGAAATGCAGATGTTGATTCTGGGGACCTGGGATTGGGCATTTCTAACAAGGTCTCAGGTGATGCTAATTATTCTTATTCTTGCCAGGATCCCATACATTCAGTAAAGGCAGCACAGAAAAGAAAAACTAGAATAATCTTGATCACAAATATGCCTAAATAAAGAAAAATTAGGAAATATAAGTAAGATATCAGCATACTAAAAAAAGTCCACCGCAACTAAGCACAATGTGTCTCAAGGATATTAGACAACTATTAGAAAGACCAGAAAGTCTCCCTGAAGAAGGGTGGGGTGGGGTGGGAGGTTTGGCGGGCTGGGCTGTCAAGGGTCAAAAGAAATCGTGTGACTTGGGGGGCTGCTGGTTACGGCAGCTGTCTCTCTGCTTCTTTCTACTGAAGGTGAAAAAGATACCCAGCCCCCTCAAGTGGATGTACCACAAGAGATATCTAATTTTGAAACTTTATTCAATAAAGACTTTACCTTACAGCTTTTCTTTGAAAAGAGGAGAGTCCTTTAAACTACAGTCCTGAAGAGGCATTTATTGTACTTGTATGGCACAAAAACAAGTCATGACCCAGTTTCCCATAGAATAAAAGAATGCGTGGGGCTGGATAAACCCCGTATGCAGGGCCTTGATTCCTTGGCTCAATGGATCAGAGTAGGATTCCAGATTAATCTCTTAAAGGTGATAAGCCCACTACAGCTGAGAATTGTAGCAGCAAGACAGTAGAAATTTCTGGAGCAGGGGTTCGTAACAAATGCTGAAACCAAACTGGAAGGAACCACATCATTTGACCACTTGGACTTATACCTTCCTAACACTTCTGCAGGGCTTCTGGAAAGCTTTTTCTATTAACAACATATTTCTTTGTGGGCACAGCTCTCTGAGATATTCCTCCATCTCTTCATCTCGAACTGGAGGCCCTTGGTTCTCCCTGTGCCCACAGAGCTCAGGGTCATGAGACAGGGTCATCATTCTCCTGGAGTTGGACTGTGCAAGGGTTCCTCACTTTTTCCCTCACTGTCCTGCTCTGGAGCTGGGCGATAGGATGGCAGCTCCTCCCTACCTTAATCAGACTATCTGTGAAGAACTTTGGAACCTGACTCACAGCTTCGCTCTTCACCCCACCCTGCACCTGACTTGTCCTGGACAAGGTTAAGTGTCACTCATCCAATACATTAGCTCATCATTTCCTTATTCTCTCTGCCCCAGTGACCTTCGCTTCCCCTCCACTTCAACCACCACTTTAGCCACTCACTGTAATCACCAGAACTACTGGACCTATGAAGCCTGAATTCTAGCTTCCCTGTTTAACTACCTCTCTCATCTACCCATCCTTTCTATACCCACTTACCCACCAAACCTGCTCTAAATCCCACTGAAACTTTGTTTGTTTTACATAACAAACGCTAATTGAGCACAAATAATTACTGAGCACAAACAGTGGGAAGGAGACATTGAAGGTGATCCCTGCCCTCAGGGAGCTTGTAGTCTGGCAGACATGCAAGTCAATAGGCAGTTAGAGAAGAGTGAGACATGAAGGTTGGATGGGATTCAGCAGGGGAAGATGGAAAAGGAGGTGTGGGTCATTCACAGTAAATGTTCAAGGAAAGGCATGTGTATAGCACCCAAAGCAGGAAAACCTGGTGAATCTGGGGAGCTGCATACAAGTAGTTGAGTAGATAGAACTTGGAGTTTGAGCTAGGGGACTGGCATCAGGTAAGACTGGAGAGCTAAGCAAAGGTCCAATCATGAAGAGCCTTGTCAGCCCCTCTTAAGGAAGTTAGTGGGTATGGGTTGGGTGCAGTGGACATTGGCACCTCTAAGGCATCGAGTGGCGTGCTCGGATGTGTACATTAGATTTAGAGCTACCCCTCTGAGCCTGGTGTGCGCTATGGATGGGAGCAAGGCCAGATCCAAGGCAGTGAGACCAGTTAGGAGGCTGTCCTCATCTTGGCAATGGGATATTGGGGGCCTGAGGTAGGGCATGAAAAAAAAAGTGAATCAGGTAGGGGAAAAAAAAACATTTAGAAAGTTGTATTTGGAGATTTGCTCGATATAGATAACAGATTGATGAGTAGGGGATGAAAGCCAGGCTTTTGACATGAACAACTGGGAAGACAGTAGGGTTATTTACTAATATGGGCACTGCCTAAATACCATCTAGGAGCAATCAGAAGAAGATGGGAGGAAAACCAGGAAAGTGTATGTCTCACAGGCACACTTCAAGAGAAAAAACAATCAACAGTCAAATGCAGCAGTGAAGCCACCTCAGAAGGATGTGGCAAGAGAAGTGACCTTGGTGACCTCAGAGGTGAAGTAGCAGCTAGATAGCAGTGGGTTTAAGGTATGGATGGGAGATATGGAAGTGGAAATTATGGGGCAACACCACAAGACAGGAAATTGAGGAGGGGCGATAGCTAGAGAGGACAGTCTGGCCAAGAGAAGATTTGGAAGTTAGGAGCAACTTGAGCATGTTTAAAAGCTGATGGGAAGAAGTTGCATGTACAGGAAATTGAAGGGCTCACAGATGTCTAGAGGTCCCTGAAGAGGGAGGAGATGCCATGCAAGCACAGGGAGTTAGGAACCCTCTTTCTTGTAATAGCAGAGAAAAAAAGACAACAGAAGTCCAGGGAAAGGATAGCCGAGTGAAATAGAGGGGAAGTTCCTAGGAGTTGAGGTATGCAGGATGTGCTTTGTTAAGGGAAAAAAGAGAGTAGTTTTATCCTAAAGTAAAATGACTAATTGTTCCAGAATGGGAAAGAGGACAGTTTTGGACAAAACCTGAACAGATAAAGAGAGTTGTAGAAGGCTCTTGGAAAGGAATTTTATTTGATGTTTTCAAACTGGCTAAGGTTTGAAGGATTTATTTATAAGATTTACAAAAAGAGCTTTAGTATCAAAATCACTCATGAAGAACTAGCATTTATTTTATTTTTTCAGTCAAAATGAGAAAATTATTGGTCTGTTCTTAATAGGAGGTTTGTGGTGGGCTAAATAATGACCTCCCCCAAAATGTTCACATCCTAAATCCCAGAACCTGTGAATATGTTACCTTCCATGGCAAAAGGACCTTTGTGGATGTGATTCAGTTAAGGATTTTGCTGTGGGGAGACATGGTTGGATTGTCCAGGTAAGACCTGATGTGATCAAGAGGGTCAGAGTGAGGAGAAGGGGATGTGGCAACAGAAACAGAGAAAGCTAGATTGGAAGACAATATGCTGCTAACGTTGAAGATGGAGAATGGGTCCTGGAGCCAAGGAATATAGGTGGCCTCTAGAAGCTCAAAAAGGAAAGGGAATGGGTCCTCTCCTAAAGCCTCCAGGAGGAAGCAGCCTTGCTGATACTTTAACTTTAATCCCATAAGACTGATTTTGGAATTCTGATCTCCAGAACTGTAAAGATAATAAATATGTGTTGGGAAGCAGATGTGGCTCAACTGACAGGGTGTCTGCCTACCATATAGGAGGTCCAAGTTTCGAACCCAGGGCCTCCTGCCCGGTGTGGGGAGCTGGCCCACACGCAGTGCTGCTGTGTGCAAGGAGTGCCCTGCCGTGCAGGGGTGTTCCCCATGTAGGGGAGCCCCAAACGCAAGGAGTGCACCCCTCAACGAAAGCTGCCCCCCGTGAAAAGCGCAGCCTGCCCAGGAGTGGCGCCGCATACACGGAGAGCTGACACAGCAAGATGACACAACAAAAAAGAGGCACAGATTCCCATGCTGCCTGACGAGAATGCAAGTGGACACAGAAGAACACACAGCGAATGGACACAGAGAGTAGACAACTGGGGAGGGAGGGGGAGAAATAAATAAAAATAAATCTTTTAAAAATAAATAAAAAAATATGTGTCATTTTAAGCCATTAAGTTGGCAGTAATTTGTGGAAGTGGCAATAGGAAATTTCTTTTAAAATTTTTTTACCTTCCATGTAGTTTGCCAGATAGTCTGTGTTTTACCACAATAACCTCTATATTTTATGTGGACATTATGACCTTGATTATTTAAGAGAACAAGGTCTGTCACTTGGGAAAGCACTATGGTTCTTTATAACCTATGTTTATATTTCAAATATTTTATCGTCGCTTTGATTAAATGGGTAGCCAAGTATTATTTCTCAGTAACTCATGGTCCTACCTTAACCAATTATTCAAATCTCCTGAGAACTTTTGATAGTTTGCCTTCTCCCAATTAAATCCCAAATGATAACTTTTAGGCCTAAGATTGTCTTTGAGGTTTCTCCGAGAGTTCTGGACAAACCACAGAGGATTTGTCCTTTTACCTTGTAAAAGAGAGGTGCTAGAAATAATTAAGATTTATTTGATGTTACTATTGATGATCTGTGTAGGAAAAGTTGACTAAACAGAAGAGATGCTTAACCTTCTCCAGGTTGCATTTGTATAAATAAATATTATTAAATACAAATATTTCAGAAATTCTATGCTGTATGGGAAATTCCTAGAGATATTTCAATGCCTTTGCTGGCCATGGTTTGCTTCTTCACACTGCTTTTCTTGACATCAAGCAATCACAATATAGTGTTATCAGTCACAAACACTTTCAGTTACTCTAAGAATGTTAACTTGGTCAAAACTTCTATTGTGAATTTAGCACCTACTAACGTTTTCAATTGAGGACTCACCTTACCTCCCTATGGAGGTTTATTAATATGCAGATGTTTAGGACCTATTCCAGACTTTCAGAATCTCTTTACCTGATATTCTTGAATTATGCTTAGTACTTTCTAACTATACACTGAGTATATTCATGGTAACTTATGTCAGAATTATTGTATGTCTGAAGATTTTTTCTCAGCGAAGATTTTTTCTCAGCAAAGATTTTTTATCTGTTTTTTTGAAATTTTAAAAAACTTATTGAAGCTTATCATTCATACATAAACATTCATAAACAATAAGTGTATAGTAATAGTTGTGAACTTACAAAACAAACATACATGACATCATGCAGAGCTCTCATACCTCACCTTACCACCAATACCTTACGTTGTTGTGAAACATTTTTAACTAATGATTAGAGCATCCTCAAAGTATTACTACCAACCAAATATTTTACATTTGCTGTATTTTCCCCCAACCCACCCTATTATTATTTTTTATATCATTTATATATGAACATTCATACACACTAGTGTATAGTGAAAGTTGTGAACTTAAAAAGCAAACGTTCATAACATCATACAAGGCTCCCATACATCAAGGCATCACCAACACCTTGCATTGTTGTAAGACATTTGTTACAAATGATGAAAGAATATCATCAAAATCTTACTACTAACTATAGTTCTTATCTTACATTTGGTGTATTTTTCCCACAACCCACCCTATTATTATTTTTTAAATATATTTTTTTTATGACAGAAGTTGTGAACTTCCAAAACAATCATATACATGTGCAGAATTCCCAAACAACACCCCTCTACCAACACACCACACTGTTGTGGAACATTTGTTACAGATTATGAGATAATATCCTCAGACTGTTACCAGTTCCATAATGTACATTTGGCACAGTTTTTCCATACTCCCCCATTATCCACACAGTACATCTTTGGCATAGACCCATGAATATTAGAATATTACTGTTAACCACAGTCCATGGGTCACTCCAGTTGTATTTTTCCCATGTTCTTCCACATTCCCACCACCCTGCAATAGTGATGTACATCTGCTCTAGCTCACAAGGGACACTTTTGCATCTTTACTATCAACCACAATTCTCATCCACCTCTGGGTTTACTGTGCTATTCAATCCCTAGATTATTCTCTAGCTTTCTCTCAATTGGCACTCACATCCCTAGACTACCCTTTTCAGCCACATTCCAATTCGTAAACCTGCTGTTACTCATTATAATGTGTTACCATCAACTCTCTACATTTCTACACTTTTACAATAAAGTTAATTAAAACTTCTACATACATTAAACATCAGTAGTCCATCTCAGTCCTCTTCTTATCTCCTTTAAGAATCCACCACTTACCACCAGGTCTTGGAGATATCGTTCTACATTTTCTTCTAGAAGCATTATGGTTCTTGCTTTTATATTTAGGTCTTTGATACATTTTGAGTTGATTTTTGTATAAGATGTGAAATAGGGAGTCCTCTTTCTTTCTTTTAGCTATGGATATCCAGTTCTCTCAGCACCATTAGTTGAATGGACTGTTCTGCCTGAGCTGGGTAGGTTTGACAGGCTTGTCAAAAATCATTTATCCATAGATGTGAGGGTTTCTTTCTGAACCATCAATTTGGTTCCATTGGTCTATGTGTGTCTTTATGCTAGTGCCATGCTGTGTTACCACTGTGGCTAGGTAATATGATTTAAAGTCCAGAAGTGAGAGTCCTCCAACTTCACTTTTCCTTTTTAAGATGTTTCTGGCTATTTGGGACCCCTTGCCCTTCCAAATAAATTTAGTAATCATGTTTACCATTTATTTAAAAAATGCTGGTGGAGGGGAAGCGGCTGTGGCTCAGTCAGTTGGGCTTCTGGCTACCACAGGGGAGGGCCCTGGGTTTGCGTCCTGGGGCCTCCTTGTGAAGGCAGGCTGGCCCGCACGCACGCACCAAGGAGAGCCACCTGGTCCGCAAGCACCGCAGAGTGCCCCCCAGCCCGCAAGCGTCACAGAGAGCTGACGCAGTAAGTTGATGCAACAAAAAGGGAGACAAACAAAAAGAAAATGCAGAAGAACACGCAGCAAATGGACAGAGAGAGCAGATAGCAAGCAAGCCGCAAGTAGGGGGAATAAATAAAAATAAAAAAAACACAGACACAGAAGAACTCACAGCGAATGGACACAGAAAGCAGACAGCAAGCAAAAAGCTGTGGAGGGGAGGGGGATAAAAAAAGGGATAAAAAAGTGCTGGTGGAACTTTTATTGGGATTCCATCGAATCTGTATATCAATTTGTGTAGAACTGACATCTAATGACATTAAGTCTTCTAATCTGTGAGCATGGAATATTCTTCCAATTATTTAGGTCTTTTTAAATTTCTTTTAACAATGATTGTAGTTTTCTGAATATAAGTGCTTTACTTTGTTGGTTAAGTTTATTCTTAAATATTTGATTCTTTTAGTCACTCTTGTAAATGGAATTTTTTCCTGGCTTCCTCCTCAGACTGCACATTACTGGTGTCTTTTTTTTTAAGATTTTATTTATTTATTCCCCCCCTCCCCCGCCACCTTGTTTTTTGTGCTTGCTGTCTGCATTCTATGTTCATTTCCTGTGCATTCTTCTTCTGAATCTGCTTGTCTTCTCTTTAGGCAGCACCAGGAACCAATCCTGGGAACTTCCAGAGTGGGAGAGAGGTGCTCAATCTCTTGTGCCACCTCAATGTCCTGGTCTGCTACATCTTTTATTGTCTCTCTTTTGTGTTTCTTTTTGTTGCATCATCTTGCTACACCAGTTCTCCGTGCAGGCCAGCCCTCCTGTGCAGATCAGCACTCTGCCTGGGCCAATACACTGCATGGGCCAACACTCGTACATGGGCCAGCTCTCCACGTGGGCCAGCTCTCCATTTGGGCCAGCTTTCCTTCACCAGGAGGCTCTGGGAATCGAACCTGGACCTCCCATACGGTAGATGGGAGCCCAATCACTGGAGCCACATCTGCTTCCCACTAGTGTCTTTTAAAGTCT
The DNA here is from genome assembly GCF_030445035.2 of Dasypus novemcinctus. Classification (NCBI taxonomy): domain Eukaryota; kingdom Metazoa; phylum Chordata; class Mammalia; order Cingulata; family Dasypodidae; genus Dasypus; species Dasypus novemcinctus. Next base: position 12,982,967 of record NC_080679.1, read on the forward strand.
ATTTCATCTACTGTAAGTCTAGCTACTCTGCCTTTTTTATTTTTATTTTTGGTTATTGCATGCAGGGAATATCTTTTTTCAGCCTTTCACTTTCAATCTATTGGTATCCTTGGGTCTAAGGTGAATCTTTTGCAGACGGCATATAGGTGACTCATATTTTCTTACCCGTTCTGCCAGTCATGTCTTTTGACTGGGGAGTTTAATCCATTAACATTCAATGTTATTACTGTAAAGGTAGTTATTTCACCCATTTTGACCTTTGGGTTTTATCTGTCCTATTTTATTTTCACCACTCTTTTGAGACTTTTAGTTACTTTTACTGATATAATTTTCATTTCTAGACTCTCTTCCAAGCCTCTCTCTTCTGTCTTTTCTTTTCAGAAGATAGGACACCATTTAGTATTTCCTGCAAGGCTGGTCTCTTGGTTACAAACGCTCTCAGTTTCTGTTTATCTGTGAATATTCTAAACTCACCCTCATTTTTGAATGACAGTTTTGCCAGATATAAGATTCTTAGCTGGAGGTTTTTCTCTTGCAGTGTCTTAAATAGATCATTCCACTGTCTTCTTGTCCCCATGGTTTCTGATGAGAAATTGGCACTTAATCTTGTTGGGTATCCCTTATATGTTATGCATTGCTTTTCTCTTGCTGCTCTCAGAATTCTCTTTTTCTTTGGCATTTGACATTCTGTTTACCGTGTGTCTCAGAGTTGGTCTACTTGGATTTATTTGGATGGGATGTGCTTCTTGGACATGGATATCTGTGTCCTTCAATAGGGTTGGGAAATTTTCTACCATTATTTCTTCAAATATTCCTTCTGCCCCTTTTCCCTTCTCTTTTCCTTCTGGGACACCCATGACATATATATTTGCACATCTCTTGCTGTCATTTAGTTCCCTGAGATCTTGTTCAATTTTTTCCATTCTTTTCTTCATCTGTTCTTTTGTATGTTCACTTTCAGAGGCCATTTCTTCAAGCTCACCAATCCTTTCTTCTGCCTCCTCAAATCTGCTATTATATGATTCCAGTGTGTTTTTAATTTCATTTATTATGCCTTTCATTCCCATAAGGTCTGCTATTTTTCTATGAATGCTTTCAAATTCTTCTTTGTGCTAATCCAATGTCTTCTTTTTTTTTCAAAGATTTATTTCTCTTCCCTTCCCCTGTCCCCCACTTGTCTGCTCTCCATGTCCATTCGCTGTGTGTTCTTCTGTGACCACTTCTATCCTTATCAGTGGGACCGGGAAGCTGTGTTTCTTTTGGTTGTGTCATCTTGCTGTGTCAGCTCTCCGAGTGTGTGGCATCATTCCTGGGCAGGCTGCACTTTCTTTCGTGCTGGGTGGCTCTCTTTATGGGGTACATTCCTTGCGTGTGGGGCTCCCCTACACAGGGGACACCTCTGCATGGCACGGCACTCCCTGAGCGCATCAGCACTGCGCATGGGCCAGCTCCACACAGGTCAAGGAGGCTTGGGGTTTGAACCGTGGACCTCCCATGTGGTAGGTGCACGCCCTATCCATTGGGCCAAGTCCGCTTCCCCCAGTGTCTTCTTAATATCCTTAATCTCTTTAGCCCTCTCATTGAATTTGTTAAAGAGATTTGTTTGAACATCTGTGATTAGTTGTCTCAACTCCTTTATGTCATCTGGAGGGTTGTCTTTTTCCTTTAATTGGGCCACATCTTCCTGTTTCTTGGTGTGGATTGTAATTCTTTGTTGGTGTATTGGCATCTGGCTTACTAGATGTATTCATTCTGGGTGCAGTTTCTCTCTTTAGTTTAGGACTTTCTTGTCTTTTCTCCCTTGCTGGTTGTGTAGAAGGAGCCAAGGGTGAAGTTGGTGCTGTAAACTATGGAGGCTCAAGCTCCCTGCATTACCCAAGGGACCTATGAAACTTCTCCCAACTTTCTCCTTTGCCAGGGGTAGGGACAGAGCCACAGCCATGTGTAATAATCCAAGTTGGGCAGACTGAGACTCTAGTTGCCCAGAGAGACTGATGAAGCTTCACACCATTTTCTCCCCTGCCTGGGGCAGGGATGGAGCTAAAGTATGGGTACCAATCTATGCCATGTGGGTCCAAAATGACCATAATCGCCCTGGTAGACTTTTGACTATTTAGCCGAATGTACCTGCAGTTACCTGGAGAGGCTGGTGCAGGCCCTGCCAGCATCCTCCCTGCTAAGGTGGAGCTGAAGCCTAGCTTAGGGCTGCAGTCCAATCTGGGTGAAAGAAGTCAGTACCTGCCATCACTGTGATTTTCAGTCAGCCCAGCTTCCTCTCACGCTGGGGACAGAGTCAAAATGGCAGCTACCGTCCTCTATCCTATTTGGACAGGTCCAAACTTTAGTTGTTCTTAGGGTTATACTTTAGCCAGCCGAATTTACTAATCAGTAGCTGAAGTTGGTAGCCAACCATCTCTCCCTCTCCTGTTTTTGGGAAATGGAGCTTCCAATTCCGGCCACGGAATAGTTCCTGAGGCAGCTTGCGTCACTAGAGTAGGATGATACCAGCCTCTGTGGTGTGGCCTGTATTTTCCCAGAGAGGCTGGCGCAGGTCCCCCCAGCTTCCTCCCTGCCGGAGGTGGCACTGGGGCCTAGGCTAGAGCTGCAACCTGACCTGGATGGAAAGAAGCCGGTCCCTACCAGCACTGTGATTTTCAGTCCCTCCATTTCCCCTCGTGCCAGGGGCAGAATTAAAATGGTGTCTACCAGCCTCTTTCTGACTTGGACAGTTTCAAACTTTAGCTGTTCTTAGGATTATACTTTAGCCCGCTGAATTTACTAATCAGTAACTGAAGTTGGTACCCAGCTGTCTCTTTCTCTCCCATTTTTGGAAAGTGGAGCTTCCAATTCCAGCTATAGAACAGCTCCCGAGGCAGCTTATGCCACCAGTGGAGAATGGGCACTGGCCTCCATGGCGGGGAGTGCTCTACTCATGAATCTTCTCTGCAGATGGGCAGTCTCCTCCTTCCATTCTTTCAAGGATGTTGCAGGATGCTCTTCTGGTCTCCTGGAGCCCCCAAACAGGTGCTTTAGATAGCACTGGGTGATTCCTAACTGCCCTATGGCACGAGCTGACTCTAGGAACTCCTTACTCTGCCTCCATCATGCTGGTTGTTTCTATTTATCCATTTTTATAAATTACATGTACTATCAATTCTTCTTTGAAAATTGGATCACTCATTATGTTTATAGATACTTTGTCTAAAACATTGTTTAGGAGAATAGCTTTATTATTTTATTTTGCATGCCACAGAAACAACTAAATTTCCTTGTTAGTTGTACTATTCTTGTTCTGAATTCCACCTGTGACAGTTTGATATTATTTATGAATTCCAAAAAGGGACAATGATTATCCTTATAAACTGGTCTATTCCTCTGGGTGTGATACCCTTTGTTGTATTAAATTCCAAGGTTTTATGTTTACTTGATGAAATTCAGATTAGGGCTTTGATTTGGCCACATCATAGGGGTGACTCAGGGTTGAGGTCCTGTCCGCTTGGTGGGCTGTATAAATGGACAGTCACATAGAAGTAGATATACAGAGAAGATACACAGAGGAAGAGAGAGAGCTCCATAGAAACAACAGAGGTCCCAGGAGGAGAGACGAACCATACACCTGATAGTCTGCAGCTGACCTTGTAAAGAGAACAGAGCAGCTGAGCCCAGAAAGAAATGAGCCCTGGGAAGAATGATGAGCCCTATGTCAGCCTACAGCTGAGATCAGAAGAAGCTGGATCCATGGAGCCTTAAGGAAGAAGAGGAAGGCTGAACCCTAGCAGACGTCACCTGTCATCTTGCTTCTACATGTGGCAACATAGTTTGGTAAGAAAGTAACCTTGAGTTGGACTCTTTAGGGCCTTGTAGCTGTAAGCTTTTACCCCAAATAAATATGTTTTATAAAAGTCAACAGATTACCTGTACTTTGCATCAGCACCCCTTTGGCTGAATAATACACCACCTTTTCAAAAGCTCTTTCCCAAAATAAAAGAAAAAGAAAGGGAAAAAAAAGGAACTAAACAAAAAGAAATAAAAACAAACAAACAAACAAAAAGCTCTTTCCCTTTTGAAAATTGTCAGTTACAACTTAACCACAGCCATTTCAAGTCTTTGGTCATCTACAGATATTTTGTGTTGTGCTCCCGTTCTTCCCTGAAAGCACTTATATTCAGCTATAGTTCAGAGTGCTTGTCTTCAACAAAGAAGGACTGTCTCAGAGACTCACAGAAAAGGACTATGCTAGGAGATTCTTGGGTACAGGCTTTTGATGGCTTTGTTTAAACAACTCTGAGACCATACCAGTGGACTGAGTTGTGCTTTCTAGAACCCTAGTTAAGACACAGATGAGTTCATGAGACTGTCAACCCAAGATCCTGTGGGACAAGAATAAATTACATAGAACCGAGGGAACTGATATGGGATGATTGTGGGCTTGGTTTGAAATATTGTTGATGCTGTTTGAATGTTCTATTTCTGGATATATAAGGAACCCCTTTCTCTTTTATCCTAAGCTATCTATAACCCATAACAATTCAGCAGACTAGCCTTTGGCAACTGGAAATGAACCATTTGTAAATATCTTCTCCCTGCATGTCTCCTCCCAAATGCAAAAACTCTTACTGTATATTCTTTATTTCATGGCAATATAATTTTTTAAAAGATTTATTTGTTATTTTCCCCCTTCCCCCCATTATCTGCTCTCTGTATTCTTCTGTGTCTGTTTGTCTTCTCTTTAGGTGGCACCAGGAACCAATCCTGGGACCTTCCAGAGCAGGAGAGAGGTGTTCAAATACTTGCGCCACCTCAGCTCCCTGGTCTGCTGTGTCTCTTTTTGTCTCTCCTCTGTGCCTCTTTTTGTTACATTATCTTGCTGCACCAGTTCTCCATGTGGGTGAGCATTCCTGCATAGGCCAGCACTCCAGCATTGGCCAGCACTCTACTCTGCCCAGCTCACCATGCAGGCCAGCACTCTGTGTGGGCCAGCTCTCTGCCCAAGCCAGCTTGCCATATAGGCCAGCTTGCCTTCACCAGGAGGCCCCAGGAATCAAACCCTGGACCTCCCATATGGTAGACGAGAGCCTAATCACTTGAGCCACATGCAAAAGTTCAACAAAAATCTGTTAATAGGCCATAATTGCAAATGTTGGATGTGCAACCAAAGCTTTCCCTGGAATGTCATGCTTGAGAATGATGCTTGTTAAATCAGATATGACCAGACGCTTTCAAGGAACTAAGGTTGCCTGTATGGAGCCAATGCTTACAAAGTCATCCTGGGAAAACCAGCCTTATATCCAGCTCACAGGATTCCCAGCTTATGATGAGTAAGGCTGGTAGGCCCATGAACCTTACGATATTTTGGGGACCTCAAAAAGAGAGGAATTAGCTTAAGTTTCTAGGAGTGCTGGTGATTTTGATGGTGAGTCCTTGGCTTGAATTCCTAACCTCAAGAGACTTTTCAAGGTCCAATCCGAGATTCTTTAGGAAAACTTCCAGCCTTAAAAAACCATTCTTGCTACACCTACGTGAATAATCAGGTCAAATCTAGTGAGACCGGCCTTATTTTGTGATCAAGAATAATCTTTCTTTGAGGTTATCTTTGATCAAAAGAAAGGTGATATAGAGAGAAACTGTGTTTCGGTGGCAAAGTGTAGCACACTTTTCTAGGTTCCCAGACTCCAGCCCTGTTTATTGTCCCTGAGCTATCTGCACCTCTTTGTAAAATTGCAGATAACTGGTGAATGTACAAACTCTGTCTTGTCTAATAGAGATGGAAAACCAGTTCTGACACCTACCTTTAAATTGGTTCCTGTTCCCTTGCCCGAATTGTCAATCCTTACCAAATTGGCAATTCTTCTGGTTTTCTTCACGATCTGATTATAATCCTCCAAACTAACTTTTTCAAAATTTTCTCCCTCCTGCCTGAAAAGGCACCAGCAAGAACAAAAACATGGCTGCACAGATCGCTATCAGGGCTCTTGCCTTGCCGCTGGCCTTTTCTCTGGGTTTGGAAGAAGCCTGGAGAACTGAAACTGACTGATACAAACGTCAAAGGACTCACCACTGCAGCAGCCCATGCACTGACCAGAATTCTCCATGGATAAGCCGCCAGCTAGACCACTAAGGATGCCCAGCAAAATACTCACACTATGCATGTCCTTATAGGAGAGGCAACCAAGATGGCGGACCGCATCCCAAGAGCGCTTCCATCTTAGCTGCAACACTGAAAGATTTTCCTCCACTGACCTCTTGGAAAACACTGTCCTGGTTACCCTTAGGGTTCAACTCCTGTATCTTTACTTTAACACAGCATTTTATATTATTATTTCTCTTTTTTCACTTTAAACAGCCCTCTTTTAAGATGCCCAGTCTCCAAACCCATAAAACAACTGACCTTGCCACCACCTCCGACCAGATGGTTCAGCTGATTTTATGGGAACAATGCCAACGAGAATTCCTGAGAGAAGCTTTCTTAGACTCTGCCTTGCCCTACTCGAGTGGCTTAGGCTGACCTCTGAGCTGTTCAGTGGTGAACGATACTTGTCTTGAACAAAATGGGACCATGTTGAGCTTGATCTGAATGCTGTGCTTCCAGACAGCAGTGAAGGTTAAGAAGTGCCCCCACAGAAAGCAGATGTGGCTCAAGTGGTTGAGCTCCTGCCTACCACATAGGAGGACCCTGGTTTGGTTCCTGGTGCCTCCTAAAGAAGACAGTGGGCTGGCGTGATGAGCAGGCACAGCAAGCTGACACAACAAGAGACGCAAGAAGGAAAAAAGAAAACATAATGAGAGACACAACAAAGCAGGGAGTGGAGGTTCCCAGTGCCACGCCTAAAGAGGATGAGCAAGACAGCGAGCTGATACAACAAGATGATGCAGCAAGAGACACAAGAAGAAAAACACAATGAAAGACACAACAAAGCAGGAAGCAGAGGTGACTCAAGCAATTAGGCACCTCCCTCTCACATCAGAGGTTGGGTTCCCAGAGCCTCCTCAAAAAACAAGGAAGATGAACAGGCACAGCAAGTACAAACAACGAGGGGGTGAGGAGAAATAAAAAAATAAATCTTAAAAAAAAAAAAGAGTCCCCACTATTTTGTGACTAACAACGGACTACCCTGTCCTCACATATTTTGAGATAAAATCCATCTCCATCCTCTCCCCCATACACGTGAAGGATGACTCCTTGTTTACCTGCCTCTGTAAAACTCCAGGCCCCGCTCCTTTTCTTTGAGATGTTCCCCATAAATGTTCTCCTTATAGCAATAGCCCAAATAAAGCCATCTCCTGGGAAATGGACGTGGCTTAAGCAATTGGGCTCCTATCTACCATATAGGAAGTCCAGGGCTTGGTACCCAGGGCCTCCTGGTGAAGGCAAGCGGGCCCATGTGGAGTGCCAGCCCATGCAGGAGTGCCAGCCTGTGCAGGGGTGCCGGTCTGCAGAGGAGTGCCACCCCACGCAGGAGTGCTGCCCCATGCAGAGTGCCGCCTGTGCAGGAGTGCCAGCCAATGCAGAGAGCTGATGCAGCAAGATGATGCAACAAAAAGAGACACAGAGGAAGGGCAATAAGAGACTTAGCATATCAGGGAGCTGAGGCGGCACAAGACAATGATCTCTTCTCTCCCACTCTGGAAATTCCCAGGATCGGTTCCTGGAGTCACCTACTGAGAATATAAGCAGACACAGAAGAACACACAGTGAATGCACACAGAGAGCAGACAATGGAGGGAGGGGGGAGAAAGAAATAAATCTTGAAAAAGAAAACCTTCTCCTTAATTATCCTGTGATTTCTGTCTTTCACAGCACCTAGGGAGGATCTGTGGCTTTCCTACTACAATGACAACTATGTGTGCCTTGAGGCATGTTTTAGTTCTCCAGTGACCTAAGCCTGAGGACAACCACCCTTTCTACAACTCAGGATGTGACTAACCTCTGAGAAGGAAGGTGTGGTCCTAGGTGCCTCAGGTGGAGGTAGAGTTTGGAAGTATCCTATCCAGTGCTGCCGTAAGAAGTCAGTGGAAGAAGCTTCTGAGCTGAGATGCTGCTAAAGCACACTGGGTTATGGCTTTCAAGGAAAGAGGGGAAAATATCAAGGCAGCTGAGGTCTCAGCCTGGACAGGCACTCGGCAGAGGCTGGGCTGGACCAAAGCAGGTGCAGCTCAGCCCTGGGGAGGTGGCACAGGGACTGGTATGAGGGCCAAGGGGGAGCTTGGAAATCAGAAATGCCAGGGGGACCCTCTAAATTTTGGGGGAAGGGAGGATCCAAAGAAGGAGAATCCAAGGAATGAGACTGGCCCCCACATAAAAAGGCATGCCAGCCTTTAACCCATCCTGAGCTCCATCTCTTTCCTCCTTTGGGTAAGGGAGTTGGGGTGGGTGGGGAGGGCGCCACTGGATAGGATGTGCACACTCAGGGTATTTGGAGGCAGCTTGCCTTGGGACTTACCATCTCCGCAACGTTAAGAGGTCAGACAGTGGCCTTACAATTTCAGCAGGGTCATATTACAAGAAGGATTAGGAGACTCCTATGATGTCTCTTTTCCAGAATTGCCTCTCTTGTTGCCTGAGTGTTCTTGGCACCCATGGCAAGCTTTTCTCTGATGTGTCAGGCATGTGATTCCTCTTGGAGAAACAAGCAGGGATGGAGCGAGGTCCTGGGGGCCAGTAATCACCAGGGCGTCCCTGAGAATTCCCAGGGCCCTTGGATATTTTCTGTTTTGTCCCTTGGCCTAGCATAGTGCCTGGTACTCAGGAGGAATTTCATGGTGCTTGAGAATCTGGAAAGTGTTTTCTGGGTCATAACCAGAAAGCTCATCAGGGATCAGGTAAGGAGTCATCCTGACTGTAGGGTGTGTAGCCAGAGGTGCTATGACACATATTTAATCACCAACTACATAGACACTGACTCAACAGAATGGATTCTGGCTGGAAACCAGCCCTGGGGACAGCAATGGTCGTACTTCTTTGGGGTCTGGCTGACTTATTCTTTTAACAAAAAATATAGGGTAGAGAGATGAATTTGCAGATGCTAGGCTTTGAGCTCAGCCTCCAGAATTAGGGTTCAGTTGGAAATCAACTTTGAGGACCAGGCCTATCCTGGCTGGCAGTGGGGCTCTGGTGAAGGAGATGACATTGTCTCAGTGGCGTCATCCATAACACCAGCATTCAAGGGCCCAAGACCATGACAGGGTCCAGCTGTACAGGGGCCTCTGGCATCAGAAATGGGTAAAGGAGCTTCACGTTGACCTGAGCATGTCCTGGAGAAGACCTGACATCTGGGCCCTTCTGGCTTGGCATCATGGTAGCAATACACAGCTGTACGCTGGCTTCCCCCCAAGGAACATGCCACAGGGGTGGTACTGGCAGAACAAGTGTCCCCTCCTCTGCACTGTGGGCATCACTACAGAGTGGGACAGACCTGTCCAGGGTCTGCCGAACGTAGGCACTGGCCTGTGGCTGGTATCCCGTTATGCTGGTTGGTTCTAACAGGGTTTAGCCACAAGTTGTTCAGGATGGGGGCTCTTCCAAAGTGGCCTTGACTGACTTCTGCTATTTGGGTTTGTCTGACAAGATTTTAGCCAATTATTAGAATCGAGTTGTTCAAAAACGCCAATCGTTGAAAGTCAAGTGACTACTTTACGGGGCCAGGGCTGTTTTTCTGTCGTCTAGAGTCATTTCTCGCTGCAATTCATGAGTAAATCATGTTCATGTCTCCAAGCCTTCTTGTGCTGGGGGGTTGACTGAACAGAACTAGATGCTTTGAAAATTAGGCACGAGAGCAAAAAGTCCTCTAATAACATGGTCTCAACCCATGAGGTTGGGAGGCCTCTACGCCAGCCAGAAATGGATGGGCTGAGTTTCGGTAGGCTTGGATGAGGGCACAGGAGAGAAGGTCCTTGGTTACCTGGAGAGTTGTTGCCCACTTTGGGTTCCAAACAGCATTCTTTTCTTTGGAGGAGGTCTATTGATGAGGAGATGATGGAAAAGTAAGTTTTTGAATACCTATGGTAACCAGGAAATTTTGATTGCTCCTAATAGAGATATGCCACTTGACTGCAATGAGGTCAATCTCAAGTTTTTTGAGTCTATATTTGGGGGCAGGGGTCCTAGTCCACATATGTGGTAAAGGCAGTATCCAGGGAATAACTGTGGATTCAGGACACCTGTCAAGCATGGTTTCACCCTGGCCCAGGAGGCCTTGGAGTCTTCCAAAACCCTGTGAGTCTTCCATAAACACGTGGGCTCCGGCCTCAGAGTCTCACCAAATACTGGGACTGGTCTAAGCAGGCCCAGAGGCCTTCTTCCTTGAGCTGCTAGTCCACACAGGAACTGGCCACCCTCAGGAGCTACAGCTTTATGGATACTCTGCCTTCTCTGAGTTGGCTCCATGGGCTGAAAATGAGCAGAAGTGGGTGAGGGTTTCATATTGTGATGGTTCTGATTATAGCCATCAGGGATCTGGGAGCTGGTTAAAAAAAAAAACAAAAAAAAAAACAGGTTGGGAATTTGATAGCCACAAATATTTGCATGGGATGTGTATGAACATACCAGATAGTCATGTCCTAGGTTCCCTTCCAGCCTGGCTGCTTCCATCTTGGGGGCCCTGGTCCTGATTCTGGGGAGTCCTGCTTTAGCTAGACTTTCCAGTTTTCCCTTTGACAAAGACATCAGTTGCTGGTGAGTATAGTCAGGACCTGCTGACTCCCCAGTGAGTTTCTTCTAGAAAATCCTGGAGGGAAGAGCTTCAAGAAATGACTATACTTAACTAGCTAGGATTCTGCCATCATCTGAATGAAGGGTATCTCTCTCGAGCTCTTGTTTTCCCAGGGAGGTAGATGAGTTCATTGCTACCTAGGAGAGTGCTGGTTGCAAGAAGCTAGTTGAAGCTCCCAGGGCAGGTATCCAAGTGAGGGCCGAGGGCTTTTAGCTAGGTGAGGCCAGGAGCAATGGGGCATTACAAATGGCAATCAAGAGCTGTAATCTTGGTAGTGATGGCATCCCAGCAGCAGGGACTCAGCTCTGCCGCCTGCCCATACTGGCATGGGCCAGAGTTCAGAAGGCTTCCTGACACCCTGTTGTGACAAAGATCATAGTTATCTGTAACTTAGGGCAGAGGGTTGGGTCTTCAATCCTGGTGAATGACGTCATTTCTGGGGGGTTGGGTGGGTACAGCTGGCAGGGAGCATCAGTTAAACAGAGGACTGTGCCCTGGTCTCATTGGGTGGTTTGCCCATCCGGCTGGTGAGAGAGTATGGGGGTGTGTGTAGGAGGTGAGTGCCTGTGTGGGAGAGGAAACGGGTGTGTGTAAATGTGAGGGAGGCACAGAGGGGCCAGAACCACGGGCGTTGTAGAGGAAGCCCACGGACCCGCCTCAGGCAGGGCATGCTGTGCTGGTGAAAAGGCAAGAAGATACAGAACTCTGGTAACCGGGTGTCTTATACCCATGTCATTCCCTACCAAAAAGTGGGTTCAGTCTGCTGGGTGGGATGAGCCCTGGTATGGGCACGCCTGCCCTCCCACTGAAGGGCAGCCATTTGACCTTGAGCATGAGCTGAACCCAGGCTCACCTTCTGGAAGAAGGATGCAGGGCTCAGGGCCACGCAGGAATGGGATGGAGGCACGGGGCCCACTCTAGCAGCAGCTGTGGATGGAGTCCAGCCTTCTCCACATTCTGCTACAGAGGAAGAAAGTCTGGGGAAGCCACCAGCCCCTGTGGTTTAGTCCCACTGCTTCCAGAAAGATTTTTTCAGGCCCTTCCGGGATGGTTGCAGAGGATCAGCTCTTCCCAGTCCAGGTGAGGTCTGGGAGCCAGCAGGCCAGGCGGGGCACATATATCCCAATGGTGGTGCAGCAGGGACACAGCTGATGGACTTGGCAAATGGCCTTTGTTTCCAGCAGGGTCCCCAAGAAGGAGCTGCAATATCCCCAGCTATTTTAAGACGGATGCTGAAGATATTATTTGTCTTGCTACAGTGTCTGAGAAACATTTTACGAAGGTACACTGAAGTGTGCTGGGAATAGCACAGATCAAATCCATCGAACTGCAACTGGATTTCTTCCAGGCTGATGATCCATGGGTACAGTCACAACCCCAGTGCATCCATCCATACTATTCTGCATTCACCTCCCATTCCACTACCACTCCCAGGATCATTAAAATCAATTCCCACCCAATTATGGAACCCAGGGACAGAGGCTGACTGTACAATAAATAAGTTTCGAATTAAAAGAGAGAAAAATTACTGTAAAGTACCAGCGATGTAACCTTTTTCATTAAATGTGTCTGTGGCTCTGCATTGATTACAGGTGTTCAGCAGCCCACACCGAACATTATGGAGATTACACCACAAACCATCTCAGAGCACAAGGGGGAGATTATGTGCAAATGAGAGATCTCTAAAAACATAAAATCCCATCCAATTCACCAATAATCATTGTATGCCCCAGGTTGAAAATACCAAGCAAATCAACCCTAAGGCCATGGGAGGTTTCTAATCAAAACTATTAGAAGAGGTCAGTCTGGAGCAGATGTAGCTCAGTGGTTGAACAACTGCTTCCCATGTATGAGGCCCTGGATTCAATGCCCGGTACCTCCTAAAAAATAAACAAACAAATAAATAAAGAGGCCAATCTATAGCTCAGTATTTCAAGTATTTCAAATGTAAGTTCCATCACTGACTTCTTTAGCAGGAATGATCTCAAAGGGGGGAGCATATGTGACTCAAGGAGTTGAGAGCACCCACCTTCCACAAGGTGAATCCTAGGTTCAGCTCCCAGTGCCTTCTAAAGAAGACAAACAAACAATGAGCAGATAATGAGCAGATATTGGGCAAAAATGAGCAAAAACAAGCAAACAAACATGGGAGCCATGGGGAGGGGTCTGATGGTAGGAATGATCTCTAAGGAAAATTCAACAATGAAGATAAAGGATCAGTCACGCCATAGGTAATATTTATAAACATGTTGCTATTTGCCAAGCTTTCTTCTGATAAAAAACTTAGCTTTGTAATTGTTTTTCAGAAGGTACTGGGCATTGAACCTAGGATGTTTTGGGCACTCAACCACTTGAGCCACATCCACTCCCCAGTTTTGTATTTTCTGAATATAAATCTGTTATACGCTTTATAGCTTTATTTAGCAGAATTGGCCACAACTTATTCAATCTTATGCTGAATTACATGCAAAATGGAATATTTTCATATTTGTTCTGTTCTGTCACAAAGGTAACATAACAACTGGCAATTCTAAAGCAATTCATTGATAACTCCTTTCCTGTAAAGTAGTGAATATCCTGGCCACTCCTTAGACATATATCTTTGTGAGTTTATATTTCTTGATGTTTTCAATGCTCTTCCCAATTTTTAAATGTGGGTCCTACAAAATCATATACATTTGCCATCCACAGAACTTCTCCAGATCAATATAGATCAAGCCTTGATTTTACTCTGAAAATTATGCAACTCCATTAAGCAAGGAATTCCTTTTATGAAAGACATTTCAAAACCCATGCTAAACAGTCAAATATGAAACAAATATAAGTACCCAAATCTTCACACAGGATCAAAATGGATACAATTCAGCTTGAATAAATTACTTGTGGAGGTGGGGGGGAGGGCAAGGGGCTGGGTATTTGCTTTCTTGATGAAAGGAGACATACAGAGTTGGTACCACCTGTCCTCTTTCTTCCTTCCTTGACTGCAGGTGTGATGGCTCGTTGGGGCATCCCTTCTATATCTACTTCCATGCACCTAGCAGCATTTCTTTGTTTCTTCAGAAATCAATAGGGGGAAGTGGATGTGGCTCAACTGATAGCACATCTGCCTACCATATGGAGGGTCCAGGGTTTGATCCCCAGGGCCTCCTGACCTGTGTGGTGAGCTGGCCCATGCACAGTGCTGCTGCACACAAGGAGTGCTGTGCCATGCAGGGCTGCCCCACATGCAAGGAGTGCGCCCCACAAGGAGAGCCATTCCGCGTGAAAAATGCGCAGCCCTCCCAGGAGTGATGCTGCACACATGGAGAGTTGACACAGCAAGATGACACAACAAAAAGACACAGATTCCCAGTGCTGCCTGACAATGCAAGCAGACTCAGGGTAACACACAGGGAATGGGCACAGAGAGCAGACAGCGGGAGCGGGGGAAGGGGAAAGAAATAAAATAAATCTTAAAAAGAAAAAAATCAATAGGAAGATCTGCACCAAACAACACTCTCTGGCTTTCCAATAAAAAATTAAAGCGTTTTATATTTATAACTTCCAACTTTACAATAATCGAAATTCATGGATTTTCAAATCTTTCGGGTCCGAATAATGCCCTGTTCTCCGAGGGGAAGGGAAATTTGTTCTCCTGGATGCTCTTTTTTCGCTCCTTGCTGAGTCATCCATGAGGCCTGATGGCCTCATTCAGGAATTGGGAACCAGCATCTCTTACATTTCAATTGCAGTTGTAGAGTTCCAGCGAGTTGGTAGATTCATATTGCAACTTTAAGTTTTCTTTCTGCTGATCTTTCTCTTTCCCTGTCTTTCTTTTGGCACCTTCTTCTAGTCTTTTATTCTAGTCCCACCTGCACAATCCCCCCAAAACCTTGCAAGCACACCTCCACTTTGCAGCAGCACCTTTTAGTCCCTCAATGACTGTTGTTACAGTCTGAAGGTTGCACAGAGTCTGAGGGCTGACACCAAATAATTCACAAAGACTTTCCAGACATTCTTTTATAGCTGGAAGTGCTAGGTTAAAATCTGTGATTTTTTTTTTAGAATCTCCTATGCACAGATCCTGTGCTAGGTGCTTCGTCTACATTATTGCTGATCCTGAAACAAAAGTGGCAAATTTCATCAGCTCTGAGACACCATCTTACTCACTGCATTGTAACCTGCCTTAGAGAGCAAAGTGCATCCTAATTTCAGAGAGGTTGAAGTGTGAACGAAGTGCATCTTATAATTGTTGAAATATGAGTAGTATTGCCTCCTTCAACAGGCGAGAAAGCTGCAGTTCAGAGAAGGTTGGTGATGTGGCCAGACCCACAGGGCTAATAAGGGACAGAGCCAAGTTTAGATGGTTCTAGAGTCCACGGACTCTCCCAGAGGCTTGAAGCCTTTTTCCTTCCTTGCCCACCTGTTCTCAGGAGCCAGTTTTTAAGTCCTCCATCCTGGAAAACAGGTTATTCCCTTTCAGTCACCCCGACTGCTAACGGAGCTCAAACAGCAAGCTTTCGAAATGGCTGCCCTTGAGAGGACCTAATTATAGAGAGTGTCCATTCTGCTCTGGCTACAGTATTTTGGGCGGTGGGAGGGTCGAGGGGAAGGCGTGGGTGTTGGGGCTGGCTGCCAAGCCTTCCTCTCTTCCCCTAGCTACTTGCTCCTCCACTTCTTGCCCCGTCAGGCCGCCCAAAGAGGGAGACAGCCCTTGCAAGTAATTTAATAAAAGCTGATTTAGGGAGCTAAAAGCTGCTGGGAAACATCCACCCAAACCTCTCTTCATCCTGGCACATTCAGCTGTTCCTCTGATGCCTGCTTCACCTTCACCCCCCAGGCTTTGGATTTTCACTCCCCTCTGAAGTCGTGCTCTGGGAACCCTGGACTCCTGATCGCTTGGTTCACTGCTCATTTGTTCATTCTACTCATTCATAGGTTTAATCACTGTTTGCTGAATACCTACAAAATACAAGGTCCTCGCCTAGGCCCTGATGGGAGGTGATGCAGCCACTCACCCGCAGTTCTGGCCCTCGTAGAGCTCACAGTCCAGTGAGAGGCAGATATCATCAAAGAAGCTTGTGGGTAAAGAAAAGTAAGATGCTAACTGTGATAAGATGTTCTCAGGAAACCCTGCGGCAGAGACAGGTAGCGTTTCCCAAATATCCTGTTACTCCCCTTACATCACCCACCTCCCTACTGTTTAGGCTGGGGCCATGTGATTAATTATCCTTAATCACTCCTTGCTGAATCAATATCCAGTCCCTACCTCTTCCTTGATACTAGAACCCTGATCTAGTTTCATGCAGCAATGGGCCCAGCCGTAGGGTGGGGCTGAACTCCATCCTGGCTTTCCTATTCCCAGCTCTCTCAGATCTCTTGCAGCTAGGAAGGTCATGTGACTCAGTTCTCTCAAGGAGACAAGTGGGAATGTGCTGGGAGTAGGGAGTGTTTTCTGGAAAAGCATTTGTTTTCCCGATGAAAGGGGACATATGCAGCTGGTGCCACCTGTCCTCTTTCTTTCTTCCTTGACTGCAGTTGTGATGGCTGGAGCAGGGGTTGCCATTTTTTAACCACAAGGCAATGGATGAGAGAGGCCACCCTGTTATCAAAGGGCTACTGAACTACAAGTAACATGTGTCTACTTCTAGATTTCTTATTACATGAGAAAAATAATCCTTAACTCATTTAAACCACGGTAGTGTGGTTTTGTTGCTTGCAGCTGAACGCATTCCTAGCTGGCACACCTGTCCAAAAGCCTGGCCTCACATTTCTTTGATCTCCTTAATTCTGGTGATCTGCACCTCTTCTCCATTTTAGCACCACACCTTGTCCAAATCCTGGACCTTGTTTATCACTCAGCACTATTCCCGACCTGAAATGTCTGATACAAACAGCTCATTTTCTGACCCAAACTGTGACAATTCCTCAACCCTGGGGTGACTGTAAAATGGTGATATTTGTTTGGAATTGGGAAAATTAGTCTGGACTCCTTATGGAAAGGTTCGGGATCTGCAGCTAAGCACTTCCCAATACTTCCTTCCAACGTTTGTCCTTGAGCGAGCACTGGTACAGCACCCCATCCACTACGTTTCCTGTGATACAGATGTGTTATCCTTCCTTGGATCTGAGGACGAGTTGGCCCCGTTCTTGGGCACGTGCAGCCCCTCCACACTGCACCTGATTCTGTCCCTCTAGTCCCTCCATCTACTCCCACTCCCCTCTGATGTGTTCAACCTTTCCCACCTTACCCTCTACCTATAAACACACTCAAGCTCTCCCCACCTCAGCCACGCCTTCCTTTGACCCTGTACTCCCCTCGCCACTCCCTTTCCTTGCCTTTTGCACTCAGCTTATTAAAAGAGCCATCTTCATTTAGAAATCCTACCCCTCACCACTCACTAGCGCCCTGCTCTACGGCCATATGGTTCCATCCCTTCCCTTCCACCGAAACTATTCATAAAAGTCTCCAGTGCCTTCCAGATGACCGAACCCACTTAAAACACATCCGTCCTCATCTGTTTGACCTCATTGTCACATTTGACCCGGTAGCCACGCTCTCATTTTGAAATGTCCCACTCCCTTAGCTTCCAAGACAGCCTCTTGCCAGGCTCTCCTCCTACTTGGCACCCAATTCTTCTGAGTCTCCTGGGTGGGGGTTCGGGGTCTCCAGGCCTGGTTCTGGCCCCTCGGGCTCTGAGCGCATCTCGGCGCTCCTCCACGGCCTGTCAGCTCTCCCTGCACTTTTCCGTCCCTGCCGACTCTGCCACGAATGCTCTCGGACCTCTCTTCAGCCTTGACACTGCTTCCAGGTTGAACGAAACGATTCCATAGCCTTTGGGTTGGGTCTCTACCTGCCCGATGAGCATCACCGCACGGGTGACCCCCGGGTTCCCGTGGCGCGGGATGACCTGTGTGACCTCAGGCCCAGGCTCCTGCCTTTTCCTCAGCCGCATTCCCAGTCTATGCATCCTGGATTTGCGGAACTTCCCAATGCACGTCACGGTGCCTCGTACCTCTGTGCTTTGACGCTGCTGCTAGAAACTCCCTTTCGTTCCTTTTCCCTCGGTCTCATGCTTACTCATCCTCTGGGGCGCACCTTGAACATCACCCCTGCCAGGAAGCTTCACCTGCCTGGTCTGCTCACGCAGAGCCACGTGCCCGTCTTCTGGGCACCCCTCTGTCTCGGCCTATACCTGGTATCTCAAAGGCACCGAGACTGTCCTTGAGGATCCGGACCCTGTGCTGTGCACCCAGATACCTCAACCCCCTAGCGTGGGACCTGGAGCGGCAGAGATGCTATGGTGACCTGACATGTTTCCTTATTGTTTAGCCAGTTAATGTAGGGTTAAAAAAGTATAAAAAAGAGCAAAAAACAGGGAGCAGGTGCAGCTCAGTGGTTGGGCGCCTGCTTCCCAGGTATGAGGTCCCAGGTTCAATTCCTGTTACCTCCTAAAAAAATTAACTAAGTAGGGTCTTCCGCCAGACGCACCCTAACTGATGCATGTAATAAACGTGTGTGACCCAAACGGAGCTCCGCATAATCTCAAGCTAGTTGAAGACAGATTTCCTGTTTTCTGGGTGTAAATTCCCAGGAACCTCCTGCCTTTTGAGTTCCAGTGGGATAACATGATGATGCTTTACCAAGTACAAAATAATCTTTGCATGCCATCAATTGTTATTGCTGTAATGTCAGCTCATGAGGACAAGGTGTTATATGTATTTTTTTTCTTTCTTTTTTTTCCCCTGATATACTCTAAGAGCCCAGAACAGTCTATACATAAATAGATGCTCAATAAATATTTGCCGAATGAATGAATTCTTCTCTGCTATATTCCCAGCACTTGGGACAACATCAGGCACATGGCAGGCATGCCTCCCTCTTTCCCATCTTCCCTCCTTTCTCTGTTCCTTCTTTTTGCATAAGGACCATTTGTCTCACTGTCTACCTACTTCTTTTTTATTCTTTTGTTCTTCTTTGTCCACTTCTGTTGTTGTCAGCGGCACGGGAATCTGTGTTTCTTTTTGTTGCGTCATCTTGTTGTGTCAGCTCTCCGTGTGTGTGGCACCATTCCTGGGCAGGCTGCACTTTCTTTCGCACTGGGCGGCTCTCCTTATGGGGCGCACTCCTTGTGCGTGGGGCTCCCCTACATGGGGGACACCCCTGCTTGGCACGGCACTCCTTGCGCACATCAGCACTGCGCATGGGCCAGCTCCACGTGCGTCAAGGAGGTCCGGGGTTTGAACCGCGGACCTCCCATGCAGTAGACGGACGCCCTATCCATTGGGCTGAGTCTGCTTCCCTGTCTACCTACTTCCCTTGGTACATATTTCTCTCACCCCAGGCTGGCTGGGGAATTTTACTTCTGTAATTACAGGGAAACATCTAGGGACACGCCAAAATAATTGAATGTAAAGTTCCATAGGCTTAAGAACTCTCTGACACTATCTGGGAAGGGTTGTTGGTCTGTGCATCTGTTTGTTAATGCTGCATCATGACCCACACATTTTGTTGAAGATCAGAATTTTGAGTCCGTTGATTCTTTGCCCTAAGTCTTCTTCCTTAAGGGCTCATGGCTCCAGAAACTATATTGGCTTGACTTCCAGAACTGGTTTCAAGAAGGACTAAGCTGGCAGGTGGATCTTGCTGGCCATCTGCAGAGGCCATCGAATCCCTACCCTGACTTTCAGGGACCTGCACTGCTTGGGGACTTTGTGGGTGATCTGGGGAGGGTTGGGTTCAGACCCCCAAGGCATCTCTGGGCTCTAAAAGGGCAAGTGGCCATGCACGTGGCAGCACTGCTGGAGGGCACTGCTCACTAGGTGCCTGTCTAGGCCTGGGGCCCGAAGAGAAGCAACCTAATGCCTGCCCTCCAGGAGCTTATAGACCTGTGCAAGAGACACGTGTAAATGATCTCCCCACCTTCCCAAGCTCCCTATCCCCTTCACTGCTTATCTTCACAAAAGTTTGAATCTGACATGCCGGGTAGTTTACTTATTTGTTTTGCTTGTCTGTCTTCCTCCTACTCTAGAGTGTAAATTCCATGAGGGAAGGAATTTTTTCCCCTCTTTTGTTCATTGCTTATTAAGTACCCGATAGGTACTTAATAAGTATCTGTTGAATGAATCAATGAATGAATGAATGGATGAATGAATGAAATACTAGGAACCAGATCTGTGCAGGATGCAGGAGACATACCAGGAGGGACATTTAGGCCCCACTGGTGGGTCCAGGTGGGAAGAGGAAAGAGGGCAGCACAAGAGAGCAAAGGCTCAGGCTGAAGAAACAGCCTACTGTGCGCTTGGACCTGCCTGGCTGCCCCCAGCGCAGAAAGGCTTCCGGATGTGGGTGCAGCTGCCCCCAGCCCGGGGTAGGGGCTCAGGCAGGCACTGATCGGGCAAAGGAGAGCTGCTGCTAAGGTGTCCCCTCTTCTGGGTAGGTAAGGCTATTGGGCCAGGAGGGAGCCACGTAACTGGATGGCTAAGGCCCTCTGCAGGTCAGTCGTGTGGCCCACAGAGCCAGGGTCATTCTGGGACTCAGTCTGTAATGCGGGTTGGGCCTTGGTCAGCAGAGAGACAGAAGGGACCGAAGGGGCCAGGGCTTGGGGACACACACCCCAGCTGGAACAGGATTCCAAACGGCGGGGCCCAGCGGATGGGCGGAGACCCCCCCGTGACCGCTGGCCTGGCTGCCCTCGCCGCTGGCCCAGCCCCGTGGAGCTGCTGCTGGAAAGGCTCCTGCGTAGAAGGCTTCCTTGTTCTCTGCTGGGCCGATGCCCTCGCCGATTCGCTTTTAGCACAGGCTGCGGGGAGCCCCCCCTCGGCTCCCCAAGCTTGGAATGCTGGGTTTACATTCTCGGGGCAGCCATGCTCTCCGAGCCGCTCCAGGGAGCCTGGCTCAGTCCACAGAAAGAGCCCCACATGCTAAACCCCAGGGTGGGACCTGGGCCCTGGGGCCTGTCACCACCTGCCTCCCGAGTTTCCCTGGTCACTGCTGGCACCAGTCTTCATTTGGTGGAGACTGTTCTTTCCGTGTGGGAGGTCAAGAGCCCCTGGGACCGGGGTCTGGGGTGCTTTTGTTCTAGAAGGCTCCTTGACCCCTGCAGATGTGCCTGCCTCTTCCCCAGGGCCAGCGCTGCAGAGCGCAGGTCCAGGAGGCATGCTGCAGACTGGGGCTGCTGCACCATCACGGTGTGCTCTGTGGCCCTGGCGCTGCTCCCAGCAGAGTCCACCCCTGACCCACCCCACCCCAGCTCCCGCTGGGCTGCAGACTTCTGGCTGGAGCTTGCATTTGGTTCCAACCTGAACAGCCTGACTCCCCGGCTGGGACGGCCCCCTCCAGGGAGCTCCCCCTCTGCACTCCCAGCCCCGGCAGAGTCCGGCCTCTACGTCCAGGTCCTAAGGGTGGCTCAGCCCTCACCCAGGGGGCAGGCCACTGCCGCATCAAAATGCAGCCTCCAGTTGGTGCCACGTGGCTGCATCTCGGAGGCCCTTTGGGGATGGTGTGGGGTCTGGGGAAAGAGCTCGGCTCTGCTCCATCCTCCCCATCGCTCCAGCTTCTATCCCAGACTGCCGTCCACTCACCGGAAACGCTTTGCTTCCCCCTACCCTCTCTTTCTCTTCCACTGCTCACTGTTTCTTGGGACTGGATGGGGCCCCACTCTTCTCGTTTCCCCATAGAATGGGGAGAGCACATTTCGTTAAAAGCGGATTTGGGGGAAGAAGGAGGGAAAAAAAAATTTAGACTATCTTTTCCAAGGCAATAGCCTGGCTTGCAAGGTGTTTCTGCGGCTTATTTAGAAGCTGAATACACCCAGATTTTTGCAATAAACCTTAAAATTTCCCCAGGCAGATGGAGCAGAGACAGGCTAGGGTGGAAGTTCAGGGTCTCATTAGTATTGTTCAAGCTCATTACACACCTTCTTTTTTTTAGGAGGTAACGGGGAATTAAACCCAGGACCTTATACATGGGAAGAAGGCGCTCAACCACCGAGCTACATCCCTTCCTCACACACTTTTGTCCTCCTCCCTTCTCCAGGTGTAAGTACAAAGAATTTGCACCGAAAAAAGGGGGAAAAAAGCTTTGTTTGGCTGTCTGAGGAAAATAACTCATTCCTCTTTTTTGTCTTCTGCTTCATTTTTCTGGACAGTGAAGGATTAAAACAAGGAGTGAACGGATCTGTTCAAGGCTGCCCTTATCCCTTCTCCCATCTCAGGTTCCACCATCTCTGCCCCGTTTCTGGCCTCCCCTGTAATGCTCACAGCTGTCCTACATATTACGGAAGAATGTGGGGCGTCACCTCTGGTCACCTGCTGTGGAAAAACCGTTGCGGCAGGGGGACGATGCCAGGAGCTCGGGGCCGGGCTGAGCCGCCTGGAGCACACCCTGCGCAGTTGCTCGAGGGCAGCATGGAAATGTCAGGGTGCCACTTGCCCTTGAACACTGTGATCAGGACATTTGCCGGGGGGGGGGGGGGGGGGGGGGGAAGGGGGAGGGGAGATAAGTCACATTTCTTCCTACCTGCCTGTATTCACCAAGCATCTATGGAGCACCTGTCGTGGGCCACCCAAGGGGCAGGCTAGAGGAGAAGACAGAGCCCCCCCGGGTGCTGGGATCGTCGGCATAGGGGCATAAAGCACGCACCGGGAACTGACCACGGCAACGCTGACTCAACTGTGAGCCTGTCCAAAGCCTCCTAAAGTATCTTCTCCTTGACCCCCACCCACCCCAATCTGCATGGGAACCCAAGGGCCACACAGTCCCCCTTTGCGCCCCCTATCTCTACCACACTCTGAGCTATCAGTTCAGATCCTGCCCCTGCTACTTATTTGCTGCGTGGCCTTGGTTATTCTCTCTGAGCCTCAAGGATTCTACTTGTACACACGCCAATGGTAAAATTAAATGAGATGTGTCAGGAAGGCATTAATTCCAGGGTTGGCATGCCCAGAGTTAGGGATTCTGTGATGATTCTGATCTTTACCAGCCTGGAGTCAATCAACAGACTCCAGCTGCAGGCTCAGTGCTGCAGTGGAAGGCAGAGGAGGGTCTTGGGCCCTGGATGGGAAATAAGACTAACCCAGGGCAGAGCAGGAGGGGGCGAGAGGACAAGTTAAGAGCTAAATTGTGACACTGTCCACAAATGAATTAGGGTTTATGTAAAAAGGCAGGCTGGGGGGACTTGGGTGGCAAAGGTTTCTCAGAGCAGTTAGAGTCAGAAAAGACCATTATTCCCAGGCCAAATAGGGCAGATTTGGTGCAGGCCCAGAGGATGGGTGCTGAAGGCATTTTTTCCTGCCCTGAAAGCAGATGTCAGGCTTGGATTTATTAAGCACCTATTATGTGATAAGTATATGTTTATAGAGCAACTATGGTCTCACAGAATGTCATTTTTGGTAAGTATAAATACCTGACTTGGAAACTCACTGTTAAGTATATATCTAGAGCTTCCTGCATAGATGTTTGGCAGAGCTGAAAAGCTCACTTGTGCTTATGTAATGAGAACCCAATTTAGTTTTTCAGAACAAATCCAGGCTTGGTTGGGTATGATTTTACTCCATAATTCCTGCCCCTCCCTTATTTTTTCAGTCATGCAAAGCTTCTTTATTTAGGAAAAAAAAATAGAAGTTTTTTGGTTTTTATTTCTGTTTTTAATTCAAACACCCATTAAACTTGGTTTTGGGGTTAGGTAGGAGAATGCTTGGAGTATTCCTAGGAGACGTGGCTGAAGCATTTGGCGTTGAAGTGTCATGAAGTCTAGAATGTAACTCAACTGCTTCAAACACAGAGAGAGGAGAAGGCAACCACTAGCAGCTGCTGACTATAGAAGGAGGATTCGGACGTGCTGTACTGTTCTTCCCATTTTTCTATGTTTGGAAATTGTCAAATAAAAAGGTAGGGAGAAAACCCATGAGGCTACAGGGGAAAAATGGGATAAGAAGACAAGACTTCACTTCTTGGTTGGCCCTTTCAGGCTCCAGCCTGAGCCACTTCCCTTTTGGTGCCTAGAGCTGGGAAGTTTCCCCCCCTCTTTCCTTCTTATTTGCACACTTGAGGGGTCTTCAAAGGGCGAGCATTCTGGCTTTTCACAAAAGGTCCCCAATTTCTGCTCTTGGGGTTCCCCTCGCCCACTGGACTTGCTCAGACCCTCTCTGGGCTGCCGTGGCAATGGGAAGGCAGCCCCGAGGAGACCGAGCAGGGGACTGGAAAGCCTTTTCCATTTAGGCTTTCTGGGTGTGGATTCTCAAGGGGGCAAGTTTTAGGGAACAAACCCTGAGTCCCGGGGAGAGGGCTGGAGGGACTGAGAGAGGGGGTCTCCGGAGCCGGGGCTGGCAGAGGGAGCAGGTCTTCTGGGGGCAAAGTGCTCACACTGGACTTACGGAGAGACACACGTCAGCGGCAACGGGCTGCCTTCCTGGTAGGCTTTCCAGGGTAATTTTAACTCTGAATTCCTTGGACCTTACTCATCAGCTTCAGACCCAACCGCTACGTGAGCCGCGACGCCACCGTGTAATAAAGCACTCGTCCCTTCCTTCCTTCCACCGATACCTACCGAGGGCTTATCTTGGACGCAGCAGAGAACTGGGGCTGGGGACACGCCACATTGTGGCTGCAGGCCAGGGGTCCCGAGGCGCAGGGGCAAGGGGTGGTCAGGGCAGTTTTCCTGGGAGAGGTGGACCCTGGGCAGGTGGAAGAGGGATCGAAGTTGGCAGAGGAGGTGCTTTCTTGGGGTGGGGCATGGGGGTCCGTGGGAAGGAAAGCACCATCTGACCAACGTGCGTGCTCTGGGCAGGTGGAGATTAGTGGGCCTCGGACACGCTGAGAAAATCCTAAAATTAGCCTGGCCAGCTGGGCCCAGCCTGCAGGGGACCCCCCCTGCCCCATTTGCCTCCTCAGGTTTCAAAAAGCACGAGTTGTGGGCAGGAACAGCGTGCTTAGCCCGGGTCACGGTGGGCAGAGTAGGGCACCCCGGGCCAGCCTGGGTAGGGGGGTGCTGCTTCCAGCAGAAACAGGGCCCCCCATAATGGGGGGCAGGCTCCTCAGCTCTCAGAGCCTGGCAGGAGGGAAGGGGGATCCCCTGCTCTTTCCCCTCTGCTTCTTGACGCCACTTCTTCTTTTTCTTCCCCTTCTAGAGCTGCCGGACCCAGCGTCCTCTGAGGGAGGCTGGAGAAGCTCCCGGCACTGCCCGGGCCACCCAGGCCCGGAGGCCGCGGCCTGGGCAGGCAACTTCCTGGGGCCCTGGGGGCAGAAGCAGCCAGAAAAACCTCATCCGTGCCCCTTCACCCTGTGCTGGCATCCTGTCTGACCTCGCCTGAAATTCCCTGCGTTAGTCACCATCAGCAAAACCGCAGAAAGCGGGTGTTGTCATCAAGGTCGAGAAGTTGCTTAAGGGGCTAATCTTGCCTTGGAAGGTGCCAGGGCGGGCTCCGAGTGGGTGCAGAGCAGTGGTTTGGGGCTGGGGTGGGTAGACAGGGCGAGGGGTGGGCGGGGGACGGCCCAGCCTGGCAGGTGGGGGCCTGGCGCTGGGCAGCTGCTGCGGGGTCCCCAGCCTGTCCCCACACCGTGCTCAGTGCCATGGCTTGGCTCCTCAACCAGAGGGCCTTGTCTGGTGTTCGTTCCCTCTCATCTTCCTCAGCCCAGGGTCTTTTCTCCCGGGTCACCCACCCTGGCTTTCACCCACCTCTAGGACAATCCGCAAATGTCATCCCTGGCTGGGAAGACTCCATAGCTGCAACAGTGCTGGAAGCTTCTAGAGAAGGAAGGCTTGCTGAGCGCGGGCAGGAGGGGTGCGGGAAACCTCCTCGGGTGTGCCCAAGGGTCTAGGCCCCTCTGATGGGAAGGAGCCACCTGGCCAGTGCTGGGCACCTGTAGCCACTTAGCATATTCCCCACATCAAGCCAAGCACTGCGTTTGCCCAGCAGCAGCAGCTACTGAAATATTTTTATTTTTTAAAAGATTGATTTATTTATTTTTATTTCTCTCCCCTTCCCACCCCGCAGTTGTCTGCTCTCTCTGTCCACTCGCTGTGTGTTCTTCTGTGCCCACTTGTATTCTTGTCAGTGGCACCAGGAATCTGTGTCTCTTTTTGTTGCGTCATCTGCTGCATCAGCTTTCCATGTGTGCACCACCACTCCTGGGCAGACTGCACTTTCTTTCACGCTGGGCGGCTCTCCTTATGGGGCACACTCCTTGTGCGTGGGGCTCCCCCATGCGAGGGACACCAATGTGTGGCAGGGCACTCCTTGTGCGCATCAGCACTGTGTATGGGCCGGCTCCACACGGGTCAAGGAGGCCCTGGGTTTGAACCCTGGACCTCCCATGTGGTAGGCAGATGCTCTATCTGTTGAGCCAAATCTGCTTCCCAGCTACTGAGATATTAACTTGCATCTCCTCTCCCTACATGTCCCTCTCCTCCCTGTTTCCAGCCAGCACCACAGGTTGTGAGTGTTCGCCTTGGGACTCTGGTCAGAATAGAAACAGAAGTAGCCTGGGGTGGCCCGTCTTTGGTAAAAAGTCTTCAGTGGGTGGCAAACCCGCTGCACATGAGCTACAAACACATTCTGTTGGGGACATACTGGATTTTAAAATTTGTTGCATTGGTCGCTGACATTTGAAAATCGAGATATTTCACATAACATGAGAATTTCTGGCCTCCTTTGAGAGGGCTCGCATTTTGGGAGACCAACTGTCTGGTTAGCTGGAGCCTCTCCCAGTTTTGGTACAAAACTCCCGTGCCCCAGGAGATGCCAGCCAAGGAGTTGTGCAAGGCAGCAGGGCTGGAGAAGCGGGAGGCAGCCGGCCCTCAGCTCCAGGCGCCGCTCGCTGTGGTTCGATGGCCTCATCCATCTACCTGCTCGGCCTGTCCCGGAGGCCTTGGCGTTTTCACCTGCAGTGAATCCCCTGCCAGCTTAAGCCAAGTGTTGATGAGATCATTCCAGGTGTCCTGGGTGGGGAGAGGAAGGCAGAGGGGCCTGGAGAGCTTGAGACCCAGCTCTCAGGGGAGATAGTGGAGCTCAAATGTATGGTGGCAGTAACACTGCGGAGAAAAGAAAGTGGGTGAGTGTGTGGGGGGGTTGTGCAGCAGGGTAGAGCAGTTGCCACTGACAAATGTGTTCCCTGGTAGATGTTAGCCAAAGCCTGAAGGGGTGGCATCGGCCCTGTGGCCTGGGGGCAAGGGTGTCACGGGCTGACAGTAAGAGCAAAGGCCCTGAGGCAGGAGCCCACTTCCCTCTGGCTGGAGTGGAATCGAGTGGAATCCCATGACCAGCATGAGGCGGGGAGACCCGGGAGGCCTCCTGCCTTCAGGCCGCTTGTTGGGGCTGCAGCCTCGGACTGCAGGAGGTGCCCAGGTAGGAGGCTCCGGCCTTGCTCCAGGTGAGTGTGACAGAGGTCTGGTCCAGGGCGATAGCTGTGGAGACAGGAGGGGCCCTCAGCCTCTGGATGCACATTGGAAGACAGGATTTGCTGGTGTGCGAAGAGAGTGAGGGTGTGAAGACGAGTCAGGGGTCAAGTAGGACTCCTGGGTTTTTGGCCTGAGCAAATGGTAGAACGACGTTCTCAAGTTCTTCTTACTGACCCGGGGAAGGCTGTGGGAGGAGCAGGTGTTCCTCGGGAGGAATCAGGAGTTTGGTTTGGGATATGTTCAGTGCGAGAGGTCTGCCTCCACGGGGAGCAAGGAGGACCCTTTCCCCACCCCAGCCCCGTCTTTTAGCTCATGACGGGAGGGCAGGCGTTTTTATCCTCATGCTCAAAGCATGCCCTCTGCCATCTCTGGACTTAGCCTGGGGCGGGGAATGGGGCCAGGGGCCCTGGGAGCTGGAAGGACGGTCCTCTGCCCCCAGCTCCACGGAGTGCAGGGGAATACCGTGCGGGAAGCCCCCATGCCCCGCTCCCACCCCCGAGAAAGCCGCAGGAGGCGAGGGAGCCCTGACGCTGAGCACGTGAGGGAGACGAGGGGGCACTGGAGCTCTGTAAAAACGGAGGCTGCGGGCCGCTGGCTGCAGGGCCTGGGACGTGAGAGCAGGGGCGGCGCCTGGCTAGAGAAGGGACTGAAGCTTCTGTCCACCGCCGCAGCCCGCCATGCCCCGCGGGCCCCCAGCCCTGCCGGCCGGCTCCCAGCTCCTGGCTGTCGTCCCAGGCCTGCTGGAGGAGGGGCCCCGGCTCGCCCCGCGCCTGCCCTCGCTGTACGGGGGCCCTGCCCAATGGCTTCCTTATAACAGGCCCTGACTTCGTGCGGTGGCAAGGTGAAATACCTTCCTGCGCCTCCTTGGAGCTAGCACAGTCACATGACCCAGTTCTGGCCAATGGGCTAAGAGCGGAGGTGACAGGTAGAGCTTCGAAAAGGAGTGGACTTGACTGGTCTGCGCAGCCCTTGTATGTATGTACATATATATATATATATATATATATATATTTTTTAAAGAAGCTTTTGATTACATAAATATTATATAAAAATACAGGGGGGGAGCAGATGTAGCTCGAGCAGGTGTGTGCCTGCCTCCCACACGGGAAGTCCTGGGTTGGGTTCCTGCTGCCTCCTAAGGAAGATGAGCTGATGCAGCCAGCCGACAGATGAGAGAGCCGTCTCAGGGGTGGGGGAAACAGGGGATTCTTATATGCCCCCCTCCCCCTCCCACACTTTCCCACATTAACAACGTCTTTCATTAGCATGGTACATTTGGTACGTTTAATGAACACATATTGAAACACTGTACTAGCCAAGGACTACAGTTTACACTTTGCGCCGCACAATTTTATAGGTTTTAACCAACCTTTATATTTGGTCATTGACTTCACCCTTCTGCCTTCCTGGAAGACTGTTGGGATGCCTGGAGGTGCAGCAGCCATCTTTCAACCATGAGGATGAAAGCCAGGTGCTACAAGTAGCAGAGCATGAAGACAGAAAGAACCTGGATCCTTGCTGATATCCTCAGGCAGCTGTACTAGCCCGTGACTGCCACCTCTTATTTTTCTGCCAAAGCCTAGTTTAAGACCCCTTGTTCAAACCCCTTGTTTAAGACTCCATTATTCTAGTTTTCAGTTACTGGTAGCTGAATCCTAGTTCATCCCACACAAAATCTTGTAGCTCCTTCTGAAATTCCAGTGCCCATCTGCCAGCCCCAAAACAGCCCAACCCACAGATGGCCATCCTCAGGGCAGACCTCTGCCCTGACCCCACCAGAGGTGATGCCCCAGAGGAGTGCAGGGAATGGGGGCACAGGGTCAGAGAGGGGAAGTGACTTGCCTAGCATCACACAGCTAGTAAAGAACAGAGTGAAGCATCCAAGCCAGATCTTCTGTCTCAAGGGTACCTTTGCTTCTCCATTACCAGAGTGCATGGGGAGAGAGGGGCAGAGACGTGGTGGCGGTTCAGAATCACCAATTGTGATAGGATTCCCCAAGAAGAGCAATGATAACATATCACCTTCTTGGAAACTTTGTCAAACGTTGCCTCGATAAGGCGTACTTGGCCACCCTACTGAAAATCTCAACCCCCATCTCCCCATTTCCCTTGCCCTGCCCCATTTCCTTTTCATTGCTCTGATCGCTTTAGAGCCTGCTGTGTAATTTACTTTTTATTCTGACTATCAGATGACGTCTGTTCCTGCCTTCCCCCCTGGCAGGTAAGCCCCACGAGACAGGGGTCTTGGCTCGGGAAGGGATTCCAAGGATCTAGAGGAACGCCGGCAGTACGGAATTCAATCTTGGCTCTGAGCCGTTTGTTTGACTTGGGCTCTCATTTGATCCTAACCACAGCCCTAAGATCCGTTCTCGTTTTTCAGATGCGGAAGTGACGATGAGGGGGCCTGGGGCGCGGCCAGATCTTGGGGTGCTGGGTGTCATGGGGCTGGAGGGAGGGAGGTTCCGTTGCCGACACCCCAGGGCCCCTTCCTCACCCAAGCCTGTCCTCCCTCTGCCCCCACCCCTAACTGCACCCCTCCGCGGGCCAGGCCCAGGCCCCCTCCTCACCCCCCTGATGCGCCTGGCTCTGCACAGAGTGCATCAGGGCTCAGAGGCTGCTGGGCTCCACCCAAAGGGTCAAATCTCTCTGGTGTAATGTTAGACCCCGAGGCCAGTTTGCCCGGCGGTGGGAAGTGTTTCGGCCAAGTGCCTCAGTGCTTGCAGCCCTCTGACCGGCAGATTCTCCAGGACGAGGGCAGGAGGCGTCCAGTAGTCCCTCGGCTGCCACTCCTAGCCACGACAGCAGCAGGAGCTCGTTTTTCAGGGTGTCAGGCCTGGCCCTAAATGCGTCACATGGCAGCCCTGCAAAATGAGAGGGTCCCCGTTAGCACCATTTTACAGATGAGGAAACTGAGGCTTAGATAGCTCAAGGGACCTGGCCCCTCGGCCAGGAAGTGGAGGGGCTGGGTCCTGTCCGACCCCAGGGCCGGCTGTCTTGGCAAGTGACCTCCTCCGGCTGAAGCCCCTACCCCGAGCTGTAGTAGGTCAGCAGAGAATCAGGAAGGAAGCTTGCGGGGAAGAGTCGGAAGCGGCCGGCGGGCGAGAAGGGCTGAGCTCTCTGCACGTGGCTCTCAGGACACAGGTTCTCCGCGGGGCCGCCCTGTTAGACTTGTTTCCCCTTCAAGTTCATTTCAGCTGCTTTTACCTGGGAGGCCTGCGGTGTGTGTGTGTGGGTGGGGGCCGCGGGCTGCCGCTAGGTCGCTGTAATCTGTGGCTGGTTGTGAAACACCCTCGTAACTACAGACCAGGGGCTACAGCCCGAGGCAGCCGAGAGAGCTTCCTGGGGCTGCAATGGCCAAGCCCTTCCGGGAGCAGGAAGATAAGGTCTGAAGGGGCCTGTGGGCCCAGGGCTGTGACCTGCCTGCCCCCAGGACCGCCAGGGCCACCTCCTTTCCTGCTCAGCGACCACACGTGGGGCCAGTTCCTTTGAGGGCTTGAAACTTGAGAGTGTGATGGGGGGGAGTGTCAGGGGGTCTGGCTGGGAGCCTCTTGCTTGCCCGTGGCAGGATCGGGGTGAGGCTGACCCTGGCAGGCCCTTCTGCACCCGCTCCCTAGGGGAGTCTGGGTCCGGAGGGCTGATGTCCTCCGGGGGTGACGGCCCCCTGTGGTGTGCGTGGGGCAGAGGGGGCCAGGTGCATGCATCCAGGAGCAGGGCCGGCGCCGGGGAGCCAGCCTGCCTCCTGATTGCGGTGCTGGTGGCAGGGGGAGAGGGCCCTGGTGTCAACTGGCTGAGACAGAGGCAGGTGGCCTGGCCGGCCTCGGTGGGCAGCCGGAGGGCACGACAGGCCGGCCCAGGGGAGCTGCAGGGCCCCGTCTCTGGGTGCTGCCAGCCCTGTGGCCAGGCTGGGGGGCCTCTGCCTGCACCTCTGGGGGCTGCTGCAGCTGCTGACCCTGGGCCGGGCCTGGTGCCGGCTGATAAGGGAGGGTGGCTGGGAAGGGGGTGTGCTTTGTGCGCCCCAGGGGCTCACCTCCCTGCCAAGTGCTCGCCTCCTACCTATGACTTTTCCAGCTTTATGGGCTCATTTAGAGGCTCTTTAGAAAACTCAGTGTGCCTGCCTTCCCTTCTGACCTTCCCAGAGCCTGCAAGCCCTCTACGCCCCCATCTTATCAGACACCCCAAAGCCCAGTTTCTCTTTATCTGGATGACTCTGCAGTTCTAGAAATTAGAACCTGCTGTGTTCTAGGAAAGTGCTTCTTCTCCTCCCTGGGAAGTGGGTGGCACTGAGCTCATGACTCCAGGGAAACCCGGGCCACCTAGAGCTGAAAGGAGGTCGCTAGAGGGTGCGTGGCCTGGACAGGCTCAGGGGGCAGGCGGTGGAGTTGGGGGGCGGCAGCAGGGCCTGGTGGAAGATGCCAGGGACACACCAGACTCGGCAGAGTGGTTCTCAGTGGGAGTGGGAGGCAGGGGCTGTGCCAGGGGCTGTGGGGGGCACCCAGGTGCCAGAACTGTGACGCAGGTGGAATGAAAGGCCTGGTGGGTGCAGCTGTGTGCTCCGGTCAAGCCTGGGCTTGGCAGGTGTGCAGGTCGGGGCGGGAATAGCCCAGGGGAAGAGACACTTGAAGCGCCTGGAGAGGGCACGGTTGGTGCGGGAGCCCCGAGGCCATGCGGGGGACTGGATGTCCAGGTAAGGGTCTTCGTGGGCATCCCACCATCTGTCCCTGCAGCGCTGTGGTCTCAGACACAAAGGCCATTGAGGGGGCAGCTGCCCCAATTTGGGGAGCAGGACTACCAGACCTCCAGACCTGCAGGGATCCCACAGGGGAGTCCTGCCCAGCTCCCTGCCCCCGGAGGAGCCTGATGTGGGACAGACGACACGGGAGAGAGGAGGATGCAGCAGAGCCCAAGCTCGACCCCGTCCCAAAGCAGAAAGGCCATGCACCCCAAGAAGCAAAGGTCCAAACTGTGGGCAGTGGGAGGGGCCAGGGGACTAAACTAAGCCTCGAGGGCTGTGCTCGTCACAGACAGCCAGGGGGTCAAGGTTATGGGGGGAGGGCGAGGTCACAGGGTGTGGGAATGGCCTGAGTGGAGGCACACAGTCGATAGTCATTGGTGATTCTGTTGCTGGATTTTTTTCTAGGTTCTTGGCTAAGCTACGAGAAATGAATTTCAAGAATAAGCCAGTTAGTTAGGCCAGTCATTTATCAAGGTAGGGAGGGAGGAGAAATGGGAGAAAATAACAGATCATGGGGCCCAGGTAGAGAGGAAAGGGCTGAAAAGTGATGATAAAAGAGGGCGGATGTATTTACAGACAACAATTCCCCACTGTAGATTACAAATGCCCGTATCTCCTTGCCTGTCAATCCAGGCACGGGGCGGAGAAGGCCAGAATAGGGAGTTTTTGCTTTTGCGCTTACTTTTTTACTTTTTGAACCATTCATTAATTTGCTAGTGGCACAGGAGGAGTTCCAGCTGTTTGCTGCTTTGATGGATTACCCCACCCATCAATCCCCTGGGAGGGCCCGATGATAAGGCCCCAGGGAACATCTGGGGCTTCTCCTGGCTTCCCGAGGAAATCTTGTTCCGAATGGAATTTCTCGTGAGGGTCTTCCAGCAGCCCTCTTGGGAGCATTGATGTCCACATGGACTCCTTGCCCGGTTCCAGAGCTGTCTACTGATTCCCCATCTAGCCTGCTTCAGTTCGTGATTGTCCACCAGTCGCTACGAGCATGACCCGAGAGGATCTGAGGTGCTGGCTCAGTGCCAGCCTCAGTAAGAGGCAGCGGCTGTCCTACTGCCTTGGCCCCAGCAAACTGCAAGGCACCCAAGCACTGAGTGTCAGCCTCTTTTGGAAAGGTCCCCTCAAGCACCTTTCTGCCCTTGAACCCCTTCCCTGCCTCCCACCTGCAGGGCCAGACCCCGTTGGACCTAGGCCTCCAGAGCCCTTGGAAACGTGGCATGGGTCTACACCCCAGCAGTGGGGTAAGATGCCCTGTCCGCTCACTCTCGCTTGGCTGGTTCTCCTGGAGTCAGTTAGCGATGTGACACCGTTCTGTGATCGCAGGAGAGGGTCAGAGAGAACAGATTCCCCTGGGGGCTCTGCCAAGGCCTTCTGGAGACGCTCCACCGAGGCACGTTGAGGCATCCAGAACCCAGGCGAGGAACTCCACCCCAGCCCCAACCCTGAGAATCCGGGGCATGGCTGAAATGGGGTCTGGCCTTCCAAACCTGCTGCTCGTCTAGAGCCGCGGCCCTACCACCTGCCCAGCTGTCGGTTTCCTCCTCGTTCCCTCGGAGACCCACCTCCCACTCGCACATTCGTCAGCCCACCGGGACATCTCCCGCAGCTGTCAGCTCCAGCCCCGCCCCTAGACCTTCATCTTCTCTCCCCTGTTGCTGCTTTAGCTTCTCAGCAGCCAGTTCACCTTCCCTTCCCAGTGAGTCTCCAAGAAGTTTTAGAAACGCAACTTCTGGTCACCACATCTAATGGTTTTCAATTACCTTCAAGATAGGACCCCAAACCCCTACCCCGGCAGGTAATTGAGGCCCCCCTCCTCCTTTCCCAGAAGTCCACTGCTCAGACGACCAGGCAGCTTGAGCTCTGGGCCTGAACACCTGAACTTGCTTTCTCGGGACCCCCTTGCTTCTGTATCTCTGCCCCCTCGGCCTGGAGCATCTTCACTATGATATCAAGCAAAAGTGGATTCCTTCCTCCCTTTGTGTCTTTAAAGCCAATTCCTGAGACGCTGGCATTTCAAAGAGAGAAGGAGTTTTATTGGTTGTGCTAACATCGGAGCACAGTGGCCTCATGGCCCAAAACTGCCTCCTAGATTTGAAGAAATTCTAGTATTTTATAACATTAGGCTGCTAATGAGTAATTGGGGTAGAGCTTGGACAGGTTCTTTCATTAATAAACATTAAGAGGCTGAGCCAGGATGGGGGTGGCTCATTCCAACCATTTTCAGAGATCAAGGCATCTGGGGGGGGGGGGGTGGGACCGAAAACAAAGGTCAGCTGCAAGGTTTTTCATACAGAGATCAAACAGAGGAAGGTGGAGTGGTCACCTTTCAATAGAAATGTTCATATAAAAAGCTAAGGTCCTTCTGGAGCAATCATTACGATGGCAGATTTTTTTTTTTTTTTAATTTAAAGATTTATTTTTATTTATTTAATTCCCCTCCCCTCCCCCGGTGGTCTGTTTTGTTTTTCTGTGTCTTTTTGCTGCGTCTTGTTTCTTTGTCCGCTTCTGGCTTTTCCTCACGGGCGCACTCCTTGCGCGTGGGACTCCCCTACGCGGGGGACACCCCTGCGTGGCAGGGCACTCCTTGCGCGCATCAGCACTGCGCATGACCAGCTCCACACGGGTCAAGGAGGCCTGGGGCTTGAACCGCGGACCTCCCATGTGGTAGACGGATGCCCTAACCACTGGGCCAAAGTCCGTTTCCCCCACGATGGCAGATTTAAGTTGGAAACCACCATGTACAAAGGGTGAAGCCAGTCTAGCCGGTCTCGGTAATTTCAGATATTAACCCTTTTGGCTAATTTAAAAGCATCTGTATGTTTCAGTAATCATAATTATGTGTTAATTCTTAACCTTCAGTTACAACTACTCCAAAATCTTTGTTTTCCTGTCCAACTTCTACTCATCTTGAATTTTCTTTTGAATGTTTATATCAATATCTTATGTCTGGTTTTTTAAGAATGAAAATTTCTATTGTGTTTTGCTGATCATAGAGGTTAAGACACAATTGTTCAGCTTGAGGACACTGCTTCTGGGATGTTTCCTCAAATGTCCCTGTTTGGGTACCCAACACAACATGCAGACTGTCCCAGCACACAAAGAACATGTAACTGTCTGTTTATATGTTTTCTGCTCAGACTGCACCCCTTGAGAGCTTGTTTGACAATATTTTACCCTCAATACCCAGAATAGTTCTCTAATTATATTAGGTGCTTAAGACGTGTAACAGCAAATTTCAAAGCTATAGAGTCAAGTGTGCAAAGCAAAAAGGGACTTAATTGTTCCATAACCCAGCTCAATTGTGAGCCCTCCTTCTGCCTACTGGCAGAATACTTTGACTAATTGCCGGAAATCCACCACTTCTTCCCTCCTTCACAAATTTATACTCAGCTTACTCCATTTTCCATCTCCTCAGTTCTGTAGGAGAATCTGAGTTGGGGTGCCCCTCTGAGGTGTGCAGGCTCTGGGGAAGAGGTGGTAAGGCAGGTTAGCCAGGGAAACCAGGAGAAGACAAATCACACATGGCCAATAGACAAAATGGCTGACAGACAACATGACTGCAAGACCCCGCTGGGAGCTTGAGTTTAACCTTGAGGTCCCAGTTTCTCTTTCCAGGACCGCCCCTTGGCCCCCAGACATTCCAAACAGGCCTCACCATTGGCCCCCACTGCTGGCTGGGTAACCAATAACAGCTGGGGTCCTTCCCCTTAGCATTAGCAAGAAGAGGAATGATTGATAGTTTAAAATGTAACCACACAAGGCAGAGCTCACTCTTTCTGCCTGGAGGAGCCTGTTACCAAATATCAGTGTGCATTTCTGTCTTTCTCTCCCATTTTTCAGGCAGCTCTGTTCTTCTCCCCCATTTCCCAATAAATTCTTTTTAGTGGCCTAACTAAACTGGCACGTTCTTAAATTTTTATGCAACATAGCCGAGAACCTAGAGGAATCCAACACTTTCCCATCTTCATTTGGTGAATCAGCCAGGAGGCAGATAAGTGAGTGGTGCTCCCTGCTAGAGACTGGTGAGTTTTAATTAAGGCCTGCCTGTGCCCTCTTTTGGTTTTGCCATTTTGAAGGGGGTTCCCGGATAGGCTCAATCTGCCCCGACTTCCGACTTCCTCTCTGGAGGTGGTAGCGGTGAGTCCCCATGCCATGTAGATTCAAGGAAATTCTGGGTGGTGGGTGAAACTGCCCTTGACACCTGACTGGGCATATAGCCTGAGTTGAGAAGTCCACTAGGAGTTTTCATGTACTTTCTGTAAGTTCAAAATAGCTATCATCCCTTGTATCGTTTCCTTAGATCACTGGTTAATTTCTTTTAATTAAAAGTGCCTTTAATCTTCCAACTATTGCTATCTTCATTTTGGGTCTGTGAAATTCTTTAGAATGCCTTAGCAAGGAACACTGCATTTGTTAGCAAGGCGTGAGCCCTGAGTAGTGCCCTGAGGCTTTGCTCCTTCTCTACCCTGGAGAGGCCAGGAGATTGTCTAGGTGGAGGGGAGTCCCTGGGGGGGTTTGCTGGCAAGTCACAGGACAGTTGGTCTCTAGTTCTTATTTATAGGCTTCAAATGTCGGGTTTAACTGAAGAACTCAGCCCGTGGGAGCGCCTATGGGGTGAGCTCACTCATAGCCAGCTCCTAGGACTGCTACAAAGTAGGCAGAAGAAAGGTCCCTCGCCAGTCCCTTTTTCTAGGGTCAGCTGGCTTGGGTGTTTGGCCCGGGAGCTGGACCCAGCTGCCACGAAGAGCTCTAAGGCTCTTGGGACACCCAGAGACATAGGGGCCCCAATCCCTGGAATGTGGGGACACTGAGCAGAGCCCACACTCTCAGGATGCTGGCTTGGTGAGCAATCCGTTCAGTCAGGACTAGTGGTGGAATGCCCCCAGACTGATGAGTGGGTCTTATCCTCTCCTAGGAAAATGGGCAGCTTTTCTAGCATTCCAGCAAACTCCCCATTGGGGCATCTTCTCAGAAACTGGGACAACGTACCTACTGATGGTCTAAAAAAGAAGAGGCTAATCTTTTCCTGCCACACCACCTGACTACAGTATGGCCAGGAGTGGGCTTTCTATGGGACCCTGAATTCCAGTTAAACCTGCATAAGAGAGAAGGAGAGGAAAGACAAATCTGAGGGCCAGAGACCATGTGGCCATGTCTCCTTGAAGGCATGAGGAAGTGCACTGAGGTGAGCAGGTTCCTCACTATTCCTCGTGCCCTGCCTATTCCCTTGTAACACTCCAGTCCTTCCAGTGACAAAAACCCTCGCAGGGCCTTACCCTTTGCTGGGAGGTAACTAATGGGGTGCAGCCCCTAGAGCAGCCTTGATTCGTGTCTCATCGGGGGCAGGGCTTTTCTGGACCCCTTAGCTCTGTACTTAGCAGCTGTGCAGGGATTTTCCCGGGGGAATGAAGTTGAAGGGTCCTGCACGTGATTTCTGCCATGGACAGACACGGGGGGTTTTGCATCCAGGCGATTCTAAAGTCCAGTCTTTCCCTAAGCTAAGCTAAGGGTGAGAAAATTCTCTTTTGTTCTAATCTGTGTTTATTTTAAATTTGCTAGTATGCTTGTGACTAGGAACTCATAAATCAGATTTGGGGTTTGCCTGTTAAAAATTGTGTAACAGTAAAAGGTAACCTAAAAATGAGACTTTAAATGTCAATACTATCTTGCAATTGAATCTGAAGTATAAAGAAATAATTACAAGTGGAATTAAACTGTGGAAAAGCCGAAAAACTTAGCAAAGTTGTTACTAATAAAATTGTTTTAGGGAAGCGGACTTGGCCCAGTGGTTAGGGTGTCCGTCTACCACATGGGAGGTCCGCGGTTCAAACCCCGGGCCTCCTTGGCCAGTGTGGAGCTGGCCCATGCGCAGTGCTGATGCGCGCAAGGAGTGCCCTGCCACGCAGGGGTGTCCCCTGCGTAGGGGAGCCCCACACACAAGGAGTGCACCCTGTAAGGACAGCCGCCCAGCACAAAAGGAAGTGTAGCCTGCCCAGGAATGGCACCGCACACATGGAGAGCTGACACAAGATGACGCAACAAAAAGAAACACAGATTCCCGTGCCGCTGACAACAGATGCGGTCAGAGAAGAACAGTCAGCGAATATACACAGAGAACAGACAACCGGGTTGGAGGAGGGTGGGGTGGGAAGGGGAGAGAAATAATGAAATAAATAAACCTTTAAAAAAAATTTGTTTTAGTTGCTTAGTTAGTAAAGTGAAATGCCCAAATTGTTTGTAAGTGGAAACTTACTAGAAACTGTAACTAAGAGTTAAGATTATATAGATGCCTTTATTTTATAAAACAGCAGAAGGACAATGACTGAAATTAAAACTGGGTAGTTGTAGCCTAGACTTCAGCTATTGAAATGGTATTCTTAAACTAATTTACCTATGTTTATGTCTACTTCAGGTCTAGCTTTTGCTTGCCAAGGTTAATGGTAATTATAAACTAAACTTACCTTCGAATATGGTTATTTTGTAACTAGCTTCACCTAACTCTTAGACTTCAGCTATTGTGACGGTAATTATAAACTGATTTTGCCTCTGTTCATGGTTGTTTCATAACAATTTCTGTCCCCTATGGCTCAAGGCAAAGCAAACTTGAGACACCCCCGTCTCCTGTCTTTCCACTAGTATGGGTGACGCTGCTTTCTCTCGTGACTCCAGCTGCTTGCTGCCTGGTGGAGTTCTCCACCCTCAGGTTGCACGTCGGTTCTTCCAGTCAGCGGCTGAGGGCTGGGAGTGCAGACCTCCCTCCTGGAGTGCTGATGTTTCTCAAAGCTGAGATTCATGAGAAAAACCAGTTTCCCTGAGACTTCAGTGACCTCAGTGAGTGTATACTGGAATTAGCCTTGCTCATTCAAAGTCTGCCAAAGTCAAAACGGGAAATAAGCAAAGTTCTGAAGCAAAGGGAAATTGTATTTTAAAGCATTGACGCTGGCTAGTAAGATAGGGAATCAAGGGATGGATCTGGGCCACGTGGACACCAATAACCCCCAGGACGGCTGTGGGGGGACCCTCCCACAAGGCTCTGCCATTCAGAACAAGACTTCCCCTGGAAGCCAGGAGCCCCAGATATTCCCTGAGGACTTTCTCATTGGGCGGGATTGATGGGCGGGGTAATCAATCAAAATAGCAAATAGCTGGGACTCCTCCTCTGCCATTAGCAAAGGGAGTGGGATAATCATTGGTTTAAAAAGTAAGCGCCAGGCCTGAATTCGCTCTCTCGCGCCTTTGAACCCCTGTTCCTGTCCTCTGCACTCTGCTCTTGTTGTTTTTCCTCTGCCATGATGGCCACACAAGTAAAACCTGGGCATTTATAATCTATAATGGAGAATTGTAGTCTGTAAAAAGCAGCCCTCTTTATCACTTTTCAGCTCCTTCCTCTCTCCCTGGGACCCATGATCTGTTATTTTCTCCCATTTCTCTTCCCTCCTTACCTGAATAAATTACTGGCTTAACTCACCCGATGTGCTCTTGAAATTCATTTCTGCAGCATAGTCAAGAGCCTAAACACAAACCAGTAACAGCATTGGGGACATTTTTTTAATAAGCCTATAATTTAAAGAAACAAAATTCTTCTGCAAAACTACATGGTCACAGTATAAATTCAATTAATTAGAACTAGACTTCAAAGAAATCTTCTAAATGTTATTTTACAGGTAAACTTATTTTGTAAAAGAATGAAAGTTTTAGGTAACTTTTAGTAGGTTGTATTTTTATGTCTATTTGCTCAGTGTATATCTTCATACAGTGGGGTGGTAATATCAAATTAAATAAAAATTCTTTAAAAAGCTCTATTCAAATTGTAAAATCAAATATATGCACTTAAAGGGAAGCAGATTTGGCTCAACTGATAGAGCGCCCACCTACCACATGGGAGGTCCAGGGTTCAAACCCCGGGCCTCCTGACCCGTGTGATGAGCTGGCCCATGCGCAGTGCTGATGTGTGCAAGGAGTGCTGTGCCATGCAGGGGTGTCTCCCATGTAGGGGAGCCCCACACGCAAGGAGTGTGCCCTGCAAGGAGAGCCGCTCCATGCAGAAAAGTGCAGCCTGCCCAGGAGTGGTGCAGCACACACAGGAAGCTGACGTCAGCAAGATGACAGAACAAAAAAAAAGCGCAATTTCCTGGTGCTGCTGACAAGAATCCAGATGGACACAGAAGAATACACACAGCAAATGGACCCAGAAAGCAGACAATGGGGTGGGGGGAGGGGGGGAGGAGAAGTAAATTTAAAAAAATCTTTAAAATATATATATATGCACTTACATATGTGAATAAGTATTCCTGGAGCCCAAATTAGGCTAAGCAGGATGGAAAGGTCATATAGAAATCTGAATATAGAAACTATTAAGAAAGGGAAAAAGATTTTTCTGAGCTCTTTGACTTACCCAGCCCCAAGGGCCTTCTTTTTGCAAGAGCTCTGAGGGAGGGGCTAGGTGTGACAGATTAAAACGCCACCTTCTAGACTGGGGAATTAAGAATCGTAATTTGTCCTGTAATTCTCCAATTTAAACCTTTTAACAGCCTTAACATAAGGATGATTAATAATTTGATTACCAAATTTCAGCAAGTAAAGGAAAAGTTCTTAAGCTATGGAAAGATCTTTTCTAAATTATAATTAAAACAAATTAAACAATTGTAATATATTCCAAAACCTAGCAGTCAGTATGCTTTTAAGATTATTCAGTTTTGGAGTTTTATTAAAGAAGAGGATTTAGCCTCCTGTTGTTGTAGAAGTCGAGAGAGGTTCAATTATTTGCCTATAGAAAGGCCAGGACTCAGGAATGATTTTGAGAAGGAAAAATGGTTTATTGATGGCCTGCCAGACTGGGGAGCTTTCTGTTTCAAACCTGAGTTCCCAGCAAGATTTTCAAGTTACTTTTATACAGGGTGGGGAGTCAAATGGTGCTTTTCTTTGTTAGTTAAGTCTTTGCCTGAGTACCAGGTAGGTTTTGAATTAACATATCGCCCACACCTCAGGTGAGCTTGAATTAGCATCTTGCCCACATTCCGTCTGGATGCAACCTTGAATAAACATTCAGTCTTATATCCTTTCTGAACATTCAAAGCCCATATCACTTAACTGGATTTCTAGAGACTAGGCACACTTGGATACGGAATTAGATGATTTTGAATTTATGCACAGGCTATATTGTATTTCCCATTTGAGGCCAAGTCCAAGTTCCCTTAAGTTTCGGCATCACAACTATCAGAGTTTCCCTGGACTGACTGGTGTGTATACAGAGTTTGCATTGCTAAATTGCCTCCTGGGACTGGAGTCGTTGCCATGGTCACCAAGAGCAGGGCTGTAGCCTCTTACCTTTCCACACCCACAAGTCAGGACAGACAGTTTAGGTGAAGGTTATCTCTGAAGGGGTGCAGTGATGCTCAGAGATGTACTTACCAGGTGCAATGGATGTGTCACGATGATGGGAGAGAGTGTTGCTGTGGGGGAAGTGGGGGGTGGGGGCGGTGGGGTTGAATGGGACCTCATATTTTTTTAATGTAATTTTTAAAAATAAATAAATAATTTTAAAAAAAGGTTATCTCTGAAGAGACAAAGAGCCTCCCACCCATAGCCCACAGCACTGTAAAGGAAGGAAAAAGAACATTTGCATAAAATATAATGGTTTTGATTTTATTTAGCTTGGGTGTTCTCTCCCTAGGTTTATAGAATACCAAGTATGTGATCTATGTATCTTAAAAAATAATAAAAAATGAAAAAAAAAGAATACCAAGTAAATAAATTAACATGATATATAGGGCAGCGGACTTGGCCCAGTGGTTAGGGCGTCTGTCTACCACATGGAAGGTCCACAGTTCAAACCCTGGGCCTCCTTGACCCGTGTGGAGCTGGCCCATGCGCAGTGCTGATGCGCACAAGGAGTGCCCTGCCATGCACAGGTGTCCCCCGCGTAGGGGAGCCCCATGTGCAAGGAGTGCGCCCCATAAGGAGAGCCACCCAGCGCGAAAGAAAGTGCAGCCTGCCCAGGAATAGTGCCGCACACACGAAGAGCTGACACAACAAGATGACGCAACAAAAAGAAACACAGATTCCCGTGCCACTGACAACAACAGAAGTGGACAAAGAAGAACACGCAGCAAATAGACACAGAGAACAGACAACCGGGGCAAGGGGAAGAGAAATAAATAAATAAATAAATCTTTTTTTTTTTAAACATGGTATATGTTAAATTTTTTAAATGATGAAGTTATAAGTTTGTGTTTAATGAAATTAAGTTAAAGAAATGTAGATCTGCCTTCTCTTAAATGGATAAAGTAAACTTCATTGGTTGCTAATTGTAATTTAATAAGCTTATTTAAATGTAAGTTAGTTAGTCTTTGTGGTTATGGTTAATTATAAGAAGTTTGTAAAAGCATCCTCTAAACTGAAGCATTTAAATGGCTAATTCCTGGAAGCCATTATTAATTAGAATTTAAATTGTTATTAATAACAAAAAGTAGCTTCATAACAGGGAAATCTTTTAGAGGCCACCTCAATCTCCATATTAAAGTAGTGGTAAAGAAGATAATCTTGATTCCATTGGGAATCTTCCATTTTCATAAAATGATTGAGAAAGTACTTTTTCCTGTGCTGCTAAAGTCAAATACCGGTTAATTAATGTCATCATGGTAAAGGTAGAGAACCAGAAAGCAAGTTACTAAAATAGTTAAGTTCATTTGATATGTTATAAACTGCATTGGAAGTGTTTAGAAAGTGTATAAAAATTAAGAGATAGCCTTCAGTACTGTCAAACTCTCTTGTACATTTGTACCCTCAAACCAGGCCTTCAATACACTGCATTTTGCCTCTCTGTTTGAGTTATTGGCTGGGTTATTCACTGACCCTTAAGACAGTAAAAGTAACTAATACATCTCTGGTTATGCTCCTGAAGTGGATGGAGAGTACCATGCAGTTTTGGACTCCTACAGCAGCTAGCAGTGGCTCCATATGGCCAGAGGTACAATGGACACTGCCTCCAGACTGGCTCTGTTGTACAGCACTGAAGGGCGCCATGTCCCAGGCTGGTGAAATACTGGAGCCTACCTCCCTAGCTTCTCTCTGGGGTCAGTGGTGCTGCAGCATGCTGGCTGTGTGAAGGGCCAAGTGGAACAACGATTTCCAGGGCGAGGTAAGTAAAACTTAAAACACAGTTGGCACTGTGGCCTGCTCCCATAGAGAGAGAACATGTATGGTATTGCAAACATGGAGCTTGCATCTATTAACTGCAGCTCAAAGAGAAATTTTTGCACTGATTAGTATTAAGTACTGTACCGATATGCCTGATTATGATGATATCTCTTCTAGACCATAGGAACATGTTAAAGAGTCCTGGTAAATTTAATTCATTTTCTAAGTAATTAATGAGTGTGCCTATAAGACAAAAGAACGTCTCTCCTAAGTACTGTCTTTATTTTGTTCGCCATATGCTGGTAATGGTAATTATAAACCAAACTTACCTTTGGGTATACTGTCCTTGTGAGTTTCTGTCTAGGGCAGTGCCCCTCTCCATACCTCTCCTAGCTGTCCTAGGCATAACCACTGCTGTGGGAACTGAGGTTGGCAGTTGAGACCCAAACCCAGCAGGTCTACCGTAGCCTCTCCCTAGACTTAACCAACAGCATAAAATAACTCAAGGGCGAATGCCGCTTCCCATCAACTTTGGGAGGGTGCAGCCTCTGAAGGCACCTGGCCTTTCTCGCTCTCATGGTCCAGTATGTCAAGGCTGGCCTCCTTTTTGGGCCCGCTTACCACCATCTTCCTTATCCTTTTAGTGGGGCCATGTATCTTCAAAATTCTATTTAAGTTTAATTACGTTTAATTCTTCCAGAATCTACACCTTCCAGAACAAGATATTAGTCATGCAGGGATTTCATCCAGTCCCAATTAGTGTCGGACCTTTCTTTTCTCGACTTCAATAGAATAGCCAGAGAAGTTTATGTCCTGGACTACTGCCCTAACCAGCAAGAAGTAACGACAGAAGAATGAACGTTGCCCCTCAGCATCTCCCTAGAATAAGTATGTGAATTCCCTGAGGGGGTAGTTGAGGCAGATTAGCCAGGGCAATGAGGAAAAGATGAGCCACAACATGGCCGACAGACAACATGGCTGACAGACCTTGCCGAGGCCTTGAGTTTAACCTCGAGGCCCCAGTTTCTTTTCAGGACCATCCCTTGGTCCCCGATATTCCAAGCAGGCCTCACCTTTGGCCCTCACCACCGGTGGGGTAACCAGTAACAGCTGAGGTCCCTTCCCTTAGCATTAGAGCAAGAGGAACAATTAATAGTTTAAGGGAAGTGGATTTGACTAAACTGATAGAGCGTCCACCTACCAAATGGGGGGGTGTCCAGGGCTCAAACCCAGGCCTCCTGACCCGTGTGGAGCTGGCCCACGCACAGTGCTGATGCACGCAAGGCGTGCCCTGCCGCGCAGGGGTGTCCCCCGCATAGGGGAGCCCCATGCGCAAGGCGTGTGCCCCGCAAGGAGAGCCGCCCAGCACGAAAAAAGCACAGCCTGCCCAGGAGTGGTGTCGCACACACGAGTGCTGATGCAGCAAGATGATACACCAGAGACACAGATTCCCGGCGCTGCTGACAAGAATACAAGCCGGGACAGAAGAACACACAGCGAATGGACACAGAGAGCGGACAATTGGGGAGGCGGGGAAGGGGAGAGAAATAAATTTAAAAATAAAATAAGGGAACCACACAAGGCAGATCCCATGCTCCCTGCCTAGAGGAGTCCACACCAAATTTCAGTGTGTGTTTCTGTCTTTCTCTCCCATTTCTCAACAAGCTCTGTTCTTTCCCCCCATTTCCCAATAAATTCTTTTTACTGGCCTAACTAAACTGGTGTGTTCTTAAATTCTTTTATGTAACAGAGCCAAGACCCTAGAGGAA
Source organism: Dasypus novemcinctus (assembly GCF_030445035.2). Classification (NCBI taxonomy): domain Eukaryota; kingdom Metazoa; phylum Chordata; class Mammalia; order Cingulata; family Dasypodidae; genus Dasypus; species Dasypus novemcinctus. The sequence goes on from NC_080679.1 coordinate 13,027,701, forward strand.
CCAGCACTTCCCCGGCTTCAGTGTGTTCTTGGAGGGCCTGGGTAAGCCTCACTGGCCTCTCTACTCCATCCCCTCACCCTTTGTCTCGGGGTCTACAGCTGTCCCTGCAGCCTTTGCTTTCCCAGCCCTGTCTCAGAAGAAGGAAAGGTGAAGAGGTTAGTGGCATAATTCGTATCAAAGAGCCCCATTCGCCTGCAGTTTCTGAATCCCAGGATCCTACTCTGAGACACACAGCCTTAGAGGAGGAGGTGGTAGATAAGCTGTAAGTGTCCCCGACCTCCCACCACCTTCCCTCAAAGGGTCGGTGGGGGAAAGAGGGTGAGATGGGTGAAGACCTCCCATTATCTTGCAGAGCACCTTAATGAGTTTCTGAATATGCAAAACGCCCTCTGGATTAGTGGTGGGAAGAGTTGCTCTGCATGATAAAGTATGGAGGAATATTTTTGGAATGGGGGCTGGGGGTGGGGCAAACTGGGTGCGTGGGGTGCCTGCAGAATGGCCAAGGGGCTTTGTAATTATAGGGACTTCTAACTGGCCACTGCGGTGGTGGACCTGTGTGTCTCCCCAAACTGTTAATAAAAGAGGCTGCCTCCAAGTTGGAAGGGCACCCTGGGAAAGGAAGGGGGGCTCTTTCCAGTCCCTGTTTAAATCCCCGCCCAGCCCTGCCTGGACAGGCTCTGGGGGAGGTGGAGGCACCTAGCCTGGAGACAGAGAGCCTGGTGTGGCCAGCAGCAGAGCAATCGTCCCGGGAGTGGGCACTTCGGGAAAGGGTCACGTTCGTGGGGCGGGGCCCCCTGGCACACCCTCCTCAAACACCATTGGCTCTTTCCAATGGTAATTTTTTTTACTTATTTTGAAATAACTCAAACTTACAGGAAAGTTACAAAAGTAATACACACCCTGAAGGATTTTTCTGTATACCAACAATCTGTGGAAGAAAAATTGTCCCCAAACTGGTCTGGGATAGAACTTTTTGGTGGGGTGGAATTAACAACTTCCTTCTGGAAGGAAGCCAGCCTTCCTGACACAGTGCCTCAGCACATTTCTGATGAACCTTAATGGGATTAAGACTGGTTCTGGGAAACCAGTGCCTTACCCAGCTGCCTTGAAGGGGGAAAAGGTTAGTGGACATGTGTGCCCGCACGGGAGTGCGTATACTTTAAATATCTCTTTCCCAGTTCCTTCCACAAAGAGGGGCTGTAACACCAACAACATGCCCTGAAATAGCAATAAAATAAGTGGCTGAGGCTGGCCTGAGTTCAAGCTGAGACTTAGACAGAAGCAGGCAGGTGGAGACCTGCTGTGGTCGCGAGGCCCTTGGAGGGAGCGCATACCCCGGGGAAGAGGGAGCCTGAGCCTGACCCATGAGGAAAAGCTGGAGGCAGCTCACAAGTCAGGGAATGTGACGGTGTCATCTGCTTCCGGGGCCATCTCCCCACACCAAAGGGCCTGGGGAGGCAGGTTCTCCAATGGCCTGTCTAAAACAGGTCTTCATTCCAGTGGCGCACAGTTCCCCCACCAGCCCGCTTCTCGCCCTCTGGATGTTCTTCAGTAACTGTGTCTGCTCCCACTTTGAAACCTCTGAAGTCTGAGGCGCCCCCCAATGCCACAGCAGCTTCCTGACTCTCCTCCTTGCTGCTGCCTCCCACCGGGCACTGGGTCCGCACAGACCCTCCCTGCCCAGCACTGTGTCGTCAGCCAAGCCACGTCCCCAGGGGCTGGTATCGCCTGTGGGGACATAGAAGCGTTAGTCACCTCGAGGCCTGGGCAGCCCGTCCCCACCCCCAGCACAGCACCTGTCTGTTTCCAGGCTGACGCTGAGCTAGCTCCTGGCTGGTGGGGCTGCTTGAATAAGCCCTTTTGTCCCAGCCGGTTTTCCCAGGTCCAACATTTAGTCTGTTGTGCTATGGGTCAGTGAGCAAGGAGCTAAGCCTGAATTCTTAAACAACCTTGTGAACCCAAGGCATCTGCCGGAAAGGAATTAAACAACATCTGCCACACTTTCCCAACTTCCAAGGCCCTTTCTTTTATGTTTTAGATGATTAAAAAGACATTTCCTTGAAAAATCCACCTATTACAGAGATACATATGAACACACTAGAAGATGAAAGAGTTGATGAATCTGCGTCTTCCTGTTGCCCCCCTTGCCCACTCACCAGAAAACTAGTGTTAATAGTATGGAATATGTTGCCCAGATTTTTTTTTCTCTGCACTTACTAACCGAGATTTTATTATCATTACCAACATCCTTATTATCATTGTTACCATAGATAATTGTTTTGCAACCTGCTTTTTTGACTTTACACATCTTGAACTTCTTCCAGTATTAGGATCTCATTCTTCCAACAATTTAAAAAATGTTTCATCGTGTCAACGAATAATTAGTTCTTTCCCCTAGCTTTTCCTTTTCATAAACAACCTCACAATGGATATCCTTGAATATGTTTTTGTATACCTTGGAAAATATTTCTGTGAATATAGGATATACCTGTAGAAGCAGAAATGCTTCGCCAGGGGATAAACATTTAACATTTAGTAGGCATTGCCAAACTGGGCAAGCCCAGTACCCATTCAGTTTGTGGATTCCTGGAAGACTGAAGATGCCACTGGGCAAGGAGAGGAGGGGCCAGGACCAGCAAGGAGATTAAACAGTGCTTCCTCTTGGGGCCGCCTGAGGGAGTCGTCATCCTGGTCCCTGACCCCCCCCCCCCCAAGCCTGGGGGTGTGCTTTGTGTGTGTGGACTAACCTGGAAAGGACAGTTTGTCCAGCTGGAGAGACAGAAATCATAAATTCATTGAGTCTCAGGAAAGCAGGGCCGGAAGAAGGTGAAGACCTAAGAGACTGTCTGTCCAGCTCCCACCTGTCTTTTGGAAGCTGTACGTCGCTTTGGGGAAGATCTCCTCACACCCTCCAATTCCTACCGCGTGGTTCTTGCCGGAGGTAGCTATGCTATTGTTTGACTACGGGGGTCAGTCTGCATCGTCTCTGCCTAAGCAGAAGCCTTCCCTGGCATTCTTTGAATGGGCACAAATTGTCTTGTTTCAGGTGAGGGGGCTGGAAATATGTGAGTCCAGAGTTTGCCAGGGACCGTGGTTTCTGCCTTGTAGGGAAAGATTTGAAGACACAAAAGCTGATTTCTAAATAGAAGCAGAGACCAGACTCAGGGAAGCCCCAGAGCCCAGATGGAAATTGAGGTCCCGATTCTTGCCATCCCTAAGGCCCGGGGCTTCTGGTCCCTTCACATACTTTTGAAATGGGCCTAAAAGTTAGTTTTGCCTGTATCTGGAACTTCCTTCAAATGGAAGCATGTGGTGTGTACTCATTTGTCCTGGCTGCTTTTAGTCATGGTAAGGTCATGAGACTCATTCATGTTGTTGATTGTAGTAGTTTTTTTCATTTTCATTGCTCTATAGTATTCCGTTGTACTATATGAATATACCATGATATATTTGTCCATTTCACTGTTGATGGACATTTAGGTTGTTTCCTGTTTTTAGCTATTAAATATAATGATATTATGAATATAACAAACCAACTACAGAAGCAAATAAATCTGAAGACATACATCTTTGCCCTTTGCTGGATATGTATATACAGTGAAAGTTGTAATCTCTTATTCCACTTGGTTTTGCCTTTTTGTTATCTTAATATTAATATATAGTATATTATATTTGTTAAATAAAGTGTTATATTTATTCCTAATGTTGAACCAACTTGTTTCCCTGGAATAATAAACTCAAATGGATCATGATGTATTATCAGTAATATATATTCTCTCTCCTTATAGCTATATATATGTGTATGTATGTATATTTATACACAGACACACACATACATATATATTCAGGGTTTTCAGGGTTGGAAGCTAGGAGAATACAAAGAAAACTAGTGCAGTAATACACACGAGAGAGTGATGGTCAAATGAATTTTGACGCTCTGTAAGGCAGAGCTTTGCGTCTGCTCTAAAATCTTCCCTTGGTTCTGGAACTGGCACTGCCCTTGGCCCTAGTTTTTGCACACTCCCTAGCTCTGACCTGTTTTTCTGCCTAAAGTTTTGCTTACCCTTCCCTGATTTTAGTTTAAAACTGTGTCCTCATTTTCCCTGCAATTTCCTTATACATGAATTTCACCTGCTGCATGACAGGCAATTTTGTGAATCACCTCCCATCCCTTTTGTAATGAGGACAACACATGAGAAAAAAAAAAAAAGGTAGGTAGCTAGGGAGACGGATGGGTGGATTTCTGGCTTTCCTGGATTCCCAGAAGCAGGTCCATTGCTCCTTACTGTGCTGGACCTTCCCCCAGCTAGTTTGGATCTGCCCACAGTGCCCAGTGAGCCTGATAAATGACCCAGAGGTAGAAAGACACAATAGAAAACTTGGGGAAATCCCCCCAAACATGGACATTCCTGTTCTTTTTTAGTCTGCAGGGCAGTACCACCTGAATTTGCTTGTCACTGAACTTTTATTTTTCATTTAGGAGGTGCTGGGGATTAAACCTGAACCTTGTGCATGGGAAGCAGGTGCTCAACAACTCTTCATTGAGCTTTATTTTTTTGTTCTTATTTTCTTTTAAATGTTACATTAAAAAAAAATGAGGTCCCCATATGCCCCCACCCCCACCCCACTCCTCCCACATCAACAACCTCTTCCATCATCATGGTACATTCACTGCACCTGGTGAATACATTTTGGAGCACTGCTGCACCACATGGACAGTGGTCTACATTGTAGTCTGCACTCTCCCCAGTCCACCCAATGGGCCATGGCAGGACACACAATGTCCAACATCTGTCCCTGCAGCACCACCCAGGACAACTCCAAATCCTGAAAATGCCCCCACATCACATCTCTTCTTCCCTCTCCCTACCATCAGCAGCTACCATGGCCACTTTCTCCACATCAATGCTACAGTTTCTTCCATTACTAGTCACATTAGTTCCATAGTAGAATATCAGTAAGTCTATTCTAATCCATGCTCTATTCCTCCATCCTGTGGACCCTTGGGATGGTAATGTCCACTCCACCTCTGTATCAAGAGGGGGCTTAGATTCCACAAGGATGATGGATGCAATTCTGCTTGTAGTTGTAGGCATTCTTGGCTCCCTAGTGTGGTGGTGGACCTTCTTCACCTCCCTGTTAGCTGGCCAGGGTAAGTCCAACAAACCAGAGAGTAGGAGTTGCAAGTCTGCTGAGGTTCAGGGCCTGGCTGTCACATGGACAGTCCAGAGATTCAGGTCTCCTGAGTAATCACCAACCCCAATTCCAACCACAGGTCCAGTAAAAGTAACAGAAGAGGCATATGTAGGAAGGTCATATCTGAGTCCAACTCCATTACACTCAGGAACACAAACTCCAAAGTAGGGCCAACTGACATGACACTGAACTCCAGAGTCATCTGCCATGACCATGGAACCTGTGGGTCTCTCATTGAGCTTTATTTTTTTTTAAATTAAATTAATTAATTTCTCCCCTGCCCTGCCCCAGTTGTCTGTTCTCTGTGTCTATTTGCTGCGTGTTCTTCTTTGTCTGCTTCTGTTGTTGTCAGTGGCACAGGAATCTGTGTTTCTTTTTGTTGCATCATCATGTTGTGTCAGCTCTCTATGTGTGTGGTGCCATTCCTGGGCAGGCTGAACTTTCTTTCATGCTGGGTGGCTCTCCTTATGGGTTGCACTCCTTGCACGTGGGGCTCTCCTACGTGGGGGACACCCCTGTGTGGTACGGCACTCCTTGCACGCATCAGTTGCACGTGGGCCAGCTCCACATGGATCAAGGAGGCCCGGGGTTTGAACCACGGACCTCCCATGTGGTAGATGGACACCCTAACCACTGGGCCAAGTCTGCTTCCCTCTCATTGAGCTTTAAATAGGCATGAGTCAAGTCACAGATATCCCATTCTCCATTCAGACAGTGAGATGGCTACAAAGGTTGCTAGATACAAGATCAATATACAAAATTCAATAGACTTTCTACATACCAAAAACAAACTAGTAGAAATAAAAATTTTTTAAAAATTCAAGTGCCGCATAGAACAGCCAGGGCCAGGTGGAAGGTAAAGCAAGGGGGGGGGGGGGGGGGGTGCCTAAACGGCAAAATTTAAAAAAAATTACTCCTCTCTTGCCTTACCATAGTCCAGGTCTTGAGAAAGCATCATAAAATATAGAGAACTTAAAGAAGACCAAAATAAATGAAGATGTACACTATGTTTATGGATTGGAAGACTAAATATTGTTAGGATGTCAGTTTTCTCTTTAAATTAACCTATAGGCTCAATGTAAACCCAGTAAAAACCTTAGCAGATTATTTTGCGGTAATTGAGGAGATTATTCTGAAATATATATGGAAATTCAAAAGATGTAGAATTGTCAAGAAAATTCCCAGGAAGAACAAAGCTGGAGGACTAATACTACCTAGTAAGTATCAAGACTTACTATAAAGCTACAGTAATTAAAACAGCCTGGTACTGGTACAAGAATAGACAAATAGACTGATGGAATAGAAAGGAGAAGAAACTCTTCTCACATATATTGTCTCCAGGACTTACGGCCAAGGTCCATGTCATGTGAGTAAAAAAGGATGTTTTTTTTTTTCTTTCAATAAATGATATTGGGCCAAATGAATCTCCACATGGGGGAAAAAAAAACAACTTTGACCCGTATCTCATGACATACAAAAAATAATTTGAGGTGGACCATATTCCTAAAGGTGAAAGTTAAACCAATAAATGTCTACAAGAAAACATAAAATTTTTTTACATTGTGTCCTTCATCACTGTAAGATCTTTATCTTTTATATACAGTGACAATTCCTTTCGTATGTTCCCCTAGTGTCTTATTTTTTTTTGCTTTGTCTTCAAAGAAGCTTTAGGTTACAGAAAAGTCACATAGAGAAAATATAGGGGATTCCCATATACCCAGTGCCCTCCCCTTTCCCACTTTCCCCTATTGATGACATTTTACATATGGATGGTACATTTGTTACAATTGATGTACAAATATTGAAGCATTGCTACTAATCATGGTCAATGGTTTACATTATGGTTTACATTTTGCACCGTACACTTTTTACAGGTTTTGATAAAATTTAAAATGGTCTATATTTGTTATTGCAAGATTATGCAGAACAATTTTTATTTTAATTTTTGATTTTTGTTATTCTATTTTATTAATTTTATTTTTATTTTTGGCTTCATTTTTGGAAAGGGTTTAGATCATAGAAGGGTCACAGCTGTGGCAGGGGAGGATCACTGATGTGGGGTATCAGTGATGGAGGGGATGTGTGGGGAGGGGTGCACCTGGGGCATGCCTCTAAGGCATATGAATATGTTTCACTCCTCCTGGGGCATTGTCTTGGTAGGTGGAGGCCCACACAATAACTTGTAAAAATATTGAATTGCCATCCTGGGGAGTCCTGCTACATTCTCTAATAGAGTGACAAGAATTCCCTGAGTGTATGGGTGGTGCCTAGTGAAGGAGGACAGACCATTATGTCATGATTGTACTTATGAAACTGTTCTTGTGAAATTGCAACTTAGCCTAGTATTAGATATTGCCTAAGAGTTACCTCCTGACAGCCCCCTTATTGCTCAAATGTGGCCTCTCTCTAAGCCAAACTCAACATATAAACTCACTACATCCCCCCACCCCCGGCATGGGACATGACTCCTGGGGATGAGCCTCCCTGGCACCAAGGGGATTATTATCAAGTGTCAACTAGTAATGCATCCAGAAAAAGACCTTGACCAAAAGGGGGAAATATTAAACACAAGTGAGTTTTTATGGCTAAGAGATTTCAAAGCAAATCAGGAGGTCATTCCAGAGGTTATACTTATGCACGTTTCAGCAGGATCTCATTGACTGCCCCTGTAAACAGGGCCTCAAACAGCAGGGCTCCTAAGGGCTCTAAAGACATCTGGACATGATAAGCACAGTGGACAATCTCAGGAGTTCAGCACCCTGTCAGTGGGTCTTACTTTGGCATTAATGTTCCCCAATGTAACAGAGTTAGACTCATTAATAGTTTCTCTACATGTGGCTCTTCTGACCTTATTTGAATCTAAAATTAGCACCGTATTTATTAAATATATGTCCCAGAGATGTAAATCTTTGGTCTTTTTATGTGTTGGTTGAGCCCTGAATCTCAGTAGAGTTGCAACACCTACTCTCCAGTTCATTGGACTCACTCAGGACAACAAGGGGATGATGATGGACAATGCCCATCCCAATGGAATAGAGTGTCTACAACTGCAAGCAAAACAGTTCCATCCATCTGATTCATGGGATCTAAGACCCCTTTCAATTAGAAACAGAGTGGGCACCGCCACCCCAAATCTTCAAGATTGGTGGATAAACAGTGGACTCAAGTAGACTTATTATTATTCTGTTATAGACATATTATTATTCTAGCAATGGAAGAACTTGTATCATTGATGTAAAGGCAATGGCCACCAGAGGTTCTGAGGGGTGGAGGAGGGAAGAATAGGTGTAACATGGAAACATTTTTGGGACACTGGAATTGTTCAGCATGACACTGCAATGATGGATACTGGCCATTATACATTTTGTCATAACCTATAAAATAATGGAGGGCAGAAGTGTAAACTATAATGTAAATTATAGTCCACCGTTAGTGGCAATGCTTCAATATGTGTTCATCAATTGTAACAAATGTACCAAACTAAGGAAAGATGTTATGAATGTGGGAAAGTGTGGGAAAGGAAGGAGGTGGGTATATGGGAATCCCCTGTATTTCTGATGTAACATTTATGTAATCTAAAGCTGCTTTAAAAGAAAAAATTATTTAAAAAAATGAAAGAAAAGTTTCATGGCCAGAGGATAATAAAAATTTTCTCAAATAGAACACAAAAAGCACTAACTATAAGAGAAAAGACATCGTAATCAGGTAAAAAGGCAAGTCACAGGGACTGAGACAAGATATTTGCAACAATATGGAAGTCTAAGATAAAGGATTCATAGCTTCAATATATAAAGGCCTTTACTTGTAATGGGGAAAGGGCAGATAGCTCAACTGTTAATGTACAAGAAACAGGAATAGAAAATTCATAAAAAAATAGCTAAATAGCCAATAGACATATGAAAAGATTCCCAGCCTCTTTAGCATTCAGAAAATTCAAATTAAAAGCACATTGAGGAAAGTGGACTTGGCCCAATGGATAGGGCTTCCGCCTACCACATGGGAGGTCTGCGGTTCAAACCCCGGGTCTCCTTGACCCATGTGGACCTGGCCATGTGCAGTACTGATGCGCACAAGGAGTGCCGTGCCACGCAGGGGTGTCCCCTGCATAGGGGAGCCCCACGCGCAAGGAGTGCTCCCCGTAAGGAGAGCATGCCTAAGAATGGTGCCGTACACTTGGAGAGCTGACACAACAAGATGGCGCAACAAAAAGAAACACAGATTCCTGGTGCTGTTAAGGATAGAAGCGGTCACAGACAAGCACACAGCGAATGGACAGAGAGAGGAGACAACTGGAGGGTGGGTGGGGGGGAGAGAAATAAACACAAAATAAATCTTTAAAAAAAAGCACATTGCGATGGAATTGCACACTAACCAAAATGGCTAAAATTAAAAAGACTTAAATGTGGAGCAATTAGAACTCCCTTATGTGGCTGGTGGAATGTAAATAAAATTCAACTAGTAAGAAAATTGTTTGGTGGTACCTCCCACATCTAAACGTGCATATACCCTATGTCCCAGCAATTTTGCTCCTGGGTATATACATCAGACATGAGTGCTTATGTTTTCTAGAAGACATGTACAAGAATGCTTATAGCAGCTTCTATTTTAATAGTGTGACTCCTGAGTCCATACTATTAACCATTATACCATATTTCCTATAACTTGTCAGGAAGATCACTAGTTATCCAGCATTTCTTTGTCCCTTCACCCTACACAACCCTTCTTCTGGTACACACCCCACATTATTACCTCCACCCAAAGTTCAAGCAGACAAAAAATAATTTAAAAAGAAAGTGAGGCTATCAGGCTGTTGGAAACTAGCTACCCTGACATAGATCAGCCAGCAACCCCCACTTCATGAGCTCTGCTTCATATGAGCTTTGCCCTCATTGTACAATTCATTCCATTCTGAAGGCACCATGGGAGGAAGTGGAAAGTTTGAGAGGCAGAAGGGTTGGGTGATGAATATCTAGCTCTATTTATCTTCAGTTTCAAGACGTGAACATGCAGAAGAGAATGGAAACCCCCTTCTGTGTCCTGTCCACAGGTTTTAGGCAGGAAATTTCATTATGAGTAAAATCAGAACACGAGGGCGACTGATTTATTGAACGAGCAAACAGTAAGAAACCTTAATTTTTGTCCTCAATGCCAACTCACACCTGCTCTTTGAAATCATACTGTCTTTTTTTGGTGCCTTGGTTGGGCCCCCCTCAGAAACAGACCCTGAGGCACGAATTTGATTCCAAGTAGCTTAAGCCGAGACAATCCCAGGAAACATCCGTCGGGGGAGTGAGGCAGTCAGACAGAAGAGGGAGGAAGCCAATGGAATGAGTTTTTGTGCCAGGTGTCCCTGTGGGCAAGTGGAGCTCAGACCAATCAGAGAACTCTGGGATGCAACATAGACCCACCTCCATGTTATCCCAGCGGAGGGGTAAGGAAGCAGTGGTATTTAACCAAAACTTCCTGTCACTCCTTGGTGGAGGACGGCTTTCAGGTTCTAGAATGTTCCAGCACCTCTTGTTTGCCTTGCTCCGAGGCTGGGCATGCTCGCTGGCCAGTTAAAAGCCCTCAGCCAGAGTTGCAGGTATTGGCCACATGCTGGTTTCCTGGGTAGGGCACATACCCAGGGTATGGACATGATCGTGTATTTTAGACCTGGTTAAAACCTTGGGAAGATCTGTAGTTATTCTAGGTCCTTTTGGTCACAAGAAAAGTCTCCCTTTAATAATATTTAAAAAGTCTCCTCTCTTCTAATATTAAAGCCTCAATATTTTATCCTACTTAAATTCTCTCCCCTGCTTCAGCCTTCTACTGGGACCCATGGGAAAGCAGGACTTTTTTCTTTCTGACTTCATCTCTTTCCTCCTTTATTGCCTGCTCTTTTTGGTCTTTGCAGGGCTGGAGTTGGGAGGGGAGGAGATGTAAGGGGCAGGAAATGTTTTGCTTGATCGGTTCTGTTTTAATTTGGCAGTGGAGTTCCCTGGGTGTGGTAGATGTCCAGTTGCTGAACCATTTTCTCAGGGAGCATTTTGGGAGGTCCTTCAAGGATTCCACCGTTGCTGGGTGTCAGGCACTTACAGTTCCCTTGACGCGGGGGGCTGACCCCTCTCCTGGCCACCTGATATCCAGCACGAGGCTTCTCCTTCTGTTTTCTGACTCACTCCCCACTGTATTTCCCTAAGACCCAATTAGATTATCTCCAGCAGACCTTTGGCAAGCCCACACGTGGCCTATGGGAAAGGCACATCCATCCATGTTCCATCAGCTCTGGAAGTGCAGGCCATTCCACTACAGCTATGTCTCCTTTTCTGGGTGCCAGGCAGCCTGAGTTTCAGCCTCAGGCTCTAACCTTTAGACTCTTTCTGAGTGGTTCTAATCTTTGTGTTCTTCACGTCCAGCTGTCCCTCTTTCTTGGCTTGATGCAAACTGCCCAGTGATGCTAGCTTACCAGCTGGGAAGCTTTGGGTTACAAGGAATGCAAAATCGTAACCAAACTGGTTTAAACTATGATGCCTTTAATTTTTTAAAAAATGGCTTATATGTGTAATTTATCACTTTTTGTTTAGTTTTAATCACAAAAGTAACACATCTAAAAATTTCTAACAATATCAAAAAATTGGCATAAAAATGAGTGGAGTCATTGCCCAATCCCATTCCCCAGGAATGACTACTGGTAAGAGTTTGGTGCATTTCGTCTCGTTCCTTTTCTTTTTTTTTTTTCCATTTTAATTATTTTTCAATAAAGCAGTTGTAGGTTTACAGAAAAAAACAAACATACAAATAGTACATGGTTCCAATATACCCCCCTTACACACACTTTCTCCATTAAAAAAAAATATTTTCCCTATGTATCACTATATTCTTAACACCTTGTAGTAGAACACTCCTGTACCTATACCATTAATTACAATCCTCAGCCACTGCCAAATCACTGCTTATAATTTCCCTATATTATCCTCCAGCTGCTCTCCAACTAACATTAACCTCTCCAACTAACATTAATAGGTAATAAGACTACCTATTTCTATGGATGTTCACAGTTACATCCATAAATCAAGTGTTTGTTACATTCATTACAATGTGGTACCATCAACTCCACCCATTACCACATATTTACAGTTGACCTTATTAACATTCTACATACATCCAGCATCAGTTCCCCTTTCTCAACCCACATTCTGTCTCCCACCAACCTTTACTTGATAGTCCAACTCCATAAGCCTGCTCATTGTATTTAGTTCATATCAGTGAGACCATACATAATTCATCCTTTTGTGTCTGGCTTATTTCACTCAACATAATGTCCTCAAAGTTCCTCCATGTTGTGATGTGGTTCCCCAATTCATTTCTTCTTAGAGCTGAATAGTATTCCACTGCATGTGTATACCACATTTTGCTTGATGGACATTTAGGTTGTTTCCATCTTTTAGCAATTGTGAATAATGCCTGCTATAAATGTCGATGTGCAAATATCTGTTCACATCATTGCCATCAGTTCTTCTGAATGTGTTCCTAGTAGTGGGATTGCCAGATCATATCGGAATTCTATGTTTAGCATCCCAAGTAACTGTCAAATTGTCTTCCACGGAGGCTGTACCATTTTACACTCCCACCAGCTGTGAAGAAGTTTTCCATTTTCTCCATATCCTATCCAGCACTTTTAGTTTTCTGTTTTGTTTTTTTTTAAAAACAATGATCATTCTGTATAGTGTGAAATGATCTCATTGTATTTTTAAATTTTGACAACTCACTATATTTGCTTTTTCATGGTATGTAGGTTTTGTAGCTTTCTTTTTTTTCTCATCCATTTTTTAAATTGTCTTTTTTTTTTTAAAGGTACATAGATCACAAAAAAGGTTACATTAAATCTCATTGTAGTTTTCATCTGCATTTCCCTAATAACTAGCAATGCTGAGTATCTTTTCATGTGCCTTTTGGCCATTTGTGTTTCCTCTTTGGAAAAATGTCTATTCAGTTATTTTGCCCATTTTAAAATTGGATTGCTTGTCATTTTGTCAAGTTGTGTGATCTCTGCATATAACAAGGGACTCAAACATTTGTCAGATATTTGGTTTCTGAAGATTTTTTTCCCACGGAGTTGGCTGTCTTTTCACCTTCTTCTTTTTCTTCTTCTTTTTTTTTTAAAGGAATTATCGGGGATTGAACCCCAGACCTTGGCCATGGGAAGCAGGAGCTCAACCACTGAGCTATACGTGCTCCCTCTTTTCACCTTCTTAACAAAATTGTTTGAAACAAAAGTGTTTACTCCTAAGGACATCCCATTTTTTTCTTTCATTATTCATATTTTAGATGTAAGGTCCAAGAAACTGTCACCTACCTCAAGATCTTGAAGATGTTTCCCTATATTTTCTTCTAGGAGTTTTATGGTCCTGGTTTTTATATTTAGGTCTTTGATCCATTTTGAATTGATTTTTGCATAAGGTGTGAGATAAGGGTCCTCTTCCTTTCTGTTAGAATGGATGTCCAGTTTTCCCCAGCAACATTTGTTGAGTAGGCTGTTCTGACCCACCTGAATGGGTTTGATAGCTGAGTCTCTTATTTTTTATTTTTTTTAAAGATTTTATTTATTTATTTATCTCCCCTTCCCCCCTCATCCTGATTGTCTGTTCTCTGTGTCTATTTGCTGCGTCTTCTTTGTCTGCTTCTGTTGTTGTCAGCGGCACCAGGAACCTGTGTCTCTTTTTTGTTGCGTCATCTTGCTGCATCAGCTCTCCATGTATGTGTGGTGCCATTCCTGGGCAGGCTGCGCTTTCTTTCACACTGGGCGGCTCTCCTTATGGGGTGCACTCCTTGCGTGGGGCTCACCTACGCAGGGGACACCCCTGGGTGGCACGGCACTCCTTGCGAGCATCAGCACTGCGCATGGGCCAGCTCCACACAGGTCCAGGAGGCCGGGGATTTGAACTGCAGACCTCCCATGTGGTAGCTGGACACCCTAACCACTGGGCCAAGTGCGCTTCTCTAGACAGAATAGATTTTGAATGCAAAACTGTTATGAAGGAAGCGAATTTGGCTCAACTGATAAAGCATCTGCCTACCATATGGGAGGCCCAGGGTTCAAACCCAGCACCTCCTGACCTGTGTAGTGAGCTGGCCCACATGCAGTACTGATGTGCACAAGGAGTGCCCTGCCATGCAGGGCTGTCCCCTGCATAGGGGAGACCCACGCACAAGGAGTGTGCCCTGCAAGAAGAGCCACCATGCACGAGAAAAGCGCAGCCTGCCCAGGAGTGGTGCCGCACACATGGAGAGCTGATGCAGCAAGATGACGCAACAAAAAAGAGACACAGGTTCCTGGTGCTGCTGACAAGAATGTAAGCGGGCAAAGAAGAGCACACAGTTAATAGACACAGAGAGCAGACAATGGGGGGGGGGGAGAGAAATAAAAAAAAAACTGTTATGAGATGAAGAAGGTCACTATATATTAATAAAAAGGACAATTCAGGGGATGACTTCCAGGAAAATGGCAGACTAGAAAGACATGGGACTCTCTTCTCTCCCAGATAAATAGCTAGAGGACAGGCTGAAATAGCCTGGGGAAAAAATCTTAAGAGGTCTAGAATACCAGGAGAAGGCTTGATACCACCCAGAAAAGACAGACAAAGGACAAGAATTTCGACAGCAAAACTGTGTCTTAAAAGCTGGGCTGCTCTGGCTGGCACCCTTTCCCACACTAAAGACCCTTTGGAATTCTCAGGCCTCTGGGCCAGCTACAGACAAAGGGGGCTCCAGGGGCCACCGCCTCAGGAAAGGGGAAAGAGAAAGGACAGTCTAAGGCTGACTCAGCTTTCGACCCACAAATTTGGTCTGCTGTGCCCCATGAGCCCTTCCAGGCCAGGTGGGGCCACACCATTGCCTGGGGAGCCAGCCTGGGACTAAAGAGATCCAGCACTTATAAGATCCAACCCTTCCAATCTCCCTCTCTATAAGTGGGACTGATTGTTGAGGATGCAGAGGGGAGTGGAATTATTTCCTACCCAGGAAAAGGGAGGGGCTGCCAGGGAAGGCTGGAGAACTGTCTCTGAGAAAGTCTGAATTACAAGACTTTCAGCCTCCAGGCAGGAACCTATATCACATTTATCTGGTCCTTGTTGCTGCAAACACACACCAACCAGGCATTGAACTGAGAAATCTTCCAAAGAGTGCCATCTGCTGGCAGACCAAGGAAATGTATGTAAGGAAATTAAAAGTAAATAAGAGGGGCTTTTCCCAGCCTTTATAGCCACACTCCCCAAAGCCCTAGGAGATGAGTCTGCAAGCCCTTACTGGGTCCAGAGTTCAGTTTTGAGCAACTAAAGGGACAATCCTAACAATACAGATTGAACCAAGAATCAAAGAGCAGCAGTAACACATAACCTCCTGCCACTAAATCCCTATGAGAGAGAAATTAAGCATCTGAGTAAACTACTATCCTAATCAGATGCCTAGACATCAGCCAAAAATAATAAGCCATTCTAAGAAAATGGAAGGCATGGCCCAAGAAAAGGAATATATCAAAGCCCCAGATGAGACACAGTATTTGAGGCAACTAATTAATGAGATGCACACAAATTTTCAAAATCAAATTAAAGAGTTGAAAGACAATATGGCTAAAGAGATAAAAGACATCAAGAAGCCATTGAGTAAGGACAAAGAAGAATTTGAAATCCTGAATAAAAAAGTAACAGAGCTCATAGGAATGAAAGACACAATAGGTGAGATCAAAAACACATTAGAGGGGATGGGGTGTTCGGGTATACGGGAAGCTCTTATATTTTTTTAATGTAACTTTTTTGTGATCTATGTATCTTTAAAAAAAAAAAAAAACCCACCGCATTAGAGGCATGCGAGAGCAGACTCAAAATAACAGAAGAAAGAATAAGCAATACCAAAGACAGAACAGCTGAAATTGAAGAGAGGAAAGAACAGAGAAAGAAAAGAATGGAAAAAATTGAGAAGGGGTTCAAGGAGTTGAATGACAACATGGAATGCAACAACATATGTGTCACGGGAGTTCCAGAAGGAGAAGAGAAGGGAAAAGGGGCAGAAATAGTATTTGAGGAAATTTCCCAATTATCACAAAAGAAATGAAGTTACATGTCCAAGAAGTGCACCGTACCCCAGAATAGACCTACACCAAGAATTTCAAATGTCAAAGATATGTCAAATGCCAAAGATAAAGAGAAAATTCTGGGAGCACCAAGAGAACAGCAAACCATCACATTCAAGGGATGCCCAGTAAGACCTAGTGTGGATTTCTCATCAGAAACCATGGAGGCAAGAAGACAGTGGTATAATATAATTAGGAGACTGAAAAACTGCCAGCTGAGAATTTTTATTTTATTGCTTTTATTTTTAATTTTTAAATTTTTAATTCTCCCCTTCCCTTCCCTGCCCTGCTGTTTCTGCTGTCTGTATCCATTCACTGTGTGATCTTCTGTATCTATTTCTCTCTTTGTCTTTTCTTCTCACCTTTCTCCTCTATGATTCACTGGA
The DNA here is from genome assembly GCF_030445035.2 of Dasypus novemcinctus. Lineage (NCBI taxonomy): Eukaryota > Metazoa > Chordata > Mammalia > Cingulata > Dasypodidae > Dasypus > Dasypus novemcinctus. The sequence continues at coordinate 13,044,393 of NC_080679.1, forward strand.
ATTCAATCCTGGGGACCTCTGATGTGGAGAGGTTCCCTGTCAATTGTGCCAACTCAGTTCCTGATCTCTGCTGTGCTTCACCTTGACTCTCCCCTTCATCTCTTTTTTTGTTGCATTATCATCTTGCTGTGTAACTCACTTGTGTGGGCACTGGCTCACCACACGGGCATTCAGCTTGCTGCATGGGTTCTTGGCTCGCCACATGGGCACTGGCTTGCTGCACTCAACTCACTGCGCGGGCACTGGGTCATCATGCAGGCACTGGCTTGCCATGCAGGCATGCTTTCTTTTCTTCTTTTTCACCAGGAGGACCCAGGGATTGAACACAGGTCCTCCCATTTGGTAGACAGAGATCTTATCACTTGAGCTGTATCTGCTTTCTTGAGAATTCTTTATCCAGCAAAACTGCCCTTCAGATATGAAGGTTAGTATAAAATATTCACAAACAAACAGAAACTAAGAGTGTTTGTTAAAAAGAATCCACCATTGCAGAAAATATTAAAGGAAGCCTTAGAAACTGAAAGAAAAAGACAGGAGAGAGAGGCTTGGAGGAGGGTATAGAAGAAAAAATAGCAGAAAGGATAACCAAAAGAGTAAAAAGAGGGATGAAAATATGACATGAAAACCAAATAATAAAATGGTGAAAGTAAATAATGCATTTACAGTAATATCATTGAATATGAATGGATTGAATTCCCCAATCAAAAGATACATGCTGACAGAATGGATTAAAAAACAACCACCATGAGCCATCCATATGCTGGTTTTAAGAGACTCAACTTAGACCCAGAAATACAAACTGGCTAAAAGGGAAAGGTTGGAAAAAGATATTCCATAAAAACAGTAAGCAAAAAAGAGCAGGCATAGCTATACTAATATTGGACAAAACAGACTTTAAAGTAAAAAAGTTCTAAGAAATACAGAAGATCATTATATATTAATAAAAGGGACAATCCACCAGGAAGATATAACAGTCATAAATGTCTGTGTACCTAACCAGGGTGCCCCAAAATACATGAGACAAAATCTGGCAAAACTGAAGGGTGAAATAGACATCTTTACAATAATCTTTGGAGGTTCCAACACCCCAGTCACATCATTATATAAAACAACTAGACAGAAGATCAACAAGGAAACAGAGAACTTGAACAATATGATAAATGAGTTAGACTTAACGGACATATACAGAATGTTACATATAAACTCAGTGGGTTATATATTCTTCTCACTTGAGAGATCTATCGCCAGGATAACCTACTTGTTAAGTCACAATGCAGCTCTCAATAAATCATCACTAATGATTAAGGAATGCAGATCAAAACTACGAGATATCATTTCATACTTATCAGAATGGCCACTATTAAAGACAGAACTACTAATGTTGGAGAGGATGTGGAGAGATAGGAACACTTATTCACTGTTGGTGGGAATGTAAAATGGTACAACCATACAACCATTCTGGAGGACTGTTTGGCAGTTCCTAAAGAAGTAGAATATAGATTTTCCATGTGATCCTGTAGCACCACTACTGGGTACATACCAGAAGAACTAAGAGCAGTGACATGAATAAACATCTGCACATCCATGTTCATAGCAGCATTATTCATGATTATCAAAAGGTGGAAAGAACCCAGGTGTCCATCAACTGATGAATGGATAAACAAACTGTGGTGTATTCACATGACAGACTATTATGCAGCTATAAGAAGAAATGAAACATAAAGCATATGACAAAATGGATGAACCTGGAGGACACTATGTTGAGTGAAGCAAGCCAGGCACAAAAGGACAAATACTGTATGATTGCACTACTATGAAATAAATGTATTGTGTAACATATTGTAGGATTCCATTTATATGAAATGCAAATATAAATCTATTTATAAAGTTGAAAAAAATTGGTGAGGAGATCCAGGGATGGAGATTCCTACTTCAGAGGGTTTCTGTAAAGATACAGATAAAAGTCTAGCACAATGCCCAGCCCATAGAAGATGCTCTGTGAATGTTAATTTTCTTTTCTTCTGTTTCTTTTATTTTGTATTTCAAGAATGAAACATTAAAGTAATATTTTCAGTTTTAAGAAAGGATAATTCACAAAGAAGAAATAATAATAAATATTTATACACCTAACTTGGTGCCCTGAAATACATGAGACACAAACTGGGAAAAAGAAGGGAGAAATAGATGTTTTACAGCAATATTTGGAGACTTCAATACACCACTCTCAGCATTACAGAGAACATCTAAACAGAGGATAAATAAAGAAACTATACATACAGACATTTATAGAGCATTACACTCTGAAATAGCAGGGTATACATTCTTCTCAAGTACTCATGGATCTTTCTTCAGGATAGACTGTATGTTGGGACATAAGTCGGATCTCAATTTAAAAACACTGAAATTACACCAAAGCACTTTCTCTGGTCATAATGGAACATATCAAAATTAATGGGATACAGAATAGGCAGTACTGAGAGGGAAATTTATAGCCCTTAATGTTTATATTTAAAAAAAGAAGGAGCTAACATCAAAGACCTGCACACCTGGAGGAACTAAAAAAAAACAAAAAACAAAAAATACACACACATACACACAAAACAACAACAGCAAACTAACCCTAAAGCAGAAGAAATAATAAAGACTAGAACAACAACAATAAAATAAGAAATGGAGAATAAAAAGCAAAAGAGAGAAAAAAACCTAAAAGTTGGCTCTTCAAGATCAACAAAATCAACAAACCCTTAGGTAGATTAACAAAGGAACAAGAGAGAAGATGCAAACAAAACCAGAAAAAGAAGGGGAATGGGAAGTGGATGTAGTTCAACTGATAGAGCCTCTACCTACCATATAGGAGGTCCAGGGTTTGAACCCAGGGCCTCCTGGCCTGTGTGGTGAGCTGGCCCACATGCAGTGCTGCCGTGTGCAAGGAGTGCCATGCCACGCAGGGGTGTCCCCTGTGTAGGGAAGCCTCATGTGCAAGGAGAGCTGATGCAGTAAGATGACATAACAAAAAGAGACACAGATGCCCAGTGCCACCGAGAATGCAAGCAGACACAGAAGAACACACAGCAATGGACACAAGAGAGAGCAGACAATGGGGGCGGGGGGAAGGGGAGAGAAATAAATAAAAATAAGTATTAAAAAGAAAAGAAAAAGAAGGGGGACATTACCACTGATTCAGCAGAAGTAAAAGAGATCATTAAGAAGATACTATGAGCAACTGTATGCCAATAAACTAGACAATGTTGATAAAATGGACCAATTCCTAGAAACACAAAACAACTCATATTGTCCCTGGAAGAAATAGAAGACCTCAACAAAACAAGCACAAGAAATTAAAACAGCCATCAAAAACATCCCAAAGTTGAAAAATCCAAGACCACATGGCTTACATGTAAATTTTACCAATCATTTACAGAAGACTTGATATCAATCTTGCTTAAACTCTTTCAAAAAATTGAACAGGAAAGAATACTACCAAACTCATTCTATGAAGCCAACATTTCTCTATTATCAAAGCCAAATAAAGATATTACCAAAAAAATTAGACTAATTTCACTGATGAATATGGATGCAAAAATACTAAAAAAAATACAATACTGAGTTAAAAAAACATTAAAAAAATTATATATCATGTGGGCTCTATACCAGGTATGCAAGGGTGATTCAATATAAGAAAATCCATCAGTGGAATACATCACATTAATAAATTGAAGAAGAGAAAGCACACGATTTTCTCAATAGATGCAGAAAAGGCATTTAACAAAATACAACATCCTTTCTTGAGATAAAAACAGTCCAAAAAGAATTTTGGGAAGATGTGGTTGGACTAACAAGCAGAACTCAATGCTCTCACAAAAAAAAAAAAGGAGAAAGAGCCAAAAGCTGTTTGCGGGACCTGCTTGGGGGTCAGTAGACCAAGACAGTACTATACAACTCCCAGGAGGATGAGGGACAGAGAGATGAAGAACCCAAAACAACAAACATGAATTACCAAACCCCCGCAGTGGCTGGCAAGGGCTTCCCTCCCCCAATCCCAAAGATATTAAGCTGGGGTAAAACCCCTGGCTCACTGCAGTCAGCTGAGAAGGGAACAGACATCTTCTTCCTTGTTAGCTGTTTCAAGGGAAAACGGAGGAAGTGTGGCGGGTTCTTCAGTGACTTTGGCCAGCAGAGCCTGCTTTGAATCTCCACTTTGGATATTTAACAGGAAACACAGGAAAGCAGCGACTGAAACATATCTGTGGAAAGGTGTGCTGACATGCACCTTCTGATGGCTGGTCTTGGAATTGCATGGACAGAACCTGTTTTAGATTCTGTCTGTATCCTAACCCTGGGAGAAAATGTGCACCTCATTAGTGAGTTTCTGGTCTGATTTGGATATTTAAGCTAGGCAATTTTAAAGACTCAGAGTAAGTTGAACCAAATATCAAAGAAGAACTGAGGAAAAAAAATAGGCAATAGGCAAGAGAGAGAAATTGGCCATCAGAGTAAATTCACCAACATATTCAGATGTCTAGACATCAGCAAAAAATTACAAGCCATATTAGGAAACAGGAAAAGATAGCCCAGCCAAAGGAACAAATCAAATATCCTGAAGAGATACAAGGTTTAAGGCAATCAGTGATAATCACACAATTCTCCTAAATCAATTCAAAGAATTTAAAGAAAATATGACTAAAGAAATAAAGGATAGGGAAAACGGACTTGGCCCAGTGGTTAGGGCATCCGTCTACCACATGGGAGGTCCGCGGTTCAAACCCCGGGCCTCCTTGACCAGTATGGAGCTGGCCCATGCGCAGTGCTGATGCGCGCAAGGACTGCCGCGCCACGCAGGGTTGTCCCCTGCGTAGGGGAACTCCACGCGCAAGGAGTGCGCCCCGTAAAGAGAGCCGCCCAGCGCTAAAGAAAGTGCAGCCTTCCCAGGAATGGCGCCGCCCACACTTCCCATGCCGCTGACAACAACAGAAGCGGACAAAGAAACAAGACGCAGCAAATAGACACAGAGAACAGACAACCGGGAGAGGTGGGGAATTAAATAAATAAATAAATTAAAAAAAAAAAAAAGAAGTAAAGGATATTAAGAAGACACTGGGTGAGCATAAAGAACTATTTGAAAGCCTGAAAAGTGACAGATTTTATGGGAATGAAAGACATGATGGAGAGATTAAAAATACATTGGAATCACATAAGAGCAGATTTGAATTGCTTGAAGACAGAAGTAGTGATTTTGAAGACAGAATATCTGGACTGGAATAGACAGGAGAACAAAAAGAGAAGAGAATGGAAAAAATGGAACAGAGTCTCAGGGAATTGAATGACAATGCAAAATGCACAAACAATTGCATTAACAGTGTCCCAGAAGGAGAAGAGAATGGAAAAGGTGCAGAAAGAGTATTTGTGGAAATAATGATGGAAAACTTCCCACCCCTTATGAAAGATATAAATATCAATATCCAAGAAGGCCAACACACCCCAAACAGAATAAATCTGAACAGACCTATCCTGAGACACCTACTATTTGGAATGACAAATATTTGTAAGAGATGAAGAGGGAATTCTGAAAGCAGCAAGAGAAAAGCAAAGCATTACATACAAGGGAACCTCAATTAGATTAAGTGCCAACCTTTCATCAGAAACCATGGAGGAGAGAAGAAAATGGTATGATGTATTTAAGGTACTGAAAGAGAAAAACTGCCACCCAAGAGTTCTGCATTTGGCAAAACTGCCCTTCAAAAATGAGGATGAGTCTTTTTTTTTTTAAAAGATTTGTTTATTTATTTCTCTCCCCTCCCCGCCTCCCCACCCCCCACCCCAGTTGTCTGTTCTCTGTGTCTATTTGCTGCATGTTCTTCTTTGTCCACTTCTGTTGTTGTCAGTGGCACGGGAATCTGTGTTTCTTTTTGTTGCATCATCTTACTGCTGTGTCAGCTCTCCGTGTGTGTGGCACCATTCCTGGGCAGGCTGCACTTTCTTTCACGCTGGGCAGCTCTCCTTACGGGGCGCACTCCTTGCGCGTGGGGATCCTCTACGCGGGGGACACCCCTACATGGCACGGCACTCCTTGCGCGCATCAGCACTGCACGTGGGCCAGCTCCACATGGGTCAAGGAGGCCTGGGGTTTGAACCGCAGACCTCCCATGTAGTAGATGGATGCCCTAACCACTGGGCCAAGTCCGTTTCCCGGTGAGTCTTAACAGACAAACAAAAACTGATAGATATGTTACTAAAAGACCAGAATTACAAGAGATACTAAAGGGAGTGGTGTAGCCTGAAAGGAAAAAACAAGGGTGAGAGATTTGGAGAAGAGTGTAGAAATAAAGATTATTAGGAAGGGTAAATTAAAGAGTAAGAAGACAGGAGAATGATATGACAACAAAGAACCAAAGGACAAAATGGATAAAGTAAGTAATGCCTTTACCATAATAACATTGAGTCTTAATGGCTTGAACTACCCAATCAAAAGATATAGACTGACAAAATGGATAAAAATAAATATGAGCCATCTATATGCTGTCTACAAGAGACCCACCTCAGAAGTAAGGACACAATCAACTGAAAGTGAAAGTTGGAAAAAGATATTCCATGCAAATAGTAACTAAAAAAGAGCTGGAGTAGCGATATTAATATTGGACAAAATAGATTTCAAATGCAAAACTGTTATAAGAGATAAAGATGGTCATTATACAGTAGGTTGGTGCAAAAGGAATTGCAGTATTGGACTGTGAATTTTAAATGATTATAACTAGGCTCAAACATCTTATTTTTTTGAATATATATAATATAAGCTCTATTTCAACAAACAACATTAGATAAAAACAAATAACAACCATAGTTTACAGTACGGTTCATTGTGTTCTATAGTCCTATGCTTTTTAAAAACAAAATTCTAGTAATATATATACAACCTATAGTTCCCCCTTTTACAGCAATATAGTTCTACAATTACAAAGATAGATAATATATAAATGCTCATTCATGTGTGATGGAACATATTCAGTATGACTTTTTTTTGCTTTACATTTTTTTAGCAAATTTTTAAAATTGTCGTTTTTTAAAAAGATACATAGATCATGAAAAACTGTTACATTTAAAAAATAAGAGGTTCCCATATACCCCATAGCCCCCATCTTTATTAATCAAAATAAGAACCATTACAATCAATATATTTTTGCCAATAAGAAATAAGTTTATTTATTCGTGTAGCATAAAAATCCATGCTTCAGGATTCATAGAACTCTTGGAAAGCCTTTTCTGCATCCTGCTGGTTGTGGAAGCTTTTTCCCTGCAAAAAGTTGTCAAGATGCTTTGTAGCTGAGCGAGAGGGTTTCGTCCTCGCTCAGGCCCAAGAGTCGGGGGGGGCTTGCTCCTGCCGAACCACCGGCGGGGGGTGCCCCAAGAGGGAGCACCGGTTCTCCAGGTGTGGGGGACGCGCGGTTGGGGAAAAACCACGGAGACCGCTTGAGCGCAAGAACAGGTCTGCTTTATTACGGAAGTACACTTAGCTATATAGGGTTGGGTAGAGGGAGGGGCATGATGAAGGGAGGGTTGGCTAAGGGGCGGCTGTGGACAGGCTGAAGCTGATGGATAGACCTGAGGTAAGCAGTTACTGGGGAAGAGGGCAGATTGTGGGTTGGCAATATGGGCGGGACTGGTGGGAAGGACGGCGGGGGCTGGAAGGGGAGGAGGGGTGGAGAAAGGCGGCAACAATTGCTCCTTTTGTTTTTAAAAGGAAATAGAGGCAACAAGTTTTGGTGCGCACTGTGGGTGTGAATAACTCGGTGTGCGCAGCAACAAAAGACAAGGATTATGAGGAGGAGGAGGAAAAGGAGGTTATAAGGACGGGTACGGGGATAAGACGAGGGGTAAGGGGAGACCATGAGGACCGGCCGGTCGTGAGCGGACAACATAGCATCTGGCCAGGATGCATGTGCCCGCCATTAGGGTCGGCGTACGCCGGCGCCTGGCGCGCGCCAAGCCTTACCAGCGAAACGAGCCTGTGATGCCCCTGTACCCCTCGCCCGAGGGGGAGGAGTAGTTGGGGAGAAGTAAGGAGAGGAAGACAAGAAGCTATAGGCGTGCGGTCTGGAGTAGGTGGCGCGGGCGGAAGGGGCGAGGTGGACGGCTGGGGGGGGACTCAGCGGTGGTGAGGCGTTGGTAGTGGACTTGTACAAAGGAGCTGAACACTGCATTGACTTGATCTTTGGCAAGGTGGACTATCCTTCTGATGGCCCAGGGGCCCACAGTGAGGGCTAAGAGGATAATGATAAGGGGGCCTAGGAATGGGAGCAGGTACGGGAGGCTTGATCAACCGCCTGCCGGAGGGCAAGGGCGGCAATCCCCGTGCCTGCTCCAGCGAGACCTAAAAGGGTGGCGACGGGAGGGGGCTGGGGTACAGAGTAGGGGGTAAGCGAGGCTTGGGGTTGTGGGAGCTGAGGGAGGCAGTGGCGAGGGGGGTGCCGGGCGAAGGAGCGGGCGAGGTGGAGTGGGGCAGAGAAGGGGGCTGTGCCTTTGGAGGATTGAAAATCTGATTTGGGCCCACTGGGGTGGAACGTGTGGGAATTGGCTCCTTTTTTATAGTGATAATGGCGCCGTAATCGTAGCCTACTGCATACAGGTGGGCTCCCCACATGCGGCCTCGTAACCAGAGGTCGGAGTTGGGGTCTTTGACTGTGAGTGTGATGGTGTTCCATCGAGTAGCATTATGCTGGAGAGTGAGGTATGGGTCTTTGTTAGGGGCGCTGGACCATCTGTGGGCGATGGTTTCGCACCCCCAGGAAGGACAGTAATAGTGCACTGGGTCATGGCATCCTCTGGCGGAGGATGGGCACATGTAGAAACCTGTGGCAGCGGGGTTGTGTCCCCCCCACTCATAAGACGGAAGGTTCATACGTCCAGTGAGGTTGGCGACATCAGTAGTGAAAGAGGGGGCGGAGGCGGTTACGTTCGAGGCGAGGAGCCTTTTTTGTTGCCAGAGGGAGAGGGTCCAATTGAAGGGCTGGTGACTCGGGTTGGCAGCGGCTGGGAGAGCAAGGGAAGCCAGGACGAAGAGAACGGCTGCGAGGCTGTGTAGAGGCATCATCTGATGGTGCGGCATCTTGATGATGGCTGGTGCTGGATCCGGGTGAACGGGGCGACCTCTGGGCCGTATCCACTTTCAATGTTATCTCTCACCGAAGGCATAGGGTGCTGATCGTTCGGTGGAACTAGTGGGTCAGTGGCAGGCCGGATGCAGCGCCCAGGAATCCAGAGCGGCTGCGACTCAGACTCTGGAAAGACACAAGCAAAGCCCCTCCCCTGCGCTAGGAGGGGAGCTGGATCTTGCCAACGATTTGTGGCAGGGTCTTTCCAATGGACAAGGGGAACTTGCGAGGGCTGCCACATGGGTCCCCAGTGCTTATGGGTGGGGGAGAGTCCATGGTCATCGAAGGTTAGGAGATTGTGATGAATGAGGCAGGCAGTCACGACGTCGGCGGGGGCCTTGTGGGGAGAAGAGGCCCTTTCTTTTTGAATAAGTAGCTTGAGCTGTTGGTGAGTGCGCTCGACAATTCCTTGCCCCTGTGGATTGTATGGAATGCCAAAATGATGCCTGATGTGATACATCTGCACAAAGCTGGCGAAGGCGGCACTGTGATACGCTGGTCCATTGTCTGTTTTGAGATCCCATGGAATTCCCATGAACAAAATAGCTTGGCGAAGCGCCTGGACGCAGTGTTTAGCACTTTCTCCCGCAAGAGGGACTGCATAGCACAGATGCGAAAAGGTGTCAATTGCTACATGAAGATATTTGAGGCGGCCAAAGGCGCTGACATGAGTGACATCTAATTGCCACCTTGAGTTTGGGCGGAGGCCGCGGGGGTTAACACCCTGAGGCTGCAAAGGCCCAAGTGGCAACAATGGCGCACAAGTCTGGCACGCGTGCACAAGGTGTTTGCAAGTTTCAATGGGAAGGTCTGGGAAGAGCTTCCGGATGGACCGCGCGGAGAAGTGGAATTGGGAATGCAGGAGCTTGGCTTGATTAACAAAGTCTCCAAGTCGCGGCCCGTTGGCAGGGCTTTCATGGAGGAAGACTGGGTTTACCTGGCGGCTGGACACAGAAGCATCAGCGAGGTCATTCCCTTGAGCCAGCGGTCCTGGTAGGCCAGAATGGCTTCTGATATGAGCAATGAACCAAGGCTGCTGCCTCGCCTCAAGCAGTCACTGTACGAAGGCGAGTGCTCGGTCAATGTTTGAGTCACTCGGTAAGAAAGCGGCAAGCGGGAGGCTGCGGCACACTTGAAGGGTGTATAGGCTGTCAGTGAAGATGTTGAGAGACTGGTTTGGGTGGAGGTTAAGGACTGCAGCGATGGCTAGAAGCTCACCTACTTGAACAGAGAAGTCATTTGTGAACAGCAGTTGCTGTGGCTCAGGATTTCCAAGAGTGTATATAATGGCTGCAAATGCCATTTTTGAGGCATCTGTGAAGGCAGTGATGGCTGAGGGGATTGGGTTCCGCGCGGGCAATGGATGGAACGGGTTGGAAAACGCCAATTGAGACATTCCCTGCAGCAATCGGTGATGAGGATAGTGGTTGTCAAAGGAGCCGTGAAAGAGCTCTACCAGGCTCTGCATTTGGGCATTGTTCATGATGAGGGAGGTAACTTCTTTGGCATCTAAAGGCCAGACAATGGTGTGTGGCGGGATGCCATACGTTTGTATGGAGAGAAGTACTAAGTCAGTGGCCAACGCGATCCAGGCCCTTGTAAAAGGGCAGATTTTCGGGAGTTTGCTCTTTGACGTATGCAGAAAAAGGATAGGGCCATCTTGCCACAAGAGACCTGTGGGAGTGATTGGCGTTGGCAGAACTAAAGCCAAAATTGGAAGGTTAGGGGAGAACCGCTCCAGGCGGCACTGCTGCAGAGTGGCGCTAACTTGCTGGACGACTTCTCGAGCAGCAGGAGTGATGGTGATGCTGTGGGTGGCTGCAGTCGGTGGGCTGTCTTTGGTCTGCAAGAGCTCGAAGAGGGGTTGCATCTGCGCTGTTGTGATGGGCACGTCGAGCGAAGCCAATTGATTTGTCCGCAAAGTTGTTGGAGTTCAGTCAGCGTCATCTTGTGAGAGACATGAATTTGTGGGCTTGTGGGTTGAATGAACTGATGAAAATGAAAGCCCAAAAATTGAAAAGGAGGTTGGAGGTTTATTTTGTCAGACTGCACAGTAAGCCCGAGGCTGGAGAGGTTTGTTATTATTGCCGAGAGCAGATCATTGAGGAGCGCACTGGAGCTCGCTGCTAAGAGAAGGTCATCCATATAGTGGAGAATGTATGTTTGCTCTGGATGAAACTTTGAGCGCAGCGGCTCAATGGCATGGTTGACATAGAGCTGACATATGGTTGGGCTGTTCCGCATACCTTGCGGTAGCACTCGCCATTGGAATCGAAGCGCTGCGCCCTGGTTGTTGGTGCATGGGACTGTAAACGCAAATCGCGGACAGTCTCGCGGGTGAAGAGGAATAGAGAAAAAGCAGTCTTTGATGTCAATGGTTGCTGCATGAAAATGTTGGGGGACTGCGTGGGGTGCGGGCATCCTGGCTGAGGTGACCCCATTGGTTTGATATGCTTGTTGGTCTCGCGGAGATCGTGGAGAAGGCGGTATTTGCCAGTGCTCTTTTTGCTGATGACAAAGACTGGTGAATTGTAGGGACTAGTGGATGACTCTATGTGCCCTGCTTGTAGCTGCTCTTCGACGAGGGCAGAGAGAGCTTGCAGCTTGTGAGCTGGCAAGGGCAGCTGCTCAACCCAGATGGGCTCCTCTGTGTCCCATTCCAGAGGGATAGGGTCAGGTTTTGAGATAGGAGCAGTGGCCCCTAGAAGGGGGGGGGGGGCAGCGCAGCTGAGAAGGCTTCTGTGGTGATTCGGGCCTTTAGCTGGCTGAGGACATCTCTCCCCCATAAGATGGTTTGGACAGACGAAAGGACGAGTGGGCGAATTTGGTCTTCGTGGCCTTCTCGGTCGCTCCAATGCAGAGGCTGGGATGTTTTCCAGGAGGTGGCAGCCCCAGTGGCGCCGATGACTTGAGGGCCAGTTTCCAGAGGCCAGTGATTGAACGCAGCAACTTCGAAGGGAACACAGGAGACTTCAGCGCCGGAATCCAGGAGCCCATCGAGCCATTGCCCATCAATTTTGAGCTCTAATGAGGGTCTCTGGCGGCGCGTGATGGGCATTGTCCACATTATGGCTTAGGAAGTCTTCTGGAGGCCTCTTGGGGGAGGGGCTGAGGCCTGCCCCGCTGGGAGTTTAAAGGCTGCTGAGGACTTTGGGCAGAACGGCAGTCACGGGCCCAGTGATATCCTTTCCCACAACGCGGACATGGCGTAGAAGGGCCCCTTGGCCGCCGCAACGGCGGGTCTGAGCGAGGCGCTGGGCCTGGTTGGGAGCACTCGCGGACGAAGTGGCCGGGCTGGCTGCACCGAAAGCAGACGGAAGTGGGGCTGGATGAAACAGCCATGGCAGAGGCAAAGGCAGCGGTGAGTGTTTTGACTTGTGGGTCGACGTCACGGCAAGTAAGGACCCATTCGTGCAGAGCTTTGTCGCGTATGGGAAGGATTATGGCCCGGAACGGCGCAAGGCACCCGTCAATGACTAACTCTTTGGCTAACGCAAATTGGGCATCCTCGCTGGAAATTTTCCGCTGACAAGCTTCCAGGACGCGGGCGACAAATGCTGGGAAGGTCTCATTGGAGTCCTGAAGCAGCTGCGCGAGCTTGGTGGGCTGCTTGGTGGAAACTAGAGAGAATGACCGCTGGACGAGGACCTTTACCCGGTGCCAAAACCCTGGGTCAATTTCGAGATAAGAACGAGGGTTTGCATAATTGTTGGTGCCCGTGTATGCATCGGAGGGATCGAGGACCCCGGCCTGGGCATTCTCCACGATTTGCCGGTCAACAGCCGCTTGATAATGGGCGCGCCATTCAATAAATTGACCCGGCGTCAGGATGGCATGGGCTAGGTGCAATCCAGTCATATGGGAGAATGAGTTGGGTCCCTAACTCCTCAAGTAGTTGCTGCGCATAAGGGCTGCCAATCCCGTCTTCCCTTACAGCTTTGTGGAGGGTTCTGACCTCTTCCGCTGTAAAGGGTAGCCAAGTTTGGGGTCGCTGCGGCGTGGGCTGTGGATTTAGCGGATATAGCTGGGGGGTTTGAGAAGACGTGGCACCGGGGACTGATGGAGCAGCCAAGGCAGGTGAAGGGCTATTGCCGTACGGCGGCGGCAAGGGATAAGCGGAACAAGGGTGAGAAAATGGCGGCCTAGCGGCTTCCGGCCGACAACAAAATGGCGGCGGGACCCTTTCGGGCGCTGGCCAAGATGGCGGAGCAGCCACATCCGGCAGCGGACAAAATGGCGCGAGGGGCGCTTCTGGTTTAGCGGAAGATGGCGACCATGCAGTTTCCGGGCCCGAACCGGATGCTAACTGGGCAGGAAGAGGCGGGTAGAGGCGGGAGGAGGAGGACACTGGTGGAGAAGAAGCCGGATGTGCGCCATCTTGGGCAGAAGTGGGGGAAGAAGGCGGAAGTCCACCATCTTGGGGAGCGGCAGGGGTGGTTTCTGTCTGCTGCGGGGAGCTCGGGCGGGGAGGTTCGCGCTCGAGAGCAGCAGCAAGTTGGTTAGACAGAGAGTCAGTGTTGGCGGACTCATCGGGATCACAGTCTAGAGGCCGTTTAGCAGAAGCTTCATAAACGGCCTCGGTCGGAGCGCCAAGGAGACAGGCGCGAATGGCAACGAGAACGGGTAAGAGGCCTGTTGGGAAGGTGCGTTTCTCGTGCTCCATGGCAGAGGTGACTCGATCTATGAGTCGTGAGTATGTGTCCCGGCTCCAGAGTTGGCAGGTGGCGAGCCACGGATTAAAAGGGAGCAAGAGATCCCAGTACTTTTGGAGCTGCCGCAAGGAGACGCGGACTCCATTGGCATCGAGCAGGGCAGCGAGGGCTCTGACTTGCGGTGCCTGACGCAATGACAAAGAGGCGCCCATGACGGGATAGGGACGGGACGACGGCGAGGGGTCCTTTGGGGCTCGTCCGGGCGAGGGGTCCCTACCTGGAGAGGAGGACGATCACAGCAGCAGCAGCAGCAGAGAGGGGCCGGGGGAGGAGCTGCCACGTTGGGCGCCAGTTGTAGCTGAGCGAGAGGGTTTCGTTCTCGCTCAGGCCCAAGAGTCGGGGGGGCTTGCTCCTGCCGAACCACCGGCGGGGGGTGCCCCAAGAGGGAGCACCGGTTCTCCAGGCGTGGGGGACGCGCGGTTGGGGAAAAACCACGGAGACCGCTTGAGCGCAAGAACAGGTCTGCTTTATTACGGAAGTACACTTAGCTATATAGGGTTGGGTAGAGGGAGGGGCATGATGAAGGGAGGGTTGGCTAAGGGGCGGCTGTGGACAGGCTGAAGCTGATGGATAGACCTGAGGTAAGCAGTTACTGGGGAAGAGGGCAGATTGTGGGTTGGCAATATGGGCGGGACTGGCGGGAAGGACGGCGGGGGCTGGAAGGGGAGGAGGGGTGGAGAAAGGCGGCAACAATGCTTGAAGAAGTGGTAGCTGCTTGGTGAGGGGTCAGATGAATACGGCAGGTGAAGGAAAATTTCATAGCCCAATTCATTCAACTTTTGAAGCATTGGTTGAGCAACATGTAGTCAGGCATTGTCGTGGAGAAAAATCGGGCCCTTTCTGTTGACCAGTGCCAGCTGCAGGTGTTGCAGTTTTTGGATGCATCTCATCAATTCTCAGATATAATGGTTTCACCAGGATTAAGAAAGCTCTAGTGGATCAGACGGTCAAGAGACCACCAAACAGTGGCCATGACCTTTTTTTGGTGCAAGTTTGGCTTTGGTAAGTGGTTTGGAGCTGCTTCTCAGTCCAGTCATTGAGCTGGTTGTCACTGGTATTGTATAAAATCCACTTTTTGTCACATGTCACAATTCAATCAAGAAATGGTTTGTTGTTGCATAGAATAAGAGAAGACGACACTTCAAAATGATGATTTTTAAAATTTTTGGTCAGCTCATTAATCACCCACTTATTGAGCTTTTTCACTTTTCCAATTTGCTTCAAATGCGGAACTGTAGAATGGTTGATGCTGAGTTCCTCAGCAACGTTTTGTGTAGTTTAAGAGGATCAGCTTCGATGATTGCTCTCAATTGGTTGTTGTCAACATCCAGTGGCTAGCTATTATGCTCCTCATCTTCAAGGCTCTTGTCTTCTTTGCAAAACTCCTTGAACACCACTGCACTGTACATTCATTAGATGTTCCTGGGTCAAATGCGTTGTTGATGTTACAAGTTGCTTCCATACCTTTACAACCCATTTTGAACTCAAATAAAAAAATTGCTTGAATTTGCTTTTTGTCTAATATCATTTCCATAGTCTAAAATAAATATAAAATAAACAGCAAGTAATTAGTCATTAGCAAAAAAATAAAGTGAGAAATGCACATTAAAATGATGTAAACATAACCACATTTATTTGAGAATGTAGGTTAATATCAAACAACAAATTTCGACAATGCAAAACTGCAATTGCGGTCACCCCTCGGGCTGAAGTGTGGTTTGCTGGCCTGGCGGGGGAGCAGCCGTGGCAGGCCAAGCCGCTGCCCCCATAATAGGGTGGCTGGTCGGACTCACCGCCACCCCTGAAGGAAGCTCGGCATGGGCGCAGAGTGCCCTCGGGTCTCCCCTTCTCAGCAGCCATGCTTCCGCGGCCGCCCCTCCTCCCGGATGGCGCCACACGATGCCTGTGGGGCGGCACCCTTCTTCTTCTTTCTCCCTGCGCAGGTGCAGGGCGGAAAATTCCAGTCTGCCCTTTTCCCCTCCCCCGACAGCAGCAACAGCCAGGCGTGGGCGGAAAAATCCAGTCTGCTCTTTTCCCTCCCCCCGACAGCAGCAACAGCCGGGCATGGGCGGGAAACTCAAGTCTGCCCTCCACCCCAGCAACAGCAGCCACCAATCCCTAAACCTTGCCCCTTCCCCCAGCAACAGCGACAGCCAATCCCTAATCACCACCCCTCCCCCGTCCAGTACCTCCCACTGACCTTTCGCCGGCAACCAATCAGAACAGGGCGTGGCTTCGACCAATCAGCCTTCCCCAGCCCCTATAAAACTGTTGCCTCTCCCTCAATAAAGTGGACTTGCGTGTTTACCTTTTCTCTGCGGTAGTTCTTCTGCCGTGCGCCCTCCAGTCCTGAGAGCCCCCGACAAGGGCCTGGCCTCCCTTGTCCCCAGTTCGTCGCCTGCTTCTCCGGGCGACCCCTTCGTCGCCGGCTTCGCCGGGCGACCCCGTCAGCCGAACCGCGCAACCCCTTGTGAGACCGATCCCTCGTCTGCTGCCGGACCGACCCCTCGTCCCAAGTGGGACCGACCCTTCGTCCCAAGCGGGACCGACCCCTCGTCCAGAGCTGGACCGACCCCTCGTCCGCAGCCAGACCCCACCTCTACCGACCGAGCAAGCCGCCGCAATTATAGACCAATATCTCTACTGAATATAGATGCAAAAATCCTCTAAATACAGCATCCTTTCTTGATGAAAACACTCCAAAAGATAGGAATAGAAGGAAGCTTTCTCAATATGGTACGGTGCATATATGAAAAACCTACAGGGAAGTGGACTTGGCCCAATGGATAGGGTATCTGCCTACCACACAGGAGGTCCGTGGTTCAAACCCTGGGCCTCCATGACCTGTGTGGAGCTGGTCCATGCACAGTGATGATGAGCACAAGGAGTGCTGTGCCACGCAGGGGTGTCCACTGCATAGGCGAGCCCCACGTGCAAGGAGTGCACCTTGTAATGAGAGCTGCCCAGCGTGAAGGAAAGTGCAGCCTGCCCAAGAATGGCACCGCACACATGGAGAGCTGGCACTACAAGATGACACAACAAAAAGAAACACAAATTCCCAGTGCTGCTGATAAGGATAGAAGCGGTCACAGAAGAACACTCAGTGAATGGGGGGGGGGGGGGGGGGAATAAATAAAAAATAAATCTCTAAAAAAACAAAAACAAAAAACCTACAGTTAGCATTATACTCAATAGTAAAAGACTAAAAGCTTTCCTGCTGAAATCAGCAACAAGACAAGGATGCCCACTGTCACCATTGTTATTTAATATTGGGCTAGAGGTACTAGCTAGAGCAATTAGGCAAGATAAAGAAATAAAAGGTAACCAAATAGGAAAGGAAGAAGTAAAATTTTCACTATTCATTGATGATATGATCCTATATATAGACTCTCCTGAAAAATCCACAACAAATCTACTAGAACTAATAGATGAGTTCAGCAAAGTGGCAGGATATGAGATTAATATGCAAAATCAATAGCATTTCTATATACTACTGATGTGCAATCTGAGCAGGAAATCAGAAAAACAATTCCATTTATAACAGCAACTAAAACAATAAAATATTTAGGAATAAACTTAACAAAAGACCTGTATTCAGAAAACTACAAAGTATTGCTAAAAGAAACTGAAGCAGACAAATGGAAGGACATTGTATGCTTATGGATTGGAAGACTAAATATCATTAAGATGTCAATTTACCCAACTTGAACTTACAGATGCAATACAATCCCAATAAAAATTTCAACAGTCTTTTTTGCAGAAATGGAAAAAACAATTACCAAATTTATTTGGAAGGGTAAAGGGCCCCTTATAGCCGAAAAGTTCTTAAAAAATAAGAACCAAGTTGGAGGAGTCTCTTTTCTGGACATTAACACATATTACTTAACTACATTGGTAAAACAGCATGGTACTGTCATAAAGACAGACACATTGACCAATGGATCCAAATCAAGAACTCAGAAATAGACCCTCACATCTACAGTCAAGTGATCTTTTTTTTTTTCTGTATGGTTGTCATTGTCTTTTTGGTGCATCACTTAGCTGTGTGGGGCCTGTGCCTCTCTACGCTGCACAGGTCTATTTTTTTTTTTTTTTTTTTTTTACCAGCACGTCCCATGGATCAAACCTGGGTCCTCCATGTGGTAAATGGGAGCTCAATTGCTTGAGCCACAGCCGAGTCTCTCAAGTGATTTTTGACAAGGCCGTTAAGCCCTCCAAACTGGGCCAGAGCAGTCTATTCACAAATGGTGCTGGGAGAACTGGCTACCCATATCCCAAAGAAGGGGAACCTATCTCACACCTTCTACAAAAATTAACTCAAAATGGATCAAGGACCTAAATATAAATGTGACAACCATAAAACTCCTAGAGGAAAATGTAGGAAAACATCTTCAAGATCTTGTGGTAAGTGGTAGTTTCTAAAACCTTACACCCAAAGCATGAGCAACAAAAGAAAAAATATAAATTAAAACACTTTTGTACCTCAAAGGACTTTGTCAAAAGGATGAAAAGACAGCTGACTCAATGGGAGAAAATATTTGGCAATTATATATCTGATAAGTGTTTAAAATTCATGAAATACAAAGAGATCAGATCATAAAAGTCGACAATTAAAAGACAAACTGCGCAATTAAAAAAATTGTGGTGTATACGGATGATGGAATATTATGCACCAGTAAGAAGAAATGAAGTCATGAAGCTTATGACAACACGAATGAACCTGGAGGACATTATGTTGAGTGTAGCAAGCCAGATACAAAAGGACAAATACTGTATGATTGCACTATTATGAATTAAATATATAGTGTAAACTCATGGACTTAATAATTAGAATATAAGTCACCAGAAAATAGAAGGAAGGTAGAGAATGGAAAGTTATTCTGTGCAGAATTTGTAAAAAGTTGTTTGTAAATGAATAGAAATTATGAAAGCATATCATGGTTTTTGTAATTAGCAAAGTTATTATATGGATATGACTGGTTGAAAGGGAAAGTCTAAGGTCATGTATATTACTAGGAAAAAAACCCTAAAAACTAACCTTGGACTGTATAAGATAGTAAAACCTCATGTAAAACACAAATATGGGTGATATTACATATATAAGACTATTTTTACAAAATATAAATACAAATATACTAGAGAGAAGGAAAAAGAATAGCAGCTATGTGTGGCAAAGGAAGCATAGAGAGATTGAGAGGTGATGAGTTTTTTTATTATAATTATTATTGGAATAATGAAAGAGCTCTAAAAATGACTGAAGTGATGAATGCACAAATATGTGTTACACCAAATAACACTGATTGTACACTTTGGATAAATTTATGTTTATTAATATGTACCAATAAAACACTCCAAAAGATAGAAATAGAAGGAAACTTGCTCAATATGATAAAGTGCATATGTGAAAAACCCACAGCTAATATTGTACTTAATGGTGAAAGACTGAATACTTTCCTGCTTAATCAGGAACAAGACAAGGATGACCGCTCTCTACACTGTTATTTAATATTGTGCTAGAAGTACTAGCTAGAGCAATTTGGCAAGAAAAAAGAAATAAAAGGTACCCAAATAGGAAAAGAAGAAGTAAAACTTTCACTATTCGCTGATGATATTATCCTATACTTAGACAATCCTAAAAAATCCACAACAAAGCTACTAGAACTAATAGATGACTTCAGCAAAGTGGTGGGATGCAGGATTAGTATACAAAAGTCAATAGTGTTTTTATACATTACTAATGAGCAATCTGAAGAGGAAGCTGGAAAAAAAAAAGTCAATTTACAGTAACAAATAAAAGAAGCAAGTATTTAGGAATAAATTTTATCAAGGACATAAAGGACCTGTATTCAGCTAAAAGATGATCTAAATAAATGAAAGAATATTCCGTGTTCACAGGTTGGAAAACTAAATATCATTAAGATGTCAGTTCTATCCAAATTGATTTACAGATTTAATGCAATCACAATACAAATTCCATAGCCTTCTTTTTAGAATTGGAAAAGACAATTATTGAATTTATCTGGAAGGGTAAGGGTGCCCTGAAGCTTTTAATTTTGTGGTTGGTGTGTTTCAGGGCAGATTGATCCAGTGGTTTAAAGACTGGCTCTCTCACTAATGGTCATAACTTGGCTGCTGCCAGTAGCATCCCTGGCTTCATGCTTTCTGGTTCACCTCTATTGTTTCACATCTATTTCTACAGCTCTTTCTGGGCACCATTCCAAGTGGCAGTCCTGCCATTGGCCCAATTTAAGACAGATGTCTACCGCTGAACCAATGACTGATGGGTAAGGGAATAGAGTAGGTGCTGATTGGCTAAGCCTGTCAGTGCCCAACCTGGCATGGAAGGTTGGTCATTGCCTCTCAGCCTGGAAAAGGGGTAAATACACAAGTGAAAATCTGGGTAGTGTTAGGAAGAGGGGAATAGCTGTAGAGTAAACAACACACACCCATCGAAAACTATTCTCATGGCTTATTTTTTGAACAAAATTATTTCATTTGATCACGTAACATTCACCACATGAGAAAACAAAATTAGTCTATTCATTAAAAAATAAAATGAGGAAAATTGACTCTCTCTGAAGTTATGCAAAAGGATATGTTATCTATTCTGACTCCAAAGAGGAGGACCAAAAATATTTTTATCTTGGCAGCATCATTGGAAAATAGGTGAAGCCTCCAAAGGATGGTGATGTGGGCACTCACTTGGATGAACACCATCTGATGAGCTTGTTATCCCCCTCTTAAAGGAACTAGGAAAATATCAATAGAGTGGTTTCCCAGGTAGGAAGCAGGTGCTTAACTGCTTGAGCCACATCCACCCCCACAAGTGCTGAATGACTGATCTGTCTCCCAGTCATCAGTCTGTGTGTCTTGCATTTCTCTTTTTCTTTCTTATATTACACATTATTTCTATCACCAATCTCTATTTGTCTCTATCTATCTAATCTATCATCTATTGTCTATCACCATATACCATCTTTCTATCCAATCTACATATGTTTAACTTTTTAATTACATAAACAAATCATGTTTACTATATGCCAGTGGTTCTGGGGGATGGGCGATTTTGCCCCCCAAGGGACATTGGACAATATCTGGAGACATCTTTGGTTGTTAAAACTGGGGAATGCCACTGGCAACTATGGGGTAGAGGCCCAAGATGCTGTGAAACATCCTGCAATACACAGGGCACTCCCCACAACAAAGAATTATCTCGCTCCAAATGTCAATAGTGCTGAAGCTGAGAAACCCTGCTGTAGAACAATAGAAAGGGCAATGAAGCAAATGGAAAAATAATTTCCTCTGGGGATTTCCCTGATTAACATTTTGGCCAAATTCTTCCAGATAATTTTCTATGCACGAAAATATAGAGAGAAATAATCACAGATGAGGGGAAAGAAACATGATTATCATATACATGCTTGTTTTGTATCCTGACTTTTCCCACTTAATATTGTTCCATGTCAGTAATTTTATAGCTATCATGTTTTTCTCATTTTTAAAAGAAATAGCCTTTAAAAAAATAAAAGAATTACATTCATCTGGTTAAAAAAATAAGAATTAAAAATAAGTGTAAAATAAAAAGATTTTCTTCTTTCACAGTGGTTATTCACATTTTACATAAGAAGTTCTGAAGAACCATAAATTGGATTATACAACATTGCTGTTGTGTACTTTACTTTTATTACATAACACTCTATCAAGAACAATTTTCATATCCACACATAGAGACATAGCTTTACCGAATATGTTGTTGATGGACATTTGGTTCTTTCTATAATTTTGCTGTCACAATCAGTGATGTATGGACATTCCCCACACCACCTCTCAGAAGACACATGTAAATTAAGCTGGAAGATAAATTCCCAGAATTGGAATTGATGAATTAAAGGACACACCCTTACATTTTTGGAAGGTATGGCAAAATTATCACCCAAGGTGTTTGCCTTATTTTCATTTTCCATGTCTTTCTACCCAAAGTCTCACCAATCCAGGACCTACCAAATGGTCAAGTTCACAAATTTGATTGAATTAAAGGCAGGATTTAGTTGTGTTCATTTGCATTTCTTTAATTATGTATAAAGTTGTGCATTTTTTCATGTTTAATAGTTGTTTTTTAAAATTTATTTAGAATCAACTGACAGACTTTCTCCATGTTTCATGTTTTCTTCTTTATGGTTTAATTTTTTACATTATATTTTTAAAAAAATCTATTTTGGATTTATTTTGGGATAAGGAAAAGTGGTAGTTAGCTGTCCTGACACCATTTATTGAGTTGTTTCTCTCACTCCACTAATCTGAAATGCAATCCTCATCATATTCTCTATTCCATATCCATTTGGGGCTATTTCGGGATTTTCTGTTCTGTTTCATGGATTGGGCTTTTTCTGAACTCACAGCAAACTGTTTAATTATTAATACAGTACTTGATAACGTGATTTTATAGACAGTAAGTCTATCCCCCCATTACTCTTCTTTTTCAAAAAAAATCTGGATAATTTACATATTTATTTGAAAAATTATGTAATAACTCAAATATATATAATACAGATATAATGCATATATAATTATGAAACAAATACAATAAACACTCAGTTTAAAGGTTAAACATGACTAACACATCTCCTTCCATCTCCCCCCAGAGTAACAACCACTCTGAATCTGGTATTTACGCATTCTCATGGTTTTTTTTTTTTTTACATTTTAAATCTATTTATTCCTAAATTGTTGCAGTATCACTACATTTTTTTTTAGAGATTTATTTTTATTTATTTCTTCCCCCTCTTGTTGTTTTCATTGCACTTGCTGTCTGCTCTGTATCTGTTCATTGTGTGCTCTCTGTGTCTGCTCGTCTTCTTTTAGGAGGCACTGGGAACCAAACCCAGAATCTCCAATGTGTGAGGGAAGCACACAATCGCTTGAGCCACATCCGTTCCCTGCTTGTTGTGTTTCTCCTTGTGTTTCCTTGTTGTTGTCTCCTCATTGTGTCATCTCGCCACACTGGCCCATCATGTGAGCTTGCTGTCTAGCTCGTCTTCTTTAGGAGGCACCAGGAACCGAACCCGGGACCTCCCATGTAACATTCAGGTACCCAACTGCTTGAGTCACACCTGCCTCCCATGCATATGTTCAAGATGTAATTTTTTTTCAGAAGACATGTACTTTCCTAAACAAATCAACCAATCAACTATCTATCCAGATCTCTAGCCTTGGCAGCACCAAGAACTGGCAGAAAGTTTACATTTTTGCCAACTTATTATATTGTAAGGAAAGCTTCCCTCTTCACTAGGAGGAAGGAGAGATGTACAAAGATGTCTTATTCTCTTCCGGGGCAAATCTCCAAGAGTGACTGGGCTGGATTTTCCCACTGACCAAACTGCTTAGGCACAGGGTAGGTTAATCTACAGTTGGCCAAACAAAGCCTCTCTAAAGGGAATGTTATCACATTCTTTCTACACTTTCTACACTTTCAATGACATTTTTCATAGTCACTCTCAGCTTCATAGAGTCAGATTTTCACAAATATCTCCTCTGTTTAGTTGCTAATTAGAGGAACAATATGTATTTTCTATTGATGCTGTAACAAATTACCACAAACGTAGCAACTTAAAACACCCATTTATCATTTCAGTTTTGTCTGTCTGAAGTCTGTCGGCACTGGGCTCTTCTGGGGAGAACCCGCTTCCAAATTTGTTTTTGGCAGGCTCTTGTCTTTGCTGGCTGTCACCCAGTGTCACTCTCAGCTTCTAGAAGCTGACAGCATTCCTTGGCTTGTGGCCCTCTCCATCTTCAAAGACAACAATGGTGTGCTTTCTCACCCTTTGACTCTGACTCTGCCCCGTCACCTGACTTCCCCTTCTATCTTCCTCATCTGTTTTTTTTTTAGATTTTTATTTTTATTTATCTCCCCTTCTCTTCCCCCACACCATTGTCTGCTTTCTGTGTCCATTCATCGAGTGTTCTTCTGTGTCCACTTGCTTTCTCAGTGGTACCAACAATCTGTGTCTCTTTTTTGTTGCATCATCTTGCTGTGTGAGCACTCTGTGTGTGCAGCGCCACTCGTGGGCAAGCTGCACTTTTTTTGCATGGTGTGGCTCTCCTTACGGAGCGGCTCTCCTTGTGGGGTGCGCTCCTTGCACGTGGGGCTCCCCTATGCTGGGGACTCCCATGCGTGGCATGGCACTCCTTGCACGCGGCAGTACTGCGCGTGGGCCAGCTCACCACACGGGTCAGGAGGCCCTGGGTTTGAACCCTGGACCTCCTATATGGTAAGCATATGCTTTATCAGTGGAGTCACACATCCACTTCCCCTCATCTGCTCTTAAGGACTCGTGTGATTACTTTAGTCCGGATATTAAGTTGATCCATAACCTTGATCACATCTGAAAACCTTTGCCATCAAGGTAACAGCCCTGGGCATGACCAGACGGTAAAGGTCATGGAGGCCAAAATTTTGCCTGCCACGGGGACCACGGGGGTGGCTTGGATCTAAAAGTATGTTCAGACCTCACTGCTCGGGAGACGGCGTATAGCTTTGAACTGACAGTTTTCCCAGCGTGGAGGGATCAAAGGTAGAGTAACGTTTGGTCCTTTTCCCTGCAGCGAGTTCTGCAAGAAGCAGGTTTCCCTTCAGGGCCTTGGACTGGGAGTGCAGGCCCTGTGTGTCGGCCTCCGAGACTAGCTGCCCACCTGAAACCCCCCCACGGGCCTTTTCTCTGTGCCGGGATCCCCAGGGTCACGCTAACAGTACGGCTCTGACTTGCAAAATGCAAAAAACCCTCCCTGCACTTAGTCCTAGAGGGTTCTTATGTCATCTTCTTTCTGGTAGGACACATACTTTTTAGGAGGTAATGGGGGATTGAACCCAGGACCTTGTACATGAGGAGCAGGCGCTCACACTGAGCTACTTCTGCTCCTCTTGTAGGATACTTTATTTACCCATATCAGAAAAAGAGTCATATTTTAGGAGGGTCACCACTGCGTGAGGCCGGGAGGGGCACAGCTCGAAGCCTCTGAGTGGTGGGCCAGGGCGGAGGAGGGGAGCAGTGATGATTGGCGGGAGGGGCAGGCACCAGGGAGAATTCAGAGATGCAGATAAGGTGGTGATAGAGGCCTGTAAACAGTCACAGGGTGTTTAGCAGAAGAAAGAGGAAATATGGAAGAAAGAGAGAGGCTGGGAGTAAAAGGAGGACAAGGAGGAATCGGGACTGAGTGAATCATTCCAAGGAAAGAGGAAAAGAGGTATAGAGAAGACTCAAAGTAAAAAGATGGGGAAAACGAGAAATTAAAAAACCGTATGAGAGAGAGAAGAATTTCTGCAGGTGAAAATAAATTTACTGCCTTATATTTGCAGAACACAAAATGCTGTTTAAAACCTCAGGTTCATGCAAAAACAAAGCCTAACGTGGCCTCCAACGCCCTCTACCCACTGCCCTTCTCCCTCCTCTCCCTCTTGACACTGAGCATAATGCTGGTTCTTCTGCTCAGTGCACTTTATTAACCAATTCCTGAGATGCCAGGGTTTCAAAAAGAGGAGTTTATTTGTTTGCACATAGCGTAGGAGGTCAACGGTCTAAGGGCCCCAAATCTGGCCCCCTGAACTGCAGTAATCTTGGTATTTTTACAGTATCCACGTTTAGCACTTTATGCTAATGAGTAATTGGGGTAGGGCTGGCTCAGGTTTGGTTATTAATAAAAAAATAAGGGGCCGAACAGGATGGGGGAGGTACAAAATGGGGGTGAGTCACAAGGTTATTACAACCACAGACAATCATTACCAGTGGTCAAGGCATCTGGGGATAAGGGGACACAGAATGAGGGTCAGTTACAAGGTTTTTCTTACACATTTCAAACAGGGGAGGGTGGAGTGGTGGCCATTTCAATAGAAATGTTCATATACAAAGGTAAGATCTATCTGGAATAATCATCACAATGGCAAGATTTAACTGGAAATGACTGTATATTAATACAAAGGCTGAGGTCAGTTTAGCCAGTTTCAGTAATTTTAGATACTAACTTTTGGCTATTTTATAATATACTGGAAGTAAAAAAACATCTATGTAATGATTCAGTAATCACAATTATTTGTTAATTCTTAACCCTCGGTTACACTTTTACTTTCCTTTATATTTTTCTCCTTCATTCTGACATATTGTTTGTCATATTGGCTTGTTCATATATTTTCTGTCTCCTCTCATTTGAGTGTAAGCTCTTGAAATGTACCTGCCACATAGGAGGAGCTCCTTTAATCTTTGTTGAAAGGATGAACAAACAGCATTTTCTGTAAGACTCCAAAGTCTTCAGATTTTAGAGCTTGATGCTTGTGGTTGTTATAATAATAACTAACATGGCATTTAAAAATAACGGTTGAGGCAGTGCTGTTGAGGCAAGGCAGTGCTGTTGAGGCAGGTTAGTATAGGGGGAAAGGGAAGACAAGTCACAGCTGGGACCTGGCAGAGACCATGGCCCTGAGACCCCGCCCGGAAGCCCCGTGAGGGAAGGCCACTACTAAGAACAAAGCCGGAAAGACCCCCTCGAGACCCTGGGAGGGTCCAGGCTCCAGACAGTGCTCCCCACTGGTCCCCTGAGAGCTAACAGGTGGGGACTGTAAGGCAGCTAATCAGAACAGCAAACAGCCGGGTCCCCCCAGCATCAGGACCATCAGGAGTAAAGAACGGCCTCAGTAAAGATGACCCGACCCCAGTGCTCCTCCTTGCCTGCAGGTAGCCCGTACGTGTCTGGGGGTGTACTTTTCTCCTTTCTCTCGTTTTTCAATAAACTCTTTTTACTGGCCTAACTAAAATGGCATGTTCTTAAATTCTTTTTTAATTTATTATTTTTTTAAAAAAAGATATAGATCACACAAAATGTTACATTAAAAAATATAATTTGTTTCCATATCCCCCACTCCCCACACCCCAACTCCTTCCACTTTGACAACTTCCTGCATGAGTGTGGTACCTTCATTACATTTGATGAGTACATTTTGGAGCACTGCTACACAGCATGGATTATAGTTTATGTTGTAGTTTACATTCTCTCCCAGTCCACTCAGTGGGTTATGGCAGGATAATGTCCTGCATCTGGACTTGCAACAACATTCAGGACAACTCCAAGTCCTGAAAATGTCCCAAGGTCACACCTCTTTTTCCCTCTCCCTACCTTCAACTCCTGTGGCCACTGTCTCCACATCAATGATAAATTCTTTTATGAGACATAGCCAAGGACCTAGAGGAATCCAGTGCCTTCTGACTTCACTATTAGAGGGCATGAAGATGGTATTTGCCCAGGGCACCCGGGAGCACATGAGATGCCAGAGGGCCCTCCCTTTCATGAAAGTCCTAAACGGGGTCCGTGTCCGGGGAACAATGGCAAAGGAAAGCAAAGCACCCTTTATTGTTAACTGGGCTCAAACTCCAAACCCCAATACAGAACTCTGAGTGCTGGGGCTGAACCACACACAGGCGTCCTTATTCATTAGTTGTCGCCTTTAAGTTCAAGCAGATGGAGAGGCAGCCTGCCATCTCTGTCTCTTCCCTCTCCCCCATCGCCTGCAGCCCCCGACCACAAACCAGTTCCCCCAAATGACTGCCCTGAAGGAGAGGTAACAGGGGGTAAGGCAGCCTGCTGTGGTCTGAGAGAGCAGGCATGGGATATTGGTCAGGATTCTTAGGGCTGCAGCTATACTGGAAATCCAACTCAAAGTGTTAGCAGAGAGCCCTGGGTTCTGGGCTTCTAGGTTCTGGGCTTATGTCACATAAAAGAATTTAAGGACACTCCATAGGGTCAGCAAGGGAGTAAAGAGTTTATTAAGAATAAGAAAACAAGAAGACTACACAGTCCGAGGCAGGGACCGCAGGTATGCTGCAGAGTGACATGTGTGCATGCGGCCCCAGGTCAGGCCTTTTTAAAGTCTTCCTTCCTCCCCTTCATAATGTTGGGACAGAGCCCCCACTATTTGCTGTTCTGATTGGCTGCCCCACCTGTCAGTTCCCAGGGGGCCAATGGTGAGGCCTTTTGAAGGTATCTGGGGCTTTCCCTTGACCCCGAATGGGATTCTCATGGCCAGGATCTCAGGGGATCCTTCAAGGTTTCTGGGCAGGGTTTCATGGCCATGTGGTCAGCTGGCCATGTTGTCTGCGAGGCCTCCCCAGCTGCCTCCCCCCTTTCACTATAGTAGCCTGCCTCAACCCCCCCTCTGAGAGTTTATGCCCTTATTCTTGTAGGGGTGCTGAAGGGCGATGGTCATTCTTCTGTAGCTACTTCCTGCTGTTTAGGGGGAGTAGACCCTACCTGACTAGGTGTAAAGCCCTCTGGCTATTCAATTGTGGTTGAAGGAAGACAGGTCTGGCATTCTGGTGGGACTGTATGAAATTCTTGCATGACTAACAAGGTGTTGATTCTGGAAGAAATAAACTTAACTAGAATTTTGAAGCTGCATGGTCCCACTAAAAGGATAAAGATGATGGTGGTAAGTGGGCCCAAAAAAGGAGGCCAGCCATGACATACTGGACCATGAGAATGAGAAAGGTCAGGTGCCTTCAGAGAAAGGCACTGCCCTAGACATAAACTCACAAAGACAGTATAGGCAACAGGACAAGCATATGGCAAGCAAAATAAAGATAGTACTTAAGAGAGCCATTTCTTTACCTCATTGGCATGTTGATTAACTACTTAGAAAATGATTTAAATTTACCAGAATTTTTAACATGTTTCTCTGCATATGATCTAGAATAGAAGAGATAAAGGTACAGTACTTAACACTAATCAATGCACTAATGAGTGCATAAGTTTCTCTTTGAGCTGCAATTAATAGATCTAAGTTCCAGATTTGCAATACCATACATGTTATCTCCCCCATACATGTTATCTCCCCATGGAAGCAGGTCATAATGCCAGTTGTGTCTAAGTTCTACTCACATTATACTGGTAATTATTGCTTCACTTGGTACGTCCTTCAAACGCCCAGCATTCTGCAGCACATTTGATCCTAGAGAGAACCTAGGAAGGTAGGTGCCAGTGTTTCACCAGCCTGGTGCATAGCACCCTTTGGTACTATGAAACAGAGCCAGTCTGGAGTCAATGTCCATTTTATACCTGGCCATATCATGCCATTGCTGGTGCTTCAGGAGTCCAAAATTTCAATGTACTCTTCATCCTCTTCAGGAACATAATCAGAGATGTGGTAGGTACCTTTATTATTTTAGGGATCAGTGACCGACCTAGGCATTAACTCAAATGGAGAGGCAACATGCAGTATACTAATGCCTTGGTTTGAATGCACAGTAGGTTTTGACAATACGAAGTGTATCTCTTTTAATCTTTTTATACTTTCTAAACACTTTCAATGCAATGTATAACATATTAAATGAACTTAACTATTTTAGTACTTTTACCATGCTTATATTAACAGGTATTTTACTTTAGCAGTACAGGAAAAACTACTTTCTCCATTATTTTATGAAAATCTAAGATTGCCAATGGAATCAAGATTATTTTCCTTTATCACCACTTCAATATGTAGATTGAGGTGGCCTCTGATAGGTCTCCCTGTTATGAAGTTACTTTTTTTTTTATTAATTTATTTCTCCGCACCCGCTCGTTGTTTGCACTTGCTTTGTCTCTCTGTCTTGTTTCTTTAGGAGGCACTGGGAACTAAACCCAGGACCTCCAATGTGTGAGGGAGGTACCTAATTGCTTGAACCTCCTCTATTCCCTGCTTAGTTGTGTCTCTCATGGTTTTTTTTGTGTGTCTCTTGTTGCGTCATCTTGCTATGTCAGCTTGCTGTACCTATTATGCCAGCTGTCTTTTTCAGGAGGAACCAGGAACTGAAGCAGGGACCTTCTGTGTGGTAAGTGGGAACTCAATCACCTGAGCCACATCTGCTTCCCTGAAGTTACTTTTTGTTATTAATATCAATTTAGGTTTTTATTTAACAATGGCTTCCTGGAGTTAGCCATTTAAGTGCTTCAGTTTAGAATTTTTACAAATTTCTTAAATAACTAGAAGGTACTTTACTTTTAAATAAGCTTAAGTTATAAGTAGCAACTAATAAAATTTATTTTATTGTAATTTCATTAAACATGACCTTACAATTTTCATCACCTTAAAAGATTTAATACACATAATGCTAATTTATTTAATTTGTATTCTATAAACATAGGGAAATTACACCTAAGCCAAATGAAATTGAAACCGTTATAGTTTATGCAGGGAATGTTCTTTTTCTTTCCTTTACAGAAAGCTAAAACCTCTCCTTTAAATAAAATTCTAAGACTATGAATAATCTTAAAAGCACATGGATTGCTAGGTTCTGGAATATATTATAATTGTTTAATTTGTTTTAGTTATAATTTAGAAAAGATCTTTCTGCAGCTTTCTAGGACTTTTCCTTTACATACTGAAATTTAGTAATAGGATTATTAACCATCCTTATTTTAGGGTTGTTAAAAAGGTTTAAATTGGGGAATTACAGGGCAAATTGATTCTTAATTCCCTGGCCTAGAAGATAGAGTTTTAATCTGCCACTACTTAGCCATCCCTCATGTCTCTTGTAAAGAGAAGGTCCTGGAGCCTGGGTAGGTTAAAAAGGTCAGGAAAACCCTTTTCCCAATAGTTTCCATATTAAGCTTTCTATGTGACCCTTCCATCCTGCTTAGCCTAATTTGCGCTTCAGGAATATTCATTCATATGAGTGCATATTTAATCTTTTAACAATTTGAATAGAGTTCTTTAAAGAACTTTCATTTGTTAATTTGATATTACCATCCTGATGTATGAAAATATAGCAAATAGGTAGACACAAATAGAGAATTAGACACAAAGACACAACTTACTAGGGTTACTTATAACTTTTATCCTCTTACAAAATAAGTTTAAGGGCAAAATAACATTTAAAAAGGCTCTTTGAAGACTATTTCTAAATAATTTTCACTGTACTGTGACCACGCAGTTTCACACAAGAATGAAATTCTTGTAACCAAATTGTTTTCCATGCTTTAAAATACAGTTTACACCATTTTCCTTTACTTCAGAGTTTTGCTTATTTTCATTTTGACTTTGGCAGGCCTTGGATAAGCAACACTAATTCCAGTATATACTCACTGAGGTCACTGAAGTCTCAGGGAAACCTGGTTTTTCTCATAACTTGCTGCTTTTAGGAACATCAACACTCGAGGTGGGAGACCCCCACTCTCCAGTCCTTGGACCTCCTGACTGGTGGCTCCTGAGCTGGAAGTGTGGACGTCCAACCCCGAGGGTCAAGAATTCCACCAGGCTGCAAGCTAGTCTGCACCTGGATAAACATGAGAGAAAGCCGTGATTGGCACCAGTGGAAAGATGGGAGACATGCCTTCCCCTGAGCCATGGTGGGGCAGAAGGTGCCAAGCTACAGACAGGGGAGAAGAGAGTAGTTACCATCACAGAGGTGAAGCCAGCCCTGAAATAGCCATAAGCAAGTCACAACTTTGCTAAAGCCAAGTTTTAGCATCAACATCACAATGGTAAGCATACACAAGGGTGTGGCTAGACCTGAAGTAACCGTAACAAAGGTAAATTCAGTTTATACTTACCTTTACAGTAGTAGGTCTAAGCTAAACCCACCCAGTTATAGCAATTTCAGATATCGTTGTACTGTTTTATAATATGAAGGCATCTATATAATGATCTTAACTCTTACAGTTTCTAGTAAGTTTTCACTTTAGGAAAAATTGGGCACTTTTATTTCTTGATGAAGCAATTAAAACTATTTTATAAGTAACATTAATGCATTAATATTGCTGAGTTTTTCTGCTTTTCCAGCAGTTGAATTAATTCCAACCATGATTTCTTTCTTTCTTTTTTTTTTTTAGGTGCCAGGGCTGGGGATTGAATCCTGGACCTCATATGTAGGAAGCTGGGGCTCAGCCACTGAGCCACATTGGCTCCCCTGAGTTGGTTTTTTTGTTTTTTAGGAGGTACCAGGAACCAAACCTGGGACCTACTCTCTTGTGACTTCTTTTATACATCAAATTCAATTGCAATCCATCATCCATGTGGAATCTAAGCCCCCTCTTGATCTAGAGGTGGAGTGGACATCACCATCCCAGGGTCCACAGAATGGAGGAATAAAATATGGATTAGAGTGGACTTACTGATATTCTACTAAAAAACTATTGTGACTAGTAATAGAAGAAATTGTAGCATCAAAGTGGAGAGAGTGGCCATGGTAGTTGCTGAGGGCAGGGAGAGGGAAGAAGAGATGTGACGTGGGGCATTTTTGGAACTTGGAGTTGTCCTAAATGATACTGCAGGGTCAGATGCTGGACTTTATATATTCTGCCATAACCCACTGAATGTACTGAGGAGAGTGTGAACTACAGGGTAAACTGTCATCTATGTAGTGCAGCAGTGCCCCAAAATGTGTTCACCGAGTGCAATGAGTGTGCCAAAATGATCTGGGAGGTTGTTGGTGTGGAAGGAGTGGGGTGGGGAGGTGGGGGGTATACCGGAACCTCTTATGTTTTTTAATATAACATTTTTTGAGATGTGTATATCTTTTAAAAAATACAATTTAGAAAAATGATAGGGGTAGGGGGTGGGAAGTGGGTTATATGGGAACCTCTTATGTTTTTTTTAATGTAACGTTCTTTGTGATCTATTAACTTTAATTAAAAAAAAGTTAAAAAAGAGAAAAATTCAATTGCAAAATGGTATTGAAATTTAAAGACTCATTTTTAGGTTACCTTCTACCATTATCCAATTTTAAACAGGTGAACCCCAAATCTAATTTACAAGTTCCTGGGCACGAGCAGACTACTAACAAAGTCAAACACAGATTAGAACAAAAGAGAGAATTTTACACACTTAGCATATGGAAGGACTTGACTTTAGAATCACATGGATGCAAACATCCCAGTGTCCATCCACCACAGAAACCTTGTGCAGGAGCCTCCAGCTTTGTTCCCCAGGAAAACCCCTGGCCAGCGACTAAGGGGTCCAGAGAAGCCCTGCCCCTGATGAGACACAAAGTGGGGCTCCTCTGGGGTCTGCATCCCATTAGTTACCTCCTACGAGGGGCAAAACCCTGCGAGGCTCTTTCACTGGAAGGACTGGCGTGTTGGAAGGGAGTGAGGTTTAGTATTTGATTTCATTCCCCATTCACTCCCCTCATTAGGCACAACCAAGGTTAGCAAGACTGGAGTGCTAGGACCAAGTAATTGGCTGCCTTGTTAATTAAGAAATTAACAATCTTGCCTGCCATGTCAAGGGTCACCCCAGGCTCCTCCTGGCTGACTGTTCGCACATGGCCCTTGTTAATTAAGAAATTAACAATCTTGCCTGCCATGTCAAGGGTCACCCCAGGCTCCTGGCTGAGTGTTTGCACATGGCTTCAGACCCCTTCTGTCTTTCCCTGGGGCAAAGCCCCATCCGGGTGGTGAGGCAGCTTGGGGCCAGCTCCGTGGTGACCAGAGCCTGGACTCGGATGGCCCTGAGGACACGTGCCTTTTATGGCGGCAGGTAAAAGGTGAGCTGGCTTCTGCCGGATACCTGCCGCTCCTCACCTGCTTCTCCTTAGTGGCTCGCTCTTGATTGTTGAAATCTGTGAAGGCTGCTTCTAAAAGGGAATTAATGGAAGTCTGGGAACGTTCCTGCAGCTTTCTACAGATATCCGAGTCAGACTGGAGCTCCCAGAAGGACCTGTCCTTCTCTCGGGTTAGGATCTACCAGGAGGGTATCTTATCGCCTCTAGCTGCGTTCTTTGCAGTAAGGCTGGGTTTTCATCTCGCCTCTGAGTGAATTTCCCTGAGCTTTTAATAGACTGGTTCGTAGTGCATTTTCTCATTCCTTTAAGGAGACTTGACCACGTGGTCTCTGCCCTTCAGATCTGTCTGCCCTCTCCTCTCTTACACAGGTTTTACTGGAATTCGGGGTCCCATACAGAGCCTGCTCTTGGCTATATTGTGGCCACATGGTGTGGCAGGAACAATTAGCCTCTTCCTTTTTAGACTGTAAATAGGCAGGGGGTCCCAACCAGAAGCCGCCCGCTCTCCTAGGGGAGGGTAAATGTGTTCGTCAGTCTTGGTGGCGTCCCTCTGCTGGACCTGGTTGGATGGATTGCTCTCCGAGCCAGTGTCCTCGAGATCGGGGGCCCTGCTTGCTGACCCTGTTTTCCCAGGAGTCAGGAGTCCCTATTCTTGGGCATCGCCAGAGTCTTAGAGGTCTTGGGCTCATCTGGGTCTGGCTCCCAGACCACAGCACCCAACTGTTGGGGACAATTGGTGCGGGCATACGCTGAGATCAGCAATGCCAATGGCATGGCCGCCAGAGCGGAGCCCATTTCCTGGTTCTTCTCCCTCCCTGCTCCTTTGTTCCCTAAACCCTGCCACTCCACCCCAGCAACAGCAGTTACCAATCCCTAAACCCTGCCACTTCCCCCAGCAACAGCAATAGCCAATGCCTAACCGCCATCCCTCCCACTATCCCTCCCCTTCCCAAGAGTATAAATGCTTTGTTCTCGCAATAAAACTTTGCAGCTTGATCCTCACCCTGTCTCACCATTCTCCTCTGCGCAACCACGAGCCCCCGTTCCCTGCCCCGCTGGCCGGGGCCTTAACACCCAACCTGAGCTAACCCTAACAAAGGGGTTGCCTACAGCCCTTTCTTCAGAGACAGCCAAGAGTGAGCTCACCTCATGGCCTCTCCCAGGGACCCCGACATTAAAAGTCAATTAAGCAGAGACTGACCTGCGGCTTCCAGGCAAACAGCCTCAGGGGCCCTGGAAGTAATGGCCTAAGAAGAACTTCAGGGCCTCCCAGGGGCTAAGGAATAACCTCCTGGCATGGCCCAGGGTGAGAGTCTTGGGGCCTTGCTAATAAAGCAAAAGAGGCCCTGGGACAGAGACAGGCTTTAATTAAAGTTTAGACTCACCAGTCCCCCTCGGGTGTCAGGGCGTTACTTGCCTCTTTGTCTCCTGCCATGGCTCACCAAGTAATGCTAGTGGAAAGCTCTGGGTTCTGGGCTTCTAGAGTCTTGACTTATGTCGCCCATAAGAATTTAAGGACGCTCCATGGGGTAGGCAAGGGGGTAAAGAGTCTGATAAGAAACAAGAGAAGTCCACGGTCCAAGGCATGGGCTGTGGGTGTGCTGCAGAGGGAGGTGTGCGAGTGGCCCAGGTCAGGCCTTTTAAAGTCTTTTCTCGTCCTCGTCATAATTTGGGGCAGGCCCCAGCTGTTTGCTGTTCTGATTGGTTGCCCCACCTGTCAGTTCCCAGGGGGCTAATGGTGAGGCCTTTTGAAGGCATCTGGAACTTTCCCTGGACCCCAAAAGGGATTCTCATTCCAAACGTGACTCTCACGACCAGGGTCTCTTGGGATCCCTCAGGAGGTTTTGGGGTGGGGTGCGTATGGCCTGTGCATGTATTCAAACTTATTTAATTCTGTATTCAAGTTTGCCTGGTTTCCAGAAAGCCAATTAAGTGATATAAACTCTATAGGCTTTGTATATTCAGAAAGGATTTAGATTGAAGGTGTATTCGAGTTTACATCTAGACAGAATGGGGTGGTATGTTAATTCATGCTTACCCGGTATCTAAACAAACCCCTAAACCCTGAAAAACTAACAAAGAAAATCTTTTTGGTGCCAAAACCTCTCCTGGCCCCACCCCATGTGTCTCTTGTATAAAAATAACCTAAAGGCCCTACTCTGGGCTCGGGTGTTCGGACAGGTCCACTGGGCCTTGCCAGCCGTAATCAATCTTCCTTCTCAGAGAACTCCTGTGACCTAGGCTTCAATGCATGATCACTGATGTCTCTCTGCTGCCACTACAGGGTCTTATGGCCACGTGGCCAGCTGCCCATGTGGTCTGCCAGGCCTCAGCCACCTTGCCCCTTTCCCTATACTAACCTGCCCCAAAGCTTAGGAAAAAAGAGTGTGTACTCCCCTCCCCCACCCCACCCCACCCTATGGCTCATGCAGGGGCTTGGGTGATGCCATTGTGTCTTCTTTCTAGGCTCCTCTTCTCTGTATTGGCTCTGTTAGTCTCCTTGCTTTTGACGGGGTGGCCACTAGTGGCTGCTTAAAAATGACACCTGGTCACCCAGAAGGCAGAGGGACAGGCTTCGGAGTTGGTGGCAGCAGGACAGTCTTGAGGATTGACTGGGTCAAGCACCCACCGCTGTAGGAGAGTGTGGGACCCCAGGTTTCACAGCTGCACAGGGCCACAGGAAGAGGAAGGAAGCTCTGCAAGAGAACGGGGGCCAGGGTGACAAAGCCTGCTGGGCAGACGAGGGAGAGAAGGAGAGGGAGGGGTAGACAGGGGGACTGGACACATTTGGGGTCAGTCCTGATACTGAGCAAAAGTAGGTTTTTCCCTCCTGATGCATCTTTAAAACCACTTCCTGAGACTCTGGGGCTTCAAGTAGAGAAAGAGTTTTCTTGCTTGTGCAAGTGGAGGGGTATAGTGGCCCCAAACTGCCTCCCTGAGTGGGAAATTCTAGTATTTTACAACATTGGGATGCCAATGAATAATTAGGGTGGAGCTGAGCATAGGTTCCTTCATTAGTAAACATTAAGGTGCTGAACATGATGGACAGGCGTGGGGTAGCAAACCAGGGTCAGGCACAAGGATTGGGGATGGGGTGTACAGAACAAAGGTCAGTTACAAGGTCTTTCACAAGGATATTAGAGGTGGGGGAGTGGTTACCATCCCAATAGTAAGTTCACACAAGGGTGAGCTCAATCTAGAATCACCATCACATCAGTAAACTCATACAAGGGAGGGGTTAAGTCTAGAGTAACCATAAGCAGGGGCGGGACCACTCTAGCCAACTATAGGAATGTCAGGTATGAACCTTTTGCTATTTTATAATATAAAGTTATCTATCTAATGATGTAATAATCATAATTATTGTCACTTCTTAACCCTCGGTTACAGCCCCAGCTTTTCCAAACCACCTTGTTCCACAAATGCTTCTTGAGTATCTACACGGTCCCAGGCGCTGCGCTCTGCACACGGCAGGCGGCTGAGAATGAAGCTGCTGGCAGCAGAGCCGGACAAACACATAACCGGACTGGACTCCGAGGGCTCTGCCAGGAAGGAGCCGAGGCAAGTTTCAACCTGTCTTCAAGACACTGCAAAAAGAAGAAAACTATCACGGAAGAGCTGGCAGCGGTGGTGGACTCTAGGAGGTTGCCGTGGGAGCCCTTTATTGCAGACCTGCGTAGAGGTCTAACGTGCAGGAGAAGCTGAAGGAGGCAGGAAAGAGGAACTTAATTCAGGGGTCTGCTGTTTAAGAGAAGAAAGGTTCAGGTGGGATAAAGACATGAGAAGAAAGGCAGAGGGGGAAGGAGACACCCAGGGAAAGAAAGGAGGGCAGGGGCAGTGGGGTGAAGTCCAGAATAAAACAATGAAGAGACAGAAGAAACATGTAGTCTGAGGCTTTTATGACCCCCAGGGAAGATCGTGTCCTTAGAGCTAATCCGTTCCTGTGGGTGTGAGCCTGTTGTAGGTAGGACTTTCCTTTTCAAAACTCCTGGCTGTGTCCCCTCTGCCCTACTACCACCCATCCCCCCCGCTGCCCGAGAAGACCTCTCTCTGCTCGAGGATTCTGTCTTCCAGCATTACAGTGAGATCCCAGCACTTTTCTTTTACACCAAGCAGGGTTCAATTCTTAGACAGCCAAAGTGGTTTCTGTGAGATTATTTCCTTCACTGTAAAAAAAAAAAAAACTCTTCCTATAAGAAGAAAGAGGATAAATGGGTGGAGAAAGACAGTTGCCACCAGCAGTCCCTGGTGTCATGCTGAAATGATTCTGCAGGTGTCTGACGGTATCTGTCACTATGGCTGTGTTGGGGCTCTAACCAAGACTTCACAAAGACAGCAGAAGGATGGATGCGTATGGAAAGCCCTAAGATGAACTTCCAATTTCCTTCCCAAGCCTGGCTCTGGGTTTGTTGCTTCTCTCATCCCACCTGGATTTCTCTTCGGTCCGATTCTGGCACAGCTGATGCTGCTCCCAGTGTCCTGTGCGGGTTGTGTCCTGCCCTGCCCTGCCCTGCCCTGCCAAGCTGCTTCCCTCTACTGGTGACTCCTTGGCTTGGTGGAAGGAACATTTCAAGCTCTGTAACTGCAGCTGCTCCAAATCACAGAAAAGTCTTTTTCAACTCAAAGGAGAAGTTTTTATGCCAGAGTTCTCTGTAAAAAGACCAGTTGACAATTATTTATAGGTTTGGAAATAAATTTTTCCCCCTTATTTGCTGATTCCTTTCCTGTCTTTAACACTCTACTGGCTGTCTTTGCATTCCCTTTTCTGTTAATTGCTCATTGGCTGTGGCGGGAAGGGAGTTATAAGTTTGTTTCTTTTCTTTCTTTTTTTTTTTTTTAATATTTATTTTATTTATTGTACCTTTCTTATAATGGTCATTTATTACATAAAAATATAAAGACTTCTTGTATAACTCCCTTAAATTTCTTCCTTAAGGTCAGGAGATATTCTGATTTATCACTCTGCTCTAGAGTATGCTATTAAAGTCACTTGACAAGTTTATGAGCTGATTATACAGTCTTTTCAACTTTTCATTTCCCCTCCAAATAACACTGAAAATGGAAATAATAAAAAAATAGTTACCATTTATTGAATACCACAGGCTAGGAATTCTGCTCTTTTCACATAGTGTTTCGTTTAATTTTCATAACAATTCGAGAATAATTCCTATTTCCAGACAAGGAAACAATCACATAGAAAGTAATGCATCCTAGGTCACTTGAAGTGACAGATTTGGAAAGAAAATCCAGGTCTGGCTGATTCCAAAGTCTTGCTGCTAACGTTTTCATGAAATTTTGAGATTTGTCTCTTCCATGGCCCATTGAAGTCAAATTACTTTACAGGTTGGAGTAACAGTGACAGAAGCCATATCTATGTTAGTTGCGATGACATTAAATCAAGGGCTGGCATTGCCCAATGACTGGAGGATTTCCCCTTTTGGATCTCATGTGCTTTAACAACTTTTATTTCTTTGATTAGTGCCCATTGAGGTTGCTTTTTCTAAAAAAAATTATTCATACAGAGATATTCAGCATAATGAAAGATATTTGTTATTCTGCATTAGACACTCCAAGATGACTCACGTTGGTGAAAGGACTTTTTTTTTTTTTAGGCGGTACTGAAGCAGGCTAGTAATCTAGGGAATCAATGGATGGGCCTGGAATCTGGCAAGAAGTCCACATGGACATCCAGAACCCCAAGACGGCTGCTGGAAGAACCTCCCCAAGATGCTGCCACTCAGAAGAAGACTTCCTCTGGGAGCCAGGAGAGGCCCCGGATATTCCCCAAGGACTTTATCATTGGGCCCTCCTGGGAGACTGATGGGAGAAATAAGCAAGCAAAACAGTGAACAGCTGGAACTCCTCCCCTGCCATTAGCAAAGGGGCGGGATAATCAACAGTTCAAAAAGGCAGGCCCCAGGCCTGAGCTCCCTCCTGCGCTCTCTCGCCTGTGGACCCGTCCTGCCCTGGCACCCTGCTCTCGCCATTTTTCCTCTGCCATGTGGCCACGCAAGTAAAGCTTGGGCATTTATAACCTATAACGGGAAATTGTGGTCTGTAATTCAGCCCTCTTTATCAGTTTTCAGCCCCTTCCCCTCTACTGGGTCCCCTGCTCTGTTATTTTCTCCCATTTCTCTTCCCTCCCTACCTGAATAAATTACTGGCCTAACTCACCCGACGTGCCCTTGAAATTCATTTCTGCAGCACAGGCAAGAACCTAGACAAAACCCGATTCACAGTACCAGGGATTGAACCCGGGATCTCATACATGGGAAGCAGGCGGTCAAACTACTGAGCTACACCTGCTCCCCCAAAATGAACCTCTGATTCATTTTACCGATGTTAATGATGATAATGACAATGACAGTCTTTTTCAGTCTGGGCTTTCTCTTGACTCCATAACCAGAGTGTCAGCATCTTGGACTTTTCTTAGCTGTTTTTTTTCCTCTAGAGGATGCAAAGAGGGCTCTCCTGGTTACAATCAGCTCGTAATTAAGTGCACCTTTTCTAAAGCTGGCCTATATTCCTGATGGACCTTCTTGTCTGGAAATTTGTTAGAAATTAAAATTCTTGGTCCTCACCCCGACTCTACTGAATTAGAAACTCTGGGGATGGACCCAGGAAACGGTTTTAAGAAGTCCTCTAGGGGATTCGGGCACACGCTTAAGTTTGAGAACTCAGTTGCTCCCCTCCCCTAACTTGCTCTCCTAGCCAATCGCATATACTCCCAAGACTTCCGTGACTTCCAAAGCTGCTCCACAGCTCTGGCCTCTTTCTGAGCTCTAGACTCAATATACGCATATACCTGTCCAAATGACACCCCTCTTGGCACACACCACAAAACCGCCAACTCAGCATCTTAATAAGCAGTTGTGTT
The DNA here is from genome assembly GCF_030445035.2 of Dasypus novemcinctus. Classification (NCBI taxonomy): domain Eukaryota; kingdom Metazoa; phylum Chordata; class Mammalia; order Cingulata; family Dasypodidae; genus Dasypus; species Dasypus novemcinctus. Next base: position 13,084,651 of record NC_080679.1, read on the forward strand.
GCCATTTAAGTGGCATTTTGAGATTGGACAAGGTTGGCTTGGCCTGTCATCTCTACCATAATGCTTGATTAAAATTTCTTGTTTAAACTGTGTCTTTATTACCCCAACAGCTTGGCGAGGGCAGGTGCCGGGTCTGTCTAGGGATGGTCAAAACACAACTGATTCGGGACATGAATAATATTTATTGAGTGAATGAATGAAAGCTCCTGCATTCTCAGGGAGGCAAACTATGGCCCATGGGCTGAATCCAGTCTACCGCCTGTCTTTGTAAATTGTTTTATTGGAACACAGTCTTAGCCATTTGTTTATATATTGTCTCTGGCTGCTTTTGTGCTACAATGGCAGGCTGGAGTAGTCATGACAGGGACCTTGTGGCCCGCAAAGCTAAAAAGATGTATATCAGTTTTTGTTTTCTTTGTTTTTACAGAAAAAGTTTGTTCCAAGGCCACTCTGCTGTGTCCCCTGAAATACCAGAGCCAGGAGCTCTGTGTTATTATGTGGAACCTTCTAGGATGCCTGGCTCACTGGGACTTCACGTGGTCCCACAGCTGGCATAGATGCACCTAAGCAAAAACCAGTGTTATGGGGTAGGGGAGGGAAGCAATCTTTAGGGGGAGGGAAACCTCAGAAAATTTATTTTTAATAGTTAACTTTATTTTAAGGAAGTTTTAGATTACAGAAAAGTATATTCCTATATTAATGGAAAATATGGGAGATCCCTATATACAACCCCCCCACACATTTCCCCATATTAATAACATCTTTCATTAGTGCGACATATTTGCTACAATTGATGAACAAATATTGAAGCACTGCTACTACTAACCATGGGCTACAGTTTACATTATGGTTTATACTTTGCACTGTACAATTTTATAGGTTTTGACAAAATAAATGGCTTGTACCCATTATTGCAATATCATACAGAACAATTCCAATGCCCCCAAAATGCCCTATGTTCCACCTATGCTTCCCTCCTCCTCCCCTCAGAACCTCTGGTAACCACTATCTTTATATCAAAGTTACAAGTTCCTCTGTTACTACAATAATAATGTCTTCTTTGGCCCACGGTTGCATTCCCCACTAAGGTTTGGTCATTCCTCAGTCTTGGGCATTTTGGGATGGTGATGCTAGCTCAGCTTCAGATTGAGAGGGGGCTTAGATTTTAAGGAGCAGACGGAAGGAGCTGTTTTGCTTACAGTTGTAGAAACTCTTTGCTTTTGGGGAGAGGCACTGACCATCATTACCATTTTGTTAGTCGTCCTGGGCGAGTCAATGAACTGGACAGTAGGTGTTGGCTACAACTCTGATGAGATTCACGGCTCAACCGGCATATGAACAGACTGAAGATTTAAGCCTCTGGGAATCTCAGAATTTATAAACAAGCTTTGGCGTTTATATAAATCACTGTTCCAGAATACAAGGGGGAAATGCTTGCAGCCAGAGGCTGGAGACCACCATGCCCTAGTTCCTTAACACATCAAAATTACAGAGTTTCTTCTATACAATGTCAAGAGAAGTGAAGAAATGACTGGGTGTTCTTTGGTCTGTACCTTTGATTGGCTTTCTATTGACCAGAATGTTTTATAACTCTGAGAGGTAGAGATTAACTTAAAGAAAACTGATAATACTGCGAATGTTTCCTGTCCATAGCAAATGAATTTTGTTTGGTAGAGATGCAATTGAGTACTATCTGGTTGCAAAGATAACCCCAAGATATAATTATTGCCCAGTAGGGCATTACCTAGTTTTGCATCTATTAACAAATTCATTTAGGCCTTCCTTACCCTTGACTACTTAAATATCCGTTCTTCAAATTCTCCACTGAACCCTTGTTAATTAATAAGTTGAATAAAACCTTTAATACATGTTCATTTTATATTTGTATGGGAGTCATTTTTTAGTTTTTTGAGAAGTATAGCATGAGCACAACCTATTCACTCCCCCCGTGAATTTCCTTGGGGTCAGCTGGGGAGGAAAGGCTCCATAACACACGGTAAGGAAGGCGAGACTGTGATCCCTGGCAGGAGACAGGGAGGGAGAACACTGGGCCAGAGTTAGCACACTTTGAAAAGGCCAGAGGAAGAGTGCTGCCCACAAATGATTGAAATAAGTCAGAGTATTCATCCAGTAAAACACCGAGGAGTTATAAAGAGATCTTCATGATAGTACAGGAGAAGAACATACTAAAGCTTCCTTAGTTACTTGAGATTTTAGCTCTCAGGATTTGTGATGGGACATCTCTAGCTTATAGTTTCCTGGGGCTGGAACCCTGTGTCTGAGAAGGCCCACCTCCTTCTCCATGTGGGATCTCTGTCAGGCCAGCGCCCTGATGTCCTGGGTCAGTTTGAGGTGTTTGCCTCTACATCTGCCCAGCCACGACCTCTCACAGAGGGAGCTGCCGTTGGCAGGAGGGCCCTCTTTAAGTCACCTGTTTGGATCCACTTCTCCACTGCCCACCACCTCCAGAGCAATGGGTAGGTGCTGGGCACTGACATGCTAGAAAATACTTAGGAGCTGTAGGGATGAGCCCTTCCCCTGATGGTGTCTACTTACAACAGCCCATATCACATCTCCCCTTAAAAGGTAATTCTCTTTTGTAGTGTCACTCACTTGCTATTTTTTGTGTCTGTTCAAGCCATGGAAGTCCCCACCATTGAGATGGCACTTGAAGGAAGAGCTCACAGTGAGAACCCACAGGGCAAGCCAGGGGAGGCCAACACATGTGTGCTCTGGGTGGACAGCCCGGGGGCAGCTTGCTTCTCTGCCGCTTTAGGCCCCTTTGGCAGTATGCCTCTAGGAATCTGCAGTAGTTTGATGTTGTTTATGAATTCCAAAAATAGATATTGGATTATGTTTGTAAACTGGTCTGCCCTCTGGGCATATTAGAGTATGTTGGATTCAGAGGTTTACTTGATTAAATAATGATTAAGGCTTTGATTGGGCCACATCGGTAGGACATTGCATCCTCGCCCCTTTGGCGGGCAGACACTCACAGAGAAAAACGATATGGCAGAAGAGTTTGTTGGAGTCTTGAGCTGGAGTCCCAGGAAGTAAGCACACTTGGTTGTGAGGAAACAGAAGCGAGCCCTGGGAAGAGAAGAGCTCTGAGCCTGGAGAGAAGCAAGCTACTGGACAGGAACCCAGGAAGCTGAACCCTGGCAGGTGTCGGCAGCCATCTTGCTCCAACACGTGGCAAAAGACTTTAGTGAGGGAAGTATCTTACACTTTATGGCCTGGTAACTGTAAGCATCTACCCCAAATAAATACCCTGTATAAAAACCACGCAGTTTCTGGTATTTTGCATCAGCACCCCTTTGGCTGACTAATACAGAATCTGAGTCTCCCGGAGGGGGAGGCCTCACTTTAGAGCATTTCAGCCTGAAAAGAAAACCAGAGGGGGCAGGGATGCACTGTCTTTGGGGCTCCTGAGCCCAGTAGAGGCCCCAGGGGCTGGAAAGATGAAATGATAAGGAGAATGAAAAAGCGCCAAAGACACAGCGCCTCCCCCACAATTTGTCTAGGCCGTAAACCAATTTATGGGCACGGTGAACTGCCAAATAGGAAAATCACCTCGTGCATCAATTCCTTACGTTCCTTGGCCCCCATTTAGAAAGAAACAATGATACTTATAACCTTGATTTTGGGCTGGTTGGTAGAGGGTAGAGAAGAGAGTTGGATTTTTTCCAGGAGGGACAACAGGGTTTATTTGGATAGAAAAAGGTACAAGGTGCCTCTAAAGGGGCAATACCACATTCTGCCACCAGAGGGCAGTGTAGACTGGAGACTGGAGCGAGGACTGCGGTACCAGGGGAGAGAGTGGATAGGAAAATGCTAAGTTAAAAGTGTTTCACTTAGGAAAGTTAGAATCAGCTCTGACTCCGGAACTAGGGCTTTCCTTTCATTCTGCCCTGTGGGACCCGACGGACCAGAACTGACGGCTGGCAGAAGGGAGGCGGGGTTCTCGGAGGACGCCGCCCACGAGGTCTGCGGTGGGCGGGGCGGGCGGGGTGAGCAGCGCAGGCGAGGGGGCGGCGGCCGCTGACCACGCCGGCCCGAAGCCGCTCAGCGCTGTAGGATGGACGCGGCTAACCGGGGCCGAGGCGGAGCGTGCTCGGGGCCAGCCACCGGGTCCTCGCGGGCCTCTCCCGCGCAGCCCGCTGCGGGCGGCTTCCCCCTGGCGCTGGGTCAGCAGACAAGCGGGGAAGCCAGACCCTTGTGCCTGCCCGTGTGTGTGTGTGTGTGTGTGTATTTAAAGTGTAGGAGTAATAATTTTAAAAAAAGGTTCACCCGCTATTATCACTCACTTATTAGATACATTCCCATTTGATTCTACTATGTCCAATTAATGTTTTTAATTAATTATTTTTTTAAAAGATAAGTAAATCGCACAAAATGTTACATTAAAAAATATAAGAGGTTCCCATTTACCCCACTCCCCACACCCCCCACTCCTCCCACATTGACAACTTCTTTCATTAGTGTGGTACATTCATTGCACTTGATGAGTTCATTCTGGAGCACTGCCACACAACATGGACTATAATTTACGTTGTAGTTTACACTCTCACCCGGTCCATTTAGTGGGTTATGGTAGGATATATAGTGTCCTGCATCTGTCCCTGCAATATCATTGAGGACAACTCCAAGTCCTGAAAATGTCCCCCCGTCACACCTCTTTTTCTGTCTCCCTGCCCCCAGCAACTCCCTCGGCCACTGTTTCCATGTCAATGATATAATTTCTTTCATTAGTGTGGTACATTCATTGCACTTGATGAGTTCATTCTGGAGCACTGCCACACAACATGGACTATAATTTACGTTGTAGTTTACACTCTCACCCGGTCCATTTAGTGGGTTATGGTAGGATATATAGTGTCCTGCATCTGTCCCTGCAATATCATTGAGGACAACTCCAAGTCCTGAAAATGTCCCCCCGTCACACCTCTTTTTCTGTCTCCCTGCCCCCAGCAACTCCCTCGGCCACTGTTTCCATGTCAATGATATAATTTCTTCCATTGCAAGAGTCACAATAATTCTCTAGAATACCAGTAAGTCCATCCCACTCCACACTCCATACCTCCATCCTGAGGACGCTGGGATGGCGATGCCCACTCCACCTCTACATCGAGAGGGGGCTTAGATCCCTTACTACACAGGAACTGCACCTGCTGCCTCAGGGGCTCAGTGGGTGTCCCAGAAAGACAGTCCGAATTCCTCCCCCTTGAGGGCCAGCGAGGGGCGGAGCCAGCAAGCAACGGCCTCCTCCCCATCCTCGGTTTAATCACCTTTACTTGTTTTCAACCTGTACGTTTAACAGGTCAAACCTAGTTCATACCTGGGTGTGGCTGACTTCGGGAGGCTTGCTCCCATCTTCCAGCAGTCACCCAATTTTTAAATTTTATTTTTATTTGTTTTGCCATGACTTCTTTGTAGATACTTGAAACCAGCAGAGTAAGAAACCCAGATGTGGCTTTGAGGAGTTTTAGCTCAGTGACCATTATTTACAGGATCTCACTTTCCACTGAGTGGAGAATTTGTCCCTTGTTTGCTTTTCTCTCCCCAGTTACCTTCAGCTTTACCGTCTGCCCCGAGACTCCGGAGAACACCACATGAAGCTTACCTGTCATTTAACACAAAGCCCCGAGTCCTATAATGTGAGCCCCTTACCCGGTTATTAAACCCCCTGGTATTTTTAGAGAATGAAAATAAGATCTCTTTTCCTCTGCAGGTTAAGGCCCCAAAGAAATTATAGCTGCCAAGTCCCCCGTGGCTGATGTCCTTGTTCTGTTCAGGCTTGGCCACAGAGGCCTGGAGGCCCTCCTTGCTTTGGAGGTGATGCAGCTCTTTCACCACCACCTGAGTGGGTTCATCCCACCTGAGGCCAAAGGGCAAAGGAGTCCCTAGGACTACATATGAATATCACGTCTAGTTTCAACTCACAAAATTAGAGAGACACAAGTGAATTCATAGCCAGCCTAGCAAGTGCCAATTCCCTGGTCCCAAGCAATACACCCAGGACCCAAATAGCTACTGCCTGCCACAGACCAGAGCAAAGATTTATTCTTCTCTGGGGTGTGGGGAGCAGGCAGACAACATCACAGAGGGAAGGAAAGCCATTGGCAGAATCCACCATAGAACTTGATTTTAACTGGGGAGAGGTCTCATCCGAAGGTCAATGGTGGCACCGTATTTCCATATCTAGGGGGGAAATCCATCTACTTGAACATCTTCCTTTTTCCGAGAGTGGCATTTGTCTTCTTGTAAATTTTATAAATTTTTAATGATAGTGTTACTGTACATGACCATTTCCAATAGAAGAGCTCGCCGAACCTGGTGCCACAAAGGAGAAACATATCTCAATGTGAAAGTGATTTATTGCCAGTGTACAAGCAAGGAAATAGGGGGTTCTTCCCCAAACCAGTTTGAAGTGAGGATGTGAGTTAGGGTTTTTATAGGTGGAGGAAAGGGGGGAGGGGATCGAAAACTGATCAAGTTTCTTTCTGTTTCATTTTATCCTTCCTGTATGATACATTCTTGCCAGGTCAGCGATGACATTGAATTTTTCTAGGGTCTTGTGAGGAGAGCTCAGGCAAGTTTCTCGATTTGATGTCATCACAAACATGCAAAACTTATTCCTGTTGTTCCATTTTTGGTGATTCATCAACCACATTTTGATTTAGATATTGGTGCTTCTGGGGCTATTCTGTGCTTTTGCTTTGAGATGTTGTTTTATCCCTGTAAGCAGAACTGGGAAGGTTTGGGTAACGTCCTTTTGGGAACTAAATATGAAGAGTAAATTACTAGATTAGAACAATAGGAACTCAGCTAGGTCTGGGGAAGGAATTAGACTTTTGAGAGCTGAAGAAAATTTTAATAAGTACATTTTCCAGCTAGCAATAGCATCCTCTGATCTCAGTGCTTCCCTAACCCCCAACCCCACGAGTCCACCCTGCCTGGATATTTAAAATCTCCCAGTAGCCACTTGTCCTTTGAGCTCAGTGCTGTGGCACACCAGTGCTGACCTGATGTCTGACCTGTCCAGGCAGGCAGCCTCCTTTGTAACAGGCCCCTCCCCAAGCAGAGCCCACAGCCACGCATCTCCCATGGCCCGACTGGGCTCTGAGGGGCTCCCCACTAACCTGCTTGATTTCAGTTACTTAAGAGAGAAACAAGGAAGTCAGTATTTGGAGATCAAAATATCACCTTTATAAAGCCCAGAGGCCTGTTCTCTAAGCCAGCTGGCTCCGGAGAGGCAGGCAGGAGGGGACAGGGCCTCATAGTCTGTGCCCCTCCTCCAGAAATGTCTAAGAACCCACCTCTCACTGGGAGGACGGAGGAGGCAGGAAAGGACCAGGAGTGACCCGCTGATGGATGTCCTTCCTCCGGGAAGAAACTTTAGGGAGCTGGGAGTGGGGGTTCCCCTTAAAGGTCCCATTTCCTACTTCCTCTCCGTGATGAACTCTTGGTCGCAGGTCAGGACTCACCCCAATACAGAACCCTGAACTGAAGCTGCTCTTGGGGAGCCTTACGGAGAGCTTTACCTCAGTAGTCCAGAAAGGAACAACATGTCCTCTGGCCTGCACTCCTCCCCTGGCCTGAAACCTTCCTCTGCTTCTGAGTTTTCCAGTCCTCCAATAATCTGAGCTGCTGCTGGGGCAGCAGAAATGTCACATGTTGCCAGTTCCTTCCCTGCAACCATGAGAAAGGCTTCAGTTATTCCCTACAAGTTATTCTGGCAGAATCTTTAAAAGCTTGGCCTGCTTCTTAGGTTGGCTCTGCCCCTTCCCTTCTATATGTGGGTTCAAGGCTATTTCTGGGTTCAGAAACTCTTCTTCTTTACTCTTCAGGTCTTGACTGCCAGACTGAAATGTCATTCTTAAACCTGATCATGCTTCTTTCGGTTTCATTTTATCTTTCTAAAACCTTTCTTATCCTGAATTCGGTGGATTTTAAAAAATGAGTTGGGATACATTTAGAGTTCCCCCTCACTAGGTTTGCAATAATGAACAAGCTATGACTTGCATTGAGGAAATAGAAGCCCCCCGCCCCCCCCCCCCCCATAGCCTACATGCCTAGAGGCACAGCACTTCCCCCAAAGTTTGAACAAAGAAACCATGTGGAGTTGGGAGTATCTTCACCCCTTCAATCCCTCCAGATCAAAGCACCACCTGCTCCTCCAGCATTGCAAGCATGCATAACTCCCTAACCCACTACCCTCTGGCCATACAAGGGAAAATTTCACCTCTAGGGCTTCCTATTGGCCCCTGCACCTCACTCAGATCCTTGATCCCCTCCCACTCACTATCATTTCCCCCCTAGGAAGTTATTGTATAAATTCATATTTCCCCTTCCAGAGGCAGGCTGAAGTCCATTTTTCAGACCCCATCTATTGGGAGAGCTTCTCAATAAACTTTCTGTCTGCAATCATCTGTCTCTGCATCCCAGTGAGTGCCACCTTTTCTCCAACAGATCCTTTCTGCTGCAAGTTATCTAACACCTTGACTCAAATTGACATAAGTAATGGATAGACTTACATAGCAGTTTGATATGGTTATGAATTCCGAAAATAGATATTGGATTATGTTTGTAATCTGATCTGTACCTGAGCATGATTGAGTTGTGATTAGGGCATTGAGTCCCCACCCCTTGGTGGGTGGGGAATTGCAGATAAATGGCATGGTAAAGAACAGAGTGGAGGGTTTTCTGATGTTGGAGTTTGATGCTGAAGACTTAAGCTGGAGCCCCGGGAAGTCAGCACGCAGAGGAAAGAGAAGCCAGCACCAGGAAGGAAGGAACCTTGAACCCAGAGAAAAGCCAGCCCCAGGAACATAGGAACCCAGGAAGCCTGAACCCTCGCAGATGTCGGCAGCCATCTTGCTCCAAATAGGCTTTGGTGAGGGAAGTAACTTATGTTTTATGGCCAGGTATCCATAAGCTCCTACCCCAAATAAATACCCTTTATAAAAACCAACCAATTTCCAGTATTTTGCATCAGCACCCCTTTGGCTGACTAATACAGAATTTGGTACAGAGGAGTGGGAAAGTGCTTTTGTAATTACCGAAGTGCTAGGATGGTTTTATAAATCAGTAAGGGGTATTTTTTGGAGGAATTGTGAAATGCTTGATGGAAAAGGCCTCGAACGCTTTGAAGAGACTGTTGATAGCAATATGGATGCTAAAGAGACTTTTTATGATGCCTTAAAAGTAAATGATGGAACTCTTATTGGAAACTGGAGGAAAGGCGATCTGTGTTTTAAAGTTGCAGAGAACTTAGCAAGATTAACTCCTGGTGTTTTATGGAAGGCAGAATTCGAAAATTGCAAGCCTGGGCATTTAGCTGAAGAAATTTCCAAAGTAAACCCAGAGAAGGCAGCTTGGCTTGCGCTTGCAGCTTATAGCAAAATGCTAGACAAGTGAGATAAGCTGAGAACTGAATTGTTGGGCACAAAGGAAACAGAATCTGATTCTGAAAATTCCAAGCCTCTGGAAATCAGGCTCCCAGATAAAAGTGCCCAATTGGAGGACTTAACTAAACTTGGAACTTGTAAATCAGGAAGGAAGATGCATTTATGTCAGAAAGACTTGTGGAAAGTCTTACTGTCTGATGGCTCGAACCCCTGCTTCCTGCATGCTAAACCAACAAGGTTTTTGAGAGAGCTGTATGAACAAAATCACTGTTAGCCTGGAATAAAAAGGACATGGAAAGGAGAGATTGAAAGAGAAACAGCTTTAAGAGGAAAACTATGGAAGCTGAGATCTGGAATTAGGACATCACCTTGGGCCAAGAGAGGAATTCTATCCTCGTGTACAGAGAGGGTGAGTTTGCCCCAGCAGTTGAAGGGAGTGGATGTTCCTGCCCAATGTTCTGGGAGAGTTTTGCTGCCCCAGGGTGCAGAGAGGGTGGGCCACATTCCCTAAGGATTATGGCGGTTAAGGTCAGCACCCCACAGGTCTGAGAGGGGTGGACCTGTTCCCCAAAGGGTAAGGAAAGCCAGGTGGTCAACTCAGTGCTCTGAGGGAGTTGAGCCTGTGTGCCAAAGGTTAGGGGGAATGTTGTCTTCACATCACTGTGCTAGGGGGGTTAAGACTCTAACCCAAATATTGGGTAACGTGTGGCAATCGCCCCAACACTCTTAGAGGGAGAGGTCTGGAGCTTAGTTGACATCCAGATGCTTGATGTGGGTGGAACCAAGACAATGGCTGTTGGGCAAGCCAGTGGAAAGGGTGGGTCCCCACATGGCTCCAAGGAGAAGAAACCATCTTCTTAAGAATGACTCTCAGCCTTTGAGATGGAAAGGAGGATGCCCTGCAGGTTTACTGAACTGTAGAGGACCCCTGACTCATGTTTCCCTCCCAATTTCTCCTTATTGTAATGAAAATGTTTATCCTTTGTCTGTCCATTTGTGTTTTGGAAACAGATAAATTGTTTTGTAAGTTTCAGAGGTCTATAACAGACAGGACTTTGCCCCAAGACAAACTGTATTTCTTTAAATTCATTGTGATATGATTTAGTACTTGCATTGTTACTGATTTAAGGTTTTTTAGAATATTATAATATCTTTTTGGAATCCAGAGGATAGAGTGTAGCAGTTTGATATGGTTATTAATTCTCAAAATAGATATTGGATTATGTTTGTAATCTGATCTGTACCTGGGCATGATTGAGTTATGATTAGGGCATTGAGTCCCCACCCCTTAGTGTGTGGGGAATTGCAGATAAAAGGCATGGCAAAGGACAGAGTTAAGGGCTTTCTGATGTTGGATTTTTTTATGTTAGAGTTTGATGCTGAAGACTTAAGCTGGAGCCCTGGAAAGTCAGCACACAGAGGAAAGAGAAGCCAGCACCAGGAAGGAAGGAACCTTGAACCCAGAGAAAAGCCAGCCCCAGGAACATAGGAACCCAGGAAGCCTGAACCCTCGCAGACGTTGGCAGCCATCTTGCTCCAAATAGACTTTGCTGAGGGAAGTAACTTATGCTTTATGGCCTGGTATCTGTAAGCTCCTACCCCAAATAAATACCCTTTATAAAAACCAACCAATTCCTGGTATTTTGCATCAGCACCCCTTTGGCTGACTAACATGACTTATTATCCTTCTTAATGGAAAGTCTAGCAGAAGGGCACAGGATTCAAGCTTGGCCGATTCAGAGGCCCAGTGACGTCATCGGGTGCACAGGTACTTTCCATCTTTCAGCTCTGATGCCTCCAGCTTCAACTTCATCCTCCAGCTGGGCTTCTCATGGTCACACGATGGCTTCTGGCAGCTACTGGGTGCCATTTTGCCTTGAACAGAGCCAGAGGGAGAGAAAGGCTGATGGGCTTTGCGCAGAAGCTCCAAATAAACCTCTCCCGGCAACTCATCCAAAATGGCTTTAGTCCTGCCCATCCATGAGCCAGTGACTGGAACAGCAGGGGATTACCATGACGGGCTTGGACTAAGATGTGGGGAATCCACTAGAATTCCCCTTTCTTTAAGCCGAGTGCTCCCAACATAGATTCTTAACTCTCCTTAGCACTTCGGTTTGTGTTCATTCTGTTGAAGTTTCCTCCACCTCAGCCAACAATCTGGTGTGTCCTCTACAGCATCAGCTGTCCTTTAATAAATCCAGTGTGTCACTGGGTCCAAAACAACAACCTGGTTCTTTGTAATTCACCACTATAGTCAGGTCTCTTCCAAGGTGGGGGAACAGGGCTTCCTCAGGGGAGGAGAAAGGATGGGGATTGAGGTAAGCTTCACCTAAAAGAGACCTGCTGTGGTTCACTGCCTGAACCTAAAGGGAGCTCCAAAGAAGATAAAGTGAAGAGAAGTTGAGAGCTAATATTGGAACGCCCATCAGTTCCCATCTCTAATTGCCCAGAGACCAAATAAATGCAGTGCTTCCCAAGGTGGGCTCTGCCGACCATCCACACCAGGCTCGCTGGCAGGGATGCTCATAAGAGCATTTGGCTCCTTGGGCCCCAGCCTCAGACCTACAGACTACAGGCTCTTAGGGCGGGTCCCTGACCTGCATTTGCATTTCTTCAGCTCCCTAAAGCCTGAGAACCAATGCAGGGGGACTTTGCTGCTTTGGCAGCTCCAAAGCCTCATTTGGAGTCTAGTGACAAGTGGAATAAAGAGGCCAAAATAGGCTGTGATGGAAAATTCCTTCCATGCACCAGTGCCTAGGAAAGTCCGTGTTACCAACATGGCAATCTGAGGTCACAGATTCCCTGTCCAGGAGAGGTTTGCTCCATTCACCGAGGCTGCAGGTGCCGCATGAAGTGTTGCTTCCCTGGCAGAGGGAGGTCCTGATGAGATTGTTCTGGTCCCTAAGTGAAGTCTCTTCCCTGAGATCAGTCCTCTGCTCTGTCTCACGCAGCCAGATGTGATTAGGCTGTGGCCAGGACTCTGCGTAAGCCTCCTTCTTATATCAGGTAAGCCCACCGGGGCCAGAGGGGCAAAATCTACCAGGTCATAAGAAAGCGTGGATTTGTCCCCAGGGCCCATGTTCATGTTGGTCTAAGCCTGGCTGTCGTGTGGAAGAAGACAGAGCAGGGAGACAGGCCAGTGACAGGGAGGGCGAGGACGCTGCCGCCCATGTGCCAGGAATTGCAATGAGCTCCTTATCGACAGATGATGCTATGAAGCGGGAGCCCAGGAGTGTCCAGGTATAACCTGGCCTCAGGCAACACTTCTCCCTTGCAGTTCCTAGGGAAAGGGAGTAGGAAAAAAGAGTTTGGGAAACAAGGACTCAATTCCAGTATATTCTTAGCAGGCAGGTACATGATATTGCAATGCAGGGCTCTCTAGTAAACTGGACTGGGGCTTGTGGTTTAGAGTCAAGGGGCGCTTGCTCCTACCACCAGGTGTTGAGGAGCACCAAAGCACCCTGTTCCTGCTGAGGGAGTAAGAGAAGTCAGCAATTCGGGCCATTGTCCCACTCGTAAGTGGTCCCTCGGCTGGGCCAGGAGCTGGGTCTGGTCAGGGCAGGAGAGAGAGGGAGGAAGATGAGTGGCAGAGGTGGCAGGTGTGCCTGGTGGATGGTCCTGTTTAGGTTCACTTGCCCCATGGGTGCTGGGAACAAAAGAAAGCAGAGCCCAAGAGAGGCAGGCCTGCTCAAAGGGGGCACCTCCTGCTGCGGCTTAAACTCTGTGACATTCAAGTGATGAATCAGGGCCACAGGCACCCTACATGTGTGCAGGACCTGGTAGGCATGTGGGCTTGTCCTCAGAAGCCTCCTGGAGTCTGTCCCAATCCAATTTGTGTTCCCTCCCCTGTTGGGAAAAACAGTCCAAGTGGGGAGAAGGGTCGATACCTCTTTCACTCTTTAGAGGTGTCTCTAAATAGCCATAAGTAGGATATAATTTGGAAAATACTGCTGGAGAGCACGTGTCTGCCTCTGGCTCCTGAATCCCTACCGAAGTGTGCCCTGCTCGGCCTTGGACTGGGCATTTTACTGCCCCCAGCTCCCCGCTGCCTCCCTGTCTCTGCTGTGTGGTCCTACCTAGAGCTCTGGTGCCCTGGCTTTATTGCATGTCCCTGCTTTCATTGGCAGACTTATGGCAGAGTGTGAATGAAAAGAGTTGTGTGGAAACTTACATGTCACTGGATAGTAGCCATATTCATCTTGCTCTGTAAGATCTAGAAAATCTTAGTTCTAATCCCATTGCCCTATCCATTGATAAGCCTTGTTGACCTCCTCAAGATTTCAGTGAATTCTTCCAGGCTTAGGTTTCTCCTAATCACCTCTGGCTTCAATTATAGAGTGGTCTATATTTTAGATAACTTAAACTAGCAGAGTCGGCTTCTCTAACACTTGTGATTATTGACTGCTGCTCTACAAACCATCTCAAAACTTCATGCATTAAAACAACCACCATTGTTTATTTTGCTCCTGTACCTGCAATTTGGGCAGGGAGGGTGAGGACAGTTACTTCAGGTGGTACCAGCCAGGGTAGCACAGATGGACTGGTGGAGCTGCTTTCAATACGGCTCACTCACGCGACTCATAAACAGGTGCTGGCTGTCATCTCTGCTCCACGAGGGCCTCTATGGAGTGGTGAGGGCTTCCTTCCATGTGGCTGGGTTCTAAGAGACAGAAAGTGGAAGCTACCAGTTTCTAAGGCCTGGGCCCAGAAATGGGCTCAGCATCACTCCCGCCATCTTCTATCAGTCAAACAGTCACAGAGCCCAGATGCAAGGGGAGGGGTCACAGACCTCACCTTTCAGCGGGAGACCTGTCCAAGGATGTTGCCTCATACACCAAGTACACTTACCACCCCCTCCCCACGTCTCACTCCATCACAGCGTCAGACTCAGATTCATGGAAACATATCTCAGTCGAAATAAGGTGCAGATGCAGACGAGGCTCCTTGGGTGTGCTTCCTCGGGTATATTCTTTGACTATACTTCTTCTTTAATTGAAGATTCACTCCCCTGCTGCCACACCAACATACAACGGTAAATAGGCACAGGATAACCATTATGGATGCTTCCTTTTAAAAGTGGGGAAATGAGGCGCACAGAAGACATTGGGTCCGAAAGCAATTCTGAAAGTGGCACATGTTGCCACTTCCTGGATCAGGCTGAGTTGGACTCCTTTGGAGTTGTTCTCTGTGACTCTTGGCTCTGCCCTCTGGGCTCTTGGTTCTGTCTTCTGAATCATCCTCTCTCTTCCATAACAAAACTGAGTTTGTAACTGAGTAGCTTTCTAAGCCTACTTCTTGACAGTACGAGTTAGGGAGTCCAAAGGCTACTTTTCCTTTTATTCTCCCTCTGTCTCTTTTATTCCAAGCTGATGGTGCTTCCATCATAACAATTCTCTTAAAAACTTTGTAGGTTCTCCATGAATCTTATTGGGGTTCACTTCCTTAGATGAAAGTCCCAACTACAAATTTTTTTTCTTTAAAAATAAATATATTTATTTTAACAAATCAATTTTATTGATACATATTAATAAAGCTTACAATTCATCTGAAGTGTACAATCAATGGTATTTGGTATAATCACATAGTTGTGCATTCATCACTTCAATCATTATTAGAGCACTTTCATTATTTCAATAATAATAATAAACAAAAAACAGATGAACAAACAAGAAAATTCTTCACCTTTCAATCTCTGTTTCCCCTGCTGTACATAGCTGCTATTTCTGGCTATTCTTGAATGATTCTTTCTTTATTTATTAAGCAGTTTTATTGAGATATATTCACATACCATACACTCTATCTACATTGTATAATCAACAGCTTTTTGTATACTCACAGTGTCGTGCATTCATCATCACAAAAGTTTTTAGAATTATTTCATTACTCTAAAAAGAAAAATTCCACACCCCTTAGCATGCCTTCCCTAGTCCTACATAACCATTACACAAATTTTATCCTTATAAATTGATTTATATTTATATTTTATATAAATGGAACCATACAATATGTTACAGAATATATATTTAATTAATAGTAAGCAATCATACAATATTTGTCCTTTTGTGTCTGACTTGTTTCTCTCAACATAATGTCCTCCAGGTTCATCCATGTTGTCATGTGCTTCATGACTTCATTTCTTCTTACAGCTGAATAATATTTTATTGAGTGAATACACCACAGTTTGCTTATTCATTCCTCAGTTGATGGACACCTGGGTTGTTTCCATCTGTTGGTGATCGTGAATAATGCCTTTATGAACATGTGTGTGCAGATGTCTGTCTGTGTCACTGCTCTCAGTTCTTCTGGGTATACACCCAGTAGTGGTATTTCAGGGTTATGTGGCAAGTCTATATTCAACTTCCTTGGGAACTGCCAAACAGTCCTCTACAGTGGCTGTACAATTCCCACCAACACTGAATAAGTGTTTCTATTTCTCTGCATCCTGTCCAACACTTGTAGTTCTCTCATAAATCTTTTTAAAATAAGCCCTTCTCTACTTTGGGATCCTAATGAGGCTTTTGTGAGACAATAGCATCTTTAAGATATTTTTAAGCCCTTTGCATCCACAAGTCCTTAAATCATTAGAGGGCATTTTATTTGTCTAAAAGTTTCTATAATGCTCTGCCTTAGCTCTTCCCAAGGTCTTAACAAAGGATCCTATAGTTCCAACCTTCACTGGCTCTTTACCTAGAAACCATTTGTTAATTTGAGAATAGTTTGCTTCCTGGAGAGGATGAGAATGAGAAACAGTTATATTTTTGAACCCAGACAGCCCTGGTTCATTTTTTTTTTTTTTTAAAGATTTATTTTTATTTATTTAATTCCCCTCCCCTCCCCCAGTTGTCTGTTTTCTGTGTCTTTTTGCTGCGTCTTGTTTCTTTGTCCGCTTCTGAGCCCTGGTTCATTTATGTCTTTCCTCATCCTTTTTCTCTTCTCTCTCTTCTAGCATTTTATCACAGGCAGTGAGAAGTCAAACAGCATTCTCCTCAGCCAGATCAGTGAGTTTGTTAGATGCATTTTCTATCTTCCACATTACTGGGTGAGAGTTTTGTGAAACTTGCCACCACTATGCAGCAAGGGTCTCCTTTCCTACAGCGTCAATTAATATTTTTCTCACTTTCCTTGGATCCCACTGACAGCCTCCTAAGGGACTTTTAGGCCTCTCCTTGAGGCTCTTTAGACTTTCATCCCCTGCCACATGTTTTATGTTTTTGTTATGATACCATCCCACTTCAAAATCTGTTCGAGTTATCTACTACTGTGAAATGTGATTGAAAACAGCAAAAATCACTGATTTTGCTCACAAATCTGCCAGTTGGGCAGAGTGAGAAGTTCTCTGTGCTCTACGTGGCATTGGCTGGGCTGATTTGACTAGGACTGGAGCGTCTCCTTCCTCTATGACATTGAGTCTATGTCACTGGCTCCTTCCACTGAGTCAAACTCAGTCATTGGCCTGACTGGTTGCTACCAGTCCTTGGTTCCTTCCACATGGCCTCTGTCATTTGGCTGGGACCTGGAAGCTGGCACAGTGTGACTTCAGCCGTGTTTCATTGGTCAAGCAGTCACAGACCCCAGATTCAAGGAAAGAGGACATAGATTCCCCCCTTTCAATCTGAGGAAAGTCCAAGAATTCTGGGGGCATGTTTTAAAAGTGCCACACTAACTGAGAAAAGGAGCTATTTTTTAAAAAAGATTTTATTATTTTATTTTTATTTACTCCCCCCCCCCCCCCCCCCCGTTGGTCTGCTCTATCTGCCATTCGCTGTGTGTTCTTCTGTGTCTGCTTGTGTTCTTGTCGGCAGCACTGGGAATCTGTGTTTCTTTTTGCGTCATCTTGCTGTGTCAGCTCTCTGTGTGTGTGGCGCCACTCCTGGGCAGGCTGCACTTTTCTTGCATGGGGCGGCTCTCCTTATGGGGCGCACTCCTTGCACGTGGGGCTCCCTTACATGGGGGACATCCCTGCGGGGCACGGCACTCCTTGTGCGCATCAGCACTGTGCCTGGGTCAGCTCGTCACACAGGTCAGGAAGCCCTTGGTTTGAACCATGGACCTCCCATGTGGTAGGTGGAGGCTCTATCAGCTTCCCAGGTGAGCTATTTTTACCAACTAGGCTTCTGCCTCTGACTCTGATATCCTCCTCTTTCCTCCTGGCTGCTTTCCAGAGACTTCAAGAACATTCTCTACATGTTATAATGCTGAACACTTTAGCTCTCTCCAGACTTGTATACAAATGCTGGAGTCTAACTTGTCCAGTCAAGGTTCACTACTGTGCTGGGCCAACCCTTGGGCCTGAGAGAAGATTTGAAATGTCTGACTTTCCTTCCATCTCACAGAGATCTCTATGAGGGGAAGGACAAACACAGAGGCCCTTCCCTCCTAATATAAACTATGCCATCTTACCTGGAAACAACTCTTGTCAATTTGGTTAAACATTTTTTTTCTGCCCTCTTTTCTTCACATAAACAAATGGCCCCTTTCCCACAGAATCCTTGGAGCTGCTCTGCTCTTCCTCCCTGGGTTCCTCCTTCACCTGGTCTTCCAGGCCTTGACTTGGCAACCTTCTTCTTGATCCTCTGTTGCCACATCCCTAGGAGTTGAGAAACATCTTGGAGATGCAGGAAGGAAATTAAAATACGTGTTGCCTTGTTTTCAGGTTTCACAAACATTTTTACTTCTCTTTCCCCTTCTCTGGCCAAGTCAGTTTCAGCTTTCTATTCTGAGCTCTCCAGTCCCAGTCTGGGTGTCGCACACAGACATTTTCCTAATGGGGAAGCATCCCCATCAGGCTCTGTGGCCTATGTCTTTGCACAATCTGGGACTTTCCTTTTCAGTTTCTTAATAGTGTCTTTTGTTAAACAGAAACTCTTAATTTTAATGAAGTCTAATTTATCAATGATTTCTTTTTGTAGTTTGTGTGTTTTGGGACTTATATAAGAAATCATTGCCTGTTGCAAGTCAAGATATTCTCCTGTGTATTGCAGAAGCTTCATTGGTTACCTTCATGGTTTAGATTTGGGTCTATGATGAACTCGAACTTAATTTTTGTTCATGATGGGGGTGTGAGCTGGGGTGTTGACTTGCTCCAGGACCCTTTAGTGAAAAGGCTATCCTTCCCCCACTGAAATGAAGCAATGTGTTTTTTGTAAATCTGATGACCATATACCTGTGTGTCTGTTTTCACATTCTCTATATTTTTCTGTTCTATTCATCTATATGTGTATCTTGTGCCCATAATACGTTGTCTTAATAACTATAGTTTTATAGGAAGTTCCACATTATTATTCTTTCTTCAAGACTGTCTTGGCTAATCTTGACTTTTTGCCTTTCCATTTATGGTTTAGAATCAATTTGCCAGTTTCCCCCAAATAAACCTACTTGGAGTTTTTTAAAATTGCACTGAATCTATGGATCAGTTGGGAGAGAATTTATACTTAAAAATATTTAGTCTCCCAACCCACAAACATGGTATACCTTTCCATTTATTATGGTCCTTAATTTCTCTCAGTAAATGTTTTATATTTTAGTGTAGAGTTTTTGCCCATCTTTTGGTAGATTTCTTTACTGTTTTTTTTTTTTTTGCTTTTGGAATTGTTATTGTTTTTCTATTTTTATTTCAATTTTTTGTTGCTGTAAACACAAATACAATGCTTTTTGCATCTTGAGCTTGAATCTAGGACCTTCCTAAATTTACTAATTAGTTCTAATAGTTTGTTTCCAGATTCTTTTGGATTTTCTAAGTACACAGTTTTCTTATTTTCGCAGGCCTGCTATGATAAATACCAAAGACCAGTTACCTTAAACAATCAAAATTTATTTTATCACAGTTTTAGAGGTTGTGAGTCCCAAATCAAGGTGCTGGCAGGATCATGCTTTGTCCAAAGTCTGTAGGATTCTGGTGGTGGCTTGTCAGCATAATTCAATCTCTATTTCCATCATACACCATCTATCTCCTTCTATTTCCTACTCCCCCTATGACTGTGTCCAAATTTCCTCTTTTCCGAAGGACTTCAGTCATTTTGAATTAATGCCTACCATGATTAAATTTGGTCTCATCTGAATAGGGTCTTCAAAGATTCTATTTACAAACAAGTCCCCATTCACAGGACTAGATTAGGACTTGAGTAAGTCTTTGTGGATATTTTAGTTTCCTAGGCTGCTCAAGCAAATCATGAAATGGCTCAGCTTAAACAGTGGGGCTTTATTTGCTCATGGTTTTGAGGCTGGGAAAATGTTCAAATCAAGGAATCATCAAGAAGATGCTTTCTCCCCCAAAACTGTGGCATTCTGGGGCTGGCTGCCAGTGATCCTTGGTTCCTCTATCACTTGGCAAGGCACATGGTGGCATCTCCTGGTCTCTTCCTTCTTTTCCAGTTCCACTGATATAACTTCTTGCCTCCTGTGGCTTTCTTCTCTTTGTCTGAATTTCATTCTCTTACAAAGGATTCCAGTAATGGACTCATCCTGTTTGAGGTGGGCCATGCTTTAACTGAAGCAACTTCATCAAATGGCCCTAAATAAAATGGGTTCACTCCTACAGGAATGAATTAACTTTAAGAACATGTCTTTCTGGGGCACATACAGCTCTAAACCACCACAGGAGGGGACATGATTTACTATATAACAACAGACATCTTCAAATAATGTAGTTATACTTCTTATTTTTTAAAGTTAATACCTTTAAATTTCTTTTCCTTACCTTAGTGCATTGGCTAGTATCTCCAGTAAATATTGAATAGAAGTGGTGACAGTGGACCTCTTTATTCCACTCTAAAGTTGAGTGGGAAAGTGTTTAATATTTCACCTTCCAGCATGATGTTAGCCATAGATTTTTTTGTATATATACTTTATTCGATTAAGAAAGTTACTCTGTATTCTTAGTTTTCTGAGATTCTTTAAAAGTCATGAATGATGCTTGAATTTTATTGAATGTTTTTTATGGATCTACTGAGATAATCTCCTTTATTTTGTTATATGGTGATATATATTGCTTGATTTTCAAATGCTTAAGAATTCTTACATTCTGAATAAGTTCCACTTTGCCATGATGTATAATTGTTTTGATCTGTGTTAGATTTGGTTTACTAATGTTTTGTTGGCATTTTTGCATCTATATTCATGAAAGATATTGACCTGTAATTTTCTTTTTTGCATTGTCCTTTTCAGTATCTTGAATATGCTGTCCTCATAAAACAAGTTGCAGTGTGTTCCTTCTTTCTTTATTTTCTGAAAAATTTTGTGTAAGATTCGTGTGTTTAGTTTGCTAGGCTGCTGAAAGCAGAAACCATAAAACAGGTTGGCCTTTTTTGGTTTTTAAGGAGATACCGGGGATTGAACCCAGGACCTCATATATGGGGAGCATGTGCT
Organism: Dasypus novemcinctus; assembly: GCF_030445035.2. Lineage (NCBI taxonomy): Eukaryota > Metazoa > Chordata > Mammalia > Cingulata > Dasypodidae > Dasypus > Dasypus novemcinctus. The sequence continues at coordinate 13,105,425 of NC_080679.1, forward strand.
CAACCACTGAGCTACATTTGCTCCCTAGGTTGGTTTTTAACAGTGGAGATTTATTAGCTTATAAGCTTACAGTTTTAAAGCCATGAAAATATCCAAATCAAGGGATCATCAAGGCAATGTTTTCTTCCTGAAGACTGGCTGCTGGTGATCCTGAACTCCTCTGTCATGTGGCAAGGCACATGACATCTGCTGGTCTCTCCCTTCTCTTCTGGGTTTTGTTGCTTTCAGCTTCTTGCTTCTGTGGTGCGCTCTCTCTCACTGTAATCATCCTATTTATAAAGGACCCCATTAAGAGGATTTAGCTTAATTGAAATAATCTAATCAAAAGCTCCTACTTACAATAGGTTTACACTCACAGGAATGAATTAGCTTTGAGAACATGGTTTTCTGGGAGTTATATACAGTTTCAAATCACCACAATTGGAAATATTCTTCCTTAAATGTGTGTTTTCAAGTGAAGCCACCTGGGCTTAGACTTTTTTCTTTCTTGGTGGGAAAAGCATCTGAAAATCTTGATAGTTATTTTCTTATTGCTATTTTTCCTGCTTAGGATGTTTGTAATAGTCCAGAACAAGATGCTTTTCCATGAACTCTTTTTAATCATTTCAGGAAAAGTAAAATGGAGATAGGAGATGCAGTAACACAGTTATTTCCTTTCCTTGAGAGCCTAAGAGACCATTCCTTTATTACCGAGAAAACCTACAATGTAAATGGAGTTTATTATGTCACTCCATGGTAATGCAACCCCATATTAATTTATGCATCCTGGGAAGCGGACTTGGCCCAGTGGTTAGGGCGTCTGTCTACCACATGGGAGGTCCGCGGTTCAAACCCTGGGCTTCCTTGACCCGTGTGGAGCTGGCCCACGTGCAGTGCTGCTGCGCGCAAGGAGTGCCGTGCCACGCAGGGGTGTCCCGGCATAGGGGAGCCCCATGCGCAAGGAGTGCGCCCCGTACGGAGAGCTGCCCAGAGCGAAAGAAAGTGCAGCCTGCCCAGGAATGGCGCTGCCCACACGGAGAGCTGACACAACAAGATGATGCAACAAAAAGAAACACAGATTCCCGTGCCACTGACAACAACAGAAGCGGACAAAGAAGAACATGCAGGAAATAGACACAAAGAGCAGACAACTGGGGCGGGTGGGGGGGAGGGAGGGGAGAGATATAAATAAATCTTTAAAAAAAAAATTTATGTATCCTGGACCCAAAGTTTAGTATCCCACTAACTGGACAGAAGGACTTTTATGTGTGAGAAGACCCTTTTAAATAATCATCCTATAAGCTAGAAGGTGACAGTTCAAGAAGGCATCACTGAAGACACCTCTATTTTCAATGAAGCCTTTATCTTCTGTGACACATGTGGGAGTGGAGATGGGTGGTAATGATGATATGGCCGGATTGAAACTGATATACTCTGTAACTGTACATAAACTTATACAATATAACACAATAAATAAAATTTAAAATAATCAAGAGAATGGGGGCAGTACTTCATTAAAATGTCTGCTTTTGTCAAACAAAAGCCCCTGGGCATTGATGCCATTGTACAACAGCTTTTTGCCTTGCTGTTGTCTCATCTAAAGTGTTTAAATTTCATTAGGCATTTCAGGAGTCTTAGAATTCAAGTAAATTTGATCAGCGGGCCCTCCTGGGGATATGGAGGAGGGAGCCAGCTCTTCCCCATGTGAGTGTGCCCTTCCCTTAGTGCTCTCTCCAGCAAGGACCAGCATCTCCCTCCTTCCTGGAGCCCTTCCAGGCTTCTCATACTGGGCGGTGGAGCGTGGTTGCTGTGCCATCCACAGACCTGCTGTAAGGTCCGTTCTTGAAACATCCTAGGCAGGAAGAGAGCACTCAAGCCAGGAGGAAGGGTTTACATGTCCTTTTAAGGAGTTGGTCAAATATTTAAGAAGTTGTAAAACACTGCACGGGAAAATGCAATGACTGTTCTATGCAACTACTTCCTAGATTTCTACTTAATGTTGAAACCATAATTTTATACCATTTTTCCATTGAACTTTTTAAAAGGATTCTCAGGAAACCCTTAGAAAGTTGGTTTCCACAGGAGAGTGATCTACCACATTCCCTGAGACCTGGAGAAGACGTTTGACAGGCCACTCCTATGAGCCCTGTTCAGCAAGGAGAACCTGAAGGTGTGTCCTGACTTGACGTGCATTCAAAGAAGCTTCAAAAATGGTTTCAACTTGCCCACATCCCCTTTGGGCCCCAGGGCTATTTCATTCATTCATTTAACAAATATTTATGGAATACCCAACATGTCCCAGGCCCTGAACTAGGCAACGTGATGATGACAGTGAACAAAATGAGTGCTCAAATGGTCAGTCAAAGGACTACTCTGCTTGGGCCTAATCTGGGTTTAATCATATACTCCCCCACCCCCACCCCAGGGAATTATGATATGTTCTTTTCCATAGGTACCCAAAAAAGAGGAGGTAGTGACATTTTCTGAGGTGACCAGATCGTCACTGATCTCCCACAGAAAACTTTATCCAATGTAGAATGATGGAAATTATTCCCCAGACACAGCTGTGTATCCAGGAGGTGGTTAGCATGGGGTGGCTGTAAGAAAGGGCTTACTAAATTTGAGGAAGGATGAGATAAATCAGGGGATAGGCAGGGAGAGCTTGGGAGCTGAGACCACTGAGCATAGAGGCAGATTGTGTCAGTTCTGGTGGCGTAAACTGAGAAATTTGAATTTCAGTATCTTAGTAATGGGGAAGTTATGCTGGTTCTTCAGAAGGAAAGAGAAGTCAAAAGAAACCAATATGAAGTGTGGGGTGCATTGATTTGTGAAAATAGTACCTTGATTAAAAGAAGAGCAATCTAATTTCTACACTATGATACCCAAGTTAGAGAAAGGAATAGAGAAACTCAGACATGTGTGCAAATATTTCAAGTCAATATTTTTTAAAAAGCCTTATTGAGATGTCTTAGGTCAGTATTGTCTTGGAAACCAGGTTGTCCCCAGACTATGGTACAGAGGACTCCAGTTCACATCAGTGTGCAAATCTCGGAGGTTCTGATGCTCTCCAGGGACTGGGGAGACCCCCTTCTCCCGGGGCCCCACCGTCCATAGGACGCAGCTCAGTTTCAGGGCGACCTCTCCAGAGGCCGGGGTCCAGGTGGCATTGAGCTGCCCCCTGCCCTCTGGGCGCAGCAGCCCACCTGCCTCTCCCAGTGGAGGACGCTGCCACACCTGGCCCGCCCGCCCTGCCTGGAGGCTGCGGGTCAGCTGGGTGTGGTGTGGGGCGCCTGCCCTCCCCGCTGCTCCCACCCCAGCTCCATCTCGTGTGGAGAAGCCCCTCCCTTCCACCCGTGAATAGCCTGAGCTCAGCGCCTCCTTGAACTATTCTGGCTTTGGGGCCTATTTGCTCTCATCCCTTCCACCTGATTTTGCAGGGATTTGAAGTCATGGCTTGGGGACAAAGCCTCTGCTCTTCCCACCGACCAATGCCTCTTCCTTTTCTGAGCGGGCGTTGTCCCCAGGAGGGGCTCCACCACCGCGCCCCTGTCTCGCTCCCAGCACCACCGCTGCTCCCTTGGTGCTTCTCCTCCTCCCTGGCTGCTTCCCTGTGCTTTACAGGGTCACCATAAATGCAGGTGTCCCAGGTGGTTGTCTGGCCTCCCCTTGTTGACAGCGATCCCGGTCCCTAGTGCAGGCGGCACGGGGTGGTATCCTCTAGTGCACAATACCCACTCCCTGTTTGGAGCTTTGGGAGTGTTGAACCTTGTTTCTTGGATCGGGGCTGCCCCTGGGGAAGTCCGTCTAGTTCTTTCCCTTTCCTCTGTTACATCACTTTGGGAACTGGCCATCTTCCCTGACCCAGTTAAGCCCCCATCCTGCTTTTTTCTAGTACCATGTTTTAAAGCCCTTGGAGCTTTCTCTTTTATACCCACTGATTTCCCTGTGGCCTTAGCCTTCCTCCTGAGGAAATCCCTCTATTTCTTCCCTAATGTTTGCACAGTTCACAGAGATATTTCATTTTTATAATTTATAAGTGGAACATTATGAGATAAGCTTTCCCTCTTCTCTGATGGTCTCATTGGGTCATTAACTACTGTTTTCAACTTTTCCACTGCTCTGTCATCCTTCAACCCTGAAAGGCTCATCACTTGAAGGGTTTCAGTGTTTTTGTTTTTTTCTTTTGACTGACCCAGGGAAAGTGACAAAGCAAGATCAAGTCACAAATCACTGAGGTTCAGAGTGACCCAAGGACTCTAAGTTTCCCATTGAAGTATGTGAATTCCTGGATGCTTCTAGATGTACTTAAGAGGTGATGTTCCTGGTTACTGCCTGCAGCCTCTAATGCAGGGCTTCTGAACCAGGGGGTCCACGGACCAAAGATTTCAGGGGATCTGTGAGCTTGAATTGAAAAGTCAAAGAAATATTATTCTTGTGGGGGCATGTTGGTACAGGTGTGATATATGTATTAAATAACACACAGTGTAGTGAGGACATAGTATGATTTTTATTTTGATGTAGCACCTACTGAGTGCAGTGGATAACTGCCTACAAAGAGTTGGACAAGGATGGTGGAGATGGTTTAATGATGCCATGGGAAAACTCAAATTTCTAAATGTTTGCCAAAAATGACCATTTGAACAGATGCTGAACCATGCTAGGTTATTAGGTATTGAAATTATGGGAAACCTGTAAAATGTGATTTTGAATAATCCTAAAATTTAATTTAAACACATGCCAGTGTTGAGTGTCATCTGCCACTGCACTCTGAGAAGGGATCCATGGTTTTCACCTGACTGGCACAGTGTCCATGGAACAAAAAAGGTTAAGAACCCCTGCTCTAGTGGAACTTTTCCCTTGTTCAGTAAGCCAAGAGAAATATTTTTGCCAAGAAAGTGATAGAGAAGTGTATTAGTCAGGGCTCTCTAGAGAAACAGAATCAACAAGAGATATCTGTCAGTAGTTTGCGATTCTACAAAAGTTTCTCACCCAACTGTAGGGATGCACAAGTCCAGGTTCCGCAGGCAGGCCACAACCAGGGCCTGCAATGAAAGTCCAATAAAGTTTCTTGATGAGTTCTGGGAGATGTTGGCTATCCAGAGACGAGCTGGGAAATTCTCTCTCAATGCTGAAATCACTTCCCCTTTTAAGTCATTCAACTGATTGCTTTAAGCATCACTCATTGCTGATGGCCAACTCCTTGACTGATGTAATTATAACCAGCTATCTATGATTTACCACTGCAGGAAAGCCAATGGTGACTAAAGTCCATAAATGCCCTTGGATTACAGTTAGCCCGGGGCTTGCTTGCCCAAACAACTGGGCACAGTTACCTGCCTGGGTTGACACAATAGTCTTACCATCACAGTCCACCCCTTGTCAACTCAGCAACCATACACATTATCTTAAACCAATTAGTCTCTAAGTAAAAACAATAATAGACATGCATATATATGATTTCTGCCTAACAATGTTTAACTCCTGTGTATAACTGGAAACACATTAATTCCATACAGAATAGGGTGCAAGATCTTGGGTAATATTCACTCTCAAACTTGACATCCTCAAATATTATGACATGAAATGGATACAACTTATTATATGATAAGGGAAAAGTTTGGGGAAGAAGACAAAGAAATTCGTTTTGTGTACATATACAATCATCATCATAATGAAACAAGGAAGAAATATTCATGACCATTATAGTCCTCATATCTGTAACTGGTCATGTGGTCAAAGTTCATATTTATCACTACCTTCTTCCACTACCCATTCCATGTTTCCATTACCCTCAGCAAGCACCTAAGCTGGCCGTGTTTCTTTGCCTGGTACGGTGACTCACACTTTCATTCCTGGGCCATTGTTAGTCCTACTTGGATTGAGTTGTTGCAATTTTCCATTGACTTTAGTCATAGGACATGGCAGTACTAGGAGATGCCCTAGAAGAGCTCCCATATTCCAAGCAAACTCTTCTTTACCCCCATTATGTAGATGCAATCTTATTTCCCCTTGATAGTCAGGATCAATCACCCCAGCCAGTACAGTAATTCCCTTCTTTGACTGTTGATTCAGAGGTAAGAGGAGCCCAAAGTGGCCAGGCTTTAGTTTTAACTTCCAGTTCAATGGAATCATTGTTGTGTTCCCTGGTGACAGCACTCCTCCTTTTGGGGCTAAAACCTATAGACCAGCAGTTTGAGACTGTAGAGATAGGAAGCAAAAATATTCCTAGTGGGTCACTAGGGGTAACAGTGAGTGGGGACACTCCCATTTCCACCCCTTGATTCCTGGACCCCTAGATCCTGGTTATGGAAGAAATAGCACCATAGAGTGCATGATGATTTAGAGCATACACAGCCTCCTGGAGAACACTGCCCCAGCCCTGCAAGGTATTGCCACCTAGTCGGCACTGTAATTGAATCTTCGAAAGGCCATTCCACCATTCTATCAATCCAACTTCTTCAGGGTGATGGGGAACATGGTCAGACCAGTGAATTCCATGGGCATGTGCCCATTCCTGCACATCATTTGCTGTGAAATGGGTTTCTTGATTGGAAGCAATGGTATGTGGAATGCTGTGGTGGTAGATAAGACATTCAGTAAGTCCATGGATGATAGTTTTGGAAAAAGCATTGCATACAGGAAATGCAAACCATATCCAGAGCATGTGTCTATTACAGTTAAAACAAATTGCTGCCCCTTCCAGGGTGGAAGTGGTCCAATGCGTCAACATGCCACCAGATAGCAGGCTGCTGGTCATCTTAAGGAATGGTGCCATATAGGGGGCTGAGTGTGGGTCTCTGCTGCTGGCAGATTGGGCACTCAGCAGTGGCTGTAGCCAAGTCAGCCTTGGTAAGGGGAAGTCTGTGTTGCTGAGCCCATGCATAACCTCCCTCCCTACCTCCATGGCCACTTTGTTCATGAGCCCACTGGGCAATGACAGGAGTGGCTGGAGAAAGAGGCTGAGCCTTAGCCATAGAGTGCGTCATCTTATCCACTTGATTATTAAAATCTTCCTCTGCTGAAGTTACCCTCTGGTGAGCATTCACGTGGGACACAAAAATTTCCATGTGTTTTTGCCCAATCAGAAAGATCAATCCACATACCTCTTTCTCACCAATTTTCCAATCATGTTCCTTCTAAGTCCCTGACCATCCAGCCAAACCATTGGCAACAGTCCATGAATCAGTGTACAAATACATGTCTGTCCATTTCTTCTTCCAAGCAAAATGAACAACCAGGTGCACTGCTCAAAGTTCTGCCCACTGGGAGGATTTGCCCTCATCACTGTCCTTCAGGGATGTTCCAGAAAGGGGCTGCAGTGCTGCTGCTGTCCACTTTTGAGTGGTACCTGCATATTGTGCAGAACCATCTGTAAACCAGGCCCAGGTTTTCTCTTCCTCAGTCAACTGATTGTAAGGGACTCCCCAAGAGGCCAAAGCTGTGGGCTGGGAAAGAGAAGGTAACATGGCAGGGGTAGTGACCAGGACATTTGGGCTACTTCCTCATGTAACTTACTTGTACCTTCAGGACCTGCTTGAGCCCTATCCCATGTATATCACTTCCACTTTATTATGGAGTGCTGCTATGAATGCCCAACTTTATGGTTTGGTGGTTCAGACAATACCCAACTCATGATAGGCAACTCAGGTCTCATGGTAACTTTATGGCTCATGGTTAAGCGTTCAGTCTCAACTAAGGCCCAGTAGCAGGCCGAAAGCTGTTTCTCAAAAGGGGAGTAGTTATTTGCAGAGGATGGGAAGGCTTTGCTCCAAAATCCTAAGGGTCTGCATTGTGATTCTCCTATAGGGGCCTGCCAAAGGCTCCAGACAGCATCTCTATTTGTCACAGAAACTTCCAGCACCATTGGATCTGCTGGATCATATGGCCCAAGTGGTAGTGCAGCTTGCACAGCAGCCTGGACCTGATGCAGAGTCTTTTCTTGTTCCAGTCCACGATCAAAACTAGCAGCTTTTCTGGTCACCCTGTAAATGGGCCAGAGTAGCACACCCAAATGAGGAATGTGTTGACCCCAAAATCCAAAGAGACCAATTAAGCATTGTGCCTCTTTTTTGGTCGTAGGAGGAGCCAGATGCAACAGCTTATCCTTCCCTTTAGAAGGAATATCTCGACATGCCCCCCACCACTGGACACCTAGAAATTTCACTGAGGTGGAAGGACCTTGTATTTTAGTTGGATTTATCTCTCATCCTCTCTCATGCAAATGCCTTACTAATAAATCTAGAGTCTTTGCTACTTCTTGTTCACTAGGTACTATCAACATGATATCATCAATATAATGGACCAATGTGATGTCGTGTGGGAGGGAGAGGTGATCAAGATCCCTGCGGACAATATTATGACATAGGGCTGGAGAATTGATATACCCCTGAGGCAGGATGGTGAAGGTATACTGCTGGCCTCGCCAGCTGAAAACAAACTATTTCTGGTGGTCCTTACTAATAGCAATTGAGAAAAAAGCACTTGCCAAATCAACAGCTGCACACCAGGTACCAGGGGACGTGTTGATTTGCTCAAGCAATACCACATCTGGGAGAGCAGCTGCAATTGGAGTCATCTGGTTAAGTTTATGATAATCTACTGTCATCCTCCAAGATCCATCTGATTTTTGTACAGGGCAAATAGGAGAGTTGAATGGGGATGTGGTAGGAATCACCACCCCTGCAGCCTTCAAATCCTTGATGGTGGCACTAATTTCTGCAATCCCTCCAGGAGTCTGGTATTGCTTTTGATTGACTATTTTGCTAGGTTGGGGCAGTTCTTGTGGCTTCCACTTGGCCTTTCCAACCATAATGGCCCTCACTCCACAAGTCAGGGATCCAATTTGGGGATTCTGCCAGTTACTGAGTATGTCTATTCCAATTATATATTCTGGAACTGGGAAATAACCACAGAATGGGTCCAGGGACCTACTGGACCAACTGTGAGATGGACCTGAGCTACAACTCCATTAATCATCTGACCTCCATAAGCCCCTACCCTGACTGGTGAACCACAATGACATTTTGGGTCTCTTGGAATTAATGCCACTTCTGAGCCAGTGTCTAATAATCCCCAAAATATCTGATCATTTCCTTTTCCCCAATGCACAGTTATTCTGGTAAAAGGCCATAGATCTCCTTGGGGAAAGGTGGGAGGAAGATTAAGAGTATACATTTTTGGCAGTTTAACAGGATCCTTCCCCAAGGAGACCTGGCCTCCTCCTCATTCAAGGGCCTCTGGGTATGTAAACTGTCTCAAGTCTGGGAATTGATTAATAGGCCATGATTCTCTACATCTGTAATTTGAGTTAGGGTTTCATTTACTAGACCCAGAACTCTCCTGTTTATACAGATCCCGAAGAAATTTAGTAGACTGCCCATCTATTTCATGGCTAGGTACCCCATGATGTATTGGCCAGTGCCATAATTCTACACCTCTCAGACTATTTTGAATGCTTTTTTGGATCTGCCTTTCATGGCAGTAGCCACGCCCACCTTGACTTTGGCAATTAACTGCCAATACTTGACTTTTACCAGACCAACATCCGATCATCCCCATAATATTTAAGGATTCTAATTCCATCACAGCCCTCCCTACAGTAATATCTGGACTACAGAGAAGAGCAACCACAGAGCTCTTCAGGGAAGATGGAGTTAGTCTTACAAATTTATCCATCACAGTCCTTGTTAAAGGTGTGTCCTCTGGACATTCCTGGGGTGGGTGGGCAGCTCTCAAAAGGTAAATCCATTCTAGCATTCCAATCTCTCTAAGCCTTTTTTTTTTTTAATTATTTATTTATTTATTTTTAAATTACATTAAAAAAAATATGAGGTCCCATTCAACCCCACCGCCCCCGCCCCCCACTCCCCACACAGCAACACTCTCTCCCATCATCATGACACATCCATTGCATCTGGTAAGTTCATCTCTGAGCATCACTGCACCCCATAGTCAATGGTCCACATCATAGCCCAGACTCTCTCACGTTCCATCCAGTGGGCCCTGGGGGGATCTACAATGTCCCGTAATTGTCCATGAAGCACTATCCAGGACAACTCCACGTCCCGAAAACGCCTCCACATCTCCTCTCTTCCTCCCGTTCCCCTCTCTAAGTCTTTGAATTCCCTCTTCTACTGTGTACCAGGGCAAATTGGACAGCTCAACCTCAGACATACTAGGCCATCTTTTGGCCCATGTTTCAATCAGCCACCCAAACAAACGGTTAGAGCCCTTTCCAACCCCTCGAGCTAGAGCATTGAATCCAGAATTTCTGCTTAGTGGGCCCGTATCAATAAATTCAGCCTGATCCAACTTTATATTCCTTCCACCATTATCTCATACCATTGGTATCCATTCCCACACATATTCCCCTGATTTCTGTCTATATAAATGGGAAAGCTCATGCAGTTCTTTGTGAGTATACCTTACTTCCGCATGGGTCACATTGTGTATTTCACCTTTGGGCACTTGTTGTGATTTTAGTCTATTAATAGGTCTCAAAGACAAGAGAGGTGGTGGGGGTGGGTAAGGAGAAGGATTAGAAATGCCTTGCAAGCTACTGACCTCAGGACATTTCCTTACATTTTCTTCTGGTGAGACAGGATTAATCTCTTCAGGCAGAGGTTGGAAGGCAGTTTCCTCAGGGCAGACTGGAGACTGGGCTGTGCATGCTGGAGTTTGGCTGGTATGTTCCTCAGGTCTGGGAGGAGATCCAGACTCCCTGAAGCAGGCTGAAGGCTGGGCAGGGCAGGCTTCAGTTTGGCTGGTACCCACCTCAGGGCTGGAAGTTGTTTCAGATTCCCTGGGGCAGGCTGGAGGCTGGATGATAAAAGGTTGACAAGGTCTGGTCTGGACAGGGCAGACAAGGGCAGGCTTATCTGATAAAATCTCAGCAGAATTCAGGGTTCAATGTCTCCATCACTGTCATCATCATCTCATATGTTTCCATCCCAAGTCTCTGGATTCCACTCTTTTCCAATCAATGCCTTCACTTTAACTGCAGAAACCCTGCAGGGTTGAGATTTTAGTTTCCTTTGTAACTCTGCTACTCGTACAATGAGAGTCTGAGTTTGGTTCTCAGATATTTCGAATCTGTGGCTACAGGAGACAAGATTTTCTTTCAGAGCACACATAGAAACTTTCGCATCATCCATTTGGTGTTTAAGTTTCAAATTTGAAGACTTTAACTCATCTTTCTTTTGTAAGAGTATCCAGAGTATCTAGGAGGAGCTAGCCAACATTATTTTACCATTTGACTCCACAAAACTCTGTTAAGGTGTTAAAAACACTCTCACCCAGATCCTTTCTTACAAGCATGGAAGTAGGGGAACCCAGTGGTGCTATTTTGTGTATCTTGATTGCGAACTTGTACCATGAACTGTTAGCAGCATCTTCGTTATTGGAAAGGGAGTCGTCAGTACCCTTGAGTCCAATTAGGGTAGGGAGAAAATTGCAAAACTCCCAGAACCATTTCAGACACCCCATGTTTAAGATTCTGTTCCTCAAGAATGGCTCCCGGTAACAAGCTGTATCACTCAGGGTTCTCTAGAGAAACAGAATCAACAAGAGATACCTGTTAATAGTATGTGATTCTATAAAAGTCTCTCACATAGCCATGAAGGATGCACAAGTCCAGGTTCTGCAGGCAGGCTGCAATCAGGGGCTGCAGTGAAAGTCCAATGAAGGTTCTCAATGAGTTCTGGGAGATGTTGGCTATCCAGAGACGAGCTGGGAAATTCTCAATGCTGGAATTGCTTCCCCTTTTATATATATATTTTTTTATTTTTTTTATTTTATTTTTTTATTTTTTTATTTTTTAATTTTTTGCTTCCCCTTTTAAGGAATTCAATTAATTGCATTAAGCGTCACTCATTACTGATGGCCGTCTCCCTGATTGATGTAATTATAACCAGCTATCTATGATTTACCACTGCAGGGAAGTCAATGGTGATTTAAGTCCATAAATGCCCTTGTATTATACTTAGCCCAGTGCTTGCTTGACCAAATAACTTGGCACAATTACTTGGGCGAGTTGTCAGATAAAAACTGTTTTCTGGTCTACTAAGAGGGAAAGGGGACAGGGGACCTGGGCTCTGGAGGAGAGCCAGTGATGCTGGGGAAGGGATGTCCAGGAATGGGGGAAGGTGGACGAGTATCACTTGGTATCAATTCCATCCCAACCTACTGTTATAGACCAGCGATATTGACCAGACTCAGACTCTGAATAAAGTTCAATTGAGAGCTTTATTAGCCATGAGGCGACTGCCTCATCCTACCCAGAGGAGAGAGCAGCCCCGGGTCGGGGTGGGGAGTTGGCTTATATAGGCTTTTAGGTTCAGGGCAGGGGGTGGGGGGGGCCATAGCTCAGCAAGCAAGCACCTACAGAAGCAGGTGTTTGCGGTTAATCAAGCGCTGGGAATTCTATCAGGGGAGACAAGCGGTCGGAGAGTTCTTGTTATTTACAAGGGTCTGGGTCAGGTTGGTCTTTTGGCAGGGGCTGACGAGACTTTCTACAGGAGGAGGCCTTGAGGTAAGGTTTTACAGTTGAGCAAGCTTGTTACAGAAGCGAGATATATGCGGTTAGGGGACTGCGGAATTTTCCTGTTGGGTGGCGGTGGTCACGGGCTCCTACTTCTCCACACTACCTCCACCCAGAATCCGAGAGCATTATCAAGTGGGAGCAAAGAGGGACTTTCTGCCCAATAACCTGGAGGGTGGAATAAGAATCTACCACAAAGACTTCTGTGTGTCCACCAGCCAGGATAATGGATAAATGTGAATTAGTCGTTTCCAGAGGTCCTTCACTATGAAGCTGTAAAGGGCCAAAAACCATGGGTCCAGGGCCAACATCAAAGAAGAGACATCTTTGCTCCTTCAGTGATGGCAGAGAGAAAGGCCATCATCTAGAGTGACAAAGAGAGGAAGTGGCAGAGCTGCATGAGAGAGGATGTGGTGCTTTGAGAGAGAGGAAGGAGGAGGGAAGTGAGACATGGAGAGGGGGCGGTGGAGGAGGAGAACGAGAACAGCCATCTTCCTAATGGTACCCTTTTCAGAACGCTTCCTGCTGTGGTAGTGTTTAGTGCTCACAGCCGCCCTTCCTGATTGGTGATGCCTGTGGGCCTGTGTCTCTGGTGAGAAAACTAGAGAGTCCGTGTGTTTGCCTGGGGCCGATGATCGAGGAGGCCATGGGCTTAGCCCAGGCGCTGAGAGCCCCCAGCCCTGTCCTGCCACCCACGTCTTCAGCAGAAGAGACAGAGACAGGAAGCGAAAACAGCTGATCTGTGTAGAGAAAGACCCAGCAAAGAGAAACACCAAGAGGCGGAGGGAGGGAAGGGGAACCTGACACTGAAGAGCTCATGGAGAGGCCCAGAAGGAGTAACAGAAGTGTGTGGGGAGGGTGGCGTCAAAGGGGTGGGGACCTGTGGGCAGGAAGGCAAGTCCCCGGGCCCAGGCGGCCTGGGGACAAAGGCAGGTTTGCCTTAATGTAACAGTTTGATATTGTTTATGAATTCCAAAAATAGATATTGTGTTTGGAAACTGGTCTGTTCCTCTGGGTGTATTAGACTGTATTAGACTCAGAGGTTTCACTTTTACTTTATTAAATCAAGATTAGGGCTTTTATTTGACCATGTCATTAGGGTTGAGTCCTCACCCCCTTGGTGGGGATAAAACAGACTCTCACACATAAGTAAACACATGGAGAAGGACAACACAGAAACGGGCACACTGGAAGAGAGAGTGCTCCATAGACATGGCCCTAGGCAGAGAGAGGAGCCTGATAGTCTATAGCTGCCCTTGCGAAGAGAACTGAGCAGCTGAGCCCAGAAAGAAATGAGCCCTGGGGAGAGAGATGAGTCTTATGCCAGCCTACAGCTGAGATCAGAAGAAGCTGGGACCATGGAGCCTTAAGGGAAGGAGGAAGGCTGAGCCCTCGCAGACACCGTCCACCATCTTGCATCAACATGTGGCAACAGACTGGGTGAGAAAGTATCTTTTATGGTACCTTAAAGAGTTGGACTCTTTAAGCCTTGTGACTGTAAGCTCTATCCCAAATAAATATCCTTTATAAAAGCTAACAGAGTTCTGGTACTTTTCATCAGCACCCCTTTGGCTAACACACTTAGGGAGTGTGTCAAGACAAGCCCCTCCAGGTATCAGGCTGCCCCGTGGAGGATGCCCAGGGCAGGTGGCCTGGCCGAGGCCCCTCAGCCAGGGAAGCAGCTGACCCTGTCTGCTTACTTCGGGGCTGGAGTCTGCCTGCGGATTTGGGTAGGCCCTCTGGGCCTACATGGTCTGTACTGGTATTGAGCCGTGCTCCAGGCTGCCACCAAGCAAAGAGGCTCACCACATGCAGAACAGCAAAGATATGCCAGTGCCTGAGAGCAGGGGTCCAGACCCTTCTGCCCACTCCGTGGTACCCGTGGAGTCATTGTCGCCAAGGAAGACCCAAAACACACAAGCAGTGGTTGGAACAATGCTTCACTCACATGGGAAAGAGCATACTAAATTTGCTGTACTCGTCCCATTCCAGAATGTTCTCTGGAGGCTGCTGCTTTGTGTCACTGATTGTCCAGAATTTAGTCTTTGTGCCTTCAGTTTTTCTAGGTTTAGGGTTTAAAGAACAGGGTCTTTATCCTGTTACTTCCTCCCATACTCCTTAGACACACTTGCTTCTGGTGCTGGATGGCTCTGGGCCTGGATTGAGCCCCATGTGCCTGGAGCTGCACCGTCTTCTGCCTCTCTCTTGCTTGAACTTGGCTGCTGCCTCGGTACTTAGAACCTCATGTCCAGCAGGGGTCAATGCAGTGGTGGTGGGTGGGGGTGGGAGTGATGAGCGTGCCCCTTCGGTTGGGCAGTGTCCACCCCATAGGAGCACAAACACCATGGTGACCCCGTCTGCCACCACTGCCCATTGCCAACACAAGACAGACACCACAGAAGCCCTTTGGTACTTTTGTACCAAAACTAGTCTGTGTTTCTAGATTTTTAATCATATTATTCTTTTTGTTACAAATGCTCTCCCTCCTTAAATCATATGGTCCATAACAAACTTGATTTCTTTGTTCAGTGTTTAATGATTACTTCTTTTGAAATGATTGACATAGAATAAACAAAAAGGAATATCAGTGTTATTGAAGGTCACTCTCAGGTCACCTCTAATTGGAATATGTGACTCAAGAAAGGATACTTAATTAATTTATTAATGCACTTCAATAGAAAATTTAGGTGCTACTGAAAATTGAGTAACACTTTCAAAAGAATGAAATTACATAGGCAGAAATTTCAAACAGGCCCCCAAATAGATTTTGCTACTTACCTACTATTAAAGTTAGTGTGAAGGAAGCAGGGGTGGTGGAAGTAATTGTAAGTAGTGAAGAACATACAGGTTCACAGTATGGTGTGGGAAGCAAGTAAAATTTCCATAAAGCACAATGTGCCTACAGGTGATCCTACCTGGAACAGGTGACAGATAGAAAAGCCATTCAACCTGTGAAGCAAAAACTGCCCATTGAGGGAAGCGGACTTGGCCCAGTGGTTAGGGCATCCGTCTACCACATGGGAGGTCTGCGGTTCAAACCCCGGGCCTCCTTGACCCATGTGGAGCTGGCCCATGCACAGTACTGATGCGCGCAAGGAGTGCCGTGCCGTGAAGGGGTGTCCCCCGTGTAGGGGAGCCCCACGTGCAAGGAGTGCACCCCATAAGGAGAGCCGGCCAGCGCGAAAGAAAGTGCAGCCTGCCCAGGATGGTGCCGCACACATGGAGATCTGATATAGCAAGATGACGCAACAGAGAGAAACACAGATTCCAGTGCCGCTGACATCAACAGAAGCGGACGAAGAAGAACACACAGCAAATGGTCACAGAGAACAGACAACTTGGGGGTGGGGGGAAGAGGAGAGAAATAAATAAAAATAAATCTTTAAAAAACAACAAAACAAACAAAAAACCACCAAAAACTGCCCATTGATCTGAACCAAGTGATGCTGACTGCCTAGAGATGTGCTGGACAATGCACGGTGGCATCTGCAAACCATAGGCGTGGGACAGAACGTGTCAAATGGCCAGAGTCTCAAGAGGAGCTCCCAAAGAGCCCCAAGGAGTATTTTTTAAAAATGGATTTATTGGGGGAAGGAGTGAGGTGAGGGGGGTGGGGGGTATATTGGGATCTCATATTTTTTTAATGTAACATTAAATAAAGACAAAAAATGAAAAAAAAATAAAATGGATTTATTGGAATATAATTTATGTACCATACAATTCGCCCATTTGAAGTGCACAATTCAATGGCTTTTATTAATAGTATATCCAGAGTTATGCAACCATCGCTGCAATCTAATTTTAGAATATTTTCGTCATGCCAAAAGGAAACTTTGTACCCATTAGTGGTCACTCCTCACCCTTCCTTCCTTGCCTCCAGCCTCTGGTAGTCACTAATCTACTTTCAGTCTCTATAGGTTTGTCCGTTCTGAATATTTCAGATATAGGGAATCATACAATAAAGTGTTTTTTTGGTCTGCCTTTTTGTCTCTTAGAATAGGGATTTCAAAGTTCAAACATGTTATAGGGACCTAACTTTTAAATAAAAACTTTTGGAGCTGTTTTTAAAGATCATTGTTATACTTTCAACAAATAACTCATCCAGAAGAATAAACTTATGCAAAAAAGCATTCAAATTATAATTATCCACCTGCCACTAAAATTAGTGAGATGAGAATGAGGTGGGTGGTTGCACAATATTGAGCTGAAGAGGTTAACCATGGGAGGAGGGAAGTAAGATCTTTAAATCATCCTGGCATCTCGGGGCCATCCAAGCTGGAAGGACAGTGAGGATCTTAGAGCCTGGGTGTGATGTGAAGACTTGTATAAAGAGAGAAGAGCCCATCTGTGACCCAGATGAGGCTCTTGAAATACAGCAAGTACATGGTGGATGTGCCCAAGCGGAGAGCAGGTAAGGCTGGCTGACGGCCCAGTGTTTGCATGGGTGACTGGTGGTGGGTTTTGGGGTACATATTCAGGGAGGGGTCAGTGCTGCATCCCATGGTCAGAATCCAGAGAGGACATCCCATAGAACCCTGAATGTTGAATAGGATAGACCAGTGCTCCTGCAAGGAGACATTTCTATAACTAAAACGTGTGTTTTTTAGTTTCTGTGGGGAGTAAAGGGAAACTTCCAGAGAAAGAGAGACCGGAATGAAGCCTGACACTCAGGATGGGACTGACCAGGAGGAAGAGGGCGGGGAAGGGGAAGCAGAGATAATGTGGAGAGAGCTGAGAACATCCCTGGAGAGAAGAGAGAGAAGCGTGACCCTCAGAAGTCAGGGAGAGAGAAGCAGATGGAGACGTACAAACACCTTCCTGGGGTAGGAGCAGTGGTGCGGGGAGATTGGGTGCTGGTGGAAAAGGAGGGAGAAAGGAGCGAGGTCTAAGGAGATGGGGAGAGGCAGAGCAAGGCACCGCTGGCTCTCAGGTGTGGTCCTTGGTGCAGGCGGGTTTCTTAACAGGAATGGTTCCCTTGAGTTTTCAGTGTCAGAGAGCAGCGTGGCCACCCAGGGTCTGTTTCCCAGCCACTGCCTCTGGCCTGGCCTTTCCTTTTCCCTCTCCTCAGTCCCTGGTGAAGCCAAAGCTCAAATGAAAAAAGAGGCAACCAGAGGAGGTGCCCAGCCTACTGCCACGGGGTCACGGTAACTGTGACTGAGTCTTCCGTTTTAAGAGAAGAATTACCCAGTGAAGCTGCTGTGTGACTGTCTGCAGGGACGAGAAGCTTCCCTTTCTCCCCCGCCACCCACTGCCCCTGTGCACACAAGCCCAGCCTCTGGCTATTGAGGGAGGCAAGCAGGGCCTGGACAAGGATGCAGCCACCCACACTGCAACCGTTAAGGAGCCACTTGCTTGCAGGCACCCTGAGTGCCTCCTTAAATCTTGCACCTTAGGCATCTTCGTGCCTCATTCTCGACCTGCCCTGGAGGCCAGAGAGGAAGTAGTGAAGTCCTCAGTGGAAGAAGGAGGCCTGGCTGGAGAGGAGAACAAGGGTGGAAAATGTGGACAGACCAGGACCAGCAAATGATGAGTTATGCCAGGAAGCCCAGGTTTACCTAAACAGATATGAAATCCAGACTTTTCCAGGTTGGTGGAGGGTTGCTAGGGGGAGTCACAGGAACATGCAAATAATGTGTGTGAATGTCAGATTTGCAAAAAGGAAGATCACTGTGGTGGATCTCTGGACTGGAGAAGGAAAGGCTGGCTCTGGGGCTGTGTCCAAAGCCAAAAGATGAGACCTTTGGTGAGAGAGGGGAGTGACATTTGAGACAAGGACCACATGTAGGAAAACAATGATTGGAATAGTAGAGGCAGACAGAGTCAAGGTAGGTCCTGGAGAAACAGAGACAGAGGAGAAGAAGTGAGAGACCAGCAGAGAGGAGATAAATGGAAAACTCAAAAGAAAGACAGTGATAAACATTACCTGGAGAGAGGGGCATAGAGAACCAAGTAAATGACAAGAAAAGAGAAAGTGGGGGAAAGGCACAGAGGCATCTGAAGAAAAGGTGCTAGGTGAGAGGGAATGAAAGCTCCGTGGACAAAGAGGTCATGTGACAGAGAGAGGAGGCACCCTGAGATATTTAGGATTGGAGGGGAGGGTCATGAGTCACTGGATGGAAGTTTCTGGTACAGGAGGTTGTCCCCATTAGTAATGAGTGTTCAGGGTAAAATAGCCCCAGTTTCTGAAGGGGCATCTGTAACCCACTGAGATTAAAACAAACCCTCTCCAGAGTATCTCATCCTCCACAGGTCTCTCCATAGCCGACTGTGATGTTTAGGTAATTCTATCAACTTGGCCAGGTAATTGTGCCCAATTGTTTGGTCAAGCAAGCACTGGGCTAACTGTAATACAAAGGTATTTATGGACTTTAGTCACCATTGACTTTCCTGCAATGGTAAATCATAGAGAGCTGATTACAATTACATCAGTCAGGGAGATGGCCATCAGCAATGAGTGATGCTTTATCCAATCAGTTGAATGCCTTAAAAAGGGAAGTGATTCCAGCATTGAGTGAGAATTTCCCAGCTCGTCTTTGGACAGCCAACGTCTTCCAGAACTCGTTAAGAACCTTCACTGGACTTTCACTGCAGCCCCTGGTTGCAGCCTGGCCTTGTGCATCCCCACAGGTGCATGAGAGACTCATAAAATCTCATACTATTGACAGACATCTCTTGTCGATTCTGTTTCCCTAGAGAACCCTGAATAATACACCGAGTGATTCCAAACGCACATCCACCGCCCAGAACTATCTTCTTGCCCCATTCACCTAAGAGCCTAAATGTATCTCACTTGGATGTTTTCCAAGAACCTCAAACCCAGT
The DNA here is from genome assembly GCF_030445035.2 of Dasypus novemcinctus. Classification (NCBI taxonomy): domain Eukaryota; kingdom Metazoa; phylum Chordata; class Mammalia; order Cingulata; family Dasypodidae; genus Dasypus; species Dasypus novemcinctus. The sequence continues at coordinate 13,124,763 of NC_080679.1, forward strand.
GCTTCTAAAACTGAGCTCAGCAGCTTCTTCCATGAAACCAGATCCTTGTCCTCCTCTTTTTCCAGGTTCCTTCTTTCAGCAATGTAGCCATTCCTGTCCAATTTTCTCAAGCAAGAAACCCAGGAGTCCTCCATGAACCCTCCCCTTTGCCACCTCCATGCCCCACCTCCCCAGCACCCAGCCCTGTTGCCTTGACCTTGGCAGTATTTCCAACCTGACCATTTTTTCTCCATTGGTAAAGCTGTGGTCTAATCAGATGCTAACTTCTCTCCCTTGAACTTCAGCTGATGGATCTTACAAGATTGCAATATGTTCATGCTATATTCCCACCTAATACCCAGTGACTTTCACGACACTTGGGACTAAGTTGATTCTCCTCCACGAGGCTTCCGTAAACCACTGGCCTTGAGGACACTCTTCCTATTTCTCCAGCCTCTATCATCTCACTCCAAGTTCTGGTCTTGCTGACTTCTTTTAGTTACTGAAATGGGCCTCCAGTTCCCATGCTGGACCTTTGTATTTGCCCATGCTCTGTACTCTTCTTGGGTCTATTTTCTTGGCCTTATCTCTTCTCATGAGCCTCCCTAACCTACCTACCTCCTACTTGCATGAGAAGCCTTTCCTGTTTCTCAGAAGAGTAGTCCTTTGGCTTTCTGCTCTCAGAGCTCTTTGAACTGGCAGTAAGTTAACACTTACAACACTGTTATGATAATGCATTTCATGTGTGCCACCCCTGCCAAGCTGTGCGATTGGTGATGTGGGCGCCATGCCTGTCTTGTTCTTGCTGTGTCCTCAGAACCTAGCATGGTGCCTGGCACATAATAGAAGTTCATTTAATACTCATCAGGGAATGAAAGTGCCCATATTTCTGTATGCTAAAAATTGGACCCATCTTGGAAAAGTTCACAAACTTCACATTACTGATGTACTTCCACAGGAAGTTTGAAAAATATATATTTGTGTATTTATGTATTAAGCTACCTTTGTGGGAAGGAGCATAACTTGAGAATAAATACAAGGGAGCGGACTTGGCCCAGTGGTTAGGGTGCCTGCCTACCACATGGGAGGTCCGAGGCTCAAACCCCGGGCCTCCTTGACCCGTGTGGAGCTGGCCCATGCGCAGTGCTGATGTGCGCAAGGAGTGCCGTGCCACGCAGGGGTGTCCCCCGCGTAGGGGAGCCCCACATGCAAGGAGTGCGCCCCGTAAGGAGAGCTGCCCAGCACGAAAGAAAGTGCAGCCTGCCCAGGAATGGCCCCGCCCACACGGAGAGCTGACGAAGCAAGGTGGTGCAACAAACAGAAACACAGATTCCTGTGCCGCTGATAAGGATAGATGCAGTCGCGGAAGAACACACAGCAAGTGGACACAGAGAGCAGACAACTGGGGGGGCGGGGAAGGGGAGAGAAATAAATAAAATCATAAAAAATAAAAGAATAAATACAAAATTCAGCCAATGTAATTACCAGTTAATGGATGCGAATGATGGTTAAAAGGAAAAGAGAAAACTAGAAAGATACAGAGTCCAAGATAAAAAGAAAAAACACATGAGAAATGAAGAAAGAGTGAGGCAGCAGAAGAGAAGGAGTGATTCAGCACTAGAGTTATGCTCTGAAGTGGAAGTGGGGACAGGAGAGGAAGGGCTGAGGGGATGCTCTTTGAGGGAGGTAATGAAAATCTTCACAAATCATTATTTGGTCCAAGGGCAAAGCTATCCAGACATGAAGTTCAGGTATGTCTTTATGTTGTACAACTGGTAGATATATGGGATGTTCCTTGTTACTACCCAAAAAGTAACCACAAAGGCCAGTGAGCAAGAACAAAGCACTTGACAGACATCACGGCAGGGGCTGGGTGAGCAAGTCTACGGTGCGGTGACATCAGGTGTCACAGTGGAGATGACAGGCTGCCCTGCGTGGTGACCCAGCACAGGCTGCTGCAGGGGGAGGGGGACAGAGATGCGTAATGAGGGGCTGCTCCTAAACAGAGGAGAGTTGGTAGGAAATTGAAAAATATCAAGAGACATAGGAAGGGGAGAAAGAGCTGAGATATATAGAGCAAGATAGCCAGAGGGAAAGAAAAAGGGAGTAAGGAGAAGAACGCCACGTGAGGTCAGAGGAAGGAGAAACAGAAAGAGCTGGGGAGAAGAAAGAGCTATGGGCTGTGAGAAACAGGCAGAGAAATGGGCAGAGATGGGGGAAGGGTAAAAAGAGAGCGAGGGGTAAGAAGATGCGCAGCAAGACAAGCACAGCCAGTGACAGTAGCTGGAGTGCCGGTGACCTGCAGGCTGGAGGATTCCACGGGAAGACGGGGAGGGGCAGGACGTTCCTACCTGGGCGTGTGGGAGCTTCCAGGTCTTACGGGATTTCCCGCTGTGTCAGCTCCTCGGTCCCACATCGAGATCCCTAGGGAGTCTTGTTGCTTCAGGCAGGTATCAGCAGTGAGGACTCTGAAGAACCCCGTGAGGAGGAGGGTCCCAGGGAAGAATTGTCGGGGTCCAGCTGAGGAAGGGGAGGTCTGGTCTGTTGCTGGAAGTCCATAGTCTGTCTTCAGAGCCCCCCTTTCCTGGGGTGTTTTCCTCTGAGTGCATTCCACAGGCGACGGTTCAGTGAACACTGGGAGTCCGTTCTCTGCATCGATCTTATTTGGTACTTGGGGAAATGCAGGAAGGAAAGACCCTATTTATTGGATATGTGTGTTCACATACGGATGCTAGAGTAGAAACAAGCTGGCATATTTCTGTCATCATCCTTTCGCGCTTTCATGCCTATTTATACTGATGTCCTGAAATGATGTACTGATTTTCATCCCAACTGGTTTAGTTTCATAGGCTACTCCAGCAAATGCTGTGAAAAGGGTTGTTTTAAACAATGATAATTTATTAGCTTACAGTTTTGAGGCCAGGAAAATGTCCAAATTAAGGCATCATCAAGGCAATGCTTTCTTCTCATTTGTATACCTATGTATGTGTTTTTTTTATGCTTTCTTTTCAAAGACTGACTGCCGTGATCCTTGGCTCCTCTGCCATATGGCAAGGCATGTGGCAGCTTCTCTTAATCTCTCTCTTCTCTTCCCAGTTTTGCTGAGTTCAGCTTCTTGCTTCTGTGGTTTTGCTCTATGTCTGAATTTCATTCTCTTGTAAAGGACTCCAAAATTAGGATTAAGACCCATCCTGATTGAGGTGAATCACACCTTAACTGAAGCAACCTCATCAAAAGATCCTATGTACAATGGGTTTACCTTCACAGGAATGGATTAGATTTAAGTACATTCAGCTTCAAACCACCACACTCCTCCCCCTGGACCCCTAAAAGACATGTTCTTTCCATATGCAAAATACATTCATTCCATCACCATATCCCAAAAGCCTTAAATGATTTCTGAAACAGGGTTTAGTACAAAGTCTTATCAAAATTGGTTATGGGTATGGTCTGCCCTGGTGCACAGTTCCCCTCTCTATGGAACTGTGAAACCTAGAGAACAAGTTATCTGCTTCCAATATACAATGGAGGGACAGGAATAGGATAAACATTTCCATTCCCCTAGGAAGAAATAGGAAAGAAAACAAGGATCACAGGTCCCAAACAATTCCAAAACTCTAAAAGGCATACTCCATTAGATTTCAAGATCAGAGAGTCAACTATGGAATGATTTTTTGTCCTTCGGGCCTCATGGAGCAGCACCCCCACCCCTTCCGAGCACTTGCACAATGGTCTTGCTCTCCCGGAAAATGGGAGTGAAGTTTCCACCCTCTTCAAGCATTGGGGTGACACCAGACTTTGCAGTCTTCAGGGCACAGGGTCAACCCTTTTAAAATAGTCTAGTCAAAGCCATTCTATGCAATCTCCAGTGCATGGGCTCCACCCTATCTGAAGCCTGGGACAGCAGCACTCTTCCTGAACAACAGGGTAGAAGTTCTCCCTCTTTAAGGGCCGGGGCATACTCACCATATCCATACACATAGGTGGGCCTGCTTTGTTGGCCCAGGAAGATGTCTTCAGTCCAGACCTCAGTTTCCATGATTCTGCCCTTGAAGTAGTTTTTCCTTCAATCTGTCCCTTTTCTGTTCCTTTTATTCTGGGTTGGCAGTGGTTCCATTCATACAGATCTCACGACAAAACTGTTTTGCTTGTAGTACACAGGGGTTCCAAACCGTATGACAAAAGAACTTTCCACAGATCTCTGGAAAACTACATCTCCAATCCTGACTTGCTCTGAAATGGCTAACTGGGTCTGTATTAGTCAGCCAATGGGGTGCTGATACAAAGTACTAGGAATCTGTTGGCTTTTATAAAGGGTATTTATTTGCGGTAGAAGCTTACAGTTACAAGGCCCTAAATAGTCCAGCTGAAGGTTACTTCCTGTGACGTTAGGCTAATGTGTCAGCTCGGCCAGGTAATTGTGCCCAGTTGTTTGGTCAAGCAAGCACTGGGCTAACTGTAATACAAGAGAATTTATGGACTTTAATCACCATTGGCTTTCCTGCAGTGGTAAATCTTAGATAGCTGATCACAATTACATCAATCAGGGAGATTGCCATCAGCAGTGAGTGATGCTTTATCCAATCAGTTGAATGCCTTAAAAGGGGAAGTGATTCCAGCATTGAGTGAGAATTTCTCAGCTCATCTTTGAACTCTCAGAACTCATCAAGAACCTTCATTGGACTTTCACTGGAGCCCCTAGTTGCAGCCTGCCTGCGGAACCTCAACTTGTACATCCTCATCATCATGTGAGAGACTCTTATAGAATTGCATACTATTGACAGATATCTCTTGTTGATTCTGTTTCCCTAGAGAACACTGACTAATACATTTCCCTACCATACTCTGTTGCCAGGTGTTGAAGCAAGATGGCAATCAACATCTGTGAGGATTCAGCCTTCCTCTTCTCTTTAAGGCTCTCTAGGTCCAGCTTCTGATCTCAACTGTAGGCTGGCATAGGCCTCATCTCTCTCCCCAGGGCTTGTTTCTTTCTGGGCTCAGCTGCTCTTTTTTTCCCCACAAGGTCAGCTGTAAACTATCAGGCAAATGGCTCATCTCTTCTCCCAGGTTCTCTGCCCTATCAATGGAGCTGTCTCTCATCCTCTGTGTATCTTCTCTGTGTATCTACTTCTGTCTTCTTGATTGAATGCTCATTTATATAATCCACCAAGGGAGTGGGGACTCAACCCTGCTTACCCTAATGACTTGGTCAAATCAAAGCCCTAATCTTGATTTCCTAATCTGAGGAAAGCCTTTGAATTTAAATCAATCATAGGGTGTCATGCCCAGAGTAACAGACCAGTTTGCAAACATAATCAATATCTCTTTTTTTGGAATTCATAAATAATATCAAACTGTCACAGGGTCCATATTCAGTTAAATCCATATATGGAACATTATTCTCTGGGGACTCACTTTCTAGAAGCTCAGAATTTTCAAGCCATAAATTTCTACTTTCTTTGTGCTCAGGAGTTCAGTTTTCACCTTATCCCTTTCCTTTCACATTTTACCATAAACTGCAAGGAGAAACCAGGCTTCACTTTCCTCATTTAGCTTAGAAATTTCCTCAGCTAGATATCTAAGTTCATCACTCTCAAATTCTGCCTTCTGTCTGGCATCAGAATTCAATTTTGCCAATTCTTCTGCCACTTTAAAACAAGGATTGCCTTTCTTCCAGTTTCCAGTAACACATTCATCATTTTCTTCTAAGACCTCATCAGAAATAACTTTAGCAACCATATTTCTATGAACAGTCTCTTTAAAGCAAAGTAGCACCTCACATTTCTTTCACCCTCTACCGATTACCCAATTCTAAAGCCATTTCCACATTTTTGCAGTAGCAACACCCTACTCCTGGTACCAAAATCAGTTTCATTTCCTGGGCTGCTCCAGCAAATACCATGAAAAAGGTTGGCTCAAACAATGGGTATTTATAAAGTTACAGTTTTTGAGGCCAGGGAAATTTTCAAGTTAAGGCCTCATCAAAGTGATGTTTTTTTTCCTGAAGACTGGCTGCTACAATCCTTGGCTCCTCTGGCAAGGCAAAGCAAATGGTGATACCTGCTGGTCTCTCTCTTCTCTTCCTAGTTTTGTTGATTTCAGCTTCTTTCTTCCATGGTGCTCGCTCTGCCTTTATTTCATTATCTTATAAAGGACCTCAGGAATAGGATTAAGATCCACCTTGATTGAGGTGGGTCACTCCTTAACTGAAGTAGCCTCATCTACAGGTCCTACTTACAATGGGTTTACATTCACAGGAATGGATTTGATTTAAGAACATATTTTTTTCTGGGGTACATGTAGCTTTAAACTACCACAGCAACCAGCCCCTAACATCTGTAGAAAACAGAAAGCTAAATAATTTTTGATCGCTTGATACATAATATTGTCACTGGAAACTTGGAAAGACATAAATTTCCAATCCTGCCATTTAACTACTGATGGAAATGATTAATCTCAAATCCAATAATAGTCATTTTGACCAGTGTCTTCCAGCATGGCATTGGCTTGTATACAGAATTATTTTTCAAAAATAATTTTGAAAACAACATCTCATGTTATCTTTACAACATCCATAAAGAGTGGGCAGAATAACTATAATTATCCTTGTTTTATGATGAGGAAACTTAAGCACATCAATGCCTAAGTGCCTCTTAAAAAGTCATATGGAGAGGTAAAGCCAGAGGCAAGACTAGCATCCTAGATACCCACACCTGATTTCAGTGGCCATTTGTTTCCTTTAGAAAGAAGAGAAGGAAATAATAATTGAACATGACTGATATTACTTGTTACAGAATTTATGACTCTTTTATCAAACTGTTGCTATTTCTCTCCCATGGAGTTTATAAACATAAGCATTATTTTTATGTTTATGTTTATATATCCCAAGTTCAATCCTGCAAGAACTTTAGCAAATGTTTTGCCATTGCATAATGAGGGAAGCTCTGTTTCTAGGTTCTGATATCAATTTCCTTACCACCAAGCCAATAGAACATTTTAAGTTTTTAGTATGGCAATATCCCAATACCAGTACCAATATCTTTACTGGTTCCATATTATAGTCTATAGGATAATTGTTATAATAAATAGAATCCAAACATATAATAGCTCAAGCAAAATAGAAGTTAGTTTTTAAAGATTTATTGTTTTAAGTTTATTTCTCTCCCCTTCCTCCTCCCCACCCCCATTGTCTGCTCTCTGTGTCCATTCGCTGTATGTTCTTCTGTGTCCACATTGCAGTCTTAGCAGCAGCACCAGGAATCTGTGTCTCTTTTTGTTGCATCATCTTGCTGCATCAGCTCTCTGTGTGTGTGGCACCACTCCTGTGCAGGCTGCGCTTTTTTCACGTGCGGTGGCTCTCCTTGCGGGGCGCACTCCTTGCACATGGGGCTCCCCTATGTGGGAGACACCCCTGCGTGGCACGGCACTCCTATGCACATCAGCAGTGCACATGGGCCAGCTCACCACATGGGTCAGGAGGGCCCTGGGTTTGAACCCTGGACCTCCCATATGGTAGGCAGACGCTCTATCAGTTGAGCCAAATCTGCTTCCCCAAAATAGAAATTTGTTTCTAATTTTTGTGAACAGTCCGAGGTTCCTTTTGGTAGGAAGGATGGATGAGATTCTACTTACTTATTTGAAGAACCTGATCGGTGGAGCTTCTATTGCCTTTTGCACATGTTCTCGAAGTTTTCCACATATGAGAAAAATTGCATAGGTAGAAAAATATGTAGAAGCAAATTGAAAAGGTAAGAAGTGGAGCGTGAGTTGTAAGAAGAGTTTTTTAAGACAAAGCAATGTTGGCCATTGTGGGTAAAATTTTCCCAGCCTTTGGTGGTAAGTCAGATGAATCCAAAGGACAGACTAGCATAATTTGGGGGTGGGGGTACATTCCAGCCCTAGGTCTTTATCTTTCCATGTCTTTCCTATTGTTTTTTTGTTTTTTGTTTTGTGTGTGTGTGTTTTGTTTTTGTGTGTGTGTATGTGTGTGATTTTCTTCTGAGTTGGTTCCTGGGTCACACATCAAAATCCCTAAAGGATTTCACTCCCTTCTACAATGATCAGCACTTGTTTCTCTTCAGGAAATAATAAAGGAGAAAAGACCCAAGAACATAATTCTTCAAGAACATGGCCAGGCAAGGAAGATGAGGACTGTGGTTAGGAGCCTGCAATTCCTCCTTGTGTTCCACATGCAAGGGGTCCAGTTTATCCTTGGATCCATTATCTACATTTACCTTCTACGTCATAAATTCCCTGTTTAAGGAGCTGCACCCTTTGATTGACTGTATGTACTCGTATACTAATGTTTTAGTTGAAATATGCTAGCAAGATTATGTTGTTCATTTATTAGAACAGTTGTAAATTTACAGAAAAACCGTGCAGAAAGGACATATATGCCCCTGCCCCCCCAGTCTTCCTTATTATTAACATTTTCATTAGTGTGGGGTTTTTGTTACAGTTGATGGAACAATGTTATTATAATTATACTATTAACTATACTCCACAGGTTACATTAGGGTTCATTCTTATGTTGTTTTTTAAACTGCATAAAGTCAAAGTTTTGACTTTATGATGTGATTTCCATACTAAATTCTCATATTTACTTTGTTTTCTATAGAGCACAGAAAAGTAAGTATTCTATAAGTTGATAACGTTGTCATTTAGGCACAAATATGAAAGGTCTCAAAAGACAACTGGCTATCTAGTTAGTGCCAAAAAGAAAATCTGCAGAACAACTATTCCTAACCCAAATAATATCTTTGACAAATGTCCTCCAGTATGCCATTGGCTAATGTAATACTTCTTCAAAGAATTTTTGCAAATAAATAAGGACTTTCTTTTTCATACACCCTGAAGGGTTAGGCAGGATACTTGTTGTCTCTCTGTTTCATAAATGAAGAAATCAAACATATACATATTTAAGTCTTTTGTTTTGCAAAGTTTCATGGAGATTTTAAGATTCATACTAACTCTTTGCTCTGTCTTTCCCAATTAAAAATTTTGTTTTATATATGATGTACAGCATATTATGATTAGATGAATCTATCTGTTGTAACAAATACCTACCCCCCTGCCCACTGTGGCTCAAACACAATAGAACTTTATTTCCAACTTATCTAAAAAGGTCAAGGGTGTTACATGTTGGTGGAGGTGGAGGCAAGGTGTGTTGGATGGTTCTGCTACAGAGTCATTCAGGGACTCTGGAGTCTTTGCCATTCTCATCCAGGGCTTCCAATCCGCAAAAGGAGTATAGGAGATATCACTTTTGTGCACATTCCTTTGGCTAGAACTCAGGCAAATGGTCACACCTTGCTGCAAGGGAAGTTGGGGAATATAGTTTAGTTGTGTGTCCTAGAAAAAGAGAAGGCCATGGGTTTTGGTGAGCAGCGTGCAACGTCCAGTGCCCTGCTCCTGGGCTCTCCTGGGTCCTCCACCAAGTATTTGGTGGCGTTTCGGGCAGGAAAAATGTTCCTGAAAGGAACGACCGTCACCGCAGGGAACCGGAGAGGGCTCACGTACACGCTGCAGGCTGACGATTGCCTCATTCGCGTCTGCGGGGCCACCTGGACGCGGGGAAGGTCCCCGCGCAGCCTGCCCCACGCCCGTGCGTTCCGGCGGGGCCGCCGCGCCCCAGCGACAGCCCGAGGTGCTCAGGCTTGAGGCAGGGTGCGGGCGCCTCTTCTTTGGGATGCAGGAGCCCCAAACCGAGCGGGACCAGGAGCGCTGCGGGAGAGTGGACGCGGATCTGAGCAAGGCCGCGCTGCCGGGGCACCGCGGGCATCTGCAGTGCCTGCTGGGGACCGGGTGCGGCAGCGGCTCACGCAGCTCACCGCACCCGCCTGCGTGGAGGACTGGGTGGCTTCGGGCCCTGGAGCCTAGTTACCGGGCAGCGGGGGCTTCCGACCTGCAGCCCTTCGTGCAGCTCCCAGAGCCAGGCGGCCACTACCCTCCGCCGCCTCCTCTGCCCGTGCCACCCCAGGCCCCTCTGCTCCGGCAGCTGCCGCTGTCACCAGCCCGAGCCCCGCCCCCAACCCATCCAACTGAGCGACCTCCAGAACCTTCCAGCCGGCGAGGGTGGGAGTGACCTGGCCAGCGGGCCGACGCCCGACCTCGTGCTCCCGTGGCCCTCGCCCAGACAGCGAGGAGAGGCAGGGCGCGCCCTCTGGCCGCGCTTCCCGCGGTCTCGGGCATGGAGAGGCAGGGCGCGCCCTCTGGCCGCGCTTCCCGCGGTCTCGGGCATGGAGAGGCAGGGCGCGCCCTCTGGCCGCGCTTCCCGCGGTCTCGGGCATGGAGAGGCAGGGCGCGCCCTCTGGCCGCGCTTCCCGCGGTCTCGGGCATGGAGAGGCAGGGCGCGCCCTCTGGCCGCGCTTCCCGCGGTCTCGGGCACGCCCAGCGCGACCTTGGCCTCGGGACAGCGGGGCCGCTCAGGTGCCAGTCCCACCTGCCCGCGGAGGCTGGAGGCCGCCAGCAGGGGCGACGTGGGGGCATTTGCCAAAGCACTGCAGACCAGCGCCAAGTCGGGGCAGAGCTGGGCGACACCAAGGGCAAGAAGGATGAGGAGGAAGACGTGAGTTTAGATTGTTATTTGCGTCTTGTAAGGAGTTCAGAATTCTTAGTAATTCTGGCTTCAGTAGCCGCGTTTGTGGCTACCTTCACACCTCTGTTTAAACTTACTAATAAATAAAAGTCGTTTCTTCTACCTGCCAAAAGAATTTAAAAAGGCTGTACTGGTTAAGAAAACAAGCACCAACTGTATGCTAATCACAATAAAACCTGCTTTAAATAGGTTAAGAGAAAAAGGATGGAAAATAGATTCCTTGTTAACCTTAGTTGTTAAAATTAATCAAAAGAATGCTGGAGAAGGTGATATAATATCAAACAAAGTAGATTTCATAACCAAGAATATTATACCAGCAAGGCATTTCATGTTAATAAAGGGGCCAAATCATCAAGAGGATATAATAATCCCAAATGCATATGCACTGAACAGGAGAGCTTCAAAATGCATGAAGCAGAGAACTCCAAGAGGAAAAGATAAATCGACAATTATAGGAGGAGATTCCAAAATCCTTCTTTCTATGATTCGTAGAACAAATGGGAAAAAAAAAATCAGTAAGAATACAGACATCTTCAACAACACTATCAACCAGCTGGACCTAACATACATAATGCATTCCAATATATATTAGGTTTTGCTAGTTTATGCTATGGCCATGAACAACCCTGAGGTTTCAATGACTCAGTACAACAAAAGTTTTATTTCTTGCTCACTCGAAGCCCACTGTGGATCTGGAAGCCTTTCTGGGGTGGTAGTGAATTTATGTACCAAGGTTTCTTTAGGCTCTGTCCTCTCAACGCAAAGGCTCCATGGTCAGTGTGGCAGGGGAGAGGATGCACAGAGACCTCTTACTCCTTTTCTTTGACTCAGCTTGAGAATGGCACGTCACTTCTATCTAGAGACCATGGTCAGAATTAGCCATTTGGCCCTGCCTAGTGCAAAGGCTGGGAAATGTAGGGTGAGCTGCACTGTTTCTGTCACAAATACAAATGATAGACTGGCATAGAACCACTTCTAGATAATGATGTAAGGATCCTGCCAATCCAACACACTAAACAAAAAGGAGTTACAAAGAACAAAGGCCAAAGACTTAAACACTAAACCTAAGTGAAAGATATGACTTTATGAGGAGGCAAAGGAGTGAAAATAGAATACACTACAAGGGAAAGATTCAAGGAGAAAATATTTTGCTTGATCTGGGATGGAATTTCTTCAGTTCTTCTAGATAACTGTAGTCCCAGAAAATCTATTTTCTGTCAAGACCCTTGAAGTTTGACCTGTTTAAGAAACCATCCTCCTTTTAGTCCTTCTGTATGTAATGCATCTCTTTCTGGACTGTTGTAAGATTTTCCCCCTTATCACTCGTTTTTAAGGGATTTGATTATGATGTGTTTTCTTCATGTTTCTTGTGGCTGGTGCTTTGTTGAGCCTCTTGGGTGTATGGGTTTCTGTCTCATTTGTTTCTGAATCATCCCTAAGTATTTTCATTAATTGTAATGAGAAGTTTTTTTGATTGGGTATACTGGGACCCAATAAATGCAAAACTGCATTTATTACCCAAACCCCAGTCTCCTGGTAGATGGGCCATATGACTTTCCATAGCCCCCCAAAATGCACCAAGGGTCAGTGCTCAATAATCCTTTAAAGATAAGAGAATTTCCCTTTTTTTCCAGAACATGGTTACCTTGAAGAATAGACATAGGTCTCTGGGAAGGACTAGGAAACATATCAACTGTGGTTTCTGGGGTCTGCATTTATTTCACTTACCACCATCTAGCTCAGTAGACAACTAGAACTGCTTCTTCTTGCTTGAATTAACATTTTGAATACAGAATTTTTGCTATGTGTAGCCACAGTTATACAGTCATGTGTCTTAGACATGATTTTAAATGATTTATGTACAAAACCTCATTCAATGTTCAAAATTACCCACTCCAACAATAGAAGTTCTTTATTGAATCATGAAATGGTGCACTGGAGACTCAATTTTGGGGCAGCTAGAGACAGTAGTTTGTGGGGCTGTGATACTTCCCTGCAGTATATGTTCTGAAACAGCTAACAATACAACAAAATACATTTATCCTTGTTGCAGATACATTGAGTCAGAGAACCTGTCAAGCAAGGCTTGTCAGTGTGCTCTTTTCAGATTCCAGCAGTTCAATTACTTTCGTAGTCAGCAAAGAAAGAAAGGCGAAGGTGGCAGCTCCCTGTGACCTTTGTCCCACAAGACAGCAGTGAAAAGAAAGGGGCTGGATGGTATGAAGATGCAACATGAGGGATGGCACAAACTCATGCTGCACCTACGTGGTTTTATAGCCTGTAGCTGTACCCTAAAGAGGGCAAAGCAGAAAGCCTCCTATCTCATCAGAACCCCAAGGTGATGAGAAACTGTCATGACAGCCTCCCAAAAAGTTAGGGGGAGAGTGGGAAATGGCTGTGTAGCAGCTCCTCACTAGCCTCTCAACCCCTGCTGTTCCAAGAGGATCACACTGAGGGTTAGTGTTCAAGCAGTTCCTTGAAGATACGGGACTTAGACTTAGGTATGCTGAGGCTTAGGTCAGCTGCAGGGAAGACTTGCTTGGGTGGCCTGCGCAGGGATGTGCAGGGTTGCTGGGATCCGCTGGCAGAGCCTTTCCACAATGGGACCAAGAAGTATCTAAGGTTTTAGTGTCCAAGGGAGGAATGCTTCTCCCAGCAGGACCTACTAGGGTTCCATGAATAGAAAGTTGGAAATGCTATGTAGCCACTTGGGGCTTCCTGATGCCACTGATAAATGGCAAAAAGGGAGCTATCCAGTATTAAGAAAGGTAATCAGTGACAAAATGGGTATATAAATAACAGTAGCCATCTATGACAGGTTCAGATGTTAATAAAATACAATGGAGAAAAGATCACTTTCATGGTAACAACAAAATGCATAAAACAGTCAGGTTTGAACACACACATGTAGTCTTGTGCTGGGAGAAGGAAAGCAGAGAATATTTTACTGTAGAACCCAATGGAAGATTTGAATAAGTAGAAAGACGTAGTATGATCCTTTATGGAAAGACTCAATAACTTTAATAGTAAATTTCGCTCCAAATTAATCACTAAAAGAACTTGACGAGACAATTTAAAAAAGAAAGAGTTTGAAAAAGAAGTGTGCTATTGTTACAGCAAAGCCAGGAGTTCTGAGCAGCAGAAAAACCCAAACGGCATTTGGAGAGGCAGAGGAACAGATTTATTACGTGCGGGCCCAGAGGAGAGTCAGTCTCCAAATTCTGAACCCTGTCTTACAGTTTTACAGGTTTATATAGGGTTTTATGTAGAATTAGCATGGCTCTCACTTATTGGCTAATGCATTGCTGGGTTGGTGTGCAAATTTCCTACTGTAATATGCAAGTGGGGTTACAGAAGTAGAAAGCAAGAATGGTCAATTAGATAGTTTCTTGCAAGGTCATATTCTTGCAAGGGAGTTACAGAAGCAAAAGGCAGGTGTGGTCCATTAGACAGTCTCTTGCAAGGTCATGCTCTCCTGTTTCTCAACACTATGATAGTATTTGCAAGCTGCTGATAGGACTGAAACAGGGAGATAGAAATTGGATACATTAACACAGGGGCTCCAAACCAGAAATGTTGTCTGTTTCCTGGATTGCAAAAATCTCTTTGAAATATTTCTCAAATGCGGCTTCTAGTTTATGTCCCAGGTAGATGAAATTACTGCCCTGAAAAAGTAAGGACAAAAAATATTAATCACCATTGTCCATGAGTCTAGACTCCTTATGTTTCAGATAATTGGGAACCTCATTTTATATTATCATCTCAAATGTCAAGTGAGAATTAATCCAGATAAAAGTATCTTATGTTCCCTGAGAGCTTGGTTACTTCTCTGTTTCTGGAAAACAGAAAATCAAAAATTGGACTCTATTATGGTCTAATTACTGATCAGAAATTGATTAAATTTTCTTAAAAGTCTAGTTATTTGATTTTTGAACACAGTATTTATTATTCATAACACTATGATAGTACAGAAGTGTCTAAAGTAAATTAATGATGTCTTCCTTTTCCCTTCCCTCTCACCCATTGAGGTAATCCTTGTTAACTTTTTGATATACCACTAGGAATTTCAGGGGTAAAGAAATCCAAAATTTTGAAATTTGAGATATTTGATTTTATTTCATCTTTAGAAAAGAGAAGCACTTTTGCCTTTAAGTGCAACTCTGTTTCTGTGCAAGGGAATAGGTCTGCAATCTAGTGCTCTCTCTGGGAGAAAATCCAGTATGGAGACGTGAAGAAGGTCCCCAAGGTCCTAGGGAGTTTATCGTTACTTTTCCCTCCTTGGGTAGTGTAGCAGTTTAATATTACTTATGAATTGCAATAAAAGATATTTGATTATGTTTGTAAACTGATCTGTTCCTCTGGGTGTGATACCCCTTTGATTGTATTAGATTCAGCTGAGATGTCTTTGATTAAATTATGTTAAGATTAGGGCTTTAATTCAACCATGGCAGTAAGACAACTCACAATGAGTTCCTGCTCCCTTTGTAGGCTGTATAAAAGGACATTCACTCAAGAAGAACACAGAAGTAAATGCACAGAAGCCCATACATGAGAAAAGAGGAAGGGAGCTCCATGGACATGGTAGAGGTCCTGGAAGAGAGATGAGCCATTCGCCTGATAGTCTACAGCTGACTTTGTAAAGAGACTGGAGTAGCTGAGTCCAGAAAGAAATGAGCCCTCCAGTCTGCAGCTGAGATCAGAAGTTGGGCCCATGGAGCCTTAAGAGAAAGAGGAAGGTTGAGCCCTCTCAGACGTCACCCACCATCTTGTGTCAATAAATGGCAACAGACATTTGGTGAGGAAGTACCTTTTTTGGTACCTTGAGTTGGACTCTTTAAGGCTTTGTAATTGTAAGCTTCTACCCCAAATAAATACCCTTTATAGAAGCCAACAGATTTCAGTACCCCTTCGGCTAACTAATACAGATGAAAAGGTTTTTAGAAAATTTCAATATTTTATTTGGATGAGATTGCCACATGAGGAGGGAAATTGTAAAATTTTTATGATATAAGAAGATGAAAGACAAAGTGACTTAATTGAAAGAAAACAAAAACAAAAAAAAAAACCCCCACAAACGAACAAACAAAAGAACCCCAGGGCAGCATGGAAAGCCACTTACCTGGTAAAATATCCTGTGGTTATGAAAGATGAGGCGCATGTCCTGCACAAATTTTTCCACTCTCAAGTAAAGATTCTTATTAAGCCTTTTCCGGATCAGGTTTAATGACACAGGCTTCTTTGTATTCTTTTGACAAAAACACCCAAGGAAAGACTATTAGTGTAGGTCAAAGTCTATTTTTTATAGATTCCCATCAGTAAGGCAAAGATAATGGCAGCTTTATCCCATGAAATTCAGACCACAAATTCCACAACTGCCAGATTTATTGTTTGTTGTTGTTACTTACATAATTTGGCCTGTTGGCAAAAAAGAGGCTTTCTGAACAGCAACAGATCTTTAAGAGAAGGAATTCACATTTCTACAACAGAAGAAGAGGTTTGAAGTAAAAAGTGGCTTGAAGGGAATGAGCCCATACACACCCCTCATCAGAATCTATGACTCAGACTGTCATCCAGAACTTTCCCCAAATGTGGTGCTTTTTGGAAAAAATTCCAAAGAAAAACAATTTTCTTTGGAATACCAGTTTTGGCATTAGGTCATGTGATCACAGCACCGCGTGGGGCAATATTCCTCTAGCCTTCTGCAAAGCTCTGCTTCTCTCATGTTAAAGAAAAAGAGGAGGCTTCAGGTTTGCTTCAAACTCACCAACTTTTCCTCAGGTAGCATCGGCCTCTGTAGGACTTCCGATTCCTGACAGAGTGGGAATTCTGGGCACCTCTCCTGAGTATCCTTTATCCTGCAGAAGATACAGCTCCACGGTTCCCTGAGAGGTCAGGCATAAAAGTGAACAGAAGGAAGGTTCTCTGTGAAAACAGCCACCATTTCTATGGCTTCTGAAGTCCTCTATTCAAGAATGGTTGGTGGATTCCACCCTTCAGCCAACTAGACAAAAACACACACACTCTCACTCTTAATTGTGGTAACACACATACAACACAAATACTTCCCACTTTAATGACTTTTAAGTGTAATTTCAGTGGTATTAATTACATCCACCTGTTATACTATCATCACCACCATCCACTACCAAGAAATTTTCATGACCATAAACAGAAACTCTGTACCTATTAAGCAATAACTCTCCATTTCCCTCTCTCCCTAGCCCCCGGTAATCTTAAATCTACTTTCCATCTCTGTGAATTTGCTTATTCTAGAGACCTCACAAAAGTGAAATTGTACAATATTTCTTCCTTTTATGTCTGGATCATTTCACTTAATGTAATGTCTTAGAGATTCATCCATGCTGTAGCAGGTATGAGGACTTCATTTCTTTTTATGGCTAAATCATACTCCATGATATGTCTGTACCACACTTTGTTTATTCGTTCATCTGTTGATGAACACTTCGATTGTTCCCACCTTTTGGCTGTTGTGCATAATGCTGCTATGAACATTGGTGTGGAAGAATCTGAGCTCCTGCCAACTTCTCCCTTGAAGGCCCCCTGCACTCGAGCCCCATGTGGAGCCAATAGCCCTCCATTATCCTACTCATTCCACCTTCTACCATCAATTGTGGTTGCAGAGATGTCAGTCTGTTGAGTGAGGTGACAGGATGAGTGTTGAACTCTCATTCACCTCCAAGCTTGAGGTTCCCACCTGAGCCACAATGAGCTTGATGATGAGCCCTGCCTGCCAGAATCAAACATTGGAAACTGGTACCTTAATTACTGGGGTCTTTGACCTCGATGAACTCAATCACACCATGGTAAACAACAAAGAAACAAACAAAAAACAACAGGAAACCAGCTCTTATTTCTCAACTATGCTGAATGGCACAGAGGACAATCTATAAGCATCCTCTCCTCTAGCATTGCCATGTCTGTGAATAGAATCTGCAGAAACTTCTTAGAAAAGAAATCTATAGATAGGTGTCAGATATCTGCCATTTGCCCCTAGATTCTTTCTCCATTCTTCTCTACATGGTGTCTGCCTTGGGAGACTGTTGATTTGATGGATATGATGATCCATCTATAGTCAGTCAGCTTCTTTCCTTGGTCACCAGTGCTTACTCAGGGAGCCACATAGTGCCAAGATGGTGCTATACATGGGCTCAACAAAAAAGCAGATCTGTCTTCTGCTTCAGCAGCTTGCTCAACTAGCCAAAAGCAGAGATTAATGCTGAACCACTTGGATGGGACCATTCCCTGAGGGGGTGGTAGGCTACTAGTGGCAGATAGATTTTATTAGCCTTCTTCCGTTAAGGAGAATTCCTGGCCGAGATCTGTCTTTCCTATCTGTGCAGCAATTCTGCCACACCATCACTTACAGAATGACTTCTCAATCACCATGGTATACTACACATCACTTCTGACCAAAGACACATTTCACAGCAAAGGAAGTGTAGCGGTGGGTTCACACCCACAGAATCATGTGTCTAATCATGTACCCTGTAACCTACAATCAGCTAGATTGACAGACTGCTGGAATGATCATTAGAAGGATCATTTCAAGCCCAGCTTTATCAACTTTGTGGTGCACCCATAGGAGATATTATATGCAGCCAATGTGTGGTTTAACCACCCCGAACCCAGAATACATGCATCTGGGAACCAGGCAGGGGAGTAAGGTGTGATACCTCCCACTAGTACACCTAGAGGCCACTTGAAGAGTTCTTGCTTCCAATTAAACAGCTCTGGATTACGATTCTGGGTCCTTGCTTCCTCTGCATCAAGACATACATGACAAGTGGCAGAAACTCTGCAGGGTGAGCATGCATGGTTGGGAGAAGAGATGTGCAATGCAGAGGGGAGGAGAGGGACTACAGCCCACTGACCTCTCTGTTTCCACAGATGGAATGTGACAATCTTTATGAAAGGATCTTGAACAAGTATCACAGCAGTAGAGTTGTCCTGCATCTTTGCACACCTCACATTCATTTGCGTTTTCTGGCTGGAAGATGAGATAATAGAGACATGGCTGGAATCAGTGGGACCCCAGAATATGACATGATGGGCTACAACACATTACCTCTGCAAGTAGCAAACTGGACACCTTTAACTTTCTCTTCCCCAAAATGCTAAGGAACGAACACTGAGTGGAAATTTTATAAGTTCAGGGGGAAAGGGCTGTGTGCTAGGCTAGAAAAGTTTTCTCTGTGTGAAAAAAGGATGATGATTTAAAGGCAATCTGAGAAACGTATTATTCTGCTGGCAAAACCCAGTCCTGGACTACAATACCTTCTCTAGTTGTTTTATTGCATTGTCTAAATTGACTTGTGGAAGAGTGACATACTGAGAATTAAATATGATGGAATACATTGAGAAATCACTGCATTCTGTTTTGTTGGCTGTTTGCTGTCCATGAGGTGGAGACAAGGCCTGTGGAGGAGTTCCCAGGCTCTGGATTCTGTGACTGGAGGAACCCCTGGCCTATGCCAGCACCTCTGGGTTAGATGGACTGTGGAGATGACCAGATGGGTTCCTGGGAGGACTCAGCGCTTTGGCTCTGGGCCTGGGGCTTAGTTTGGCATGGAAGTCATGGATGTCAATGGGAAGGAAGGTGGTAGCAGCAACCACCCTGGGCTGAAGACTGGGGCTCTACTCTTATTCTCTGGGCCCATAAAAAAGAGCTGGCATTCTTGTTCTATATAGGAAAGTGAAGGGGCCCACAAAATTGACTGGCACTGGATTTCTTACCATTCTCAATGTTGGCACTTTTAGCCAGATTTAATTTCATTTGGAGAAGTTAAAATTTTGACAGTATTTGCATCCAAGTATTCTGGAGTAATTCACACATTTGAAAAACAATAGAATTTATAGGCCAAAAGTAAGAATTGGTCAAGGAATGAGCCCATTGCTGGGTAAGGGAAACCAAAGTCTTTTTTCCCCTTATTTATTTATTTTATAATTTTGTAGCAATACCACGTGAACGCCTACAGACTACAAATTCAATGTGTGAGTATCATGTGTCTGTGCTGAACAAATGTCCAGGAGAATGGGTACCTGCTTCCTCTCCTGGTCCTACCGAAGCAGAAAGAGGGCAGTTTGAGGAAACCTGTGAGGTGTGGAAACATTTTACCAATGACTAGCAGGGTCTACACCTAGGCGAAAACATCCCACGTATACCATAAGCTGGAAAGAATAATTCTCACCCTCGTGTGACAGTCTAAGTGTCCAGTGCTATTACAGACTGGGGGACTAGTCTGCCCAGTCCTGGGTGGTTGGGACTCTGGTGGGGAGTCAGGAAGTGGGGAAACTGATGAGCAGGGTATCAAGGAACACTATTCTAATTTGTGGGCCAGTTCTTCCTTCTAGAAACTCTACTGCTTTGTTCCATGACACTCTCTCGGAATTTTCCCAACACTCTGCCTCTTCTTTTCATGCTCTTTCCTTAGAATATTGGAATTCCTGGGGGCTCTGTCCTAGACACCCTGCTCATTTCACTACCGGTTCTCCATGGATGACCACAACTACTCCCATGACCACATTTAACCATCGTTATTATTCCCAGGTCTGTATCTCTGCCTCCTTTCAAGCCCCCAAACATCCAAACCCTGCTTTCCATAATCTCCAGTTAGATACCTTTCTTTCATCACATCTTAAATCCATCCTCTCCAGACCACATTGCTTATCTTCATGCTCCAAGATTGCTCCTATTTTAGTGCTCTTCATCTCACCAACCAACCTACCACCCCTTCAGAAACCTGGAAGTGAAGACTGAGTCCCTCCATTCCCTTATCCCATGTATCTGACCCACCATCAGTCCTGCTGGTTCTAATTTTTAAATATTTCATCACATTTTCAGAGCTTTTGTAAATTGGCTGCTATAAGGATGCAAAGGCCTTGATTAATAATACTATCATATTAACCCAAGAAAAACAGCCTGCTATTTGGGGTAAAATAATAAAGATCAGGCTATCATCTGTGATGGTTACTTTCACGATGACTTGGCTAGGTTATAGTGTCCAGTTGTTTGGTCAAACAGCCACTGGCTTGATTGTTAACTGTGAGGGTATTTTGTAGAGGTAATTTACATCCTTATTTCATTGCATCTACAGCTGATTACGTCTACAATCAACAAAGGAGATTGCTCTAAGCAATGGGGGGGTCTCCTTATCCAATCAGTTGGCAGTCTTAACGTGAGAACTTTAAGTCAGAAGTCAAAAGAAGAATTTCTATCTCTACTTCCAAAAATTCTACTTTTGGAGAATTCAGCATCATCTTCATCAGAGTTTCCAACTTGCAGCTTCTCCTAAGGAATTCAACTTCACCTTCATGGAGTTTCCAACTTGCTGCCTGCCTCAAAGAGTGTGGACTTGTCAATCCCCTTGGTCATGTGAGCCAGTTCCTCTATCACTTCTCTTTCTAGAACTGAAAAGAAACTTTACTAGTGCAAATATTGGTCCCAAGAGTTGTTGTTGAGAAATGAAATCTTAGTGGTGAGATTTCTGAATTGGTTCTGGGGTTTTTGGAATTGATTCTCTAATTTGATTAGATTAAAATGCCCTAATGACTCTTTTTCCAATGATCAAGAGAGCACTGATATTCCATGGTGTGAAATGGTAATAGGGATATGCAAATATCACCATTGGATACTACTACTCAAATGCTTATAAGAGGCAAGGCTCTGGGTGACAGTCTATTTGATAACTTAGCAGAGTTTTGGGAAGTTAAAAAATATATGAGAAAATTCTAGGCTGTTATCCTCTCAACTTTGTTCATTTCCTCTAATCAGCAGATTGGCCCTGACCTTTATCACTTTGAGATCCCTTTCTAGAGCTCCTGCTAGTCTACAGCTCTGACTCCCATACTCACTGTTGACAGGAAATGAGGAAGTGGGAATGTTTCCATCCAAGCAAATGGAAAAGATGCTTTCAAATGAAAACACCCAATGCAGGACCATCTGTCTGGTTTAGGTGATGCACCTGATAGTCTTTGCTCATCACTCTCGGTAACATACTCCAACTGAGAGTGAGCCTGCTTCAGGGAAAAGCAGTACTGTTACACATAATGTACCTAGGGGAAAGCCCTGGATTATTCTGGGATTATACAGTTGGAAATTATTACTTACATAAGGGTCGTTAATGATATTGTTGTCAGATGTCAGGATTTTCTGTTGAAAACGGAGAAAGACTGAATGTCAATATTAAATGTGATTTTTTATATCAATTGCACATTTGAGCAGGCTTCTTTATTCAAGAGATTCAAACCACAGACTACCTTTTACCTCTCTCTCTTCACCTTCCCCATTATCTATACAGCATGGGAACTATTGGCTTTTCACCTCCATGTACTCCTTCCATGGAGGGAGAATTCACCTTCATAGATGGATGTGAAGTCTTCATAGCCCTTCTTGCGGGACCAAAGGGAATCTTCCCAAAGGAAAGTAGCCCCTCAGAAGGGTGTATCTGCCTCCTGACCACCCTATTCCTAAAATTATCTCCATAAAGGAAAAAAAATCCCTTTGAAGTACTGCATGTGTGTGTGTTTGTGTAGGTATATGTAGTGGGAGGGAGTGGAAGATAAAAAAGAAAGGGAGAGAATGTGCTTTTTGCTGCTTATTTCACCAGATCACATATGTCTATACTACATTCCAGGGGGAATTCTCCTCTATATCAGGTCATTTGGAGTGACCATGGGGGGAATTTCGATTCCATTCTTATTTCATTAAATATAGAACCCAGAAAAATCAATGAAAAAAAAAATCAGTGTTCAAGTTGAGGCTGCAAAGACAATGGTTGTTACATGGATTGTTTTGTACATTTCAAAATTATGCTTGCTTTCCCAACTCCAGCACAAATTTTTAATGTTTAACTGTAAGCTGATATGGCCTCCAGACCCTTTTCTAAAACATATACACAACGTTAGTTCTGTCTCACTATCTATTTTTAAGGATCCACCCTTCCCATCTCATATGTGTTGATGCTTAAAGATGTCCTTATAATGTTCTAAAGCAGCTTTTACAGCCTATCACAAAAGGAGATTATTAGAATCAGTCTTTAGAAACTACAAAATAAAGCTACAGATATGGTAAAGCAACCATATGGTAGATGAGTCGTTGACAGAAGAACATATAAATATCACCTTTTTCCTTCGTCTTGGTGGGTCTGGTAGATATCCCTTCTGAAAGATAAAAGGGATTAATGATATGATGGGTCTTTGCTTCTGTTTTGTGAATTTGGCATTTCCAACTACTTTCCAGGTATTTCTACCTGGATGTCCTACTTTCACTTCAAATTCAAGATATCTTCATAGTAAATAACCTTCTCCAAATCTGTAACATGCCACTCTCTGTTATCCAGGATCAGCTTTAAAGTCAGCTCTGAAAACTGCACCCCATCTCTCCTTTTAAATTCTTGCTAGGTTTTCCTTCACAAACTCATCTACACACACCACTTCCTGTCCATTCCCGCAGTACCTTCAGCTGTGTCCTTACAGCTTCCATACTAAGGCAATTCCATCGGCACACACCTAGCGGGTAACAGACAGGTGTCACTCACCCTCCAAGACCTTGGGCACACAAAGGTATCCAGGCCCTTGGGTTAAGTGAGAAAAGTAAATATAAGATGAGTAAGGACAAGAGGGTATAAACTGTGTCCTCACAGAGTGCTTTGGGAGCCAGAGATGTGTGGGTTTTAAAGGGCTTCAGAGAGCATGTGATATCTGAGCTGGGCTTTGCAGGTTGTGTGTGGGTCTATTAGGCAAAAAGGCTGGTGTAGCCGTTTGATATAGTTCATGAATTCCAGAAAGAAATATTGGATTATGTAAACTGGTCTTTTCCTCCGGGCATATTAGAGTAGCTTGGATTCAGAGGTTTTACTTTTACTCAATTAAATCAAAATTAAGGTTTTGATTGGGCCATGCCAGTAGGCCATTGCATCCCTGCCCCTTCGGTGGGTGGGGACACACAGAGAAACTGCACCACAGAGAAGGAAGGTTGGAGTCTTGAGCTGGAGCTCCGGGAAGTAAGCACACAGAGGAATGTGGATATAAGGAAAGAGAGATGGTCCTGGGAATAGAAACAAGCAGTTTGCCTTATAGTCTGTAATATACAGCTGGCCTTGTGGAGATAATAGCAGCTGAGCCCAGAGAGAAGCAAGCCCGGGAAGAGAGGAACCCAGGAAGCCTGAACTCTGGCTGATGTCAGCAGCCATCTTGCTTCAACACATGGTAACAGACTTTGGTGGGGGAAGTAACTCACACTTTATGACCTGGTAACTGTAAGCTTCTACCCCAAATAAATACCCTTTGTAAAAGCGAACCCATTTCTGGTATTTTGCATCAGCACCCCTTTGGCTGACTATTACAGCTGGGGAATGTAATATCTGGTCTCCTTGGCTTCGGAGCACTCCACCCTCTGATTTTGCTCATGATCAGATGACTCCTTTTTGAGCACTGTTTCAACTGTCATTCCCTAATGCAAACCTTCAGTGATGTCCCAGTGTTTAAAGGAAGGGTTCGGACTCCTTCCTCAGGCCCCAGGCTGTGTGTTGAGGCTTATTACCCACAACATCGAGACAAACAGTAGGGTGGATTTTTATTCCATCCTTTCTACGCAGAATACCCTGTTCCTATATTTTTGCCTGTCAGAACTGTCTTTACTTGAGACCCAGCTCAGTGCAAACTCTGCCCTGAAACTGTCCTCAGCCACAAAGCCAGAAATGGCCTTTGTCTGCCTCCTGCATCTGTTCCCAATGGTGCCTGCATCCAGCACTGATAAGCCGTGTGGTCCTGTGGTTGAGAGTGTGCAGGCTTCCTCCTGGGTAAAAGGGGCACTTAGGGACTGGGGCTACACCTTGTGTCTTTAGCTATAGCTCAATAAATGTTTGCTGAGCAAAGAGCTTTTCCTTTATTATTCGAGTGCCACAAGGCAGGGCCTTTGGGGTATGTGAAAGAAAGAACACTGAATTTGAAATCAGAAAACACAAGGTTGCCTGCAGCAGATGCCATGGTCCCTGCTTTTTCCACCTCTAAGAGGTTGATATGAGACCAAAGGAGGTATTTAATATTCTTTCAAGAATGAGTCTGAGGCAGCTAATCCAAAGAAATAATGTTGAAACATTCTATACTCCAGGAAACACCCATACAGATGTATTATTTTCAGATATGTAATTTTACCATGTTACATTGGTCCCCAAGGTTTAAGAACCCACAGGTTTAAATAAATTTCTTCTGACCAAGTTATACAGTTGATTGGTGGCAGAGTCCAGACCACAACTAACTTTCCTACCTTGCAAATGATGAGAGTTCAATGCACTTAGAGGATTAAGCCATCATCTACCCCAGCCAGGATAATGCTTGGGTGGAACATGAATCTTAACGTAAGCACTGTGCCCTGAGCAATGGGGGTCATGACATTAAGAAAGTCTGCTAAAGTTTGGTGTCAGTGGATTATGACAGCTGAATCCTCGATCTAGGTCTCTTGGCACTGGAATACCTTTAATAGGGCTTGCAGGGGCCATCCACCACAGCGTATGCTTATCTTCCAGTTCTTTGATCTTCCATAGCCTCCTTCAATTTCAAATTCCCTGGGAGTGAACCATTTTCCATCCTCACTCTGTATAGACTTATCCAAGACTCCTGTAAAAACCAAGACCAGCTGAGTTGCCTTGTTCATGAGGAGGACCCAGACTGTGAAAATTCCTAAACTCGGTCTCCTAACACTGGCTTTGGAGCCAAGATCAGTAGCCGGAGAGTCTGAGTTTCCTGCAGACTTCTGGGGCCCCAGGCCCAGCCCGAGAGGCGAGGGCAGAAGGAGATTCCCCACTGCATGTGCTTGCTTCTTTGACCTTCACGCAATGAGAAGGGGGACAATAACCAGCAAAATGTATCTAGTTCAAGTACCTGACCATTTTTAAAAGGGAAAAAAAAGAATGGTTCTAAAGGATGACCAGGATTCTTCTCTTTCCCTTCTCTGAGACCCCTGCTAGAGGTTCAGCAGATCACACAGCTCTATCTTCTTGCTTGATATTTTCCACCCGGTGAATGGTAATCACTTTTTTATTTCTCACATTTTGCACTCACGGATATTTTATGTTGAAAGTAATTATGGAAAGGTTAGCAGTAGGTAACAATCTAGTCACAGAGTAAACATTTATACTTCTTGATGCCAGAAGGTGTATATTTTGGGAGGGAGGATCAATCATAACAGGCAAACATTACTACTGTGCTTTAACAATGATAATTTACAGCGTATTTTACATCTATTATCAATTTTTTTCTCACAAAAATACAACGAGGCAAATTTTATTATTTATTCCTATTTTATGCAGGAGGAAGTTCAGGATCAGTGAGACTGAGAATCTTGTTGCAGATGAAACAGATTCTTAACTTTTGGTATGATTGAAACTTGAATCCAGGTTTTCTGATTCTAAATCTTATTCACACTTAGCAGAAGACTGATATTACAGGGGGTGGGGCCATGAAGGATGTGTTTGTGCCTGAATTTCTCAAATACGTACATTAACTTTTTAAAAATTATTTTGTATAATTTTTTAATTAGAGGAGTTGTAGGTTTACAGAAAAATCATGCATGAAACCCAGAGTTCCCAATACCACCCTATTATTAACATCTTGCATCAGTTGGTACATTTCTTGCAATACAAATGCATATGTTAACTTTCGGAGGAAATAGCAAATTGTTTTCCATAAAAATGGAACCATTTGCGTTCCTATCAGCCATGAACATGAAGGAGGGCTCCAGTTTCTCCACATTCTGGCCAGCTTTTGTTATTTTCTTTACTTTTCCTTTTTTTTTTTTTTTTAAATTATGTCCATTCTAGTGGATGTGAAGTGTTATCTCATCATGATTTTGACTTGCATTTCCCTAATTTTTACTAAAGATATTGAACACCGTTCCACATGCATTTCATGAATTTTAAAAGTGTGGGGATGCCATCATTTCTTCAGCTAACTGGGTTGCCAACCCCCTGACAGTACGTTATTCACAAGGGTATTTTCCAGTTGAAAAAGACCGTGAAACTCACCTTGTTTAATTATCTGCTTATAGAGGATCCCCTTCAGCTTACCACAGGCCACAGGAAGTTCAGAAGAATGGAAATTCATATTTTCAGCTCTAAGAAATCTTGGAACTGAAAGACAGCATTTTTTATTCATTCTGTTTTCCTCTATAATTATGTCCTATTTCTCTCCCCTCTTTCTCCACACTTTTAAAAAAGATTTATTTATTTGTTTTTTTATTCCTCTCCCCTTCCATCCCCCGCCCCGCCCCGCCCCGCCCCGCCCCAGTTGTCTGTTCTCTGTGTCTATTTGCTGTGTGTTTTTCTTTGTCCTCATCTGTTGTTGTCAGCAGCACGGGAATCTGTGTTTCTTTTTGTTGCATCATCTTGTTGTGTCAGCTCTCTGTGTGTGCGGCGCCATTCCTGGGCAGGCTGAACTTCGTTTCACACTGGGCAGCTCTCCTTGCGGGGTGCAGTCCTTGCGCGTGGGGATCTCCTACCCGGGGACACCCCTGTGTGGCAGGGCACTCCTTGCACGCATCAGCACTGCGCATGGGCCAGCTCCACATGGGTCAAGTAGGCCCGGGGTTTGAACCGCGGACCTCCCATGTGGTAGACGGACACCCTATCCACTGGGCCAAGTCCGCTTCCCTTTCTCCACATTTTGGGATCCCTCTTTTATAATTTAAAATGTACTGAAAGAAATGAAATAGTTACATTTCAAGGTATTTATTTTATGGCAGATTAGATCCATATAACAATGTCTTTCTCCACTTCTACCCTTTAAAATCCTATGCAAAAGCCTTGCAATGAAGGATCTGAACGGTCAATTTAGTTGCCCACTGCTACCTATTACATGGTGATTTTAAAAAATTTTTATTGGGTAACGTATATGTAACACAAATTTTGAAATTCTAACTATTTTTAAGTGTATAACTCAGTGGTATTAATTACACTTATAGGGAAGCAGGTGTGGCTCAACTGACAGAGCATCTGCCTACCATATGGGAGGTCCAGGGTTCAAACCCAGGGCCTCCTGACCTGTGTGGTGAGCTGGCCCATGCACAGTGCTGATGTGCGCAAGGAGTGCCATGCCACGCAGGGGTATCCCCCACATAGGGGAGTCCCACACGCAAGGAGTGCACCCCACATGGAGAGCCGGCCTGCATGACAAAAAGTGCAGCTTGCCCAGGAGTGGCACTGCACACATGGAGAGCTGATGCAGCAAGACAATGCAATAAAAAGAGACACAGATTCCCAGTGCCACTGACAAGAATGCAAGCAGACACAGAAGAACACACAGCAAATGGACACAGAGAGCAGACAACTGGGGGTGGGGGGGAGAGAAAGAAATAAAAAATAAATCTTAAAAAAAATTACACGTATGATGTTGTGCCACCGTACCACTACCAGCAGCCATTATCCAAACGTTCTTATCACCTCAGAGAGCAAGTCTTTATTCATTAAGCAATACCACCACCACGACCCCCAGTTCCTCCTCCATGGCCCCTGGTTACCTCTAAACTATTTGATTATTCTAGATATTTTATATAACTGGAACCAAGCAGTATTTGACTATTTGTGTCTGGTTTATTTTTAGCATTATGTCCTCCTGATGTTTTGAAGGGCCAGCTCTATTCATGTTATTACTTTGCAGATACGGTTCGAGAAAAACATCCGCAATACCTTCAATTTGAGTGTTATGTCTCCATGTGTGGCACAGCCTGGAGGACAGAGAGCTGGAGAGCAAGGCGGCGCCTCTCAGGGGCGCTGGCCCTCGTCCCGCCCTGCTCTCTGCTCAGCTTCACTTCTCCTGCAGGTGAACTATCTCTGTGGCAGAAAGGGAAGTTCAGGAGGTTCTAGACCAGGGTTCTTATCAAGGGGTCCATGAGCTTGAATCAAAAGTCAAAAAAAACATTCTTCTTGTGTTGGTGCAGGTGTGGTAGATCTACTAAATAATACACAGTATAGTGTGGACTTAGGAAGGGGTCAGCGGTTTTCACCTGACTGGCAAAGGGGTAGGTGGAACAAAAAAGGTTAAGAACCCCTGCACTAGAAGAACGTGAAAACTGCTCAGGGAGAGGGTCCTTGCACACCCTTTGAGTGGGATGCACTGAGGATCTGATTCCACCGACGCAGGCCCTGAAGGTCTTCTATGAACTGCAGCAGCAGGAGCAGCTGCTGCTGACCTGCCAGCCATGGTGACGGGACCCATGAAAGACACCTGGCCTTGGCTTCTCCCCGGGATGGGCAAGGAAAGGCTGGCCATGGTCCTTCCAAGTCCAGCTCAGATATACCCAGAATATTAGAACTGGGGTGGGACCAGGAGAGCAGTGCATCCGGTCCACTCCCGCTTCCCTTACACATGAAGAAATTGAGGGAAAAAGGTCAAAAGACAGGAAATGTTGCTCAGTCCAAAGCAGTATAGGAATTAGAGCACAGGCCTGTATTGCCACCCAGGACCCCACGGCGGGCCACCTGTGCTCTCATTTGGACATGAGGAGGGACAACTAAATATCACATGGGTCACACACTTTATGCATTTTTCTTTATATTTCCCTCCTCAGAAGTTGTCAGTGCAATGCAACGGGCCCTGAGTCCTCTCCCATACAGCTAGCAAATCAGTGGGGCAGGTGCCATCACCACCCTGCCATGTTGTCAAAATTGTCTGATGCTGATGAATGTTCTAACTTTGGTGCCACTCTGTCAGGCAACTAATGAAATTGATTTGTCAGTCAGAACACAGAGTATAGAGTAAGAATTTCAACGTTTAATTCTTAAAAGTATAGTAATTACTTTTTTTACCTCTTTTTCGGACTTTTCTTAGATGTGCACTGTAGATTCTCTTTCTCTCTGTGAAAGTAGAAAAATAATATAAATTTCTCTTATTTATAATATTGCACTGCAAACAGTAATGTTTTACCAAAACCACATTCATGGGTAAATTTTCAAGGACCCATTTGGTACTTAAAAATATCAAATACTAGGAATTGGCAACTTTTTCTGTAAAGGGGCAGATAGTAAATCTTTTAGGTTTTACAGACCATAGTCTCCGTCACAACTTTTAACTTGGCCATTGTAGTATGAGGCAGTCATAAATAATATGTAAATGCATGGACATGGCTGTGACCCAATAAAACTTTATTTACAAAAATCAGGCAGTGTGCTGGATTTGGCGTGTGGGTTTTCTTTAGCTACAAATCTCATCCCTCTAGACTTAGGTATAAAGTAGATGCTTAACTAAGACCCATCCTATATTTCATTTATTAATTACCTAAATCATTCCAAATAAGCTTGAATGAGGAATTTTCCAAGCAACAGCGTGAGAACAATAATGAAAATGAAAATCTGTTGCGTGCTTATTGTATACCAGGAACTGTCCTTAGAATTTAACTTGTATTAACTTACTCCATCCTTGGAGCAAATCTATCCAATAGGGATGGATATTATTCTCATTTTACAGGTGATGAAACTGATACACAAGCAAGTTAATAGAGGCATTACGTCTTTCCTTTGGTGATGAGACAGAGATAAAAGGCAGTGATATAAGGCCTCAAGGGAAACCTCACCAAGGGCTTCATCAGCCAGGTAGCTGCTACAAAGGTGAAACTGAGTGAAGACTTTTGTGCTAAAAAAGGTGGGGAAAATGACCAAGGGCTTCACAACTAACCCAGTGAAGACTGCCCTAGAGGAATCACTTCCCAAGAGCAGTTGGTTCTACCCATTAAGATGTTACCCTGAGAGAGTTTGTCAAGATTATAGAAGAGCGTTTTGAGAGGAGAGATTACTAAACTTGCACAAAAAATTGTAAGCTCGACTATGGATACAAAAGGTGAAGGAGAAACAAGGAAAATAGAGAAAATGTAGACCTCAAGGAGAGAGATGAAGCTTTCTTGTCGCTCTTTGCCCATCTCTTAGTGAAAAGCTCTAGGTTGGTCAACTCCAAGACCGTATTGGGTCAGGTAGAGTAGTGGGTGTGGCCGCCCGGGGTAGAAGTTCTCTCTCACAGGTGTGGCTCTCGGGGGACTCTCCTCTCCTGCCACTCATGATGCCGAAGGGGTAAGTGTGCGGAGGAAAGCTGACCTGCTCTACTCTCTTGCTCCTTCTCCTTCTCCTCCTGCAAGGTTCAAGACCCCCTTCCGATTAAGAACCCCGACAATCCCGCTCTGCCTGCTCTCCTTTTCTGTAAATTGGCCAGATGAAGCCCTGGCCCTGGCCTTCACCTAGGTTTGTTCAGCAATACGCATTCCTGGCAAACATACACTCTCTTGCCGCCCCCTCCTCCCTCTGTTGAAATCCTTCTGGGGCTAGTGGGTGGGTTGGACTCACCTTTCATCCAAACCTACAGAGGACCAACAACTTCAGGGGAAAAAAAAGAAGCTTGTTCTTCAGCCCAGCAGCTGTTAGCATGGTAAAATTTGGGATGAAGAACAGATTTTATGTAATAAGGTACATATGAATTTTCTTCTACAAGTTTTTGTTTGTGTGTTTGTTTTGCTGCCTTGAGTTGGTTTGTTCATTTGTTTCCTTGTTGTGTTTTTTTGTTTGTTTGTTTTTAGGAGGCCCTGGGGATGGAACCCAGGACCTCCCATGTGGGCAGCAGGCACTCAACCACTTGAGCAGCATCTGGTCCCCAACAATGGTTCTTTGTGTGTTACATGCTCCAGCACCATGAGTATTGTTCCACATCCAGGAATTAAAATGTCTGGTGAAGTAAGATTTACCTATTCTTGGGCCCAGCAGTCTAAATGACCACCTAATAATGCTAACACCCTACCTTGACCCCTAATAAATAATAATGGGTTATTTAAAATTTAAAAAAGTTATTGAAAACTAATTTTGTGAATAGTAGGGCCTTACCATTCTGGGCAAAAAGAAAAATTGTATCAGCATGTTTAAGTGACTTTTATGTTTCCTCAGAGTATCAGCAGAAGCCCCAAAGTCCAAGAATAATTCAACAGAAGCCGCATAAAGCAAGGTGTTAGCCTTGCTGCACAGAACAAGGGAGGGGAAGTGAGGCTGGCTCCACCAGCAGAAGTCCTCTTCTACCTCCATGCCTATTGGAAAAGGTTACATTTCTTGGGAGATAATTGTTCAGTGCCTCCCCTCAAGCCAAGTAGAAGGAAGCAAGAGATGCCGGCAAGAGAGAGAGCTCTGTCCTTGGGAATGTGAGAGAAGGAGAGACTATTGAATTCATTCCTGAGATGAAAGGATAAAGGTGAAGGTTGTGGTGAGAAAGGCTTAGTGACAGAAAGGCTGAGCTGGGAACCTGCAAGGGAATCAAGCATGATTAAGCAGCATGGTTCCCAGGGACGGTGGGACCCTGTTGATGGGAGCTGGACTGGTTGTTCTTGTTAACTGCCAAAGAGGACCACCTGGAGTGGAGAGGTGACCATATCAATGCTGTGACCTTGTAGAAGGACCATCCAAATGTCTTAATTCCCAAGCAAGTTGGCTACCATCAGCTACTGAGAGGTGGTAGGGCATACTGCTTCTGCTGAACTAATAGGAGATTTCAAATGAAATCATGTCTTGCAGTTATGTGCCCAGAGAAAGAGTCTTAGACTGTAACTGTGTCCATAATTTGAGCAGGGACTGGCTGAGTGGAGAGGAGGACCATAGTGGGCCAGCCTGACTGGAGACGGTATCTGTCTTCTCTGTTTGCTTTATTTTTTCCTCACAGCAGCTTTCTCCTGGTAAAAAGAGAAGCTCTGGGGAGCTTCAGGATAATCTTCAAATTGCACAGGGAAGAGACTTTGCACTTCATAACCTCTATGTGGGAAAAGAAAGGAGCTGATTCCTAGAAATAGGTATAAAAGGTCTTAAAATGAACTTCAGGAAGATGGCTCACAGTTCCTTCCAGTCATTGACTCTGGGGAATCCATTAAAGTCACTCTATGGGGTTTCCCTTCATGGTACAAGGGAGTGGAACTGTCCATGGCCCTTCCCAAGTCTAGCGGGAGATACACAGAATGTATCACATGATCATTGCAGGCCACCATCAGACAAGGTGCACCAGCTCACTCACCTTGACTGGAGAACCAGCTTTTAGTCAGTTCCCCTCAAATTTTAGGCTCCAGGCTCCTGGGAAGAGCCTCCCCTTCCACCACTGCTCTCCCCACTTGTTGCTTACACCCTGCTTCATGGTGACACCAGTAGAACCACTCATTTATGGTCAACTTATACAGTCCTCCAAGTAAGAATCCCACTTAGGGCATGCAGTGTAGAGGGAGTCTCACCCCCACCAAAATAAGACCTACAGAAGTTCTGGGAGAAACTGTATTAGCCTTCCACATTGATTACTCAGGCTATTATCCATGGCAAAACAATGAAAATTTACCCATCTTCTAATTTGTCATTTCTGGCATCTCTTTATCCATTTCTTTATTTTTAATTAAAGTTTTTGTTTTTGCTTTAAGTATGTTTTGTACACATCATGTATTTGGATTAAACTTTTCATGGACTTTTTAAATCAACTTAATCATTTAATTTACTGATTCAACAAACATTTATTGGTCCCTTATTATGAAACAACCCACTATTCTAGGTGTTGAGAATGCAGTTGTGAATAAAACAATGTCCT
This sequence comes from Dasypus novemcinctus, assembly GCF_030445035.2. Lineage (NCBI taxonomy): Eukaryota > Metazoa > Chordata > Mammalia > Cingulata > Dasypodidae > Dasypus > Dasypus novemcinctus. The sequence goes on from NC_080679.1 coordinate 13,157,938, forward strand.
TGCTTCCACAGAGCATTTATTATAGTGGAGAGACAAACGATGAAGAAATAAATACACTATGACAGTCTGTGGTCAGTCTATGATGAAAAATAAAGCAGAATCTGGAATCAAAGTGTGTTGGGTGAGGCAAAATGAGTGAGTAGTACTTTACAGAGAAAGATCAGAAAAAAACTTCTAGTAAGTCCACATTTGAGCAGAGAGGTGAAAGAAGTCAGGAAGTAAGCCATATATATCTCTGTAAGAAGTCCAATTATGTCGAGGGAAAGAGCAGAGTCCTGAGCTGGGAACATAGAAGAGTAATTGAATTACTCTTCATAGAAGAGTAATTGATCTTAAAAAGAAAAATCTAGCCCATTCACATTCATTGTGGTAAGTGCTATTCTGTGTTCCTCCTGCCATTATATATATATATATATATATATATATATATATATATATTTTACTCCTGCCACTCCTTCTGTGTTTTTGCTTATCTCCCCTTTTTTTGTGGTGTCACCTTGCTGAGTCAGCTTTCCACGGTGCTGGCGGGCTAGGCGGCACTCCACGGCACTGGCAGACTTGGCAGCACTGGCAGACTGGGCGGCACTCTGCGGCGCTCCTGCTATTACATTTTGAGTTTTACTTACTACATTCTCTGCTTGTTTCCTTTGTTTCTTTTCCTGATTTTTGCTAAAATCATGCATTATTTTTTCCCTTTCAATTTTCCTCCTAGCGATTCTGATGTTCAACATTCCATTTCTATCCTAAGAGAGAATATATTTAAATCTTTATCTGACATATTTGATACTGTATTGATGTTATTTCCCGGTTTTAAGATAAATTTTGAGGCACTTTCACCTCCCTCTTTTGCCCCTCCCATTTACATGCTTTCTTAAAATAATCTGGACCAATAAATGAGTAAAGTTTTTATATTCCACATCTTCCTTTTCAAGAATTTTTCACAAAAGCATCATCAAAAAATATTTTGATTTAATTATTAATGTTTTAGGTTAGGGTTCATTATAGTTTCTGGTACATTTTGTACAAATTCTCCCTGAGGCTTGTTCAGCGAGAGGGTCCTTGCACACCCTTTGAGTGGGATGCACTGAGGATCTGATTCCACCGACGCAGGCCCTGAAGGTCTTCTATGAACTGCAGCAGCAGGAGCAGCTGCTGCTGACCTGCCAGCCATGGTGACGGGACCCATGAAAGACACCTGGCCTTGGCTTCTCCCCGGGATGGGCAAGGAAAGGCTGGCCATGGTCCTTCCAAGTCCAGCTCAGATATACCCAGAATATTAGAACTGGGGTGGGACCAGGAGAGCAGTGCATCCGGTCCACTCCCGCTTCCCTTACACATGAAGAAATTGAGGGAAAAAGGTCAAAAGACAGGAAATGTTGCTCAGTCCAAAGCAGTATAGGAATTAGAGCACAGGCCTGTATTGCCACCCAGGACCCCACGGCGGGCCACCTGTGCTCTCATTTGGACATGAGGAGGGACAACTAAATATCACATGGGTCACACACTTTATGCATTTTTCTTTATATTTCCCTCCTCAGAAGTTGTCAGTGCAATGCAACGGGTCCTGAGTCCTCTCCCATACAGCTAGCAAATCAGTGGGGCAGGTGCCATCACCACCCTGCCATGTTGTCAAAATTGTCTGATGCTGATGAATGTTCTAACTTTGGTGCCACTCTGTCAGGCAACTAATGAAATTGATTTGTCAGTCAGAACACAGAGTATAGAGTAAGAATTTCAACGTTTAATTCTTAAAAGTATAGTAATTACTTCTTTTTACCTCTTTTTTGGACTTTTCTTAGATGTACACTGTAGATTCTCTTTCTCTCTGTGAAAGTAGAAAAATAATATAAATTTCTCTTATTTATAATACTGCATCGCAAACAGTAATGTTTTACCAAAACCACATTCATGGGTAAATTTTCAAGGACCCATTTGGTACTTAAAAATATCAAATACTAGGAATTGGCAACTTTTTCTGTAAAGGGGCAGATAGTAAATCTTTTAGGTTTTACAGACCATAGTCTCTGTCACAACTTTTAATTTGGCCGTTGTAGTATGAGGCAGTCATAAATAATATGTAAATGCATGGACATGGCTGTGACCCAATAAAACTTTATTTACAAAAATCAGGCAGTGTGCTGGATTTGGCGTGTAAGCTATATTAGCTACAAACCTGATCCCTCTAGACTTAGTTATAAAGCAGATGTTTAACTAAGACCTATCCTATATTTCATTTATTAATTACTTAAATCATTCCAAATAAGCTTGAAACAGTGGATGAGAAATTTTGCAAGCAACAGGGTGAGAACAATAATGAAAATGAAAATCTGTTGCGTGCTTATTGTATACCAGGAACTGTTCTTAGAATTTAACTTGTATTAACTTACTCCATCCTTGGAGCAAATCTATCCAATAGGGATGGATATTATTCTCATTTTACAGGTGATGAAACTGATACACAAGCAAGTTAATAGAGGCATTACGTCTTTCCTTTGGTGATGAGACAGTGATAAAAGGCAGTGATATAAGGCCTCAAGGGAAACCTCACCAAGGGCTTCATCAGCCAGGTAGCTGCTACAAAGGTGAAACTGAGTGAAGACTTTTGTGCTAAAAAAGGTGGGGAAAATGACCAAGGGCTTCACAACTAACCCAGTGAAGACTGCCCTAGAGGAATCACTTCCCAAGAGCAGTTGGTTCTACCCATTAAGATGTTACCCTGAGAGAGTTTATCAAGATTATAGAAGAGCGTTTTGAGAGGAGAGATTACTAAACTTGCACAAAAAATTGTAAGCTTGACTATGGATACAAAAGGTGAAGGAGAAACAAGGAAAATGGAGAAAATGTAGACCTCAAGGAAAGAGATGAAGCTTTCTTGTTACTCTTTGCCCATCTCTTAGTGAAAAGCTCTAGGTTGGTCAACTCCAAGACCGTATTGGGTCAGGTAGAGTAGTGGGTGTGGCCGCCCGGGGTAGAAGTTCTCTCTCACAGGTGTGGCTCTCGGGGGACTCTCCTCTCCTGCCACTCATGATGCCGAAGGGGTAAGTGTGCGGAGGAAAGCTGACCTGCTCTACTCTCTTGCTCCTTCTCCTTCTCCTCCTGCAAGGTTCAAGACCCCCTTCCGATTAAGAACCCCGACAATCCCGCTCTGCCTGCTCTCCTTTTCTGTTGTTTTTTAAAAAGATTTATTTATTTATTTCTCTCCCCTTCCCCCCCACCCAGGTTGTCTGTTCTCTGTGTCTATTTGCTGCATCTTCTTTGTCCGCTTCTGTTGTCGTCAGCGGCATGGGAATCTGTGTTTCTTTTTGTTGCATCATCTTGTTGTGTCAGCTCTCCGTGTGGGGCGGTGCCATTCTTGGGCAGGCTGCACTTTCTCTCCTGCTGGGCAACTCTCCTTACGGGGCGCACTCCTTGCGCGTGGGGCTCCCCTACATGGGGACACCCCTGCGTGGCACGGCACTCCTTGCGTGCATCAGCACTGCGCATGGGCCAGCTCCACACGGGTCAAGGATGCCCGGGATTTGAACCGCGGAACTCCCATGTGGTAGACGGGCGCCCTAACCCCTGGCCAAGTCCGCCGCCTCTCCTTTTCTGTTAATTGGCCAGATAAAACCCTTGCCCCAGACTTGTTCAGCAATATGCATTCCTGGCAAACATACACTCTCTTGCCGCCCCCTCCTCCCTCTGTTGAAATCCTTCTGGGGCTAGTGGGTGGGTTAGACTCACCTTTCATCCAAACCTACAGAGGACCAACAACTTCAGGGGAAAAAAAAGAAGCTTGTTCTTCAGCCCAGCAGCTGTTAGCATGGTAAAATTTGGGATGAAGAACAAATATTATGTAATGAAGTGCATCTGACTTTTCCTTTACAATTTTTTGTGTGTTTGTGTGTTTATTTTGCTGCCCTGAGTTGGTTTGTTCATTTGTTTGCTTGTTGTGGTTTTTTGTTTGTTTGTTTGTTTTTAGGAAGCCCTGGGGATGGAACCCAGGACCTCCCATGTGGGCAGCAGGTACTCAACCACTTGAGCAGCATCTGTTCCCCGACAATGGTTCTTTGTGTGTTACATGCTCCAGTACCATGAGTATTGTCCCACATCCAGGAAGTAAAATGTCTGGTGAAGTAAGATTTAACTATTATTGGGCTCACCAGCCTAAATAACCACTGAATAATGCTAATACCCAGTCTTGAAACCTATTAAATAATAATGAGTTATTTAAAAATCGTTTAGAACTAAAAAAGTTATTCAAAACTAATTTTGTGAATAATTAGGTCTAACCATTCTGGGCAAAAAAAATTGTATCAGGATGTTTAAGTGACTTTTATGTTTCCTCAGTATCAGCAGAAGCCCTAATGTCCAAGAATAATGCAACAGAAGCCCAGTACTCCTACCTCTTAAAGCAAGGTGTTAGCCTTGCTGCATGGAACAAGGCAGGGGAAGTGAGGCTGGCTTGGTCAGCAGAAACCCTCTTCTACTTCCAGGTCTGTTAGAAAAGGTAACATTTCTTGGGAGATAATTGTCCCATGCCTCCCCTCAAGCCAAGCAGAAAGAAGCAAGAGATCCAGGCAGGAGAGAGAGTACTGTCCTTGGGGATGTGATGAAGGAGAGATTATTGAATTCATCCCTATGATGAAAGTATAAAGGTGAAGGGTGTGGTAAGAAGGGCTTAGTGGCAGAAGGTCTGAGCTGGGAGCCTGCAAGGGAATCAAGCATGATTAAGCAGCATGGTTCCCACAGATGGTAGGGACCCTTTGATGGGAGCTTGACCGGTTGTTCTTGTTACTCTGCCAAAGAGGACCACCTGGAGTGGTGAGGTGACCATATCAATGGTGTGACCTTGTAGAAGGACCATCCAAATGTCTTAATTCCCAAGCAAGTTGACTACCATCAGCTACTGAGAGATGGTAGAGCATACTGCTTCTGCTGTACTAATAGGAGATTTCTAGCTAAATCATGTCTTTGCAGTTATGTGGCCAGAGAAAGAACCTTAGACTGTAATTGTGTTCATAATTTGTGAAATTTGTCTGTGACTTTGAGCAGGGACTGGCTGAGTGGAGAGCAGGACCATAGTGGGCCAGCCTAGTTGGAGATGGTATCTGTCTCCTTTGCTTGCTTCATTTTTCCTTCATAGCAGCTGAAAGGGAAGCTCTGGGGAGCTCCAGAATAATCTTCAAATTGCACAGGGAAGAGACTTTGCACTTCATAACCTCTATGTGGGAGGAGTGAGGAGCTGATTCCTAGAAATAGGTATAAAAGGTCTTAAAATGAACTTCAGGAAGATGGCCCACAGTTCCTTCCACTCATTGATTCTGGGGAATCCATTAAAATCACTTTATGGGGTTTCCCTTCACAGTGCAGGGGAGGGGGGCTGTCCTTCCCAAGGCCAATGGGAGATACACAGAATGTATCACATGATCACTGCAGGCCACCATCAGACAAGGCACACCAGCTCACTCACCTTGACTGGAGAACCAGCTTTTAGTCAGTTCCCCTCAAATCTTAGGTTCCAGGCTCCTGGGAAGAGCCTCCCCTTCCACTACTGCTCTCCCTACCTGTTGCTCACACCCTGCTTCATGGTGACACTAGTAGAGCCACTCATTTATGGTCAACTTATAGAGTCCTCCAGGTAAGAATCCCACTTAGGGCTTGCAGTCTAGAGGGAGTCTCACTCCCACCAAAATAAGACCTACAAAAGTTCTGGGAGAAACTGCATTAGCCTTCCACATTGATTACTCAGGTTATTATCTATGACAAAACAATGAAAATTCACCCATCTTCTAATTTGTCATTTCTGGCATCTTTTTTTTTTAAGATTTATTTTTTATTTATTTCTCTCTCCCCACCCCACTGTCTGCTCTCTGTGTCTATTCACTGTGTGTTCTTATATGTCCGCTTGGATTTTTGTCAGTGACACTGGGAATCTGTGTTTCTTTTTGTTGCGTCATCTCGCTACTTCACCTCTCCTTGTGGGTGGTGCCATACCTGGTCAGGCTGGGCTTTCTTTCTGCAGGGCAGCTCTCCTTCGCACTCCTTGTGCATGATGCTCCCCTATGCAGGGGACACCCCTGCGTGGCAGGGCACTCCTTGTGCACATCAGCATTGTGCGTGGGCCAGCTCACCACACGGGTCAGGAGGCCCTGGGTTTGAACCCTGGACCTCCATGTGGTAGGCACACACTCCATCTGTTGAGCCAAATCCACTTCCCTCTGGCATCTCTTTATCCATCTCTTTATTTTTAATGTTTTTTGTTTTTGTTTTAAGTATATACTTTGTACACATCATGTATTTGGATTAAACTTTTCATGGACTTTTTTAACCAACTTAATCATTTAATTTATTCATTCAACAAATATTTATTGGGCCCTTATTATGAAACAACCCACTATTCTAGGTGTTAAGAATGCAATTGTGAATAAAACACAATCCTTGCTTCCATAGAGCATGTATTACAGTGGAGAGACAAACAATGAAGAAATAAATACACTATGACAGTCTGTGGTCAGTCTATGATGAAAAATAAAGCAGAATCCAGAATCAAAGTGTGTTGGGTGGGGCAAAATGAGTGAGTGCTACTTTATATAGAAGGATCAGAAAAAAACTTCTAATAAGTCAACATTTGAGCAGAGATGGGAAAGAAGTCAGGGAATAAGCCATATATATTTCTGTAGGAAGACCAATATATGTCGAGGGAAAGAGGAAAGTTCTGAGCTGGGAACAATACTTGACACCTTCATGGAAGTGTAATTGGTCTTAAAATAGAAAAATTTAACCCGTTCACATTCAGTGGTAAGTGCTATTCTGTGCTCTTCCTGCCATTATATTTCCAGTTTTGTTTACTACATTCTCTGGTTGTTTTCTTTCTTTTCATGATTTTTGCTAAAATCATATTTATTTATTTATTTTTGCCTTTCAATTTTCCTCCCAGCAATTCTGATATTCAACATTCCATTTCTATCCTAAGAGAGAATATATTTAAATCTTTATCTAACATATTTGTTACTATATTGATGTTATTTCCCTGTAGTAAGATAAAAATTTCATGTACTTTCACCCCTCCCATTTCCATGCTTTGTTAAAATAATCTGGTCCAATAAATGAGCAAAGTTTTTATATTCTGCATCTTCCTTTTCAAGAATTTTTCACAAAAGCATCATCAAAAAATATTTTGATTTAATTATTAATGCTTTAGGTTTAGGGTTCACTATAGTTTTTGGTACATTTTGTTTTACCTTTCCTTGAATTCTCCATTCTGATTCAGTGTTTATTTACTGAATTACTTCCACTAGTAAGTATTTTTAAATAAAATTTGGTGATAGCTTGAAGTCCTGAAAATCTGAAAAATATCTTTTCTGTTACAAATAAAACATAGTTTGTTTGGGTATTGAAATCAAAGGTCATAAACTTTCTTTTAGAACTCTATAAAGATGTTTCCCTGCATTCCACTATGCAGTGATTTTGTTTCTCCTTCTCTAGGTTAACTTTTACTTTTACTTTCATGGTTGGATGATTACAGGGTTTTGGGTTTCTGTTTTCCTTGAATTCATAAATTTAGCAAATTAGATCAAGGCATGGATCTTTTTTCCATAATTGGTCTTGTCACTTTGTAAGCCATTTTGATGTAAGTTTCAGGAATTTCTATAAAATTTTCATTTTTCCTCTTGATTGTGGGCAGAGCTATCAAGACAAAAAGAGTTTTCTTCTGGGGAGAGAGGTTTTCAGTAAATATTCAGTTCAGTTTCCTGCGGATAAAGTGTTTTTCATTGGAAGGCCTTAGGAATGGTCTAAATCTTTCAGGCAGGAGCAGGTGCATGAGTGAGAACAGTCAGAATATGCTTTTCTATTAATAATAACTGGGGCATATACTTTACAAGAGTGTTTGTAATAGGTTCATAAAGCCCTATAGATTCAGTAAAACCTCCACTGTCCATATTGCCCAAAATGGAATTCTGAGAAAAATTATCAGGTCAAGATTTGTGTAGAAACTGGACTAATACATCCAGATGTTACATTCAACCCTTGTGGATGTCCCAGGAAAATTTTGCTTCTGACTTTGCTCATGTGTTCATTATTAAATTGTCATTTTTATCTCATAAATATGGATCTACCTGTGCTTATTCATCCAAGTTCGAAACTGAGTTAAAAGGCTTAATGAGATTGCTAATCTATTCTCCTTCTATCAGAAAAAAAACCTACCTAATGATCATTGGAATCACCAGTGGGTGCCTCTAGAAAGCTCTCTGGTGGTTGTGAGTTGCTGTCCTGTTCTACCTGAGAGCTCTAGTTTGTCTTTGAGGGGAATGGATTCACTAAAAAATATTTAACAAACCTGAGTTCCACTGGAAAATAATGGCCCTGGAAATCTGGTTTGGTTACTATTATATTGACTATGGATGCTTAAAGATAAAATAGCACCAAGCTGCAAAGGCTTAACTGCTTCCAATGCAGCATCTCTTCTTACCTTCTAAACAGCAGGGAGGAAGGACTTCCTATGTTGCTGGTCCCTTTTACCTTGAACAATATGAAGTATGGTCAGAGAGAAGAGGAAACTCTTCAAGAATTTGGGATATGACACTGGCCTAAACTTGCAGAATTTGTGCTTCTCTGCTTCATCATGGTGGGAAAATAAGGTAGTATTCACCTTGCATTTAGCACGGAAAGTTGCTGGGTTGTGGAGTTACGTCAACCAGTACATGTGTCAGTGAGAACCAGTGTTGAGACCATACCCTGGACTATACCAAATGAGACTCTTGCCATTTGCTTCTAGGTGAAACTTAGAGCACAAAAGTTCAGCTGCTCTGGGTTCACCATCTTATCCTTATCTTGTCCTGCCCGAATAGGCTCAGGTATGAGAGCTTCATCTGCAGCCAGTAAGATTCTGCCCACTCTTCAGAGGAGCACGAGCTTAGACAATGTTCTTCAAAGACCCGCCCTCTCTGTTGAAGCCTTCCATACCCCTGTTTGGGGGGACATCCCTATACCACCCAAATCTGGGCTTTTCCTTCCATTCCACCGAACTCTCTGTGTTACTCCAGTAATTATGGGTAGTCCTAAAGTCAAAGTTTGTTTTCCCCATCCAAAACAGATACTTTGAAGGAAGACAGTTTCAGCAGTCTGTAGCATAGATGTGGCCTGATTTACAAGGAAAGAAAAGTTGTGGAAGAACTAAGAGTGAGAAATGGGTAAGTAGAGCTATTAAAAGGGAAGTGTGAAGAGGTCATACGGATGAGGTATAGTAAAAGGAAAGTGTACAAAAAGACTCATCAATATTTGAAGATAAAAGGAAAAAATGTAGAAAGCATTTTAATGATGCTGAGAATAGTAATTAGCCTATAACTAGTGGTCTTACTTATAAAATATTATATAAGCTGTAGTCTTAAAAGAAGGCATCATCCGCACCCTCATGTAAATATTGAACAAATCGTTCACATTATGTATTTAGGAGAAGAGAAGAAAGAGAAATATAAAAATAAAAAGATAGGGGATCTCAAGCTGGTTCTGACTTAAGTAATGAGGATGAGGGGCTGTAAAAGAAAAAATCCATATGCATCCTTTTTCATTGTCTTTAGGTAAAATCACTTTCAGGCCCTTCTCCATTTCTGCCAATAAAATTGAGCTCTAGGGCCAGCTTTTCTTATAAAGCTAACCAATGAAATTCCAGACCCCATACTTTAAAAATGTACGTCTTTGTAACAAAACAAAAGGAATTACAGCAAGAGATGAGCAGATAGTCCCTTCAAACCACAGCTGTGGAAGGAGTGAGAGCATCCTGTACTGTAAAACTAACATGAAGAATATGATTTGACAAAATTCTAAACTGGGAAATTTCATAAGAATATACATCTTATTCTCTGGTAAAGTATGGAGAGTTATATAGCTATTCATAACCTTTACCAATCTATTATGTTCTCTGGTAACACAAATTTATCCTCAGATGAGTTATTTGAATGTCGGGGTCTTATAATAATCCCCAAATTAAGAATTATTGCCACTTCTCAGGAAATCCATTTCCAAAGAAACTTGTAATTCTGATTGATTATCTTATTTGATAATTTTTGGGCCTGGCCATAATATTCTTAAAGACATCTGGATCCCTAACTGTATATATGCTTGTAAGATTCTATATTAAATAAAAAGAGGATACTTGGCGCATGCAAGTAGGTAATAAAACGGCTTTAGATTTCCTACTTAAATTAAGAATTTGAGAGTGTGGTCTAATTTAAGTAAACTCCAGCTGTTACATAAGGGAATAAAAAGATATCATTGATAGTAACAAACAAATTTATCCAAGATATAAGTGTAAGTTAATAACAAAAGCATAAGAAATTTTTTTAAAACCTTAAACTTAAAAAAAGTACGAGACATAAAAAGAAAATTCTAAAACTTAATGGAAGAACTTTAAATGATATGGTTAAATGGGTAAAAGTCTCTGTTCTCCCCAGATTAATCTGAAAATTCAATACATTGCTAACCAGAATCCCAATGGACTTGGAGATGGGTTTAGGGACTATTCTAGAGTTGATTCTAAAGTTCACTCCAGTGAGTCATTAGGATAGCTCTACCTCTGAACATTCCTTTCTCTCCTATAGTCACTTCTGATGCTATAGTAAATACACACACACACAGATAAAGGCACTGTGTGGTCAAAGTGACGATTCAAATTCCAAGGCAATGGTGAAAGGAATGTTTTTTCAATTCCTACTTCATATATTCACAAAGAGTTAAAACCCATGTGAGTTATAGATGTAAACAGTGAAAATGATCAGGTACATCATTCTAGAATCAAATATACGGCAATATTTTTTAAATCTTGAGGTAGAAATGCCCTTGTAAATATGATATGAAACCCAGGAATCATAGAGAAAAAGGTAGACAGATTTGACTACCTAAAAACTTGAAATTTCTCTAGCATAAGAGTCCATTAACAAACCTAAAGGAAAAACAACTAATGGAACAAAATCTTAGCAACATCCATGACTAAGACTTAATATGCATTTTATAAACATTCCTATACTTCTTCAACATAGGAAGGAAAAAGACAACACCACAACAGAAAACACTGGCAAAGCATTCTATGACAAAGAATTCGATGAAGAATTGACCAATGACAAATGGAAAGTGCTCAACCACTTAAGAACAATGCATGTTAAAACACCACCAAAATAGGACTTTTCATAGTTCAATTAAAAAACATTAAATGTTTTTGGATAGGTATGATATATTAATTTAAAAAGCACAAAAAAGAGGAAAAGTATGTATAGAATTACCTTGTTTAGTTATATAAAAGTACATTTCTAAATGTGCTAACATCTGCTAAAAATTCTGACATGCATAAATGTTTACATGAAACAGATATTTAAAAATCAGAATAAAAGCAACGTTAAGATATGAGAATTTTTTAAAAAAATCTTACTTTAAAAGGTATTCACTTTTTGTCTTATGCAGTATATAGAAAATATTGATAAAAACTAAGCTTTAAAAATAATTTGTTTGCAACATCAAAATCAAGTGAATTCTTATTTATGCTTACTTCTTTTCTTACGACGTTTTCCCAAAGCAAAATTGTTTCCGATATCCATTGTATCTAGAAAATAACAGGTGGTAGTGAGACAACTGCAATTTATAAATAAAAGTCACACATCTTTAAGTCTTCACACTGAGCAAAGCTTGCATGTATAATGATACTTTGAAAATTATTTCTCTTTCTTCTCTCTAAAGGAACTGGACAGGTACGGAATTGATAAACAAAGATTCCTCATTTGTGACCCAGAGATAGTGACAGTTATCTTGTTCAGGCTTTGAATTCTCTGTGTGAAGATTAAATAGGACTTACTTGTAAGAGCCCATAGAAAATTCTTCTGTGAGTCAATAACATGGTGGAGGGCATCCCTAAAGCTGTGTGCTGTATTTAAGACCAGTGAATCTGAAGTATTTTTTTCCGACAGGCAGTGGGGCCATTTGTCTTTTGAGGTTTTCCCAGGATTGTGACAAAGTGACACTGTTATCTACCATCAAAAGAACACTGGGTTTCTTTGTTTCATGGACAAGGGTGAAAGTCACCATGAAAAGGCAGCACTTTAGTATTAATATGCTAATGTAGTAAATAAGATATTGTCATTTCTACCATGATATCCATATGTAATCACCTGGGCTTGTCCTCTTAAACACAACTCCATAACAATCTCTTGCCTCACTGCAGTTCCCAAAAGGGTCAGGTCAAGCAAATGCAGAGAACAGGGCTCTGGGATGGACCGGACCCATTCCTCATCACAATACCTTGCCCAGAGTCAAGGGCATTAGGAAATGGGAACTTTGATTTCAGACTTCTAATATCCTACAGTCTGGAACCTGGGCCTCACCTTCCAAGCCTGGCCCACTTCCTAATACCCTCTTTGAACCCTGATCACCTCCCATGCCCTTCTGTGGGCCTGTGGTACCTGCAAGCCATCCCAACCCCAGGTCCCTTGGGCAGCCTTACCCATCTTGTCAAATGCTTGACAGCTTCCACCTTCTGCTTCCTGGGCTCCTGACACATATTCTGGGGCACACATGATACAGGGACACTTCTCAACTCCAGGTCCCAGTAGCTCTGTTCCTAAAATGTGATTAGTAAAGAATTTTCATTTGTGCCCTCCCTTCAATGAGTTTCTTTTCTGCCAACATTAGTGACTGCTTCCTCCCCACTCCCACCTCAAAAGACAGCTCTACCTCTGAAACCTCTTTCTTTTATGTTCCCCCTCACAATGTCTATCCCTTATTTTCAATCATTGTCTTTTTTCTCTTTTCCCCAAATCTCTTTTTTTTCCAGTTTTTCTTGATCTCTTTCTCCCATCTACTCAATGACGATTTTTTCCCTGTATTTTGTATTTACCTTCATGTGATATTACTCTCTTCCAAAAGTATTATTTGTTACATATGGAGAGAGTCATACATATACACATATGATTCTTTACATAATTTTAATAAAATGTTCCATACAAATGCCATAATAAACTAACTTTTGTCAGAACACTTTTCCAAATTGAAATGTTGGAGGTGAACAGTTTTATTCACTCACTCAACACATATTTGTCAAGCTCCTCAAGGCAGCTTCTGGAACGGGTGCTAATGATAGCTCAGGACACAAGACAGCTGAAGTGCTGGTGCTTGTCAATCTTATGGGCAACCGGGAACTGACACATAAATGAGTGAATGTATCAAACCGTGAAGAGTATTGAGACACATAATACAGGTTATTCTGGGGGCATAAGGCAGAGAGAACTAGCCTATTTGGCATGAGGGACACTCTTCCACAGGAGGTAGCATGGAATCAGGAGTTATTAATATCAAGATGATGCCCCTAATGGAGAGCAAATCATGTGCAAGGTTATAGATTCAGCAAATGCCAGTAACCTAAATAAGTAAGTCTGAACATGGAGTGACATGGAGGGTCAACTATGAGGCTGGAGAAAGAGGCAGAAGCCCCGAGGCAGGTGGCTTTGGAGGCCACGTGACAGACAATTGGCTAAGGGAAATGAAAGGTTATTGGCTTTGATGTAAGAAATAAGCACAAATATATTTGCATCTTTGAAAGATCCATTTAGTCAAATCCCAGAGAATATATTTTATGTGAACAGCATTGGGAGGAGACCAAACAGGACGCTGTTGCACTGGTTCAAGACAGCAGTGTTATAGATCTGGGTGAGAATGACATTATTGGGGATGGAGAGACATAGACAGATGGGAGATAGTCAAAGGCAGATTTGACAGACATGGGTGACAAATGGGGCACATATGGCTAAGGGGAGGGTGTTGTCATGGATGACTTCTAGACATTCAACTTGAGAAAATGGGACAATTAATCACATGTTTTCAGAGACAGAGAACCCTGGAGAAGCAGATGCTGCTTTTAATGAAGAAGATGATGTGCTCAGTTTTGGAAGTGTTGAGTTTGAAGTTTGACTGTCTTAGATATCCAAATGGCAATGTCCATCAGGACCTTGGATAGAAGTCTCCTGCCACTTGGATGAACGTGTTTAGAAGACAGGACTGGGCTGGAGATGTGTGTTTAGGAATCATTACTTTGTGAATGGTGATAGAAGTCTTACGAGTAGGTGAGATGCCTGGGGAATGGCCTTTTGCATTCTGCTTGAGTTACAGGACTCTGAGATTTTAAACCTTGGGACACCGAAATCTGAAGATTTACTGCCACTGCAATCCACTTGTACCAAAGGTACGCCAGTCCAATGATCACTTCAGATCCCACAATGTCCCCATTTTTTGCCTCTCTCCCTTTTACACTGCCCCATTTCTCTATCCATTTTCTCTCATCTTTTAACTTTCTGTACATACTTCTCTTTGTGCTCACCTCCAATCATTTACTTCTTTCTACTTATTATCCCCTGCATGTATCTCATCCATCTATTTCCTTTGCTCATATCTCTGCATTTTGTTTTATTATTGGGGTAATCCTTTTTCTCCTGTCACTTCCCTTTCTGTTATGTTTTTCACCATCTTATCTTGATCTTTTGGCTATTTTCATACTTTCTTAATCTATATTTTCCTCATCTAGATTCACTCTCATCTCACAAATTACTACTCTGATCATCACCAAACACGTGCTATTTTGACACTGAGCACATAGCCAGCTGTATTCTCTTTGCCAGATCCCCATGAGATTTCTACATTGCAAGCCCGTCAATAAGTCCTGGACCTTATTTATGTGTTCTGATACAGCTTCAAAGAAGTGCCCTGAAAATTATCCCTCTTCCCCCACCAAATTCCTCAACTTAGTGATCTTTGGATTTCATGTCTTCCTAGGAAAACTTACCACTTACTCAGCTAACCTCTCCTTTGGTGATCTCAGCTTACCTTTCCATTTATTTTCCTTACACTATCCACTCAGTATCACCTCCCTCCACTTAGGAGGCCAGCTCTCCTTTCTCTTTTCACTCCCTCAAACCTTTTGAAAGTATTTGGTGGCTGTGCACTAGTCTGTGGGTGTATGTATGTGTGCATTTTTGAGCACATCAACTCATGGTTGTGTGATATGTTTTGGAGAGAAGTAAGGAAAAGAAGGAAGAGCATTTTCTGGGTGCAGACAAGAAAGCAAAGAAAATTGATCATTAATATTATATCATAATTGGCTTCTCTATCATATGCTAATAGGCTGGGCTTCTCTTCTGACTCTCCTCTATTCATCTAGAGAGCTTTGGATTCATAGGACATTGAAGAGAAATAAAGAAATGGCAGGCTATAGATGGTGATGAGGGAATACACTTCAGTGCAGTCATGCTATTATGTTCAGAACTCAGGTAAACTGATCCTTGATAAAAAGTATATCCACTCTACGGGTTACACTTCAGATACAACAGAAATGTGCTCTGTCTCTTTCTATCTGGTCATACCTCATTCTCCTTATTTCTCATTTTTCTGCTTATTTCCCTGTCTCTATACATTTCTATCTCTTGTCATGTCATCTTGTCATGAGACTCTTAATCTCTGTTTCCTTTCATTTATCTGTTCACCATTTTGGACTCTATCAGTCTAGGTAGCTTGCATACCATATAGCTGGGTGCGTTCCTACTTCCTTTGTAGTTTTGTGATTTTCATTTTCCTCTACATATATTTGCATCAGGCACTGATGCATTTAACTGTGAATATGCTGGTTCTTGTACTTCCTCTTTGAACTTTCACCATGTGACACAGCTCTTATTTCCTGCCTGTTACACGCAATAGTCACTCACAATAAGACATCTGGGTTGCTAGTCCCTATTGCTCCTTTAGTTTTTTTACCTTTATACCTTGAAATAGCATAATATAATCCAGTTATATGGTGAAAGACAACTGTCAAAAACTATTTTACAGTTTGAAACTAGTTGGTCTGAAGATTTATTTCTGTCTGTGATTACACAGCAAGACCAGTTGTCTTTGGAGGCTTTTATAATTTTGTGACCAAATGGCATTAATATCAACCAATACATCACTACAGAAATCTAAGACCTTTGTATAAAGGGCATGACAGTAGGTATTTAAAAAGATAGCATCAGCGGCGGACTTGGCCCAGTGGTTAGGGCGTCCGTCTACCACATGGGAGTTCCGCGGTTCAAACCCGGGGTCTCCTTGACCCGTGTGGAGCTGGCCCATGCACAGCGCTGATGCACGCAAGGAGTGCCGTTCCACACAGGGGTGTCCCCTGCATAGGGGAGCCCCACGTGTAAGGAGTGTGTCCCATAAGGAGAGCCACCCAGCGCGAAAGAAAGTGCAGACTGCCCAGGAATGGCGCCGCACACACGGAGAGCTGACACACAAGATGATGCAACAAAAAAAGAAACACAGATTCCTGTGCTGCTGACAATAGAAGCGGACAAAGAAGATGCAGCAAATAGACACAGAGAACAGACAACCGGGGTTGGGGCGGGAGGGAGAGAAATAAATAAATGTAAAAAAAGATAGCATCATTTTGTTATTTATTTCTTCTACAATAGCAATATATAATTACATACATTTAATCAATATGACTCATCCTATTAAATATGAGTTTATAATAATTTTCCTCTTTCTTCTGTTTTCTAAAAGGACAAAGGAAGGTAAATGCTAAAAGGACTTTCCCAGATTAACTGGATCCAGGGCAGTTAAGGTGGTCAGAATAAAATGCATCTGGAAACAGTCATGTTTCCATGACATCATGAAGGCCAAGGCTTGACATTCTAATCAGCTTTACCTGACTGATGAGGTGGTGAGTTAAAGGCTTCCTGGGGCTCTTCTCCATTACTCAATTCTGAATCATCATAAAGGGCGATCCCTAGATAAAGAAATAAAATTATTTTAACAGTCTCGGTCTGTGTCCTAGGAATCAATCCAACAAGAAATCCTTTAAAAGAAAAATTGGAAAAGGGAAGCTCAAGTAGGAGGGATAGGAAGATTTCCACCACTAGACTAGTTAAGACAGCGCTTGACCTGGTTGACTTAACGCAGGCAGCATTCCTAAGGCTGAGACTGGGGACTTTCATGCCCAATGGGCAACTTGACCACGGTGGGGCTCCTTGTCACAATCCACTTTCTTACACTTCCCACCCTTGGCGCTCATCTGCACACACTTCTGCTTCTGCCTCTTTTTCTCATCCAGGGGATCGTGGAAGCAACATGTTGGAAATGTCCCAAGTGACCACGGGGAGCAGAGCAAGCCCTCTGCCCTGGGAACTACTTATCTTGTTTATGTGAGTGAAGAATAAATGTGTACAGTGTTGGTGCCCTTAAACATTTGAAGGCCTGTGTATTACACCCACTCAGCCAAACCCACCTAAATCAAAATGAATAATGTGAATCATCTAAAATTGCATCAGTTTATTTTTAAAAGATATAACAAAAGTTGTGAATGAAGCTTTTGTAGTAAAAAGAAAGGGCATTTTTTCATTACAACAAAGGTTTTTAATTGTTCATTCATCTTTTCCTATTGTATTTCCTCAAAATAGTTCTGTCTCCAATATCTTCAGGATCTAGAAAGGAAAACAAAACGAGTAATTTACAATGAAAAGTTATAAATATTATGACGACTCTCACTGCAGACTGAAATGAGATTATAAAGATGGTTCAACGATCGTTTCTGTCTCTTCCCACCTGAAGGAAATGGAGACCCCCAATTGCAAAATTAAAGAGCTTTTGAAAAACAATATTTTTCATAGCTTTGCAGTTATCTAATTTGTCAGCGAATCTGGACTTGAGGTGTCAAGAGTCGATGTAAAATCTTTATTAATCACACTTGGTGTGAATAATCACAGAATTTGCTGCAGAAACATGAATTAAAATAGTATATTTGAAAATAGGATTCTGCTTCAGACTCTGCTGAGGCATTCTGTAGTATACAGGATATAAACCATATTATCTTTCTAAATAAAAAAACACTGTTGAATTCTGAAGTACATCTGGTCTCAAAGTTTTCAAACCAAGGATTACAGATCTTTGCTAGGAATCAGGTTGTCTCACCACTGCCTGTATCCCTCTACATGTGACATGGAAAAGATCCTGAAGTATTGATGTGCTGGAGTTTCTTCCTCTGTGAAATGGGGGGAACGACAGTTGCCTTGTGTGGCAGTTTGATATTATTATGAATTCCTAAAAGAGATATGGATTATGTTTGTAAACTGGCCTGTTCCTCTGGGTGTGATACTCCTTTGATTGTATTAAACTCAGAGGTTTCACTTTTACTTTATTAAATCAAGATTAAGGCTTTAGGGCAACTCTGAGTCCCTCCCCTCTTTGTCGCTATATAAATGGATGCTCAATCAAGAACAGGGAAGTAGATACATGGAGAAGAACACAGAAGAAGAGAGACTGCTCCACGGACATGGCAGAGGTCCCAGGAAGAGAGGTGAGCCTGCTAGTCTAGAGCTGACCTTGTGAAGAGACCAGAGCAGCTGAGCCCAGAAAGAAAGGAGCCTTCTAGCCTACAGCTGTGATCAGAAGGAGCTGGCACCACGGAGCCTTAAGAGACATGGCTGGCCATCTTGTTTCAACACGTGGCAACGGTTTGGTGAGGAAGGAACTTTGAGGTGGACTCCTTAGGGCCTTGTAACTGTAAGCTTTTACCCCAAATAAACATCCTTTATAAAAGCCAACAGATTTCTGGTACTTTGCATCAGTACCCCTTTTGGCAGACTAATACACCTTGCCTAAATTTTAAGGTTGTTGTAAAGAGAAAATGATATTTTATTTGCAGAGATATTTTCAAATATCACTATATAGGTCAATGTCAGGTTGAGGGTCATCTGTCAAAAGCAATACATTGAATTTGACCCTACTAACACAAAGCCTTTCTTTCAGTCAATAAGTAGAGAGAATGACCAGGGCCTTTTGGGTTTTGAACAAGTTTGTGACAATATCGAGCAATAGCTGGTTACCCCACTCTCTACACTCCACAAAGTGGGGAATGGGCAAGGGTGGATATCACTATACAAATTCAATACTTTTGGATGAATAGGTATGACAGACAGAATGGGAAAAAAGACTCCCATTCAACTACAGTCATCTTGTTAAGCTTCCATTTATAATATGATGAGTCGAATGCAGAAGGTGGGCTCCCAGTGCTCACTGGGAGTCTGCACCGAGAGGAAAGCTCATCAGGAAACAAGAGCTCTGAAATCAAACTTGGTAGCAGACCTCACCCTGCTCAGCAGGCCCCCAACTCTGTGCAGAGTGCCAGGCTTCCCTGGGAGCCTCCTCCTCGCTGGATTCTGCAGGGCCGCCATGTCCCATCACCGCAGGAAGGTGCAAATATTCCTTGGAGGTCTCAGAGCATGACAGAGGAAAATCTTGGGAAGCCCTGAAATGCCAGGGCAAGTCGTCCCTGCCCTCAAGGCTGCACGACCTGCCTTCTGAATTCACTTGGCCTTAGATGGCTGCTTTACCCCTCCCTTTGCTGCATGTGAGGCTGATAAAATGCACCTATAGTGAGCATCTTTGTTTTGTCTTGGCCCTCAGTCCTCCTACACCTCATTCTCGTTCTTTTTCTACTTGTCTCTTTATAGATTTTCAGGGCTATCTCTCTACTGATGCCCTTGCATTTCGCCCAGGATATCCTTGGAAGTCTGGTCTTGAAGACTGCAGATTCTCCTCTTAGCTGCTTCCTGAATAACTACTTGAAACAGAGCTCCATCCTTCCCCCAATCTGGAATTCCTTAGAATGCTTACTCGAGGAAAAAATAAACTTGTTTTGTGTTTGGGTCTTTTACTTCTTTGGGTTTATATGTTACAGAAGTTAGTATACCTTACCAATAGAAGAGTTAAACTCTGAACCATGTAAAATTAAATCGCATTTGTATTTTACTTGGAAGGATATAGCAAAGAATTTGAATGACTCTTTTGCAGAATAAACTGTTCATTTGTAATATTAAGAGTTCTTATTTTCTATTACCTCTTCTGCAAGAGCTTTTTCTGGATGCAGGTGTTTTTCTCAAATCAATGGGTCCTGTGAAGTAAAGGGGAGAAAACAATTGTTTGTATACAGAAGACTTACAAATTGTATATCAACTGACACTGAAGATAGGCTTGAGATCACAAAGGGGTTTGGATAACCACTTCTTTCTTCCCATCTACTGATCCATTTTTGTTGGTCCAGGGTCATAAAACTGGGATCCCACCTGTCTCTTCCTTTTACTCTCTGTGAATTTGTAAATGACTCTTACACTTTACTAGCTTCAGTTTCTTCATCTATAAATCATGGATGACCGAGTTACACAGCCTATCTGTTAATGTTTTTGCGAAGATTAAATGAAACTTAATCTACAAAAGCACGTGAAAAAAAATCATAATATTACGTAACGTTTTAACTATAAAAGGGGTTTGAGAGTAGTGGATCTGAAGTCATTTTTTCCACTAAGTTTGTGACTAATGACAATATTATCAATCAACAAAGAAATCCTGTGCTTATATGCGACAGAATATCGCATATAAGCGATATGGAGAATAATACATTATTTCAGTTCTTTAGCATTAATAGATAAGATAGTAAAAAAGACACTGCCATTTTACTAGCATATTTTTACTACATTTTCAATATATCAACTGAGTGGGCCCATCCAATTAAACAACAGTTTATAATGCCTTCTTGCCTCCATCTATTTTCCGGTAGGGCCAGAGAAGTTGAATGAAGACAGTGGTATCCTAGAAGTTCCAGAATCAAGGCACATGGAGAATGCTCAGAATAAAACTCATCAGGTAAAGAGAACTCTGAATTTAGACTGTGAATATCTTGCAGCTCAGGGCTTGCAGTCCTAGTGTTTTTACCTGGTGCAATCTGGGGTTGTGAGCAGGTGGCTTCCAGGGCTGCTTCTCCCTCATTTGACTCTAAAAAGTCAAGGTTGCTGGTTCCTGCATAAAGGAAGAAGACCATGTAGGGATCTCTGTGGAACCAAAGAACTAATTCCTTGATAAAAACAACTTGGAAAGACTTTAAAAAACCCATATAAATCCTAGCCTGCACCCAGGCCACCTGTTCTACTTTCCAAGTCATCTGCCTCATAGATTAGGGATGCGCCATGACCTACTCCCAGAGTTGGGGCCAATTCAGCCCAATGGGAGGCTTTGCTTTGTTTGACCCTTGCTCTTCTACACTCTCTGTTTTACTTCTTGCCCTCCCTATTTGCCATTTCACGTTTCTTTATCTCTAGCGCTGTTTCTCATGCAGAAAGAGCTAGCACACCTTGTGTTCAAGATGGCAGAGCCTCCATCAGCCTGGAGAGACTGACAAGCCCTCAAGTCCCACTGACCTGGTACCTCTGAATTATCTACAAGGCTGAGCAATAATCTTCTCTTTTAAAAATCGTCTTCCAATGTGGGGATCCCATTTTTTTTCTACAAGGCGAAAACCTACGTACTTGTAATTTTTAATAATTTTAATCATTATTAACTTTTTATTCTAGTAATACATATATGTATTCTTTCCAAGGACTCTTCCCTCAAATCATACAATGTTGGGATTT
Organism: Dasypus novemcinctus; assembly: GCF_030445035.2. NCBI lineage: Eukaryota > Metazoa > Chordata > Mammalia > Cingulata > Dasypodidae > Dasypus > Dasypus novemcinctus. The sequence continues at coordinate 13,179,387 of NC_080679.1, forward strand.
GTTCCCTCTGTTTTCACATGCTCCACTCTCTACCAATTTTTATTATCCTTGAACTCCCTCTCCATGTTTATTTTTGTCCCTCACCCCTATTTCTTGGTATTTCTTTTCCTCTGCATCTTTCTCTATTCTCACTGTTCTGCTCTACAGTTTTCATTAATTTTCCCCAGAGCACGGACTGTGGGTGAGGGAAAGGAGGTGCCTAGAGCACAAAATTTCAGGAGGTGCTCACTCTCAGGTTTGTGGATCACTCTCATCCTGGTCTTGCTGTCCCCAATCTGATTTTTTTAAAAACAATCTCTAGAATTAAAATAGACCTAAGGTGAATCCATGCAGATTTTTAAAATGATAATTATTCACATAACTAGCTATACATAATTAATTGTGTGCCTTAATAATGGAATCTTTCTACCTGGTCTTCTTTGCTGATAATATGTATGTTCTACCTCAACAACAAAAAAATGATATTTATTTCAGGAGATATAATATAGAAGACAAGATAATTTTTATCAATCATTTCTCTTAAATCGGGAAAGAAAACTTAAGGCAAAATCCCCAAGAGAAGCAAGAAAATGTGAAGACTAATGACAATAGAAAAAAATCTTAAAATAGAAAAGTGTGATTTTTGTTTAATCTTTAAAATAGGCTGCCTAATGAATCTGGACAGTGGGGAAGGGAGCATGAAGCAGGAAATAAGGAATGGGACTAAACAAATGTTAAGAAGAAAATCTGCAAAATATAGAGATAAAGAGTACTCCTTCCCAGTGCAGGGACAACAGAGAAAATAGAAAATCTTATCTCTCATTATGTCCCACTAACATTATCTATAAAAATGGGAAGAGAATTAGGTAAAACTATACCACCCTAAGTGACTGGAGGACAATCACAGTTCAAACAAATCTTTTAACTGTAATCATTTTGCATTCTAAAGCAATAGTCTGAGAAGGGAGAAAGCCAGTAGCTATTTTAAGCTCAAAGTAAATTGAATCTTTGTACTAATGTAAGAACTTTCAGTTATCTTATTAATACAGAAACCTTTAATTGGTCAAATTAATATTTAATTGAATCTTTGTACTCATGTAAGAACTTTTGGCTATCTTCTTTTTTTTTTAAGTACTGGAAGGCTGGGGATTAAACCTGGGACCTCATATGTGGGAAGCCGTCACTCAATCACCAAGCCACATTGGCTCCCCTGAGCTGTTTTTCATCTGCTCGTCATTTGTCTTTTCATTGTTGTTATTTTTAGGAAACATCAGGACCCAAATCAGAACCTCCTACGTGGGAAGCAGGCACTCAACTGCTTGAGCCACATGGGCTCCCTCAGCTATCTTTTTTCTTTTTTATAAAGATTTATTTATTTTCCCCTTTCCCTCCCCGCCCCCCGCCCTGCTGTTTTTGTTGTCTGTGTCCATTCACTGTGTGGTCTTCTGTATCTATTTCTCTTTTGTCTTCTTTTCTCATTTTTTCTTCTCTGGGATCCACTGGGATTTGATCCTGGGGACCTCTAATGTGGAGAGAGGTTCCCTGTCAATTGCGCCACCTCAGTTCCTCGTTTCTGCTGTGCTTCACCTTGACTCTCCCCTTGGTCTCTCTTTTGTTGTGTCATCATCTTGCTGTGTGACTCACTTGCACGGACACTGGCTCACCATGTGGGCACTCGGCTCTCTATGCAGGCACTGGCTCACACGCGGGCACTGGCTCAACACGTGGGCACTCACGCGGGCACTTGGCTCACCACGCGGGCACTCGGCTCACCACACGGGCACTTGCGCAGGCACTCAGCTCACTGCGCAGGCACTCGGCTCGCCACATAGGCACTCACATGGGCACTTGGCTTGCCATGTGGGCACCTCAGCTCCCTCACCTATCTTTTTAATACAGAAACATTTAATTGGCCAAAATCCCAAGCAAAAGGATGAAAGAAATCTCACCCATACCACAGATGGAGAAACAAAGGTAGAGTAAAGATTGTGTGTCTTATAAGATACATTATGTCACCACCAAACTGGGAACAAAGTCTAACCTATTCCTCTATAAATGTGTCACAGACACATTAATAAATATCAATGAAGTGATAAATTTGGTATTATCTTTGACATAATTTAAGGTGGAAAGAGAGAAATGATCAAAAACACTTATAATAAAACATCAGAATCCTTACTCTAGAAAGTCCTTAAATTCCACTTGTCATCTTTTAATAGCTGCACTAATTTATACAGAACACACTACTCTTTGCTATGTAACATTAAAGCTACCCCAAAACTTTTGCATAAGATTCATCTAAAAAGTTTTCTCTCTTGCAATAAAAATGGCTAAACACTTGGATATTCCAGAGAAACTTGTATGAAAATGGAACTACATAGATACACAAAGCTGAAGTCTTTGGAAACGTGGCTGCCTGAGGTCTTCAGTGAGATCACCAAGTGCTCAAAAATTCTTTGACCTTTTCGGCCAGACTCTCAGGTTTATTTTTAAAGTCTTCATTAACATTCAGTGTTAATATAGGCACCTCTTGAAGATAATCAAGGTTGGTTTTCAGTGTTCTACGCAGTAGCCAGCTTTTGTGCGTACAGTGATGCTTCTCTAAATATCCAAGAAGAATGCCTTGCTCTGCATTTCTTCCTCATAGATTTATTCTATTCAAGCATTTCTCTGGAGTGGCTTGAAGATAAATGATTTCACCCAGTTCAAGGCTTTGGCCAAACAGGTTTTTCATCCAGTCTTGATGAATGGGTTATTCAGCCAGTCTTGATAAATGGTCCACTCTGTTTCATTCATGCAGTCGGATTCATACAAATTAGATGCAAAAATATACGTCATCTAAAGAACATCCCCATCACTTTTCTGAGTCCTCAAAATCTGAGTACTTCGAGCACTGCATCTTCTGGCAACAGGTTCAGGAGCCACTTCTCAATCCTCACAGACTTGTTTGAGGATATTCACAAATGTTGACTTCCCTGCCCCGATGTTTTGTTCCCTTCGATGGAGATTTTCTTGATGTGGATCTCCTTGGAGCTGGTCACAGAGGATGGAACTTCTCTAGGGCAGGGGGCCATTCTGTCTTTTCATTGCATCCCTGAACATACTGGGCAGGGAGGTCCCCGATCTGATTTTTCAGTTTGTTTATTCTCTGCCCCATTTCCCACTTTAGCTTAGTCTTTGTTTCTTGATTACTAGATTAAGAATAATTTAATAATTCTGTATGTTTCTTCTACAGTTTCCTCAATGCAAGTACCCCAACATCATCAAAGTTCTCCTCTTTTGCCAATGTACCACACACTAGAGTCTTTTCACTTGCTAAGTTACATGCTACAGACTTTCCACCTGGGCTTTCTTACTTGCAAATCTGATGGGCAGCATTGTGTATTATTTCCATGTTTCTATTATAATCTCTGAAAAGTCAGCGGAAAGTCATTTCTTTCCACCAATGCCACAACAGAGCAGTGTTTGGATTCCAGGTCAATTCATCTAAATTCACTCATATAATTTGTTTTTTGGTATCCTCCAGACCATGTGCTCGTATCCTCTCCTTATCTTCTCTACCCTGGGACACCCCCTCATTAGAGAGCTCAGCTCTCTTTCTCTTTGTTTCTCACACCAGTGAAAAGCAGTAGGCAGCTGCACACAATGACTGTGCTTTGGGGACAGGTAGGGCAAGAGTGGAGGAGGTCAAGCTGTGATAAGAAAGGAATGTTTTTTCTCTCATGCAAAAATAAAGATGTAATTGGAAAATTGTAAGGTAAATAAGAATCCCTTTTATCATCACAGGGTAATGGGCTAGTGTCTCTTCTAACCTGCATCTCCATTATTCTCTTGGAGAGCTCCTTGTAGGCAGGACTCAAGACAGAGGACAACAGCTGAGACCCAACAGCCCTGGCTCTGCCTCTCCCGCCATTTTGTGAGCCATGGCCCTCCTTCCCATTTTTTCCTTGGAGGGCCGTCTCCACACATTGCTACCTCCACCTTGTGAAGGTGTTCATGCTTTTCTGACCCCACAGGCCTCCCTCTCCGCCCCTACTTGCCCTTTCACCTTTTGTTCCGGTCTCTCTTCCCCAAGGATGCTCAGCAATGCTTTCCCCTTGTTTTCTCAGTTTTCCCTTTCCACCTTCTTCCCCCAGCTCTCGCCTCTCCCATTCATACCCCCATCTCTGGGTGACACGTGTCTCCTTTCACTGTGTATTAGTCTGTTTGTTTGCCACCACCCAGGACCAGGTCCCTCCTCATTCATGCAAGTAGTTCATCAGTCTTACCAGTGGGCTCAGATTCTTGGGTATAATTATAGTTTGCTTCTTGGCTTCCTAGGGCATCACTTTCATCACTGGTTGAAACTTTTCCCTCTGCATTCTTCTGGTCTGTTTCATAGAGACATTCTGAAATTCCATTTTCAGGTGAGGTTGTACCTAAATCACATTTTGATTCCTAAGTATTTTATTTGCCACATGTATCAATCAGGATCCAACAGGAAAATACAAGCCACTCAAAGCATTTCAAGCAGAGGGAATTGGTTACACAGGTGATGGAAGAATTGGGAGGTGCAAATGGGAGAGGGCAACAACACAAAGAATGGTCAACGGCAGGGGTGGGGGGTGGGAGAGGAGTGAGGGTGAGCCCAGGGACCCCGGGGCCACTGGACAGGTAGAAGCTGGAACCAGGACTAGTCTGGTATGAGGTGGGGCTGCGGAGGAGGTGCCACCAGAACTGCTGCCTGAGGCAAGGGTGTGATGTCACCCAGGATTCTCCCTTCCTGCCACTCTCCAATCTCTTGCTAGTGACTCCCATTGCAGAGACACAGTAAGAAGCCATCTGGCAAGGGAATCTGGGAAGCAAGCCTGGAGGGACCAGGTCCCATGGATGGAGGGCAGCGCAGAGCAGAGCACGGGAAGGGGAAGGAACGAAACCCAAGCAAACAAGCCCACCGGCAGCAGGTGCTCGCCTTGGCTCTAGAGTGGACCTCCTTTGCCCAGTAACAACTCCAACTACTCGCCCCACTCTGCTCCCACTCACCTCAACAGCATATGAATGGATTTGCAGATTTTTCAATGAAGTTTGGCCTGTTTTCATTTAATACAATTTTTCTAAATAAAATGATTTATTTAAAGTATCATTTAAATAATGAAGCCAAAGGTTTAAATACAGAATTTGAGTTCTGATGCATTTTTTTCCCCTGACACCATCCATAGCTCCCTGGAGGCTCCTCTTTGGGTCCTGGGCATGAGATCTGCCCTTTCCCTGCCCGCACATGTCACAGCCAGCCGTCCATGCAGGTTCTGACTCTTGGACATACACACTCATTGGTGGCTTATGCTCTCTGTGCACGATGTGGGTCACAGGGAGAATTTTCTGTCTTTATACTCATCTGCTTCCCATCACTGAGTGGTCCCAAGATTTCTTTCTCCAGGTAGGCTTAACCCTGGACACATTGTAGGTTGCAAAGAATTTACTTACCTCCCTCCAACTGTGCCTCTTCTTCTCCTCTCACAACTAATCACAATTCCAAACACACACACCCCTTTCTGTTCCCACTATCTGCAACAGTAGATGAATGGCTAAGATATAGAATATGCATTTTGTATTTTTAAATATTTTTTGAATAAAAGTTTTTGTTAGTAATATAAATATGGTTTAAAAATCATTTCAAAGGTGATTATTTTTCCTTTTGTAAAAATGAATTACTAATTTAAAACCTCTTTCTTAAATAACACATCCCAATCGGAAACTATACAATGAGGGTCTTTCACTGTGCTGGAAGTTTCCTGAGACTTTTCTGTGTTGCCCATTTCCAAAGAATCATGGAATAAAGACACAAAATTTATTACAGACAAGTGAGTTTTCAGGGTGGGAGCCTCTGGCCCTCAATTTGCTTTCTTGGCCCGAGGTCGGTATTGGCTCTATCACTGCTTCTCCGCTCTGGGGAATAATTATATCCACAGTAACATCTGGCTCAGACACAGTGTGAGAAGAAAACTCGTGTTTACTGTGATGGTTAAATGCTTAGACTCTGGAGGCCAATACAAATAATAATCATAATTTAACTCCAAGAGCAAGTAGCAGTAATGAGACACCAGGCACGATTGCAAATGTTTCATGGGAACTAACTTATTTAAAGAATTAATCTGCCATGTAACACGATTATCCCGGGCTGTGGGATAGCCCGCCCTATATTACAGCAGTTAAACTTAGTTGAGTGAATGCACACAAATCACCAAACTCATCTAAGAATTTTGAGCTTTTTGAAAAGATTAAATGAGACCCTGCACGTGAGGAACTCTTGGGGTTATTGTAACTGATTGAAAAAATAAAATCATTAGAATTAATGTCTTAAATTGGAAATGTTTAAAATAATTTAATAATGTATTATTAGTGGTTTTATGGATTAAGGCAGGGTCAAGAGTTGTGAACAGTGGTTATTGGTTAAAAAGGTGCCAAAGGGCTCCTGCAGTGCCCCAAAGAAGCGATGCGCTCATCACTCCCACCGCCACCCACCACCACTGCATTGACCACTGCTGGACGCGAGGTCCAAGTGCCGAGGCGGCAGCCAAGTTCAAGCAAGACAGAGGCAGAAGAAGGTGAAGCTCCAGGCACGTGGGGCACAGTCCAGTCCCAGAGCCATCCAGCACCAGGAGCCAGTGTGTCTAAGGAGTACGGGAGGAAGTAACAGTCCTTAGCAACCCCATGGATAAAGACCCTGTGTTTAAATCTTAAACTTTGAAAAACTAAAGACACAAAGACTGAAAATTCTGGGCAAGCAGTAACACAAAGCAGCAGTCCCCAGAGGACGTTCCAGAATGGGACAAGAACAGCAAAGACTCAATAGGAACAGACCAAGATCAAACGAGGGATCTGTGTACAACCAGGACAGGCTCGGATAAGAGTCTTCACCAGTTCCTAGGGGAAGGAAATTAGAAGTTTATCTCAGACATTGAAATACCTGTTCTGCCATTTGCCCCTAATTCTTCTTTATAATCCCTTTATGACCTAGGAGTTAAAAACGCCCTCAAGGTCTTACGACAGACCCAGATGTGCACCTGGCGGACCCCACCCCACTCTGCAGGCAGACTCCAGCCTGGAGCAGGCAGACCGGGTCAGCTCCCCTGCATCCTCCGGGGCAGCCTGGACCTGGAGGGGCTTGTCTTGACACCCTTGTTAGGGCCTCTGTCCACAGGCCACCCCCGCCCCATGGCCTTGCCTTCCTGCCCACAGGTCCCCACCCCCCTTGACACCACCCTCCCCACACACTTCCGTTCACTCCTTCTGGGCCCTTCTGTGAGCACTTCAGTGTTGGGGTCCCCACCCCCCTCTCTGGCTCTCGGCGTTTCTCTTTGCTGGGTCTTTCTCTACATAGATCAGCCGTTTTCACTTCGTGTCTCTGTCTCTTCCGCTGAAGACCTGGGTGGCAGGACAGGGCTGGGGGCTCTCAGCGCCTGGGCTAACCCCCCGACCTCATCGAGCACGGGCCTCAGGTGAACACACACAGGCTCTCTAGGCTTCTGGCAGAGACACAGGCCCGCAGGTGTCGCCGACCTCGAAGGGCAGCTGTGAGCAGTAAACACAAGCGCTGCAGGAAGCCTTAGGAAAAGGGCGCCTCGAGGGAGAGGGCTGTTCTCCTTCTCCTCCGACGCCCCCTCTCCAGGTCTCACTTCCCTGCTCCTTCCTCTCTCTCAAAGCACCTCATCCTCTCTCAGGCAGCTCTGCCACTTCCTCTCTTTGTCACTCTAGATGACCGCCTGTTCCTCTGCCATCACTGACGGAGCAAAGCGGGCTCTTGATACTGCTCACGGACCAGAGCCTTTGGCCCTTCACGACTTCTGAAGGGATCTTTCTAAGTCCCAATTACTCCCAGGTAGTTCTTCCCCTTAAATCTGCCTTACTGACACACCAGATGCCTGTTCCTTCAACCAGGACAATGCGCCAGCAGTCTCTTTTATATGTACTGCTCTGAGATTCCACATCCAGAGCACCCCTCTCTGCCTTCTCCGTGGTCCCCCGACCTTTCCTCCCTGGTTTACAATCTCCACTCAGGAACTCGGGTCCCTGATCCCTTTGGTCTCCTCCTCCCCTTACTCCAGGTGAGACGGTTTCCATCCCATCACAGTTACCTTGTTCCAGGCTTGGTTGGCTGCTGAGCCATTCCTCCTTCCTCTGTTTATCACTGTGTCGGAGATAAAGTTTGTAGTGGACCTCTGAAGAGAAGGAGAAGACGGCAATCAGGGCTCTCCAACAGAGGCCAGGGACGAGTGCCATTGTCACGCACTCGAGGGCTTCTAGCCCTCGCATCCACTCGGTGGGACTCTCCTGTCATTCCCTGGGACAGCCAAGAGGAGACCCCAACAGGGATCCCTTCTGGTTCCCACATGGAAAGAAGCTGCCAAAGATTTAAGGACCAGGGAGTGGAAACATTGTAAGCAGTGTTTACCCACCTAATCCAACGATCAGATGGCAGAGAAAGCACATATCAAAATCAACAATAGGGCTGAAATGTGTTTTGTGAACCGTTCACACTTTCAGGAATAAAGAGAAAGATTTTGCTCAGGAGAAGGGCATAGGGAAATCAGTGCATATAAAAGAGAAAGCCCTAACAGCTTTACCAGACGGTGCCAGAAAAGAAAGAGCAGGATTTGGGTTTAATTGAGTCAGGGAGGAAGGTAGGATGGACGGTTCCAGAAGAGACTAAGAGAGGAAAGGGATAGAACTAGAGAGGCTTCCCTAGGGGACAGATCCAAGGAACTAAGTTGACAGTCCCACACCTCCACCGCCTCCCCACTCGCACCGCCATCACCCCCCCCCCCCCCCCCCCCCCCGCGTCCCACCTGGATCGGGGACCGGGAGGGTGTCAACGAGGGGTGGCTAGGACACCTGCCCAGGGACCCGCACTTTTTTCTTTTTTTCTTACCGTCGCCATCAATATCATGAGGTGACTCTTGGGCATCGCTATGAGGGTGTCGCACGAAAAGACCACTAGGGGCGCCCTGCAACACGCCCCCCAATTCCGCGCAGGCACGGCCCGCGCTGGGGGGAGCGTGCCCTCCAGGGGCTGGGTTCACGCGGGGCGGAGCTCAGAGCCCGTGCATTCCCTTGGGGATGGGGTTGCCGGGGCCCGAGGACGGCTGGACCCCCGCACGGACGACGGGCGCCTTCAGGGGAGAGGGCACCCCTGAAGCGGGCTGAAATGCTGTGCAAAGGAGGCGTTAAAGCCCGGGTCTACCTCCCAGGGAATGGAAACCCTACCAGACCCGTCACCGTGGGGGACGCGGAGACAGCCAGCTGCGCGGGAGAGAGACCGAGAAGAGCCGGCGCTGGGTGTCTGCGGGGAAGTACCGGGAGGAGGGGACGCCCTCTGGGGCCTGTGGGTGCGGCTGCGCGCCGAGCAGGGGGGCGCGGGGCGGGGAGCTCCTGGGGGGCGGGGAGCTCCTGGGGGGCGGGGGGGGCGACTCAGAGCGGGAAGATGGACGGGAGTGGGTGCTCTGTCGACATTTCCAAGACAGGACTGTGGGAGAGATGAGAACGAACGGGAGCCGAAGCCCAGAAAAGGTAGAGGAGGCCCCGCAGCCGGGCTTTTTAATGGGGCGTCCGAGGGGCTTGCCCGCGTGGGGTAAAGTTGGGGCGGGGCAGCAGGAGAGGGCGGGCAGCCCGGGCCACACCCCAGCTTCCGCTTCGGGCTGCTGACCCGCTGCCTCCGGGGACGGCAGGTGCGTGAGCCTGGGCAGCCTTAGGCGAGGTGGCGCAGCGCCCACAGCGCGAGTGTCCGCCGGGGCAGGGGTGGTGAGCTTAGCGGGTGCCGGTGGACCGCGCCGTCGCCCTGGACTGCTGTGTGCCTGCCTGAATCTTACTACTTAGAAGGTCTTAGAAGCCGGTGCGCGCAGGACATCTTGGGAGTCGAAATGCCAAGTTCACAAACTTCAGGCGAGTTACCCCTACGCTTCAAGACGGCCCCTTGACGAGGGTTCTGCTGCCTCTGAGAACCCCGCTGCTCAGCAAAGAGCGTGGCAAATGGTCGGAGCGCAATAAGCACTTGTTGATGGGGAAAAGAAAGAAAATGGCCCTGGACCCCGAAAGGTGGAGGGGCTAAACCTAATTACCTTTTTCAAAGTTTTTATAGACGTGCAGTAAGTCAGGGTAATTCTTCATGATGACGTCGCTGAACAGCACTTCCAGGAGCGTCAGGTCAAACGTCTTCTCCAGTTTGTCAAGGACATTGTACACCACTCTTTCGACAGGGATCAGGTTTCTACAAGATTCTTCAGAATCCTTTAAAAATATTGAATGGAGAAAACATAACTACAGACTGCTAAGGTACAGAAGGATCTTTAAAAGTAATTTTAGGAATTAGGTATTCTAATAGGACAAGGTAGGTATCTTCTCATGTTTATAATTTGTCTGTTATTTGTATGGCTGCTAAATGAAAGAAGCAAATTCTTCCTTTTAAGAAAAATACTCATTTGTGATTATGATTTCCTCTCTCTGATTTACATCAAACGTAAGAAGGAGCAATTTTGAAAAATAAAAATGGGTTCAAAGTTAGAGGATGTGTAGCCCTTAAAGAGCCCAGTCAAGATGTTTTAGGGCTAGACTTGGCAGGTGATGAGTGGCCATTCTGTTGACTGGACAACCACTGTCTTTCGCTGAGGACTGACTTGGCCTTCAAGGGTTGCAGGCAACTATGTTACCAACCAGCCATTCCTTGCAGTGAACTTGGGCACAGGAAAGGCATATTTTTAGGGCAAAGGGAAGATCCGGTCCTTTGTATCTCCAAGAGGGCCTACTGCTGAGATATACCCAAATTCAAAGGTTCTAGCAATGACCAAAAAAAAAAAAAAAGGAAATTTGAAACCCACTGGAGAAAGAAAAGCAAACATCTACAGTCAAATTTTCCTAACAAGATAAAAATTCCTTGTGGGTTTTAATGTTCTCATATCCAGGTATTTTAACCTGTTAACTGAAATGAAATGTTCTGCCAATTGCCTTGTTTTTGATTTGTAGCTTATGTTATACTGTATGAATTACCAAAAGACCAATATACCCATGGAGCATGCCTGCTTCCAGTCCAGCTCATCTCTAGTATCAAGTTCAGTCCAACTCCAGTGGGCACCAAGGGCACTAGTTCCTTCAGAGAAAAGCAGGGATGTTTCTGGTGATGCTTGCTTTTCACCTCACTTTTTAAACTTTACAGGAATATTTACAGAAATACTTGAAAAGGTCCCCCCAGTGATGGGAGGCCCCTCAGCCAGCTAGTTGTTCCCTGAAATTGGATCCAGGTTATCAAAGCATAACTTAGTTTGGGGCTAGTTTATCAGGTTATGGCATTATAAACTTTACTTACTTCAACCATTTTGTCGGTGATAAATTTACGGTCTCGGAGGAGATACAGGAAGGGAAATGTTTTTTTAATTGCACTTGAAATCTCCACCTTATACTCTCTGAAGTGATTGAAGACAACCTCATAGAGAAGCTGCTCGTCTATGTGCTGGTCTTCTACAAGCATCCTAGGAAAAAAATGTCATATGTTATGGGTTGAATTGTGTTCCCATGAAAAGACAAATTCAAGTCCTAAGCCCCGGATCTGTGAATAGGTCACTTATTTGGAAATAGGGTCATTTCAGAAGGAATTAAATTAAAATGAGCCCAAACTGGATTAGGATGGGCCCTAATCCAATACGACTGGGCTCCTTATAAGAGGAAATTTGGACACACAACCAGACACAGGGGAGAAGGCCACGCGATGACCGAGGCAGAGAGTGAAGTACTGCAAGCGTGGAACACCGAGGACCACTGCCAGAAGCTAGAGAGAAGCATAAGCCAGATTCTTCCCTACAGACTTCAGAAGGAGCAGCCCTGTAACGCCTCGATTTCAGACTTCTAGCTTCCAGAATTGTGGGCAAAAAATTTCTGTTGTTTTAAGCAGTTTGTGGTACTTTGTTATGGCAGCCCTTAGAAAATGAATACACCATGTGAAACTAGTCATAGAAATCCCATGATAATTGTGGAGGTTGTAAAATTTTATACATGATGAATAGACTGCAAGGAACCAACATTGATTTAAGCAGTGGGCCTGATTAGAGACCAGAGTAAATAAAATTGAAGGAATACTCAAAGATGTAATAAGAAGGACGTTAAGAAGGCTTATACATAAGACTGATAAAGGCCAGACTGTCCCAAACAGCAATTTTAAAGATATCTTCATCTAAACATATCTGGAAATTTTTTTGAAATTAAATTTATTTTTTAATTCCTATAAAAATCGAGATGGAATCAATGGAGGAATAAAAAACAATGGAATAAAAGTAGAATCTAACCTTGAAATGCAAGACTTAATTAACAAATAATATAAGATCTTAAAAAGATGAAAACCAGATGTCCCTTCTCTGACCTGAACCTGAAATACCATCCTACAACATGAAACCAATCCTGCAATATGAACTAATTCATGAATGATATGGTTTGGTTTAATAATGATAATGATATGGTAAAGTATAAATTGAGAATTTCACAAAAATATCAGTCATTTTCTCCTGGGACATCCAGGTCCACTTTCTGTTAATATAAATCTGTCTGTGCTATTGTTTATATGTATAGTCTTTTTTAAAAATGTATTTTTTATTTATTTTTTAAAAATACATAGATTACATTTAAAATATAGGGGATTCCCATATGCCCCACTCCCCATACCTCCCACTTTTCCCACATTAACCACTTCTTTCATTAGTGTGGTACATTCATTGCAATTGATGAGCACATTTTGGAATATTGCCACTAAGAATGGATTATAGTTTACATTGTAATTTACACTCTGTCCCACTCCATTCTGTAGGTTATAGTAGGATATATAATGGCCTTTATCTGTCTTTGCAGTGTCATTCAGGGCAATTCCAAGTCCCGAAAATGCCTCCATTTTACACCTCTTTTTCCTTCTCCCTGCCTTCAGCAACTCCATTGGCCACTGTCTCCACATCAATGACATAAGTTCTTCCATTGCTAGAATCACAATAAGTCTATAGCAGAATACCAGTAAATCCACGCTAGTCCATATTTTATTCCCCAATCCTGAGGATTCTGGGATGGTGATTCCCATTCCACCTCTAATTGAGAGGGGGCTTTGATCCCATATGGCTGACAGATGGGACTCTCTTGCTTGCAGTTGTAGACTCTCTGAGTTCCTTAGTGTGGTGGCTGTCCATCTTCACCTCTTTGTTAGTTGTCCTGGGTTAGTCCCATGTCTTTTTTAGGCATCTGGATTTTAGAAATTGTTGTTCTTTCCAGTGAAAATAATTTTAAATGTGGATCTGTAATCTCACTTGATAATTTTGTTGCTCTGCTTAATTTTTTACTCAACATCGTCTGAGGAAGTTTCTAAGTGAATTGATGAATGTAAAGCTCACAGGCAGTGTGCTTGGGCTTTTCTCAGGACCACAGCCTATTGAAGACATGCAAAAAGCCTGGTACTTAGATCAAAACAAAAACCACCATGGCTCTCTGAGGTTGACTGGGATGCCCTGGAAGGATGCAGCCAAGAGCAGGGCTGTGGGAACCATCAAAGGGTCTGTCCTGTAAACACCCAAAAGTAAAGATGGTGGAAGACAGGTAAGAGACCAAAATCGAAACTAGAAATATTACTTCTTTAGAGACCCAATTCAGTCTAAGAGATTTTGTCCAAAAAGACAATGAGAAGGGGGCAGATTCGTTTCTATGTATCTTTATATGGGATGAGAGTTATGTGTGTCATCACAAGAGATGCATCGGTTAGCAGGTGTAACCTGAGAACAACCTATAGTCTCCTTAGGGATCCACAGACTTTACCTGCTCAATTTTTACATAAGTTGGTGGACTCTCTATTCAAACTGGCCTTATAAGAAAAAGGAGAACCCAAGATGAAGATTAAAAAGGAAAAGTAGAAGAAGGTGCCGTGGTCCTTAAGACCAGTTTACTGAGTCCCCTCCCTTATCACAGTGCACACTGATGGCTTGGGAAGAGGCTCACCCCACGGGGGTGATTATAGCTGCCAAAGGAGATGCTCTGAGAAAGAAGTACAGACCCTGCTTCTAAAATTGGCATGGCCTTATGGGTCTATCACTTTACTGACCTGACCTTAGGGATCCTGGGCCATTACTGATCCCAAATCTGTTGGACTCAGGGCCCCAAAATTTATTTTTTACAAGGACTCCCAACTACAGGTCAATACTGCTCTCTATTACCACAGTGCCCTTCCAGGAAGAGAAGCCCTGGATGGTGTTTGGTCACTCATTGTCCTGGTTTGAGTCTTTTGTGGACCCTAGAAAATTGTGTTCTCAAGCTAACCCATTCCTGTGCAGGTAAGCCTATAGTCTATGGGAAGTTTTGGTTAGATTCAATTAAGGACCGTTAGATTAGATCACTTTTGATTAAGTTCCTTCTCTTAAGGGCATTTGATTAGAGTGTGAGACTCCTTTTATTGGAGTCTTATATATACTGAAGACTGGAAGCAGAAACACACAGAGAAGGAAAGCCACTAGTATACTCTGCCGTGTGAGAGAGGACTCCAGAATCTCCTCCAGCCACAGAAATACAGAAAAACTCTGACAGCCAGTCAGTGGAGCAGCCTAAAGCTGAAGAAGTGAGCCATGTGCCTGATCTCCTGCAGCTGAGCTTGGGGAGAAAGTGAGCCTGGAGGAGAAAGCAGAGACTGGCCACCATTTTGCCTTGCCACATGGCAGGAGTCCAGGATCTGCCAGCAGCCAATCATTTGTGAGACAGCATCTCTGATGAAGCCTGGATTTGGACATTTTCACAGCCTCAGAACTCTAAAATTTTACCCTAACAAATTCCTATAATAAAAGCCAACCCATTTCTGTATATTTTGCATTGGCAGCCTTTAGCAAACTAAAACACCCTCCATGAAGACAAAACCCATCCAGACACCCAGATTCTTGCTCAGCAGCAACTTCCAAACTCTGAGTGACCAAGCCCCAATGACCTATACCTTCACCCTGGGACTCCCAAAACCCCTTTGTTGGAAACCAAGAGACCTTGGGGTACCAAATGACTTAAACTTCTAGGCAGCTAAATAAAAGTTACAACTCAAAGAGACATTACAAGATCAGGGAGCAAAACATTTGAGAAGGGTCACCCAGACTCTCTGGACCCCTTTCCCCATAATCACCCAGAAAGTCCATGCTGTGAATGATGGGTGATAACAAAGATGGAAAACTGAGACTCTGGGGCTTGAAAACACAATACAGAGGGAAAAAAGGAAGGTTAAAACCCCGAGATACTCGAGTAGCAGAAGGCACCCTTAAAGCTGCCAGCACTTCTCCCTGCCCCCACGTCTCCATGCAGTTCTGGGTGAATCTACCCACATCTTCCCCTTGTTGACTTTAGGATTCATACTCTTGGCTTTAAAAGAAGGGTGTGTATGACTGTGTTAATTCAAACTCGACTGAAGCCCAGAGGTCCTTAAACCACACATATCATGGGAAAGGCCCTTCATCCTGACAACACTAGTTTGAGATTATCTAGAGGAAGAAATTTATAAATATAAATGGGGTCAAAACCTCTTTCTGTCCCTTAAAATACATCCATTTTAAAACAAACAAACAACAACAGAACTGCATACAAGGAGAGAAAACAAACAAAAAATTTTTAAAGTTAAAGCAAAGGTACCCCATTAAAAATTCAAACTTTAATAATGTAATTATAAAACAAAGAGGTGTAAGGTCACTGTGATAGTTTGAAGCTGCATGGACTCTGGCAAATTATGTCCTTGGAGCTACTCCATTCCTGTTGGGGTAAACTATTGTAGGTGGGACCTTTTGATTAGGTCACTCTACTTAGGGGCCTTTTCAGTAGATTAATGCAGAAGGGCATGACCCAGGGTGGGCCTTAATCCTCTTACTGGAGTCCTTTATAAATAGGATGAATACAGAGAGGAAGCCACAGAGGCAGAGAGAAATTCCCAGAATCTGACACAGAAAAAACCACAGGAGCAGAGAGAGAAAGTCGTAAGAGCAAGGAGCTGAAATCAACAGAACCCAGGAGAAAGGAAGCCAGAAGCTGAAGCAATGAAACCAGAAGAGAAGGGAGAGACTAGTAGATGCCTTCATATGCTGGTCTTCGGGGAGGAAACATCACCTGATAAGCCTTGATCTGGACATTTTCACAGCCTCAGAACTGTAAGCTTATAACCTAATAAATGCCCGTTGTAAAAGCTAACCCATTTCTGGTACAATGCTTTTGGCAGCTTTAGCAAACTAAAACAGTTACCAAATGGCTTTTTGTGTCTCTGCCATGTAGGCTCTAATCTAATTTTTACATCTTTTGAATGCACCAACTGAGAAATCATCATGATTCATCATGATCAATACAGGGCCTCCAGTTATATCCCTGAAGATCCCACTAAATGTAAACATGTTATCTCTTAGGGGGAGTAACTAAAGATAGAACAGAGGACAGAGGTATGTCTCACCTTAGCAATTACAACTGTTGCCTTGCCTAAGTGTCCCACATCCATAGCACCCATTGCCCTAAATTACCCCATAATGGGCATTTGACACTTACAAATTGAATTGACAAAAGGAGACCCCACGGACCCCCCAAATTAAAATAGTTAATCCAGCCCAATGTAAGTGGAAAAAAAACACACACAGGGCTTTCATAAATTAAAGCTTATTATATAGAACATCAGTAATAAAGGAGAAATGATCTGCACTGATTCTCTTTTAAACAGCCCAATGGAGGCCTGCTTTTAATCCTGGGAAGAATGAATGGCGCCCCAGGGGTGGATTGTCACAGCCTTAGTGCTGAACTCTATCCATTCAGGCCCCACACCCAATACCCAATACTGTTAGAATTGCTGATTTCTTCTGATCAATGACTGGTAAATATTTTACTACCATAAAGTTAACCAATATGTTCTGTTTGGTACCTTTCTTTTTTTTTTTTTTTTAATTATTTATTTATATTTAAAAATTACATTAAAAAAATATGAGTCCCAATCAACCCCAGCACCCCTACCCCCCACACCCCCCACAGCAACACTCTCTTCCATCATCGTGACACATCCATTGTACCTGGTAAGTACATCTCTGAGCATCACTGCACCCCATAGTCAATGGTCCACATCATAGCCCACACTCTCCCACGTTCCATCCAGTGGGCCCTGGGGGGATCTACAATGTCCCGTAATTGTCCGTGAAGCACCACCCAGGACAACTCCATGTCCCGAAAACGCCTCCACATCTCATCTCTTCCTCCCATTCCCCAAACCCAGCAGCCACCATGGCTACTCTTCCCACACCCATTCCACATTTTCTCTGTGGACATTGGATTGGTTGTGTCCATTGCACATCTATGTCAAGTGGGGGCTTAGATTCCACATGGATACTGGATGTACTCCTCCTGCTTTCAGTTGTAGGCACTCTAAGCTCCATGGTGTGGTGGTTGATGTTTGGTACCTTTCTCATCCTCGGTTTGCCTTCACCTCCAAAGGGATATGATTTACCTTTCCTGGGTCACCAAGGGGTACCCCAGCACCCTAGCCAACTTACTGACAAGATCTTAACTGCATCCATCTTTCTCCAGAAACCCAGGTGGCATTATATTGATAACACCATCCTTGAGGAGATCGACTTGACACTCTCATTAGGGACATACATATATTCACAAAAGAGCTCACAAAGAGGGGAATGCCCCCCCCCCACATGCCCTCCCAGTGCCCCCCACACAAGGCAAGATCCTGCAGCTTAGTTAAATGCACAAAAATTATTTGGTAAACCAAGAGCCACTCCATGCTGATGCTGTCAAGAAACAGCGGGTGAACCTCTCAGCAGCCACATCATCTTCTAGTCCTTTCTGGGTTCTAGATGCAGCCTATTGCTCATTTACAGTTTTACTCACCCTCATAGATGTTGTTACTTGTGATGGTTCTACCCTGAAGAACCTCCTCCAACAAAAGGCTCTAAAATCTGTCCAAATTACAATATAACTATTAATCCTGCTGATGTCCTTAGAGACTCCTTTACTCTAATAATCTCCTCTTGTACCTCCCAACATTTCTGAACCATCCATCATGGCCAAAAGTGGCTCTTGGGCTTCTGATGCAAGATGCTCCTCTCCTCAGCCCTGTTCTATGCAATTAGAGCAACAGCTGTTAGCCACACAATGGCTTCTCTTGGAAGTGGAGGCTCTCACAGCCCCTGAGCCTGTGACCCTCTGGCTGCCTATCATGCACAGCTATCAAGGCCTCTTTGATACAGGATGGAGTCAAACTGGGCCCTCTGGCACCTTCCACCAGCAGGAAGGGGTAGCCTCCCCGTCCTCAGTCCCTTGCCATCAGGCAGGTGCTATAAGAGGACACCCCTCCCCCTGACCCTCTGGCTACCTGGGGAGCCCTTTGGGCATGTTATGCTGTATGGGGGCAGAGTCACCATCATAAGTGATGGTGCTAAGTGGAACGTTGCTCTTTTCCATCCCTTTACCAGATGTCCCTTGCAAGTGGCTTTCCATGTCCATAATGATTCCATCCCCTTTATTTTATTTATTTATTTATTTATTTATTTATTTATTTATTTATTTATTTATTTATTTATACCAGCTCCACCACTTTTACTTCCCATTTCCAATTTTTGATCATCCTGCCCTCCTAGAAGTTCTGGTGCCTGATCAAAGGCAGATAATATCTTATGACCCAGTTATCAGAGTCTCCTGAGGGTCTCCCACATACCCTACTAAGGGGTCCATAAGGAGACACTGCCTCATAAAGGCTGGTTGGTAAATCCTAATTCTTTCTCTGACTCTTTACAGGAAATAGAAATTATTTTGACAACTGAAATACACAAAGAACTCTAAAAACTCAACAGTAAGAAAAAAAATTATCCAACTAAAAAAATGGTCAAAAGGCATGAACAGACATCTCACCAAAGAAGATATACAGATGGCAAAATCACCTTTTTCAAAATCTCTTTTTCAAAAGAGAATTGGAAAGGAAAACAATGAGATACCACCACAAGCCTATTAGATTGCTTAAAATAAAAGTTTAAAAACTGACAATTCCAGTTTTTGTAAGGATGCAGAACAACGGTTATTCTCATTAATTACCGATGAGCTTGCAAAAGACAGCTTTGGAAGAAGTTCCTTAAAAAGGTAAACATAATTTTATCATCCAATCCAGCAATCATATTCTATGTGTTTTTGCAAGTGATAAATAAACTTATATACACTCAAAAACCTGCATGCACATGTTTATAGCTGCTTTATTCATACTTGTCAAAACCTGGAAGCAACCAAGATGGCCTTCAGTAAGTCAATGGTAAACATGGTGTGGCTCATCCATATAATGGAATATTATTCAGCCATTAAAAGAAATAAGAGACTAACCACAAGAAGACATAGACAAATCCTAAAGCACCTTACTAAGTGAAAGAAGCCAGTCCACAAGTCTACATACGATATGATTGCAATTATATGGCATTCTAGTAAAGACAAGACTACAGCGTGGTTGCCAGAGTTCCGGGAGGGGAGAGGGCAGGGGGTTTAATAGGTGAAGCACAGGGGACTTTTCATGGTGGTGGAACTATTCTGTATGCTACTGTAATGGTGGATACGCAACACTATGTATTTGTCAAAACCCATAGCACTTTACAGCACAAAGAGTGAACCATAGAGATCTACGTAACTCCATTAGAACTAGAAAAAAAAATTTGCCAAGGAGCATGAATAGAAAATAAATACATAAACCTATACCTTCTCGTTTGAACAATATAAATCTAAAAGAAATATAAAATAATAATTCAGATACAAGAGGAAGCATACATATCTGATAACATAACATCTGATAAGTTCAGGACTTATACAAGGAAAACTATAAAATCCTATTGAAGGAAATGAAATAAGGTCTAAATAAATGGGCATATATAAGGTGCTCTTGATTAAGGACACATAATAATTTAAAAATGTCAATCCTTCTGAAGTCTTTGAGCAAGTGTGGAGCACTTGGCATTTGAAACCAGATGAAAATAACGTTAACATTTATATGACAGAACAAATCTCTGAGTCAAGCCAAGAAAAATATGAAAAAGAAAATAGCTAGGGGAAGTTTTCTCTTCATAGACTTACATACAAAAAATGATTCATAAAGACACTAAAAGACAATGTAGAAAAATAACTTCAACTCATGACAAAGGATTAATATACATAGTTAATATACAAAGACTTGAGCTTATTAATAAAAATTACAACCCCAAAGAAAAAATGGATCTGAGGGGGCAGTTTAAAGAAGAAATCAAAACTTCAATAAACATATGAACATATGCAAATTAAATAATCAGCAAGGCTCATTTTCACCCATTAGATTGGCAAACACGTGAAGCGTGGGAGAACAGGTGGAGAAACCATTCATTACTGGTAGGAGCCTGATTTGCTACGCAGCCTTTACAGAAAAGATCTGACAATACCTACGTTTTAAGACACTCTAAAATGACCCTGCAGTCACACTTTGGGGAACCAATCTTAGGAAATAAAACATCAATAGGCATGTTATAGAAGCAAGGGCTCCAGAACTTTCAGTGGCTACCCATTTCCCTCAGAGTAAAAGCCCAACCCTTCTAGTGTCCAACAGGCCCGCATGGCCTAGCCCGACTTCCCCTGCTGGCTTCTCTCTGGCCAAACCTGTCTATTTGCTTTCTCAGCTTGGAGCTGGCTGTTTCCTCTGCTTGCATGTTCTTCATCCAGATATCCACATGTAAACCAACTCCCTCTTCTCCTTTAGTTTCTTGCCCCCATGTCACCTCCTCGTGGCGGCCTGCCTGGACCAACTATTTAAAATGACACCCACAGGGAAGTGGATTTGGCCCAATGGATAGGGCATCTGCCTACCACATGGGAGGTCTGTGGTTCAAACCCCGGGCCTCCTTGACCCGTGTGGAGCTGGCCCATGCACAGTGCTGATGCCCAAGGAGTGCTGTGCCACGCAGGGGTGTCCCCCGCATAGGGGAGCCCCACACACAAGGAGTGTGCCCAATAAGGGGAGCCGCCCAGCGCGATAAAAGTGCAGCCTGCCCAGGAATGGCGCCGCACACACAGCTGACGCAGCAAGATGGCACTACAAAAACAAGACACGGATTCCAGGTGCCGCTGACACAAGCAGACACAGAAGAACACACAGCAAATGGACACAGAGAGCAGACAATTGGGGGGGGGGAGAAGGAAGAGAAATAAATAAAAAATCTTAAAAAAAAAAAAAAGACACCCCAGACACCCCCACACACACACTACTCTATACTACCAACCTCCTGATCTGGCTGTATTTCTTTCTTCCATGTCCTCATCACTTCATAATACATTAAGTAATTTGTATATTTTATTTGTTGTTTATGGTCTTACTTTGCCTTGAAAGTGTATGTGTCATGAGGGCAGGGAGTTTGTCTATTTTGTCCACTGATTTTTCTTGAGTACCTGATACATACGAGGTACTTAATAAATATTTGTTTATTGGAGGCCCGTAAGTGCAAAGATATTTACTGAAGCAGTGTATTTAGTAGCAAACAACCACAGCAGCAATATATTATGAGCTTCCTTTTATAAAAATCAAATTATTGAAACATTTTCATTTGGAACAAATGTTGGGAAAGGTGGTGAAGGCTACAAGCCTGACGATGAACACTGACTTAGCAGATGAAGTCAGGGCTCGCCCGGGTCCCGTCGGATCCTCTAATTTACCATTTTTGGGTCTCCCCTTGCAAGCCCCCGTCTTCAGCGTGCTTTCGGCAGTCAGCGGTTCCAGGTGCCAGGGCTGCTCCATCTGCAGACAGAGAACCCCGAGGGCTCCCGAGTGGCCTTTAGCAGTGGCCGAAGGGACAGAGGAAGGGAAGTCCCGCTGCCCTACCCCAGGTCAGGACAACCTCAGGCATTATTTATACTCCAGGGTTGTCCGAAATGCTCAGGCAAATCAGTTTTCTTCAGGATTTTGCTGTGCTGCTCTCCCTGCCCTGCACACCCACTCCCTTTCTAGTTTCTCCTGGGAGCCTTTCTTCGTAAAGTGCTTACTAAATCCCTGGGTCTGTTTCTAGGCATCCTGATCTAAAACAATCTGCTCCCTGTAGGTCAAGACAGTCAAGTAGCCCTAAGTAGAAGCCTGAGTAGAAAAGACCCCGTGCCCCGCTTGCCCGAGGGCAGCCACCCACACCTGCTTCCCCTTCACCCCAAACACCCAACCACAAAATGAGCAAACATCCTGCCTCTCAGAGAATAGCCTCCTGAAACAGGCCCCCACATCCTCCCGGTACCCTCCTAAGTCATCCCCAAGCAGTACTAATCAGTACTTTTCCACCCTGAGAATATATATAGTACCCCTTTGCTATGGGGGCAGGCTGAAGCCTTCACTTCAGACACCCCCCATGCCAATCAACTGCTGCACTGCAATTTCGATTGGTCTCTGAGTCTCATTGAACTGGGTATCCAACATATTATTGGTGCCAACACCCAGGAGGCTTCATTGAGACTCACTGAAACTTCTCCCTCCCTCCCTGTCCCACTGCACATCCACCATCCAACACCGGTCCATCTGTGGGGTAAGTCTTGGCACCCCTCTTGGGATCCTGATTGCCTTTTTTCCCATCTGTCTAAAAATCCTAGTGCTAGGTCAGTGACCTCCTACCCTCAGAGAATCTTTCTCTCTTGACCACCCTGAGGGTGAGGACGCTCAGCCCTGGGATTGGTCACCGGCCTTCGTTGGCCCCGTTTGACCCACTCGGCGCTGGGGACGCCTGGTCCTGAGAGTGGTCACTGGCAACTGTGCCACCTACAACCTGAAGGCGTGAGAACTTGGGATGCATGCCGCTCTCCTCTCAGGTTCCCACTTTTCCTAAGCGGTTTCCGAGCTTACTTCCTCCTCCTAGTCTTGCTGGGGAACTCACAGTCACTTCCTCCCAAGGAAACTCCTCTTGGATGTCTCCTAAGAAATCCAAAATCTCTCTACCCAGGAGGGTGAAATTAGACCAAAAAGACTTGTCTTCTATTCTACTTCCATTTGGCCGCAGTATAAACTAGATCATAATAGTCAACAGCCTGAACATGGCACTTTGACATACAGATTCTCCAAGATCTCAAAAACTTCCTTGAGTGCAATGGCAAGTGGTCAGAGGTCCCTTATGTTCAAGCTTTCCACTTCCTCTGCAACAGCCCCTTCTTATGTCAGTCCTGTTTCACCTACCAGATCCTCCTCCTTCGCCAAGAGAAGTCCTCCCCCTGTACACCAATGACCCTTCTGCTGACTTTGATCCTTCCAATCACCCTCCACCCCCCCATACGCCCCTCCTTTCTCCGAAGCTGCCACCCCTCCCTCTCCCAAATCCCCACTTCTCTCTTCACCTGTCACCTGCCCTTGGACACAGGGACCGAAACAGAATACCCTAAACCCACCAACAATTCCCTCTGCCCCTGTCCTGCCACTATGAGAAGTAGCCGGGACGGAAGGGATAGTGAGAGTACATGTCCCCTTCTCTCTATCCGATCTCTCCCACATTGAAAAGTGCCTTGGCTCTTTCTCAACTGATCCTGCACAATACACCAAGGAATTCCAGTACATTGCTCAATCACACAACTTCACATACCAAGATGTCGACGCCATTTCCTCCTCCACTACCCCGGAGGGCAAAACCTGCATCTGGGCTGCAACCATGGCCTTTGCCAATGCACTTCACACATAAGACCCAGCCCAATACCCGTCCACATCCCGAGCTGTACCCCCTCCCACCCCGATTGGGACCCAACTCCCTAGGTCTAGGTCACTTCACCCACTTTCTCACATGGATCATAGAGGGCCTCAAAAAGCAGTTCTACAGGCAGTCAACTAAGACAAAGACCATAAAATTACCCCAAAACCTGATGAAAACCTAGCTGCCTTCATGAGCCGACTTACAGAAACGATCTTAAAATATACCAACTTAGGTCCCGAATCCAAGGCAGAGAAACTGTATCTGCACACTCACTTCATTGCATAGTCCAGCTCAGACATCAAAAAGAAATTACAAAAACTAGAAGATGGCCCACAAACTCCTCAAAGGGACTTAATTAAAGCAGCCTTCAGAGTCTTTAACAATAGAAATGAAGAAATAAAACAACAAAAGTTAAAAAGCTATCAGGCTGAATACCATTTACTTGCAGCAGAAAGACAGCAGAAAGAAGACAGCATCAGGCTGCCAGGCCCTTGCTTCAAGTCTGGCAAAGATGCTGAGCACAGCTTGCCCTAACCCCAGAGCTCTGCGAGTCCCTGTCCCGTGTGCTGGGTAAAGGGGCACTGGAAGACAGACTGCCCTCTGGCCACCAGCCAGAAACAGTCTGGCCAAAAGTCAGCCCCAAACCTAGAGCTGGGATTGTCCTTCCCAGTTAGTGGGCCTTGCCACTGAAGATGATGACACCCAGGCTTGGAGCACCCCCATTCCCATTGTTGGAGCCAAACCTAGAGCAATCTAATAAAAATGAGATTGGCTTACCCTCCTTAATTTTCTTGCTGACTAGGGCTACCAAGTATCCCCTGAAAAAGACCAGTTCTTTAAAGCTAAAGTTACTTATCTTGGGCTGCACCTAACCCCTACTCACAAATGCTTAACTCAAAAGCACAGAAAACTTACCTCCGAAGCCCCAGTACCAACAACCAAACCAAAACTACTTTCTTTCTTAGGACTTGCTAATTTCTTCCACCTCTGGATACCTAACTTTGGGTTAATTACCAAATCTCTTTATCAGGCAACATCTGGACAACTAGGTAAACTATCCCCTAACAAATTTCCATCCACGTTTCATTTAAGCAGCTACAAAAAGTTTTATCCTCAGCCCTGGCCCTTGCCCTAACAAATCAAAATAAGCCCTTCCTTTTATATGTTAATATAAGAGGGAAATATGCCCTCGGACTTTTAGGCCCAAAACATGGACCTGACCTTCGAGCTGTAGCTTACTTTTCAAAACAATTAAACAACACCATTACAGGATAGTCCCACCGTCTCAAATCGCTAGTGGCAGCAGCCTTACTGGGCCATGAGACACTTAAGCTCACTCCTGCTCAAATCAATGAGGTATACACATCTCATTCACTCTCCTCATTACTCTCACACCAGCTGTTTCCATCATTTCCAACATGTGTTTCCAAGCAATTCATGCCTCCCTCCTACAAAACTCAACCATCACCCTACACAGATACCCCTCCCTAAATCCTGCCATCCTTCTACCTATACCCCAAAAAACTGCCGATCATGACCATGACTGTCTGGAAATACGCAATCACTTCATTAACCCGTTTCCCAACATCTTCGGAACTCCCCTACCAGAGCCTGCTCCAAACTGGCTTATTGATGGCAGCTCTTACAAAGACACCACTTGTGCAGGGTATGCTATAGTCATTCAACACAAAGTCCTTGAGTCGAGACCACTGTTGCTGCCAGGTATCACCTCCCAGTGGGCCAAATTAGTAGCACTCACCGGAACCCTGACACTGGTTCAAAATCTGTCAACATAGACATGGATTCAAAGTATGCATTCCATATCATACACCCACATGCCCCTTTATGGAAAAAGAGAAAATACCTGACCACCATGAGCTCTCCCATGATTAATGGCATTTAATCATGAAATTCCTCCAAGCTACCGCCTTACCCAAACAGATAGCAATCATGCACTGCAGAGGACAGCAAAAGCTAACCACCCAAATTGCACAGAGAAATAAGCCAAGAAGCAACAAGGCAAGCCTCTATACCTCCTACTCGCTCCTAAAGGCCCACTCCCTTTATTGTTAGTTTTGCCCATAGAAGCCCCCTCCCCCTCAACCCCAAAGAAACCCAGTCCCTCTTTCAGCCTGGAGCATCGGTTAGCAAGAGAGAGATGATCAAAGATGGCAAAATCATAATACCAAAGCAGAAAACAATGGAAATAGCCACAGCCATATATAATTGTTTTCATGTGACCCTAAACCCCTGGCTCACCTCCTCTCTCAAAACCTCACTGTCCCCAACCTGCAAACAACTCTTCCGACAATTACAGCATCAGGTCATATTTGTCAAACAAACCTCCACAGATGACCTTCCAAGCCCACCTTCCCCACACACCAATTGGGGGGCCAAATTCCAGGTCAAGACTGGCCGACAGACTTCACGCATATGCCTGCCATCAAGGAGCTAAAGTATCTCTTGGTTATGGTGGACGCATTCTCAAGATGGGTTGAGGTCGTCCCTAGTACCTCTGAAAACACCAACGAAGTAATCAAAGTGCTCCTATCTGACAAAATAAGTCAATTTGGTCTCCCCAACTACTTGTAGTCAGACAATAAGCTGATATTCATCTCCAGGGTCATACAGGAAATCTGTAGAGCACTCAACATTAAGTAAAAGCTACATACGCAGCACCAGCCCCAATTGTCTGGTAAAGTTGAGCACATGAATGGCCTCATAAAGACACACTTAACCAAACTCATAACAAGGACACGGCAAACCTGAACAGATTTGCTGCCACTTGTGCTTCTCAAACTCTGCGCTACTCCTAAAAGACCGTTCCTCCTTAGCCCTTTGAAATTATGTATGGTAGGCCACATGTCCGCGGGATGCCCTCCCCTCAACTCCTTTATGAGAGACTGTATCCCCTTGCTAAATATCACCCAAAACCTCCTCCGACAACACACACACATTAATCTGCCTCTGCCAATGCCTCAGTTCCCAGCCCCTCAATTTGTTCTGAGCGACTGAGTACACCTCAAAACATTAAATCACAAACCTCTCCCTCTTTGAACCCAACCTTACATAACCCTACTAATTACTCCCGTTGTGGCAAAGCTAGGGGGCAGCAATTCGTGGATCCCTTTCACCCAGTTGAAATCGGCACCCCTTTCTTCTCCAATACAACCCCTTCCTTCTCCAACACAGCCTAATGTACTCATCTCCCCACAGATGAACCCCCACCTCACTGAATTGTACAGCTGCGAACCTCTGAAATTCCTCTTCTGCAGAATTCGGAGTGAGACCGATCCAATATCTGATTCATAAAATGTCCACAGTCTGCCCGGCGATAGTTGCAGTGCCGATAGCCTCACTTCTGCTTCTCTCCCTGCTCTGTCGCCCACAGCAGAGTGTGCCTGCCCCTTGCTGTGTCCAGCCTGCAACCATCCCTTCGTTTGGTGGCATGTCCCATCAGCAGTTCTTAAACCTTACTTCTAAAGGTCCTTCAAGAACTCTCAGCTTACCAATCTCTTCCCCTTTCCCACCCACAATTGATTTCTCTTGTTTCAGACCTTCAGCTCCAAGGAAACCTTGCAAATTTCTCCCCCGTACAAATCCAGTTCTTCACCTTTGTACCTCTATTACTAACAATCTAACCCCAAGAGTCAAAATGGCCATCCTTCTCTTCACGTGCATCCTATAAGTTCCCCTCACTCTGTGCTCTTGCGACCCTCAAAATATCATGCTCCACCTGGCCAACCTAACAGCCCAGTTCCTTACACTATCTTCATGTTGGCTTTGTCCCAAGATAACCAAGCCACCTACGCTAGGCCCTGCTTCAGAAAAGGATTGGGGAGACCCAGGAATGTTTATCCAAGGCCACCTAAAATCAGGATCAGTATCCACCTTTTTCAATCTCTTTCTGACGGTTTTGCCAGCCGTTGATAAATCAGTACAGAAGCTACGCTTCCAACCACTACACACAGGGCCCCTTTACTGCAACCTGAACATCTCCAAGTTACACTTCCATTCTGTGTCTCAGCCAGTAGCACCAAAACATAAAAATCTTGGGTGAATACCCTTAAACCAATGCAGACACACATTTCACGTGCACAGAGTCAAAACACCTAAGCCAGTCAGTGGTAAGAGCACCTGCTCCTTGGGGGTCTGCGTGACGCGAGCCAAATTACAACTGCACAATAACTCGAATACCTATGACCCCTCCCGCAACCTCTCACAACACAACTGGGGGGCCACAGGGTCTCCTGCCAAGGCAGACCCTTCGCACAATATGCTGACTCCTATCACCGTATCAATACCACTTATTCGCCCACTAGACGACACGACAACTGTGACCCCTAAACACCACCTTCCCCACGCTTCGGGACCCCAGTGGAGGATACTCCTGGGCCTTCCACAGTGCATCCACACCAAAGCCAGCCCCGAACCCAACCATGACCCTATCTATGTCCCACAAAGCAATCACTAGCAAGGCAACCACTGAATACATAAATTATCCTTCTACATAGCCCCTGAGAGTCACTCTGGGCTGTCATTCCTCTGTAGAAATTCTCTGTACGCTTTTCTCCCCGCTGAATGGCAGGGTGCCGGCATGTTAGTCTATGCTGTTCCCTGGATAGGATACACTAATGTCTTGGGCACTCCTACCTCCCTTCTATGACCCCTCACCTCAAAATCTAAACACACAATACACATCCCTGCAATGCTCACTCTTGGGATCCTTGGAACCGCTGCAGGAGCCACCTCGTTAGGTCTCTCTCAACACCAATACTCCCAAGTAGCCACCACTCTCACCAAACTATCTGAGGAAATCACCTCAGGATTACAAGCGTTAGCTGCACAGCCAGTCTCTAGCCGAACTGGTCCTACAAAACAGAAGGGCACTAGATGCTCTCCCTGCTGCACAAGGAGGCACTTGAGTCTTCTAGGGAGAAGAATACTCTTATTATGTTAACCATTCGGGGCAGGTACAGACAGTCATAAAAGAGATTCAGAAAATACAAAGAGACATCACCTCTGCTTCCACCTCTGCTTGGGGCTCATGGCTCTTGTCTCTTTTTACGCCCTTTCTCCGGTTCCTTATAGCAATAATAGGCTTACTCCTTTTTGGCCCATGTCTTCTCGGCCTCTTTTCCAGATTCATTCAGACCTCCGTTTGCCTCTTCACTGAAAGCAGTGTAGACAACGTTCCACTCATGAGAAGAGTCAGCGGTATGCCACTAGCACCCAGCACGCAGACTCCCAGCCCTACAGCGGCCCTGAGGGAGGGTGAAACCCACAACGCCCACATCCAGCAGGAAGCAGCCAGAAGAACGGCACCCCTATACCCCCACTTTCTCTTTTTCTCTCTCCCACTCTCTGTAGCTCAGCCACCAATTAAAGGAGTCGGGTATGTAAGTTAAGACAGTCAAGCAGTCCTACGGAGAAGCCTGAGTAGAAGAGACCCCGGAGAAGCCTGAGTAGAAGAGACCCCGTGTCCCGTTTGCCCGAGGGCAGCCACCACAGCTGCTTCCCCTTTTCCCCAAACACCCAACGGCAGAATGGGCAAACATCTGCCTCTCAGAAAAGAGCCTCCTGAAACGGGCCCCCATATCCTCCTGGTAACCCCCCCCGCCCCCAGTCAGCCCCAGGCTAAGCAGTACTTTCCATGCCTGAGAATATAGGTAGCACCCCTTGGCCACGGGGGTGGGCTGAAGTCTTCCCTTCAGACCCCTCTTCCCCCATGCCAATAAGTTGCTGCTCACTGCAATTTTGGTTGGTCTCCGAGTCTCCTTGAACCAGGTATCCAACAAGACCGTTGGGAATAGAGAGGAATTGAGAGGCTGTAAATTACTTGCTCTTTCAGTATATATTGCTGGACAATTTTGCTTGTTTCACAGAGCATAGTGGCAGTACAGGGGCAGAGTATGAGGAAGAAATTAATAAGGCTAAACTATGAAAAATAGTAATGAGGAAACAGAAAAGATGTTGAACTTTGTAATAAATTCAATTGAAGGTTTAAAAAAATGAGCAAAAAAAGAGACACAAGTCTCTGGCAAGGATAATCAAGAAGAGGAAAAAAATAGGGCAAATCAGAAATTCAGAATGAGAGAGGTTATAGCCCAAAGTATAGTTTCATAAATATATATAAAATGGATGATTTTCTGGGAAAGTAAAATCTACTAATATGGATTTTTTTTAAGTGCCAGGCTCTAATGTCACAAGTGACTTTTGTCATATGTTTAATATTATATAATTCCATTGCCATTTCAATTACTCTAGAGCAGAGAAAACAATGTAAGTCATCCCAAATCATTTTATAAAGGCAACATAATGTAGATAGCAAGACTTGACAAAGTGAACACAGAAATAAAATTAATTTTCTCGTAAATAGAAGTGCAAAACTCACCCATGGAGTATTAACCAAACAAATATAGTATCATGGTAACATAATAATATATCATGACTAAAAAGAGTTTTCCAGCGATTCAAGCATAGATGGCTTGGAGTTTAGAGCCTAAGTGAAGGAAGATCATAGAATCATGTCTATGGATTAGATAAAGCATTTAATAATATTCACTATCAATTATTATTTAATTTATATCCTTAGTATTTCCATATGTTAACCATGAAAATCCATTGAATGTACATATCTCATAGTAAATAAATTATAAAAGTTTACAGAGAGATATGCTAGAACTTTTGAAATAATATACAGCATTTGTCCCTAAGTAGAAAGACATAATAGTGCAAAAATATCAGTTCTCTCAAATTGATCTAAACAATAAAAATCAAGTGAAAAGTATAAAATATGGAACACAGGTGGGTTGAGAGCCTCATTAAAGTATGTTTCTACAGGGAAGCAAATGTGGCCTGAGTGATTGGGCTCCTGTCTCTCATATGGGAGTTCCAGCTTTCGATTCTCAAGGCCTCCTGGTAAAGGCAAGCTGGCCTGCATAGTGAGCTGGCCCAAGGTGGAGAGCTGGCCTGAGTGGAGTACTGGTCTGCGCTAGAGTGCTGGCTGGCATAGCAAGATGATGCAACAGAAAGAGACCCAGAGGAGAGGCAATGAGAGACTCGGCAGACCAGGGAGCTGAGGTGGCGTGAAAGACTGAGCACCTCTCTCCCACTCCAGAACGTCCCACAATCAGTTCCCAGTGCCACCTAAGGAGAAGACAAGCAGACACAGAAGAACACCCAGTGAATAAACACAGAGAACAGAAAATGAGGGGGGTGGGGGATGGGAGAAATAAATCTTTAAAAAAAAAGGTATGTTTCTACACACTGTAAAAAGATTCTCAGAGGCTGAGAGCAGAGAAGAAGGAGAGAAAAAGTTGTGGGAGGGGTAGGGGCTTTGTAGTACAACCATGAACAAAACTGCAAGACCAGGCTCCGAGAATACCTAGGTAGGGGTGACCCCATTCAGTCTTGCAAAGCTTCCAAGACCTTGGCTCAAGCACTGGATGGAAGAGAAATATGATTCCTGTCTCCCCAGGTATGGTCCAGAAGTGACAGGGAAAGCTGCCAGATCTGAGGCGCCATATTAACCAGGAGTATGGACATCTGAGTGCCAGAGATTTCTATCAAAATCCAGCAGAACTTTTTTTTTTGTGGGCAGAAATTGAGAAGTTGCTGCTAAAATTTATATGGAAATGTAAAGGACCCAAAATTGCCAAAACAATCTTGAAAAACAGAGTTGAATGACATACTTCCTGATTTCAAAACTTATTATAAAGCTATAATAATCAAGACAGTTGTAGTACTAGCATAATGATATGCATATGGATCAAGGGAGAGGAAATAAACCCTTACAATGTAAATGTAAATCCTTGCATTTTTGATTAATTGATTTTCGACAAAAGTGCCAACTGGCATATCAACAAAAGTGGATGTCCACATGCAAAAAAGATGAATTTATTTTCTTTTATCACACCATACACAAAACCCAACCCCTAATGGATCACAGACCTAAAAGCTAGAGCAGGGTTGACTTCATGGATATGGAATCTGTGCAGTCATACAAGACACGACTCTTGGTTTAATGTTTGGCTTCCACTATTGAAAAATCCTTGATAATTTTTGGGCAAGCGGCCTGCATTTTCATCTTGCACTGGGACTGAAAATTTTGTAGCTGTATTAAAGATAAAACTATAAAACTTTTAGAAGAAATGAATGGAGATAATGTTCACAACTTTGGGTTAGGCAAAGTGTACTTAGATAGAACACCAAAAGGATGATTCATAAAAGACTAAAATTGGTAAATTAGAATTAACAAAAAGTTAAATTGTTTGCCTCAAAAGAAACCCTTAAGAAAATGAAAAGACAAGCACAGACTGGGAAAGATATTTGTGAATCATATTTCTAATAAAGGACTTGTATCCAGACTATGTAAAGAGCTCTTACAAGTTAATAAGAAGAGGCAAACAAGCCAATTTAAAAAATGGGCAAATGCAAATACCTTGCGTGGTGTCTCTCCATTTGAGTTATTGGGTAGGTTGGTCATTGACCCCTAAAACAATAAAGGTATCTACTACATCTCTGGTTATGCCCTTGAAGTGGATGGAGAGTACATTACAGATTCTGACTCCTGCAACCATTGGCAACAGCTTGATATGGACAGATGTACAATGGATATTGCCTCCAGACTGGCTCTGTTTCATAGTGCTGAAGGCCAATGAAACAGTGGAGCCTTACCTTTCTAGTATCTCTCTAGGATCAATGGTGCTGTGTGAAAGACATACCAAATGGAGCAATAATTTTATTGTCTTTTTAAAAAAAAGATAAATAGATCACATAAAACATTACATGAAAAAACAGAAGAGGTTCCCATATACCCCACTCCCCACCCCACCCCCACTCCTCCTACATCAACATTCTCTTTCATCCATAAGGTACATTCATTGCATTTGGTGATTGCACCCTGGAGCACTGCCACACCACATGGATGATAGTTTACATTGTAGTTCACACTCTCCCCCAGTCCATCCAGTGGGTTATGGCAGGATATGCAATGTTCTGGCATGTGTCCATGCAATATCATTCAGAACAACTCCAA
This sequence comes from Dasypus novemcinctus, assembly GCF_030445035.2. Classification (NCBI taxonomy): domain Eukaryota; kingdom Metazoa; phylum Chordata; class Mammalia; order Cingulata; family Dasypodidae; genus Dasypus; species Dasypus novemcinctus. The sequence goes on from NC_080679.1 coordinate 13,212,102, forward strand.
GTCCTGAAAATGCTCCATATCATACCTCTTGCTCCCTTTCCCTGCCTTCAGCAACTCCCATGGCCACTGTCTCCATATCAATGATAAAATTTCTTCCATTGCTAGAGTCATAATAGTTCTATAGTAGAATACCAGCAAATTCACTCCAATCCATATTATATTCCTCCATCCTGTGGACCCTGGGATGGCAATGTCAACTCTACCTCTATCAAGAAGGGACTTAGGTCCCACTTGGCTGATGGATGTGATTCTCTTGCTTGCAGTTGTAGACACTCTTGATTCCATGGTATGGTGGTTGACCATTCTCATCTCCCCATCATCTGACCTGGGTAAGTCCAACAAACCAGAGAATAGATGTTGCAACTCTGCTGAGGCTCAGGGCCCAGCTGGCACATGGGCAGTCCAGAGATTCAAGTCTCCTGGGCATACACAAACCTCAGTGCCAGTCACAGGCTCAGTAAAAGTGACAGAAGAGGCATATATAGAGAGGTCACACCTGAGTCCAACTCCATCACAAGCACAAGCACAAATTCCAAGGTAGGGCCCACTGGCAAGGCAATGAGCTCCAGAGCCATCTGTCATGACAGTAGAACCTGTGTCTCTCCAGAGCCCTCAGGAGAACAAGTACCTGGGGTTGTATCTACTTTGGCTGTCTCTGGGGTCCTGCTGAGATGTGCGTAAGTGCAACCCTCTGATGACCTCCCTACTCACTTTGAAGTCTCTTAGCCATATAAACTCATTTGTCTTTACCATTTTCCCCTTTTATTCAAGGTCTTTTTCTAGTTGCATCACCAGCTGGTGATAGTAGTAATCCCTTGGTGCCAGGGAGGTTCACCCCAAAGAGTCATGTCCCATGCTGGGGGAAAGGTAATGCATTTACATGCTGAGTTTGGCTTAGGGAGTGGCCACATTTGAGCAACATGGAGGCTCTCGGGAGGTAACTGTTAGGCACCCTGCAGTTCTAGGCCTAATTGAAATTTCAAGCAAATGGGCTCATAAGCATAGTTGTCACTAACAAGGGTCCATCATTGGACCATTCTTCTTCACTAGTCTTTGCCCTTGCACTTGGATGATTGTTGCTTTTCCACTGGGGTATGTGACAGAGCTCCCCCAGATGGGAACTCAGCACTCCCTCAGTTGTCATGTGTAACTCTAGCCACTATGACAATACCCAGTGAACATCCAAACATATCTATATGCTCTAAATGCATGCCCTGGAGAACTCCCTCCCACCCATGCATCCCCAATCAATGACACCCCACACCAGTGCTCCTCCCCTGCCATAGTTAAACCCCTCTGTGATCCAAAACTTCTTAAAAAATGAAGCCTAATATATTGCCAAGTTCAATTAGCAGAAAAATGAAATAGTATTAACAGGTTTAAAGATTAGAAATAGAATACATAAAAATTTAGAAAAATTAAAGTAAAAATAAATTGGGGTATTAAAAAATGAAAAATATCGTAAACCTTTGTTTTTGACGTTTTGCCTTTCATCACAGTAATAGGTGTTGTCCTGCATGTACACTGGCAAGGCAATCTCTTCCATTCCTTCCTCAGTGTCTGCATCCCTTTTTTTTTTTTTTAAATTTTGTCTTTTAAAAAGTTTTAGATCACAGTAAAGTCACATATATAGTATGTGACTGTACATGAGGACTCCCATATACCCAATACCAAACCCTTTTCCCCCTTCCCCAATGAATTTTTTACATGTGGATGTTATATTTGCTATAGCTGATATAGAGCTATTGAAACATAGCTACTAACCATGGTTCCATTATGGCTTACATTATGGTTTACATTTTAGATTATACACTTCTATAAATTTTTGGTGAAATTTAGCGTGGCTTATATCCATCATCGCACAATCTTGTGGCACACTTCCATTGTCCCCCAGTTAACTCCTCTTCCATCTATTCTATTCCTCTTACCCCCTCCCCTCAAGGCCCACAGTGACAACCAAGCTTCAGTGCTTGATGGACAAGATTCTTAGATACATACAAGAATGTTGAGCCATTTGTCTGTCCTCCCCAATTGGGAGCCACCCATGCTCTCAAGAGACACCCTCTCTTCTGTTTGAGAATATCAGTCCTCCCCAGGAAAGGGGTACAACATTTTCCTGCACATTGTATGTGTCTCTACCCACTGTAATAACCCAATATAAGATGAGTGCTCACACACTCCCTAGAAGCCTGCCCCAGGTGCACCCTGTGCCAAATGCCCCCCGTCAAACACCTTAAACAAGTAACCCTTCTTTATTGTATTTTCTAAAGAGTTTTCTCAACATTATAGTTTCCACTACGTACCTGAGAATCTCCCATGTTCACCCTCTCCCCCCAATTCCATGGACCATTTGACCCATCCTCCCAACCCTAGCCCCCCTCAAGCCTGCAAAGCACCACCCAGTAGTATCCCTATGCCCCTTCTTATCCCTGCACAACTACTTACCTCCACTGTATCATAGACTTCGCCCATGTAGGCATCAGCTCACAACCTTCCCCTTCCCCACTATTTCCAGGAAGCCTATCGCCCAGTCTCTAGTTCTCTGAGACAGCTGGATTTGCTTAATTCATATCAGAGAGGTCATGTAGTATTTGTCCTTCAATGCCTGGCTTGCTTCACTCAACATAAGGTCCTCGAGATTCATCCATGTTATCACATGTGTTTGTACTGTATTCATTCTTATAGCTGAGTAATATTCCATTGTATGTATGTACCACACTTTATTTATCCGTTCTTGGGGGACTAGGGTTGGGGGGCTAGGATTGGGAGAATAGGTCAGATGACCCAAGGAACTGGGGGGAGGGCTGGGGGGAACCGTTGAATATGGAGAATGTCAGGTTTATGTTTGAAACTATACTCTTGAGAAAACTCTTTAGAAAATATAATAAGGAAGGATCACATGTTTAAGGTGCTTAAGGGGGGTGGCATCTGGTACAAGGGCAAGCTTGTAGGAAGTATGTGAGGCTCATTTTGTCATAGTGCGTTATATCATTTGGTGGAGACCCATACAATGAGTGTGAAGGTGTACCCACATCCTGGGGAGACTTGATGTTCCCAAAGTGAGGGAATCGTGTCTCTGAGAGAGGATTGCTGGCTCCCAATTAGTTAGGGCAGTCTAGTATGTCAAGCCCTCAGCATTGTTGCAGTATCTGTAAATCTGGTTCCTCAAGTAGTGAAGATTGAGTGTCACGGTGTGTCCTGAGGGGAGGGGGAGAGAGGTATAGTATGGATGGAAGCAGGGACCTGGGGGGCAATGGAAGTGCTCCACAAGATTATGCAATGATGGACATGTCAACTTACATCTAAAGAGTATAAAAGACTATAAACTAAAATGTAAACTACAATGTAAAACATAAGGAAACTAAAAATTTAGAAATTTGTACAGTCTAAAATATACACGATAATGTAAAACAAAATGGAGCCCTGTTTGATAGCTATATTTCAAAATTTGTACATCAGCTGCAGCAAATATAACATGAACATGTAAAGAGATCATTGCTGGGGAAAGGGGAAAAGGGTTTGATGTTGGATATATTGTGTATGTGAATTACTGTGATCTAAAACTTTTCTGAAGACAAAATTAAAAATTAGGAAAAAAAAAAAAAGAAAGAACGTAGACACTGAGGAAGAAATGAAAGTGCCTTGCCACTGTACATACAGGGCAACACCAATTACAGTGATGAAAGGCAAAACATTAGAAACAAAGCTTTATAATATTTTTCATTTTCTTAATACACCAATTTATTTTACTTTATTTTAGTATTTCTAAATTACTCTGTATTTTATTTCTAAACTTTAAACCCATCACTGTATTTCAACTTCCTATTAATTGAATTTGACAAAGTTCTTCATTGTTGAAGAACTTTTGGACCACAGAGAGGTTCAACTATGGCAGGAGAGGAACTCTGGTGTGGGGTGTTATTGATGGGGGGGGCACATGGGTGGGGAGGAGTTCTCCAGGGCATGTAAATAGGGAACATAAATGTGTTAGGATATATGTTGGGTATTTTTATAGTAGTTACAGTTACAAACGTCAACTGAGGGAGTGCTGAGTTCCTACCCATTGTAGTTTTGATTTGCATTTCCCCAGTAGCTAGTGATGTTGAACATTTTTTCATGTGCTTTTTAGCCATTTGTATTTCTTTTTTGGAGAAATGTCTGTTCAAATCTCTTGCCCATTTTTTGAATGGGTTGTTTTTCTTTTTATTTTCAAGATACAGAATTTCTTTATATATGTTGGATATTATACTCCTATCAGATATAGGGTTACCAAATATTTTCTCCCATTGGGTAGGCTCTCTTTTCACTTTCTTGATAAACTCCTTTAAGGTGCAAAAGGCTTTAATTTTGAGGAGGTCCCATTTATCTATTTTTTCTTTCACTGCTCATGCTTTGGGTGTGAAGTTCATGAAGCCATTTCCTATTACAAGGTCGTGTAGATGCTTTCCTGCATTGTCTTCCAAGGTCTTTATGGTCTTGGCTCTTATATTTAGATCTTTGATCCATCTTGAATTAATTTTTGTATAATGCATGAGATGGTAATCCTCTCATTTTTTTGCATATGGATATCCAATTTTCCAAGCACCATTTATTGAAGAGGCAATTTTCTCCCAGTTGAGTGGGCTTTGTGGCCTCATCAAATATCAGATGACTGTATATGCAAGGATCTATATCCAAACTCTCAATTCAGTTCTGTTGTCTATCCTTGTGCCAATACCATGCCGTTTTGATCCCTATAGCTTTGTAGTATGTTTTAGAGTCAGGTACTGTGATTCTTCCAATTTCATTTTTCTTTTTCAATATGTCTTTGGCTATTTGGGGTCTCTTTCCCTTGCAAATAAATTTTTGGGACTGCCTACCACCACCTTCTTTATTCTTTTAATAGGATCATGTATCTTCAAAATTCTAATTAAGTTTATTTCTTCCAGAATCAACACCTTCCAGAACAAGATATTAGACATGCAGGGATTTCATCCAGTTCCAACTAGTATTTCAGACCTGCTCCCCTCAACCTCAATAGAATAGCCAGACAGGTTTATGCCCTGTCAGGTAGGGACTATTGCCTTAACCCGCAGGAAGTAACTACAGAAGAATGATTATCACCCCTCAGCACCCCCTTAAGAATAAAGGCGTGAACTCTCTGATGGGGGAGTTGAGGCAGGTTAGCCAGGGAAACAAGAATAAGATGAGCTACAACATGGCCAACAGACAAATGACTGTGAGACCTTCCTGAGACCTTGACCTTGACCTTGAGGTCCCAGTTGGGACTCTTTCTTTCCAGGACAAGGAAAGACCCCGGATATTCCAAGCAGGCCCCACCATTGGCCCCCACTATTGGTAGGATAACCAGTAACAGCTGGGGCCCCTCCCCTTAGCATTAGCAAAGGGAAGAATAATTAATAGTTTAAAAGGTAACCACAGAAGGAAAATCTTGCTCTCTCTGCTTAGAGGAGCCCACATCAAATCTTGGTGCATATTTCCATCCTTCTCTCTTATTTCTCAGCAAGCTCTGTTCTTTTCTCCCATTTCTCAATAAATTATTTTTACTGGCCTAACTAAAAGAAAAAGGGGGGGGGGGAAGGCGGCGCAAATGATTTGCACAAACACTTCATCAAAGAATATATATGGATGGTTACTAAGTAGATGAGTTCCACATCATAAGTTAGTAGGGAAATGCAATTTAAAACCACAATGAGATACCAATTCACACCCACCAGTATGGCTATAACCACAATAACAAGTTTTAGCAAGGATGGAAGCAAACTAGAATCCTTATGCTTTGTCTGTAATAATGTAAAATGAAGCTTTGGAAACACTGTAAGACAGCTTCTTAAAAAATTAAACATAATATTACCATATGATCCAGTAACCTGAGAGATATGAAAATATATGTCCACACAAAGAATTAAATGCAAATGCCCAGGGTAGTATTAGTCATAATTGTCCCAAAGTGGAATCATTCCAAACATCCATTAACTGGTGAATGGATAAATAAAACGTGGTTTATGGAATACTATTCAGCCATAAAAAAAAACAACAAAGCATTGATACCTGCTACAAAATGGATAAGCCTCAAAAACATTAATTGAAAGAAGCCAAATGCAAAAGACCATCTACTATATGTTTCCACTTATATGAATGTGTAGAAAAAGCAAATCTATAAAGAAAGTAAATGGGGCGTTGGCTGTGGCAGGGGCGTGGAAACAGGAATTGACCCCAGTTGGGTATGAGGGAACTGTTTGGGAAGATGAAAATGTTCTAAAATTGTGAGGGCTGCACGAATTTGCAAATTTACAAAGAATCATTGAATTGTACACTTAACAGGTAAATTTTATATGTAAATTATACATGTTAAAGAAAATTAATGGTAGGTGGGTTAAACAGCAGAATAAACCCAGCTGAAGAGTGAATCCTATGGAAGGTTTTACTCTGGAGTTCTTGAAAATGCAGGAAAAGAAAAAAGACACGAGAGACATGAGAGACATGAAAAATTAAAAGATGTGTATTCCACAATCAGATGTTTCAACATTCTGCCAACTGGAATTCAAGAAGGAGAGAAAAGAAAAAACAAGAACAAGGAAATCAAATCAAATGAGAAAAAAATCCCAAAAATGAAACTAGATCCTTAGATTAAAAAGGACCATCCAAATGCAGAGTATTTAAAACCCATATCTATATATAGTGGACATCAAGAATAAAAAGAAAATCCTAAAGTTTCCAGAAAGTAAAATCAAAGTACTTACAAAAGAATTAAAATCTAACTGAAGTTAGCTTTTTCATCTATGACACTAAATGCAAATAAACACTAAAGAACAATCTCCAAAGTTCTAAGTGGAAAATCATTTTGAAATTTAATTCTAAGTATACTCAAACACCCATTCAAGTATGACAATGAAATAAAGATGTTTTCACACACACAAGAACTCAGAAAGTTTGTAGGTGGAATGAGAAAACAGAAGAGAAAAATAGAATCAAGTTACAATTTTTAGCTTACCAAATAACTACAGACATTGAGAGAAAAATATAAATCTATTAAAAATTTAATTTTAACTGATCAAAAAGGAAGGTATAACTCCCAAGGTATTGGAGGGAAAATATGTAGCAAAGATAATACATAAAATTCAAAAACAGGTAAGAAAGAAGATGGAAGAACAAAAATAAATCCTTTTAAGTATGAAATTTTAAAGGATAGCAAGAGGAGTTCCAGCAAGATGGTGTTGGCTTAGTTGGTGTTGGAGATTGTAGATGTATGTCCAAGAGACTTGAATCTCTGGGCTGTCTGTATGCCAGCTGGGCCCTGAGCCTCAAAAGAGTTGCAACACCTACTCTCCAGTTCATTGGACTCACCTAGGACAATTAACAAGGAGGTGATGATGGACAACTACCATACCAAGGAAACGAGTAAGTCTACACCTACAAGCAAGAGAGTCCCATCCATCAGCCACACATAATTGAACTCCCCTCTCAATCAGAGGTGGAGTGGGCATCCCCATCCCAGAATCCTCAGGATTGGGGAAGGAACTATGGACCATAGTAGACTTACAGGTATTCTACTATAGACTAATTGTGATTCTAGCAATGGAAGAACTTACATCATTGATGTGGAGGCAGTGGCCACTGGAGGTTCTGAGGTCAGGGAGAGGAAAAACAGATGAAATATGGGGGCATTTTTGGGATTTTGGAATTGTCCTGAATGACACTGCAATGACAGATATAGGCCATTATATATCTTGCCATAACCTATGGAATTGTGGGAGAGAGTTGTAAATTACAACATAAACTACAATCCATGCTTAGTGGCAATGTTCCAAAATGTGTTCATCAATTGCAATGAATATACCACACTAATGAAGGATGTTGTTAATGTGGGTAAATGTGGGTAGTGTGGGTAGCAGGGCATATGGGAATCCCCTATATTTTTATGTAACATTTATGTAATCTAAATATCTCTTAAAATTTTTTTTAAAACATAGCAAGAAAAAATACAAATGTAGTGATCAAATTAATGGTAAGGGAATAAATTAATATAAAATATAGAGGCACCTAAATTACATAGGAAACAGGATTCATCTCTATTCTATTTATTAAGCACACAAATAATAAAGTCAGCAAGATTGAAAACGAAATAATTGGAAAAGACCTACCAGGCAACACAAGCTAAAAGACAGCTTTGCAGCAAAATCAATATCATAAACAAATAGAATTTACACTAAAAAAAAAACATTAGAAAGAACATAGAAAAGTATTTCATACTGAAAAGTTAAAAAGACAGCTTTGCAGCAAAATCAATATCATAAACAAATAGAATTTACACTAAAAAAAAAAATTAGAAAGAACATAGAAAAGTATTTCATACTGAAAAGTTATACTGTGCTAGAAGATATAGTAGGTCATGAGCCATGAGAAAACAGCTTCAAAATACTTAATGGAGAGTCTGAAGGAGGTGTGAGGAAAAATTTTAAATCCATAGTTGTAGTAAAAAATGTTCGCATACCAATGTAAGAAACTAGGAAATTGAATAAACCCAAAGTAAATTAGGAATAAAAGATTTTAATAAAATAATAAACAATCTTAATTAAATAAACATGTAAAGAAGACATTCCAACTGTTCAGTATATTTAAAAATATCTGACACTTTGGAGTGCTCACTCTACTTTCAGCCTTCTTCAAAGAACTTGATACTTGGTTTAACTAATTCCTTCCTTCCTGGCCTGGTGTCAGATACTACCCTGTTAATCACTGCACAGAGAAGCTTCACAAACGAGCACGTATTAGGCCACAGAAGAAACAGCAATAGACTCTACAAAGCATAAATCTTAGCAAACACAACTTCTAATCCAATATGATAAGATCAGATAGTGTGAACAACAAAAAAACAAAGGTAGACTGGTTCCTCAATCTATCCACTGAGAAATAAATTTTAAAGCTCCTCTTGGGAAGTAGATGTGGCTCAACCAGTTGGGTGCCCACCTACCACATGGGGGTTCCTGGGTTCAGGTCCTGGTGCCTCCTAAAGAAGATGAGCAGACGCTACCCCCGCCGCAACAAGCAGACATCTAAACGAGCAGATGCATAAGCCAGCAGACTCTGCTGCCCGTGGGATGCGGATGTGGCTCAGGCCATTTGGGCACTCCCCTCTCACATGGGAGGTCCCTGGTTAGGTTCCCAGTGCCTCCTGGAGAAAGCAAGCAAACAATAAGCAGACAGATGAGAGAACCATCTCGGGGAGAGGGTTATAAAAAAAATAATAATAAAGTAAGTAAATAAATCTTTTTTTTAAAAAAAAGTTCCTCTTAAGCCCTTCTTAGGTGAAAGAGCAAATCAAGATAGAAATTATAAATGGCTGAGAAATAAACTCCAATGAATACAGTACATATAAAAATCCCAGAAGTTTCCAAAGAGGCACAGAGGTGAACATTTATGACCTAAAATTCATTTATTAGTTTAAAAGAAATATTGACATATAAATTAAGTTTTAAATTAAGATATAAAAAAAACAAGGTAATCCCCCAAAAAAGTCAAAGAAAGAATTAGCAAAGAAAAAATATGCAGAAATATAATAAAGAAATGCAGGATTTCATCAAACCTCCAACAACAAATAAGAGTAGCAGATCTATAAAACCAAAAGGTGTTTTTTTTTAAAGACCAACAAAAGAGAAAAAAAGAAATAAATCAACAATGTGAGAAATAAGAAAAAGAAATATCTCCAGATAAGGAAGAGATTAAAATATTATAAAAGAAATCCTTGAACAACTATCTACCAATAAATATGACAATTTAGGAGGAATAAATACTTTTTAGGAACATAGAAATGATCAAAACTAGTCCTAGAATCTGCATGAGAACTACGTAGATCTAAAAGTAATAGAAGTGCATAATACTCTTAAAGACCTATGCTGTCCCTGCCTTCTCGCCGCCCACCCCCCGCCCAGAGACATCAATTTCAAAATTTTATGGATGATTTCCAGCAATCCTTCAAGGAGCTGATAAGGCCCGTATTAAAAATAAACTGTTCCAATACATTTTAAAAAATTTCATATCACCCTAAAACATTTCATGAGGGCACTATTATTCTACAATCAAATGCAGACCTATAAACACATAAGGCAAAAATCTCATAATAAAATATTAGCATGCTTAATACAGGAATGGATGAAAAAAGTCATGTGACATGACCAAGTAGCCGTTATCTCAGGAATTCTATGACAGGTCACATTAGAAACTCTATTTATGCTTTTGCTTAAACCCAGTAGAATGGAACACATCCACATTCAGCTCTGCTCCCTCTAAACCTCACTGGCCAGTCAATAAATGACACCTCTTGCAGAGCTCCTAAGAAGGTTTTAGTATCTTATTCTTAAATGTGAATGGACACCCAGTGGACTAACTTAGAAAATCTTTGAGAATAAACAAATACTGGGGCAGGATCCAGGAAGAAATTTTGAAGAAACTAACACTTAGCAGAACCTTGGAAGAAACAGAAGGGGATTAAAAAAGCAACTTTTTGACTATCATCCTCACTACTACTCAGGAAAATACTGTATTCATTAAAAAGAACAGGATGTGATAAAAGAAACAAAACAAGAAGGAGCTTTCGGAAACTAAATATATGGTAGTAGAAATTTAAAAATCACTGGAGGAAGGAAAAAACAGAACTGAGAAAAACTCACTGATGGTAGAACAAAAGAAAAATAGATAAAAGATTGTCAAGAAAAAAAGAAAAGGAGGAAGAATCTAGAGGATCAGTTCAGGAGAACCCATATCCAACTAAAAGGAATTCCAAAGGATAGAAGACAGAAAGCAGAAGCAAGGAAATCGTCATAGAAATATTAAGAGCAGAATTCTGAAAACTGAAATGTTTGTTTCCAATTGCATAGGGCCCTCGGATATTACTAGCCCAAGGAATGAGACGAACAACACTCCAAGGCAGATCAGCATGAAATTTCAGAATCAGCGGATTAGAGAATTGAAAAGTTTCAGAGCCAAAACAGTGATGTGTAAAGGACGGCGTTAGACTTACTAGAGGCACTGAAAACTGCAAGACAATAGACTAAATTAATTTGCAAGAAATTCATACCCACAAAATTATAATACAAAGGTGAGGATGAAAATAAAAGACTTTTCAAACATGAATGATCTTAAAAATACATGTATACCTCTTTACCAGGAGGCTACTGGATACTGTGCTAAATAAAATGAGGGAGTGGAACAAAATCGAGGAACACAACTGTCTGCATCGGGCGCCTGAGTCATCAGAACTAATTGGAAAATGGAGAGTTCCAGGAGGGACATCTCCAAGAAAATAAAATAGAATTGATAAATTAACTAATGTAGTTGGTTATATTGAGAGGAATTGTATAGTTCTGTAGAAGAATTTGGGAGAATTAGAAATGGGGATACACAAAATTCAAGCAAATATATAACAACTTAATTTTATTGGGGACAGGGGTTACGCTGGAAAGGAAATATGATCATAACACATTACAAGGTTTAGCTATAGACAATGCTGATGTAGTCATAATGATGATGACACTGACTATTGATTAACCCCAAGTCGTGATATATTACAAAAATGGGAGGAGGTGGGAAGTTTTAAGAGCGAGCTAAACTTAAATCTACTTTACCTCCTGTTGGCTCGGTGAAATGTCCTGCTCCAATCCAAGGGCAGCCCACATGCTGGGCATCTTTCCATCCCCCCTCCCTACGCAGGTGGAATATTGCCCTCCTCCTTTCTCCTGCTCTATCAATCTTTTCTTCTCTACTGGAATGTTCCTGTAAACATACCGGCATAATCTGATATCATACATCCCACTGCCCCTTCAAATGACATCTTCTTTTCTGTTACCCTTTCTATAAAAACCCTGTGAAATTATCTAATGTTCACCACCTCCGCTTACCTCTTAATTTCTCTGAAACCCATTCAAGTTTTTTCCCTACTGATAATTTCTTGAATCTTCTGGATGTAGGTCTTCATTGACCTCCACACGGCCAAGTGCAAAGGCCAAATCTCAGTCCTCATCTTAATCCTCAGCAGCTTTTCACGTCTTTGTCCACTTCTTTCTTCTTGAAATGCCATCTTCTCTTGGCTTCTGACAACCCCGGCTTCTGTGGCTTTCCTGCTGCCTCCCTGGCCACTCCTTCTGTTCTTTCTGCACATACTGGAGTGGCCCAGGGCCAGTCCTCCAGCCTCTTCTCTAACTTCTCCACCTACACTTCTTCCCTGGGTGATTTTCATCCATTTCTATGACTTTGAATACCAGCTACACATGGACAATTCCCAAATGTGTATCTCTAGCTTAGAATCTCTTCCCTGAACTCCAGACTTTATCTTCAACCATCTCTACCTTGAGGACGTGTAGGTTTTTGAAATGAATCAGGCAAGACCTAGTCAGTGATCTCTTGATTGTCCATCTCCCCAACACTGCTCGTTCTCAAGTTTTCCCAATGTAGGACATAGTAAATACACACCACGCTTGCTCTAGGCGAATCATCATTCCTGTCATTTTACATACACTACCTTGTTGAATCCTCACAGCACCTATGAAGTATACACTATTTATTTTACAGAGACTCAGAGATGTTAAACAATTTCCCCAAGGCCATAGTGCTATTCAAGTGTAGAAAAAGGCTTTGAACCTGAGCAGTCTGGTTCCAGAGGTCAGGCCCTTTAACCACTATAAAATATTGCCATCTTGGCCAATAACAACTTTATCTTTGGTGTTCAGAAAAACATAAAACATTTGGAGTCTTTTTTAAATTTTTTTACCCTGTCTTAGTTTGCTAGGCTGCTACAACATATAAACTGGTTGACTTAAACAACAGAAATTTATTGTCTCACAGTTTGGGAGGCTTGAAGTCTAAAACCAAGGCATCTGCAGGATCAAGCTTTCTCCCAACACTTAATCCACCTGAAACGGCTCTTAGCTGTGCCACAGAATATAGCTAGTATTTGCATCCCTTTTCTTTACATCTACTTTTCTGTACATGTATCTGTGGCTTGGGCTATTACAATGGCTCTAAATAGTCTCCTGCTTCCACTCTTATACAACATTGCCACTGTTCCCCCAAACACCAAGCATAAGCAAAGAGATATTTTTAAAACATAAGGCAGGGAAGCAGATGTGGCTCAAGCGATTGAGCTCCCACCTACCACATGGTGGGGGGGGGGAGTCCCAAGTTCTGTTCCAGTGCCTCCTGGAGAGCTGGAGAGGATGAGCAAGACAGTGTGCTAACACAGTAGGCTGATGCAACAAGACAATGCAACAAGAGACACAAGAAGGAAAACATGAGGGACCCAAAAAAGCAGGGAGTAGAGGTGGCTCAAGTAATGAGGCACCTCCCTTCCACATGGGAGGTCCCAGGTTTGGTTCCTGGTGCCTCCTGGAGAAAACGAACAAGACAGCGAGCTTGCACAATGGACTGATGTAACAAGATGAGGCAACAAGAGACACAAGGAAGAAAACATAATAAGAGACCCAACAAAGCAGGGAGCAGAGGTGGCTCAAGCAATTAGGCACCTCCCTCCCACATGGGAGGTCCCAGGTTTGATTCCCAATGCCTGCTAAAAAATGGAAGATGGGCACACAACAAACAGACACAGCAAGTGGAAGGAGTGGAAAGAAAAAAATAAAATGATTCTTTAAAAAAAAAAAAAAACAACATAAGGCAGATCATTTTACTCCTCTGCTGGAAACTTCCCAATTGCTCCCCATCTGTCTTGAATAAAATTCAAGTCTGGCCATGACCCTTAAGAATTGACAGGGGTCTGCCTCTTGGTAACAGGCCATCTTCATTTCCTACCACTACTCTTCCAGCTCACTGCTCTTCAGACTTTCCAAGCATATTTCTATACTAGGAATTTGCCTGAGGCTTTTCATGAATTCATTCAGATTTCTGATCTAATACTAATTCCTCGGAAAGCCCTCCCATGACATCCAGTCTAAAATAGGACCCTCATTACTCTGAATCCATGCACCCCGTGGCTTTTTTCTTCACGGGCTAACCACTCTCTTACATTAAATTATACACTTATCCATTCATCAGTTTCTCACTTGTCTCCTCACTGGGATGTCACCTTCATTGTGGGCAGGAATTTGCTTTGCTTTGCTCACCTTTATATCCCCAGCTCAGAGCTTGGAACATGGAAGTATCAGGAAATATTTGTAAATGAACAAATAAAGTGATAGAAGAATACATAAGAGAATATGATTCGAATTCTGAGCATGGAAAAGGTATTTTTACACAAGGAGGAAAATAGTGATAGACTCAAGTATATAAAAATTGTTTTAAAATGTGATTTGGGGGTAAAGATGGGAGAGTGAGAAACCAGGTTATAGAAACCCTTGCTCAATGCCTATCCAAAAATCTACCTCAAAATCCATCAGGGAGTAGATTGGAATAGTTTGAGGGAAGTCAAAAGTCCAATATATAGAAAAAAAGCTGCATAAAATTCAAATAAACAGAAACCCATAATTTTAAAGACTTTAAAGAGTTACAGAAGCAACACAGACTTAACTTTCTAGGTACAGAACTTCACAGTGGGAAGTGAAGAGCTGAAGCGGTTCCTTTTTTTTTTGGTACTGGAGCCAGGGAAGGAACCTGGGACCTCTTATGTGGGAAGCCGGCGCTCAACTACTGAGCTGCACTGGCTTGTCTGGGCTGGTTTTTCCATGTTTGTTTTTGGAGGTACCAGGGATCGAACCTCGTATGCGGGAAGCAGGCGCTCAACCACTTGAGCTTCGTCCGCTCCCCTGTGGTTGTCTTTACAGGGTGTCATTTGCTGGTTACGGGTGCAGGGCTGAGAATCTCGGTGTGGACCAGGCAGGGGAGTGCTGCTGGGGGCTGAGAAAAGACAAGAGCTTGCGATGGGCACGCAGGGCTGGAGTGAGGCCGCCGGAGCCTGGAGGGGCCTCGACACCCAGCCAGCTCTCCATCAAGGTACGTGTGAAGTTGTTCAGGGCAGGAGGCTAGAGAACCGTGTCAAAAGCCCCTGAAAGGCAATCCAGGATTTCCTGCAGGCTCGCTGTGCTGAAAAGCAGCCACACAGGGCAGACCCGGAAGCGCCAGAGGGAGTGGTGAGCTGGCTACGGGATCGTGTGGAAGCACGTGCTGATCCGGACACAGGTAGGGGCTGAGAAATCGGGGGTAGCCCCTGGCAGAGGGATGCAGGTGGAGGACAGAGAAACTGGCAGAGCTTTGGGTGGCCAAGATTAGAGACTTGAAAGAATGAAAAAAAAACTGACCATTTTTTTTCCTTGAGAACTTCTCTCCATTCTAAAGCTATGTGAAGCAAGAGGCCAAAAATACAAGAAAATCAGAGAGCATTTGGTTAAGTCTCTTAGTGGAAAACACTGGCCGTCCTTATCCCAGGATAAGGGAAAAGCAGACATAGACTGTATCTTAATCAAACACTGCACACCGATCTTGACTCAGCACATGGTCTTATTTGATTAATGTGATACCCCATTTCTTTAATTGTCTAGTAGAGGAAAGAGGATGGGTGTCACTCTCCTGTAGAAGATAACATCTGGAGGCTCCACAGCCTTTTATAGTCAATGTCTGCCTTTGATAAAAAATTAATAGTCATACCATCTATAGAAATTGTAAATAGAAATACATTTATAGAAATGGAATTTGATTAGTGGCTATATATGGCAGGGGATGGATAGAGAGATTGAGAGGTGACTGCTAAGGGTTTGGGTTTTTTATTTTGTTGTGGTTTTTTGAGTGATGAAAATGCTCTAATATTGATTGTAGTGATGAATGCACAACTCTGTGATTATATCAAAAGCCACCGAATGTACACTTTAAATGGATTGTATGGTATGTAACTATATCTCGAAAAAATTGCCTTCAAAACTACTAGTCATTTCAAGAGGCAGGACAATATGACAAAACCAAGAGAAAAAAATAAAACATGTAACTGACAGTGAAACAGGTAACTGGCACAGATCCAGGTATGATCCAGAAAGAAGAGTTAACATGCAAAGACTATGGTTAAAATGTCCAAGAAAATAGATGAGAACATGGAAAAATAGATTAAAAATACAGGCAATGTCACCAGAGAATTGAAATTTATAAAAAATCTAATGAGCATTTCAGAGCTGAAAAAAAACCCGCGTCTTAAATTGAACTCAGGCGGAAGGGTTTAACAGCAGCTTGGATATAGCTAGATACCCAAACACGGAGTTAGTGAACAGATTAATTAAAAATACCCAAGTAGGGAAACGGACTTTGGCTCAGTGGTTAGGGCGTCCGTCTACCATATGGGAGGTCCGCAGTTCAAACCCCGGGCCTCCTTGACCCGTGTGGAGCTGGCCGTGCGCAGTGCTGATGCGCGCAAGGAGTGCCGTACCACGCAAAGGTGTCCCCCGCGTGGGGCAGCCCCACGCGCAAGGAGTGCGCCCATGAGGAAAGCCGCCCAGCGTGAAAAGAAAGAGCAGCCTGCCCAGGAATGGCGCCGCCCACACTTCCCGTGCCGCTGACGACAACAGAAGCGGACAAAGAAACAAGACGCAGCAAACAGACACCAAGAACAGACAACCAGGGGAGGGGGGGAAATTAAATAAATAAATCTTTAAAAAAAAAAAAAAAAATACCCAAGTAAAGTACAGAAAAATTTTAATGGAATAAAGCAGAAAAGAGTGTGAGGGAAAGAGTTAAAATATATGCCATAATCCGTGCTTGAACCCTAGAAGGAGAGAGGAAGGAGGAGGGGGTAGAGAATTGGAAGTAATATTTTAAGAGATAACAGCTGAGGATTTTCCAAACTGACTGAAAGACGTCAACTCACAAATTCAAGGAGCTTTGAAATCCGCAAGTCGGATACATAAAAAGAATGCGCATAGTAGGCACATTGCAGAGAAAAATCTTAGAAACAGCCAGAGAAAATCTTCAAAAGCAGTAACCAAATCTTAAGTCATAAAATGTGCAAAGTGACAGTCAATAAATCTACAACTGGAAGTTTTTGGTTGGTGGGCAGGACTCAGAAAACTTGCATTCTCTCCAGCCCCAAAGGCAATATAGACTTTTGTTTTAAAAAAAAAAAAAAGACTTAAAAACTGTAAAAAGTATTTTTAAATGTTATTGAATCATCGAAGAGATGAAAAGACAGGGTTTGCGCCTCGCAGTAGGGCCACAGTGACGGGAAAGGAGAAAGCACAGTGCAGGCAAGCACAGAGGCCATTTTTGACTTGAGGCCATTTGCTATTTCCCGAGAAGTAAGACTTTAGGTTTAACCGCCTTAGAGGGTGAAAGTCCAGAGGGGTGAGGGTCTACAGGCATCCACCATCATCATGATTAGGGACCACAAGCGCCACCTGCTGACCTGGGAATAACGAGGCAGCCAGCAGCCCCCGCCTGGAACAGCATCGCAGGCCTTGAGCTCGGTTTAAAGGATTCGGGGTCAGTCGTGCTCAGAGGCCCCAGGCAGTAGCACCCACAATCCTCTCCAAAAGACAGTACCTTCCCTTAGGCCTCCAACTTTTCCTATAAATGATCTTACAGGAATTTCTATGCAAAAACAGTGCTAGTACATAGTCAAAGACAAGAAACACAAGCAAAATAATCGTTGTGAACAGAATACGGAAAGGGAAAAACAACGACTTTATCATGAAATCTGGCAAACACCAGTAAAGGACCAAGGTTGACATCACAGGCGACAGAGGCAATGCGCACGTCATCGCGGTTGTAATCTTAAAAAAAAAAATATATATATATATATATATATATATAAAACCATAGTCGAATTTTGAGAAAAAGATCAAGACAACCCAATTTGACATTCTGTCGAAAAGCAAGGCAAGGCTAGAAACTGTAACAGACCATACGTAATGGCTAAATGCAGTATGCTACCCTGGATTGGATCCTGGAAGAGAAAAAGGACATTCACGGAAAACCTGGTAAAATCTAAATAAAGTCTGGGGTTTCTTTTAACAGTGATGTGTCAGCGTGAGTTTCTTAATTTTGACCAATACACCACAATAATATCAGATGATAACATCAGGGGGAAATGAAAGTGAATGTGGATTATATGGCAAGTCTGTGCTATCTTTGAGCTTTCCTGTTAATTAAAATTTTTCCAAAATGAAAATTTATGTTAAAAAATCTTTGTGAGAATCAGCAGAAACAACAGAAAATAGGACCATTAACAGTCCATACATTGAAAAAAGCAGATATCAATAATAAAACTCTGTGATCTGAGCAAGGCTTGTTATGTAATTTACTGCAAGCATCACCCATATTTGTGAAATGATAAAAATTTTCCTTTTGAGATAGGGACCAAGACATAAATAATTACAATCACTACTTCTGTTTCAACATAATGCTGGCAGTCCTAGACAACGCAGGCAAGGAAGCTAAAGAAATAAGCATAAGAATTTGATTGGGAGAAACAAAACTTTCATTATTTATGGATTATGTAAATACATATATATTATATACCTACATTTAATTTTAAAATTAAAAAGAAATTAGCAAAATTTCTGTTGTATTTTTATATCTTTTATAACTAAAAAATCTATTTTTAAAATATCTAGCTTATAATAATATAAAAATATCAAGTATCTGTGAATAAATCCAGCAGAAGTATAAGACCTACATTGTAATGCAATGTATTACAAAAGATTTTTAAAATTAATAATATACATACACCATATTCATTAAAAGGAAGATACAATATTGTAAAGACGCCAGTTCTCTCCAGACTGATCCATAGTGTCAATGCCATCCCCAACAAAATCTCAACAAGATTTTGGCAAGCTGCTTTGGAAATGTTTAGGGCCAAAATACTTTGGAAAAAGACAGGAAGATTTGCTGGCCCAGATATCAAGAGGTCACATAAAGCTGTAGTCTATGACAGCATGGTATTGGCATAAAAGTAGTAAATCACAGGCCAGTGGTGGAGAAGAGAGGGCCCAGAAACAGACCCTTGAAGATGTGGCCACACGATGAACAGAAAGGGTAGCACTGCAGGTCAGTGGGGTAAAGGATGGCTTCAATCAATTAACAATGTCGTCCGGAAAAAAATGATAAAAATTAAAATGGAGCCTTCGAACTATATATCAGAGAGAAAACTATATGGTTTCACATAAGGCAGGAAATGTGAAAAAGAGAAAATATTCAAGTTACATCTGAGCAAAAGGAAGGTTTGGAGAGGACTGCACCGGGCAGGTATGGGAAAAAGAAAAGCAAGGAACCTAGAATGCAACATTTAGATGACGTCCATTTGGAAGAATAACTCTAAGAAGATGAGTAAAATGTCCCCAAAGCACTTTTCATGACAAAACAACTTAAATAAAGGAGGAATGTGATGATGGGAAGATAAAATAATGTGATTTAAAATGGAGCTTGCAGAGCTATAGAAACAAATCAAGGTGCTCCTCAAAAACAACCAAAAACAATCATTTTAAAAAAATTTTTTAGCAATCATTTTTAAAAAAGACTTAGACACTACAAGAAACAAACAAACCATCTACTAAAAATTAAGCAACTGTCATGGAGGAAAAGGTTGAAACATCTATTATAAAGGCAAAGTAAAAAAATGAAAGCATTAGGAGACATAAAAGTTAGAAGGGATGAAGTTGCTCTCACGTGAGAATAATTTTGCCCAAAAATTGAAATAGAAAACATTTTCAGGGATATTAGAGATAACTTTCCCTGAAATATTAATAAATAGAGTTGGAACTGAGGTGGCAGACCTAAAGAACATGAGATCTGGGGTTAAAATTTGATGGTGGGTCTGGAATTCACCAGTGACTTCTGGCATTGGTTTATTTATTTATTTTTAATAACAAGGATGCATCTATTTTTATAAAATCAATACTATATTAATCCTCTAATTTAAATCTTAAATCTTTCATAAGCCTTTTAGCTTAACACCATAAATAAAAGACAAGGAAAGTAGATTTGTAATTTTCACAATATTTAATGAAAATTTCCAAATAACACTGGCAAAAAAATAAAGCAGTGATTGACAGAAGAGGAAATGGCAATGGCCTGTAAACAGGAGAACCTGTTCAACTTCCTGCGTAATCAGGAAAATACAAATTAAATCAATATGCAACCCATTATACATCCTCTTAGCAAACTTTGCCTGGGTATGGGGAGACGGCTCGTCTAGTGCTGTCGGTTGAAGATACATTGGTTTCAGCCGTGGGAAAGGCAATTTGGCATAATCTATAAATGAATTAATGTTAGTTCCCTTGCTTCCAATATTCTACATTTTTTGGTTATTGACACAAGAAAAATACTTGTATATATCCACAAAATACATAATCATTGTCATTACAGATTGTTTATAAAAGTGAACAACTGAAAACTTAAGTATCCACTCACAGGGGAATGGTTTAAAAATGATGGTTTGTGGATTCTATGGAATAGTTTGTAGCTGTTAATGAGAATAAGGTAGAACTTATTATATATTGCCGTGAAAAAGCTCTATGAATTTCAGTATTAAAATCAGTGAAAATACAAAATGTAGACCAGTATGTACAATATGATGCCATTTATTAGGAAACAAGAACAAAAATTATATATTGATGAAAATAAATTCTACATGTGAATGCATAGAAAATGACACGGAAGGCTGTGCACACATCCTCTTAGCACAGAATTAGAAGTTGTGAGGAGGTAGTGGCAATGGAGAAATGTGAAAGGAGATTTTTTGACTCTAAGTACTTTTTTTTAATCCCCCCCTTGTGGCTTTTTGCTTGCTGTCTGCTCTCTGTGTCCATTCACTGTGTGTTCTTCTGTGTCTGTATTTATTTTTTATTCCCCCCCCCCGCCCTCCTTGCAGCTTGCTTGCTGTCTGTTCTCTGTGTCCGCTCGCTGCGTACTCTTCTGCATTTTTACTTGTCTCCCTTTTTTGTTGCATCACCCTGCTGAGTCGGCTCTCTACGGCACTTGCAGCTGGGTGGCACTCCGCGGCGCCCAGGCCGGAGGCTCTCTGCAGTGTGCGGGCAAGCCTGCTTCACAAGAGGGCCCCAGGACGTGATCCCAGGGCCTCCCATATGGTAGACAGGAGCCCCACTGATTGAGTCACTGCCCCTTGCCATCTCTAAGTACTTTTATGATCACGAAAGTATTATGTATTTCTTTTGTATTAAAAACTAAAAATTTGAAAAACCACTAAGGGATATTATGTCTGAAGCGATGCTATGGAGAAAAAGATAGGACTCCCAACTTTTCTTTATCAGAGATACAACCCACCCTAGAACAGAAAATTAAAGTAGAACTAAAAATACTCAGCCTGTCCCCAGGCTTTTGCCACCTTTGGGCCTTTCTCCACCTTTTACTTCCTTTGATCAAAATCAGTGCACAAAGAGCTGAGACCCCTGGGCCAGAGACGGGATAGGCCGACAGCCGGCCCCTGCCCCGCCCCAGGGACGAAACCACAGTGTCCTGTGTGTGAAAATGCGACAGGAGTTGGGCCTGAGTTTGAAATGGCCTAAGCTGTGCTTTTTGCAATTATCTGAGTGAAGGTAGAGGAGGCCCGAGGGCACTGAGCAAACAACAGGTTCCTGCAGCAAAGCCTCTGAAAGTTCCGGGAGTTCAGAGAGTTCTGCCAGCTGAGTCGTGGCTGACAAACACCATATCAAAGTCACGTGCACCCCGGCAGGCTGGACTTAGACCAGCAGCTCCCTCCCGCAGTTTAAAGCCTCCAGTTTCCTCGTGACATATTTTATTCCGTTCTCTTGCACACTGGTGGTCTTGACTCTACCCTGAAGCAGCAACACGGCCAGTGATAAAAGTTAAAGGAAGGCAAAGGCTCACCTGGGGTTGAGGTCGTCACTCCCACCTGCCATCCTGTCACTGGTCCTGCTGGGTCCAGAGCTCCAGCGGGGAGCTCACCTGTCCCTGTGCTCAGAGTGACTGCGGGGCCCTAACAGGAAGTCCCGACTGATTCATCCTGCCGACGAAAGCTCCACCCCAACAGGGAAAATAAAAGTGAAAGTATTAACTGAACAGCAAGGGTCTTCCTCCTTCCTCAACTCCCAGGCTTTCCTGGAATGGGGCAGCAGGGACGGGGGACTGACCGGTCAAGGCCAGCAGGAAAGGACCCGGGGAGGGCCAGCCTGGGAGGAGGAGCCGAGCCAGCTCCGCTCGTTTGTGCAAGAGGGCACAGACAAATCCATCTGAACCCAAACTGCCTTGCTGGGAGGTGGTGTAGGCTTGCCCCTTGCCCTTGCCGAGACTGCCAAGCAGCAGGGACAGGAGGCAGCTGGGAGCCGGGGTGTGTAGGGTCCAGGGCCCACGGTGGAGCAGGATGCAGAACAGGGGAGGAGTCAGGAGCCAGTGCCCGACAGCGCTCCAGGGCGGCATTGGCCTAACCAAGTCCCGCAGATCCCCCTGCTCCCAGCTGCCCAGTCGCATTTGAGAAATATAGAGGGAAGGAGGTGACTGCCCTCTGCCCACTTCTTCCCTGTCTTTCCCAGAGGAGGGGACATCAACCTGATTAGGACAGATTCCAGGTCACCGAGGAGGACATCTCCTGCAGTGGCAGGCTCTCTGAGCCTACCAGGTCCTGCAACCAGGCAGGCCTGTCCCTCTTGCTGGCCCTGACTTGTCACATGGCGGGGGTGGTGGGCAGAGGGGTGGTGAGCTGGGTCTCTGTTGGGCACGGCTCTCCTCTGCCCCCTGCCCCATGGAGCACCATGGCCCGGACAAGGCCGGCCAGAGTCCGCTCGCCGAGCTGGGCATTGGCATGAACATGCCGGCTTTTCCCTGCCCGTACCTGGGGTCTGCTAAGCCGAGCACCTGGCATTAGAGGCCACTAACCGCAGCCCGGCGAGGAGACGCCCAGAAGCTTCAGGAGAGCCGGCCCTTGCTGTTCAGGTGCTCCTGGCGGTAGGGGTCAGAGGAAGCTGTGCAGGGACCACACTGAGAGAGCAGCGACCCCGTAGGAGAAATCCACTGGTCTCTGGGGGAAAAACAAACTTCCTTTGCTCCAGAAAGCAATGACACCCCCTCCAGGGTTAGGGAAGGGACAGCACCAACTTGGGAAGAAGGCTGAACTTCTAAAACTCCTGCTGGACTGATTTAAAGAAAATAATGGTCTGCCTGAGGCATCAGCCATGACTGCAAGGAAAGCAGTGGTGACTGGGAACTTTGCTGCTGTCACTGCCTTAACTCAGGGTACTTGAGGCTGGAAGCCTCAGAAGCAGGAGAGGCAGCCCCTGACAGAAAAAGGACCATGGGCCGAGGGCTATCAAGGCAACAGGGTGTCGTAAGCATCACCAAGAGCAACTTCAGTCCCAGCTTCTGTTCTGGGGGCCAGTCTCCAACCTGGGAGACCCCCAAGAGACCAGATGTGCCAGAAGGACATCCACTGGGCACAAATAGGAGTCTCAGCTCCCTCCTTTGGATGTAGAAATGGAAGGTGAGAAGCAGGCATCTGGGACCTTCAGGTGGGAACCCTTGTTCCTACCTCTCGATGTAGGAGGTGGGACATCAGCCAGCGAGACGCTCCTGGTCCGTCTCCGCCATCTCCCTCTTCCCTGTGGAGAATTCTCTGACTGAGGGGCTCCGTGAAAGTCTGTGATTTGCTCCTTGTTGTCTTTCTGGGTTCATCCTGTTGGCAGAGACCAGGACCCTGTCGGCCCCTCTAGGTGCCTGCGTGGGGGAGTGTGATTGGAGCAGCCTGAGTCATGTGGAAAAGCCCAATTCTGGGGTTCAGTTTTAGGGAGCCTTTCGCTGCCATGCATCTAAACTATATCCCGCTCCCGAGCTTTTATCAGGAATATGCTGGTATTTTGATCCCTGTCTCACGTCTTTGCTTATCTCTCTGTTGCTTGGAACCAGATGGGGAAAGGGATATAATTTGGGGAACCCTCTCTTCCTAAACATGGTCAGGCACCTGGGATATGCCCCTCGCCTCAGTTTCCCTTCTATCTGTGCTCCAGAATGGGTAAAGGGGCTGGAGTCAATGCCCCTGCAATTGCGTGGTCAAGATGGAATTATCCGTGGGCTCAGCATCTGGTGGCAATATCGTGGCTTCTGAGGACCAGGTGAAGCACAGCCTGTCCTCCCCGTCAGCAGAAGCTCCGAACTAGGCAAAGGGGTGGTGGAGTTTTTGACACCAGAGGCCACAAAGTCTGTCAGACACCAGAGGGACTGTTGGATGTTGGGGTGGAAATGTGGTTACTTTTCACAGGGAAGTCCCTTCATGTGGGAAGGGACAGAAGCCTTGGAGAGGAGGATGGGAAGAGGCACTAACCACAGCAGAGGAGGAAGGGGTTAAAGAGAGCGAGGCAGCAGGGAGCCAGGAGGAGGGGGGGGGAGCTCTAGGGAGCTAAGGAGCCCCAGTGGACCAGCTTCAGAAGGTCTGGGGGCCACCCATGAAGAGCATCGCCAGGGGAGTGCAGATTCCTTGTGCAGCACAGGGGGGAAGGGCTGCTCCAGGGCCACCTCCGCAGGCCCCGCCACCTGGCAGCATCCCCCATAGCTCTTGGGCTCGCTTCGGGGGTTGACCCCAGGGAAGGGTGGGTGGCCGCGTGGCATCCAGAGTTGGGAGAGGACCCAGACCCTCCTCCTGTCCCCTGGTTCCTGATGGGCAGCACCGCCCTCCGGTGACCCACTGACACCGCTCGGCCGGCGAGACCAGCCGCAGAGGGCAAGGAGGAGCCGGGCAGCGCCGCTGCGCTTTGCCTTTTGCTGACCCGGTTCGATTCACATCGGCCCGGCTGAGCCCAGCGCGTCACGGCCGGCTCGGGCCACACCTCCCTCTGGTGGCCGCGGGTGGCTTTACAGTCTCCTCAGAACTGGTGCTGTAGCCGGGAAATAGAAACCGAAAATCTTCCTCCTTTTCTTAACTTACAATTATCCAGAGAGCGGCTTGGCGCGGCGGGGCGCGGGGTCTGCGCGCTCCCCGAGTGCCACCCCCGTCCCTCCTGCCCCGCCCTCAGGGACAGCTGCCGGGAGCCGAGCAGCCCAGGGCGACCCCGACAGCCAGGCGGGCGAGGGGGCGGCCTGCTCCCCCGGGGGCCCGGGAGAGGCGCGGACCCAGCAGACAGGCCAACGGGCCAGGGCCCTGGGCACGGGGGATGCCGGGGCAGCGACTTCAGGTAGAAGGTCAAGCGGGGACAGCAGGCTGGACCCCGGCTGAGGGCTCAGAGGTCCCCCCCCACCGGGCGGGGCTGAGATCCCCCGTGGGGAGCACTTGCTGTAAAATGTGCACCCGCTCCAGCACCCGGATTTACTGGGTTTAGAGACAAAAGGCCCTGGAGCCTTGTGAAGCCAAGTGCCAGTTTAAAAAGGCCGAGCCTTGTGGGGGAACTTCCCCCTTCAGGGCGGCCCTGTGGACACTGGGGCTGCGCCTGGCCCGGCCTTTGCTCTGTGTTCTAGAACACCAGAGAGGCCAGCTGGAGGGAGCTGATAAAAGGGCATGGGGAGGGCCTGCCCTGCAGATAAACCAGGACGGGTGCGGCCTCCTGGCTTCAGAGCCCTGGGCTGGGCTGCTCTGGCGGCCTCAGGTGTTTCTGGGGGAGGGGGGCACCTCCAAGAGGGTGCTGGGACTGAAGGGTCTGTGAGCTCAGGGAGGAGGGGCCACTTGAGCTGGTCCCAGTTGAATAAACCAGCAAGGACTGTGTATTAGAAACTGGGTTGCACGTGGAAATGTCTGCTCCTCATTCTTTTAGGAGCAGGAATATATCCATAACACACTACATTAAAATAGAAGTCCTCAGGGCTCCCAACCTTACAGAGGAGGTTGAGTGGTTGTATATTTCTCCAACATTAAAAAAAAAAAAAAGAAACGGGGGTGCATGGGCAGGTTGGGCCTGGATTTACCGTTTTCCATCTGCCATCAGAGCAGGCACCCAAGGGCTATTTCTTGTATTTCCTGAGTAAGCGTGAAGCCACCGGTTCCTGTACAGCACTCATAACCACATGGTGTTTTGCAAAAACATCCAAGAGCAGACCTCCCCCAGGGCAGTAAAAGTGTGCCTGAGAAGGGGCTGAGCCATAGCTCTCAGAGCCGGAGAGAGCTGCATGTCCACACAGCTCAGACCAGTGTTCCTGGACCTGGGTCCTCCCGGACCAGGCAGAGGCAGCTGCAGACGAGCCCCCGGGGAGGGGCAGGTTTAGTGGGGAGGGGGTGGAGCCTGGTCTTACCTGCCTGTCCCCAGCAGTTCAGGCAGGATGTGATTATAGACATAAGATGTGTCTCGGCAGAGGAGTTGCCCCTTCTCCCATCACTTCACATCCTAGTTTCCAGTTAAAATATTGGTGAGGCTAACACTATAGGAATCTACAATGCACCAGTGTGCATGAACCACTGTGCACCTTTTCAGGAAAAAACATGAATGAAGATTTCAGAAGAGTAAAACCTCAGTTTCAATGAAATGTAGGAACAGATGGCTTCATGGCCGGTGAAAATTTTCAGATCAGAGGGTCTAAACAGATGTGCTAGCCAAAGGTCTGGCTGGATCCAGAGGAAACTTGCCCCCCACCCGCGGGGTCCAGTCTTCATCTAGTATTTACTAAGCGGGCAGCTAATTGCCAGCACTGCCTTGATTGGGAGCAGAATCAGCTCTGTGTAAGCAGATGACTCCCTTGCGTAGGCTTAAATGGCACTCCCTGTCTGGCCCGCAGCGGGCAAGCTCAGGCCTCACTTCAGACTGATTTCAGTTCACCCCAGGCGTCAGCCAAAGACTTGCAAAGAGTTTACACATGGACTCGGGGGTTCCTTTCTAAGACGTCCTCCTCCCTGCGATTCCCCCTCACTCCCTAAAGCCTGGTTGTGCTGGGTCTTCCCTGGGTTGTCCTGGCCGGAAAGAAGGCCCCCTTTCAGTCGAGGTTTCAGCCATCCCACAACAAGGCTGCAGCTGCTCTCGGGGCAAAACGAAGATCAAGAGGACATTTTAAAATCTCATGCTGGTTGTTTCCTCATGTTTCAACTTCCCACAAGGTCTACCTGCTTTTGTTGACTTTCTAGAAGTGAGGTGCTTGTGGAATGCCCGGTCCCCACCCCTGAGCAGTGGACCAGCCCTGCCTATCCCACACCCAGCCCTGGGTCTGAAAACACCCCATAGTTCCATAGCCCTGAGCACCTCGCCCACGAGAGGAATGGAGACACACACCCACAAGACTTCCCCCAGAAAGCTCATCGGTTAGGAGATATGTCACCCAGAACCAGGAACACTCTGTACTTTTGTGTTCGCTGGAGCATGAATATTTATCTACTTGAAAACAAGTGGGCTAATAAAGCAAATAATGTGCCTGGGGAAACACATGGTTTATTCTAGAATTTCAGTTGGGTGTTAATACAAACCATACAAGATGCTGAGAAGCTGAAGGATATTTTTTCCTGGACGAAGGAGGAGTGTTGGGTACTGATGCCACTCCTCCCTGACACGCACGGAGGCTGGGAGATGGGAAGACCGGCCCCCAAAGGGGACTTTGTCCAGGACTCCAACAGCTTCCACTACCCAAGAGGACTGCTCTCATTGTTTCCTGCATAGCAAACACTTCCTTGAAATTCTCAAATTCCACTTCCACTCTAAGTTCCATTTGATCTGAGTCGTACTGAAAAAAATAATAAAGAAAAAAGAAATAATGACACTCAGGGCCAGTGTCACGAGACACCTTACAGTTGAGAACAAACAAGACCCGCATCTTATCTTCTGTTCCCAGAGCGCATGGTTGTTTCTGATGAATTGGACAGAAATGTGCAATTGTGACCACACCTGGGGACTATTGCTTATTTGCTTTGGGTGGTTTATGTTAGTGAGAGTTAGAAAAATAATCCATGTTCTTTATAACAATCCAAATAGTACAGTACTAAAGTAAAATCGGTGATCTCCTGGAGTGACCTCAGTCCTCAGGCCATCCCTGTTAACTGCAGGGGTGGGGTCATTGCTGGGAAGTTGTATGTAAAGGAATCTGGGGCTTGGGGTGTCTGGGAAGTCTGACTCAGTATGGGATGGAGGGTACAGCACAATATGACTTTAAAATGCATATCTCTTCTCCTTACGTGAAGAAGCACGTAGAACTCTTGTGCAGGTTGCAATGGGGTGAGGGAAACAGTAAACTTTCCCGTCACCAGAATATGAGGGACAGAGTGACTCAAGAGAAAGAGAAGGAAATGGAAGCAGCGCCTACCGCTTACCTTGTAAGATGCTCCGTGGTTCTTGAAGATGAGGCGCATGTCCTGCGCAAACCCTGCCACCTGATGATGTCCAGCCACGTGGGTTCCTGAATTCCCTCAGAATCCTTTCTATTCTGGTGACAAAAATACCAAAAGGAGAGCTAGAGCATAGTTCAAGGTCTACCTCCTACAGATGCTCCTATAACCCGGTGTGCATACAAGGTAAAGATAAGGCCAGCTCATAAGCACAGGGGCAAACAACATGGCAGCCTGGTTATTGTTGTCACCTAGGTCATAGCCATTTGGAATGTTGACAAAAACGGATCTCTTTGAACAGCAATAGACCTTCAACAGGAAGAACTCACATTTCTGCAAAAGAAAGAGGTTTTTCATGGAGAGCAACTGAGAGAGGGCGGGCCCAGACAGAACCCTGACTCAGACCAGGCATGTGTGGTTCTTGGAAACAGACATGTAACAGATTAATTATTTTTTCTGACAACAAGTTCTAGTGTAATAACAGTTTGACTGAGGCATGGCCCAGAAGAACAGGCTGCCTTTGGGTGGCATTCCCCTGACCCTTTGCTGTTGGTGTTTTTCCTGGGTGAAGGGAAAGAAGACGGCTTGCAGTTTGCATCCAACTCCCCAGCTTTTTCTCAGGCCACATCTGCCTCTCCAGGATCTCAGACTCCTGAGACACTGTAGGCTTCCCAAAGCATCCTTTATCCTGCAAATGGTGCAGCTCCATGGGGTCCTGAGAGGAGAGGTTTGGCATAAAGTGAGCAGAGGGCAGGTCTGTGGGAACAGTCACCATCCTTATGGCTGCCATGCCCTCCTTTGGGAACGGCTGATGGACTCAGCCATGGGGGGACACCTCCTGGAGGAAATGGAGGGCCCCTTGCCCAAGTCCCGCACATGGGGTCTTGAGCTGATGATCTCCCCAACAGTGGTGATATCAAGGGTTTCAGCTTACAAGATATGGTGTCGCAGTGAGGGGTAGGCTCTGCTCTACTAGTCTGAACTGCTGGCAGCACAGAAACTGGCCTCAACCTGGGCAGCCTTGGGCCTTCATCAGACCAATGAGACCATGGCAAAAGGTGGGAGCTGAGCCATGCTTCCTGCCTTTTTTGCGTAATCACAGGACACAAATAATTGGCATTTCTCATCCCCTGCACCTTTGGACAGCAATCTGTGCTGCACAACTTCTAGGAAAGGGTTGTGACTGTGCATGGGCCAAAGAGCCCAGGTACCAGTCTCAGAAGCCCAGGAGGTGTCTTTGTAGCATAAAAAGTACTGAACTCCTGCTGTAGGTATCATGAAACTGCTTCTGAATCTGGTCCCTCTTTCTCCATTTAGATGCAAGTGACAACTTTGCAGGGGTGAGCATCACAATGGGAGGAGGTATCTCCAGTAAGGGTGGGAGGGACAGGCTGCATCTCACTGACCTGTCAGAGTCCACAGGCGAGATGTGTGTGATGAGATGTGACAGTCCTCATGAAAGGATCTTGGACAAGTATCACAGCAGAACAGCCAGCCTTCCCTCAGGCACACCTCACATTCATTTGCCTTTTCTGGCTGGAAGAGGAAATCACGTCCCATCACCAGCATCACAGCCGTCTGTCTGCCCAGTTGGGCAAAATCACTCTCCAGCTCCAGTTAGGGCTTTGTGTCTACAGCTCCCAGCCGTTTAGCCTCCTTCTGCACATGTGGCCATCCCAATGCTTGCCTAACATCTCCTGTAGAAGTGTAATATATTCTCCTACCATCCCCTGAAGCTGACATGTTCTTTCTCTAGGGGTTCTGTCTTGTAAAATACATATTATCTGCACAGATCTGAAAGTCCATCTTGGTTCTTTCCTCTCTCTCATCTCCCAAATCCAATCCATCCCCAACGCTGCTGACACATGCTTGTAGGCAGCTTTTATTATTTCCATTGTCCTGGTTAGGTCCAATCTATACAAAGACGTTGAGACTCTAATGAATGGCTCTACCCTAATAAAGAAAAGTGGTCCACTTCTCAAAGTCTCTATTGTATTTGGGTTAATAACACATGGAGAGAAGAATAATCCTTCCTGAGGTCAGTGGACTGAAGAGATTTGGAACATAACTGTTTTACTTCTCTTGGTGTGGAAAGTAATTAAAGAGGAAAAGACATCTTTTAATAGGCATTTTGAGACTTGTGCTAGGCTTCTGGTGAAAATACTTCGGTTGGGCAAATTAGGGTTCTGGCATTTCCTGTACTTTAAAAATGGCCATGTACAAGGAAATGCTCTGCTGGAGGAATGTCTTGCCAAGAGCTCCCATTCAGTGTTACGGGGGATCCTCTAGTACTTCCCCACTGGAAATTGAGACTGCTCTAGCATGGAACCATGTAACTATTTTCTTCTCATCAGTGCAGGGATTCATGGACTATCATCATCATTCTCAGAAAAGTGGTGAGCACTCTCCCCAGAGGAAGAGGGAAAGAATAACGAATGTAAAAAATGGTGAAAGGTCTTGCCTTCTGGTAAATGTTTCCCTAATTCTCTCTCTATATATACATATAATTCATCCATGAATTTTTGTTTCTGGCTTATTTCACTTAGTGTAATGTCTTCAAGATTCACCTCCATTATAGTCTGTATCAAACCTTTATCCTGTTATATAGGTAATAATATTCCATTGTACATATATAACACATTTTTTATCAGTTCATTTGTTGATGAACACTTGAGTTGTTCCATAGGTCTTTTAACAAGAAATTTGTTTCTCAGTTTGCCAGTGGTTCTTAGCCCAATTGTATCTTAAAATATCCTGGGGAGAGTATATCAAACAATAATGACCTGGTCTAAATGCCAATGATTTTGAGGCAATTGGTATGGCTTAGGGCACAGGCACTGGTATTCTTCTTTAAGTCATACACTATATAATTCTATGTATCAGAATCATATCAGGAGTGTAGCAGCTTGATATTATTGATGAATTCTAAAAGGAAATATTGGATTATGTTTGTAAACTAATCTTTTCCTCTGGGCATATTAGATTATATTGGATTCATAGGTTTACTTAAGTAATTATATGAACTTCCTGTGCCAGTAAGGCGTTGAGTCCCCACTCTTTGGTGGATGGGGACTCACAGATAAAAGGCATGGCAAAGGACGGAGTTGGGGGTTCTTAATGTCGGAATTTTGATGTTGGAGTTTGATGCTGAAGCTGGAGCCCTGGGAAGAGAGGAACCCTAAGACCAGAGAGAAGAAGACCTGGGAAGAGAGGAACCCGAGAAGCCT
Source organism: Dasypus novemcinctus (assembly GCF_030445035.2). Lineage (NCBI taxonomy): Eukaryota > Metazoa > Chordata > Mammalia > Cingulata > Dasypodidae > Dasypus > Dasypus novemcinctus. The sequence goes on from NC_080679.1 coordinate 13,243,449, forward strand.
GAACCCTGTCAGACATCAGCAGCCTTCTTGCTCCAACACGTGGAAATAGACTTCTGTGAGGGAAGTAACTTATGCTTTATGGCCTGGTATCTGTAAGCTCCTACCCCAAATAAATACCCTTTATAAAAACCAACCAATTTCTGGTATTTTGCATCAGCACCCTTTTGGCTAACTAATACAGGGAGTTTTTTAAATCCTATGTCCAAGTCTTAGTCCAGATTAAATTATAGTATCCTTTAGGGGTGAGTTCCAGGCACTGCTATTTTAAAAGCTCTTCAGGTGGCTCCAGAGTGCAAAGTTGGCAATTAACTTGAACAAGGTTTAGTTCTTAAGGTATGAGACAATGTTGTTACTGACCTATAATATCTTTTCCAGAAAAGGTTACTAGCAGGAGTGGGGGTACCCTTGCTAGAACAGTTGTTCTCTCCTCCCCAAAGATTCTTGGCCAAAGGCTATGGGGCATATCTTTCTGTTTCTAAGCCCAATCCAAACACTGAAGTCCAGGGCCACTTAGACCATTGAAGATTTCTTCAGTTGGCCAACGGTCAGAACCAGTGCAGATAACCCAAAGTCCATCAACATGTGAATGAATAAGCAAACTGTGGTATATACATACAATGGAATATTACTCAGCTATAAGAAGAAATGCAGTATCAACACACAGGGTAACATGTATGAATCTTGAAGACTTTGTTAAGTGAAGTAAGCCATGCACTGAAGGACAAATATTACATGACCTCACTGATATAACTTAAGAAAATTGAGCAGACTCACAGAGCTAGAGTATGGACAAAAGGGAGTAGAAGGTGGTGAGCTGATGCCCATATGGGCAAAGTCTATGGTAAGGTAGAAGGGTGTGGTTGGGCAGTGGGTGGGCATGAGAGCGATGCAGTGATGTGATTGGGTTTGGCAGTGCTGGTCTGTGAGGGGAAGTAGGGTGGGGGGTTGGATTGGACTATCCATGGAACTGGGGGGAGGGTTGGAGGAAGGAACAGGTGAACTCTGGGGATGTGCTGATCTGTAGTTAAAACTACAACACTGGGAATGTTCTTTTGGCAAATATGCAGGGGAGGGTTACTGGTGTTAAGGTGTCAGGTGTGTGGGGGTGTATATAGGATAGGGTGCACCTGGTGAATGCTTCTATGGAATATGTAAGTGTTCATCTTGTCATAGTGTGTTATCTCAGTGGGTGGAGACCCATACAATAAACAAGAAAATATTAAACTCCCAGCCTGGGTAGTCCTGCTGTGTTCTCAATTAGAGGGACAAGAATCCCTTGAGAACATAGGCAGTGCCTAATAAAAGAAGACAGACCAATACCTTAAGCCCTCAATATTATTGCAAATAATTATGAATCTTATTCTTCAAAAGTGGGAACTTAGTGGTTTCCATAGGTTCCAAGCAGAGGGGGATAGAAGAATATAATAAATGCAACATAAGGCATTTTTTGGGAATTGGAATTGTTCTGCATGATCTTGCAATAATGGATACAGGTCATTTTAAATTTTGTCAAAACCTATAAAAGAGTACGGTCCAAAATGTAAACCATAATGTAAATTATTCACGATGGTTAATAGCAATGCTTCAATATTTATACATCAATTGAAAGAAATGTACCATCCGCATGTAAATGTTATCAATAGGGGAGAATGGAAAAGGGGGAGGGCGCTGAGAATATGGGAATCCCCTATATTTTTTATGTGACTTTTCTGGAACCTAAAGCTTTGAAGATAAAATGGAAAAAATAAGACACTGAGGGAATATACAGAAGAAATTGTCACTACGTACAAAACAACAGATCTTACAGTAATGAAAGATACAATGTCTAAAATTTTTTTATATTATTTTAATTTTAAATATTTTTTATATTTTATTTGCTATTTTCAAAACTATTCTTATTTCATTTTCTATTAATTTTATTTGGTAATCTTGTTAGCTTTGTTTTTGGAGAGGTTTTGGATCACAGAAGGGTCACTCACAACTGTGGCAGATAAACATCACTGGTGTGGGGTGTCAGTGATGGGGAGATGTGTGAGGAGGAGTGCAACTGGGGCATGTCCCTAAGGCATAGGAATATGTTCAAGTGTTCATGGGGCATTGTCTCAGTGGGTGGAGACCCATACAATAACTGAAAGAATGTTGAATTCCCATCCTGCGGAGTTCTGCTACATTCTCTAATAGAACAGCAAGAATCCCCTGAGTACAAAGATAGTACCTATTAAAGGAAGCCAGGCCCTTGTATATTGATGATTGTACTTATGAACCTTTTCTTGTGAAATTGCAACTTAGCCTAGTATTATATATTGCCTAAGAGTTACCTCCTGAAAGCCTCCTTGTTGCTCAAATGTGGCCTCTCTCCAAGCCAAACGCAGCATATAAATGCACTACCTTCACCACCCCCACGTGGGACATGAGAACCAGGGATAGGGCTCCCTGGCACCGAGGGATTATTACCAAGCATCGACTAGCAATGCATCCAGAAAAAGACCTTGGCCCAAAGGGGGAACTATTAAATACTAGCGAGTTTTTATGGCTCAGAGGTTTCAAGTGAGTCAGGAGGTCATTCCAGATGTTATGCCTATGCCTGTCTCAGTGGGATCTCATTAACTGCCACAGTGAACAGTGCCTCAAACAGTGGGGCTTCTGAGGCCTCTAGAGATATCCAGACACTATAAGCAGGATAGACAAACTCAGAAATTCAGCATCTTGTCAATGGGCCTTACTTTGGAATTTATGCTCCCCAGTGTAATAAAATTAGACTCATTTATGGTTTCCCCACACATGGCTTTTCTGCGCCTTTTATCTGAACTTATAATTAGCACTGTATTTTTAAAATATATGTCCCAGAGACTTAAATCTTTGGTCTGTTCATGTGCTGGTTGAGTCCTGAATCTCAGCAGAATTGTGACACCTACTGTCCAGTTCATTGGACTCACCCAGGACAACTAACAGGGAGATAATGATGGACAATGCCCATTCCAAGGAACAGTGTCTGCAACTGCAAGCAAGATAGCTCCATCCATCTTCCCCATGGCATCTAAGACCCCTCTCAATTAGAAACATAGTGGGTATCACCATCCCAAAATCCTCAGGATTGGAGAATGAACAATGGACTAAAGTAGACTTATTATTCTATTATAGATGTATTATTATTCTAGCAATGGAAGAACATTTTTCACTGATATAAAGGCAGAGGCCACCAGAGGTTCTGAGTGGAGGAAGAGGGAAGAATAGGTGTAACATGGGGCATTTTGGGGACATTGGAATTGTCCTGCTTTACACTGCAATGTCGGATATAGGCCAATATATAATATGTTATGACCTACAAATTGTGCAGGGTAGAGTGTAAACTATAATGTGAACTATAATCTACAGTTAGTAGCAATTCTTCAATATGTGTTCTCTTTTAACAAATGTACCACACAAATGAAGGATGTTGTCAATGTGGGAAAGTGTGGGAGGGGGAAAGTGTGGGGCATATGGGAATCCCCTATATTTTTATGTAGCATTCATGTAATCCAAAGCTACTTAAAATTTTTTTTTTAATTTAAAAAAACACAACAGTACAAATAAGATTTAGATCTTGTTGGAAGACTGCTTTGGAGGTAAATGAGGTGTGTGTAAAACGATTTGACCCTGCCTCCTCTGTGGGGCATCATGTATCAGCATTACTGCACATTTCATGGGAGTGCTGCTCCCTGGAGTTGTGTGCCAGGTGACCCTGCCTAAAATGCCCAACTCATTGAATGAAAGGAATCAAAGCATGATTTAGTTTAGAGAAGGGAGTCATCTATAGCCATGGTTTTGGCACACTCTAAAGCAGGCAGTCATACGGCAAGCAGAAAATAGTTGGGGGCAAGTGAAATTGGAATGGCTTGCACATCATAGTGCCCCAGACAAGCAGTTTGAGGGAAAATGCCCCATGATTTGCTAAGTGGTGATGGTTTCAGTCCTAAGCAGTTCAGCACCCTGAGGGCTCCATAAAGGACCCCCTTGCCCTGCATGCACTTCTCTACAGGACTTGTTACAGGAACCCCACCTTGAAGTCGCTGGCTTGCCCTAGCTTGCCCTGGCCTCTTCCTTCTGGCTGATGCTTAGGACCATCTGGCACCTGGAATGAAAGTCTGAGACTTTCCTTTCCTTCCTGCCTCCTTAAAAATGCTGTTATCCTCTCAAATTTGCTTCTTTTTGCTAAACAGCAGATTGTATTACTTTGAGCTCCAATTCTAGAGCTCCTGATGGTCTAAAGCTCTGACTCCCACATTCACCACTGAAGGGAAATGAGAAAGTGGGTAGATTTCCATCCAAGCAAATGGAAAAGATGCTTTCAAATGAAAACACCCAATGCAGGACCATCTATCTGGTTTAGGTGATGCACCTCATAGTCTTTGCTCATCACACTCAGTAACATACTCCAACTGAGAGTGAGCCTGCTTCAGGGAAAAGCAGTACTGTCACATATAATGTACCTAGGGGAAATTCTTGGATTATTCTGGGATTATGTAGTTGGGAGTTATTACTTACATAAGGGTCGATAAAGATATTCTTGTGAGATGTTAGTATTTTCTGTTGAAATGAGAAAAATTGAATGTCAATATTGAATGTGATTTTTTATATCAACTGCACATTTGAGCAGGCTTCTTTATTCGAGAGATTCAAACCACAGTCTACCCTTCATTCCATAACTGTTTTTAAGGTCCTTTTTCTCTACTAGGAAACTGAAAAGTGCCAAAGTCCCATTGCTTGGTCTAATGCTAGTTCCATTCCCTGGCTATCGAACCTGAAGTAGGCCTTTGGTTTTCACAGACAAGCTGGAGAAATGCCTCCGGTCATCCTAGTTTGAGGGCCCCTCAGACATTTTTTCCAACTCAGTTGACCAAGATGTGCCATCCCACCTGGAGAAGATGCAATGAGAGAATTAGGAGAGGACTCATCATTCCCAACCCCCAAGGACCAGGGGCCCAGGGTCCTGAAGGCCATGTAAGTGTCCCAGAGAATGCCACGCCTTCTGCAGCCCTCCTGGGGACACAGCCCACTGCCCTGAAGAGGAAATGCTTCCATGATCTCTAGTGACCCAGCTTCTTTTCCTGAACATCACCCTCCTCTTCCCTCCATTCAATCCCAAGAAGATGTCAGCCTGGCTCACTTTTCAGAGGAACTGTTACTTTCTAATAGAAAGGAAGGGCTTGGCTTCCTTCCTTTCTGGGATTCAGCCACCTCAGCTTTTACTTCTAGCCTGGGGCATATTTGCCATACGCAAACCATTGTCATCCAAGGAACAATGACCTGAAAGGTAGCCATGTGTCTGCCTGCCTCTCTGACATGGCCTAGAAACCCCCAACCCATCCCCAATTAGTTATTCTTCTATATTATACACAAATTGAAACAATTTCTTGAGATCCAGGATATTGATTCAATATTCTTTAATGACCATTGGACATTTAATATGCATTCAATAAATATATGTTGAATGAATGAATGAATATAGTTTCACTGAGAAAAAGAGATTATTTCATCTCTTAAGTGAATATTTGCATACAATAAATGATTGTCCTGATTTAGTGCATCAGATTATGTTACATGTCAGCTGTCACTAGAAGGTATATGTTTGGTGACAAGCAGGGAAGCTGTGATATGATGCAGAGTGACTCCAAAGTTTCCAGAAGCCAACGGGCTCAGACAGCAAGCAAGGCCTTGAAAGGCAAAGATGACCCTTGGAGATAGTAATGGATCCAGCTACCACTTTTAGGAGCTGCTGTTGTTGCCATTGCATCTTATCACTGCCAAGAATTGCTCCCATGAATAAGGGGAGATCCTGTTGTTTGGAAGTTGTCAGCTCATTTGGGTAATCGAGACTTAGTTACTTTTGAGACATGAGGAAAGCTAGATAGTGGTCTTGAATGTATTCACTGAAAAGGTCAAATAACTGTTTTCTACTTGGAAACTCAGTGGATGAAATGTGCCAGTGGCTGACTTAAACCAGCCATAATATCTGGCAATGTAAAGACCTGGACCTCAAATTCCCAATGGAAGATGAGGTCTCACAGGCCAGTTATTATGACTCGTCTTAGAAATCTCTAAATGCCTGGATGCCCACTTCCGTTTCAAGCTATTAAAAATGGTATTTTCCTTGCCCTCTCTCCATCAGGTTTTCATTATACCCAATCTTGGAAAAATCATGGAAAACATGACTTCTTCCATCACCCTCTCCTGGATCTGTACTGCACTTAACTTGTTTGTTTGGGATCTCCACAGCTTTCTTCCGTATCACTGTAGTTGACAGCAGGAAGTTTGCACAGTCCCTCTGGGGAAGCCACTTTGGGTCCCATCAAAGTAAAACATTCAGTTCAACCCCTCTTATAAGATACATCTGTTTCCCAGGAAGGAAGAGAGTCCCAAGAAATTCCTCCCCAGTAGTACCATCCTCATAAAGGGCAGACAAGTTCCCTTTGAAAAGGAAATCTGCATATGCATTTTATTAGAAGGGGAGAGAGGATGTAAAGAATCAGAAAAGAAATCTACTTGTTACTTATCTCTGGGGAAATTTTTGCTCCACCAGATTTCATTAAAGTTAGAAAACCATAAGATAAAAACCAAATATGGGTCCAAGTGAAGATGATCTTATTACCTTATTACAAAATGTGTTTACCTATTCCAGAATGTTATTTGCTTTTCCAACTTTGACACTTTTAAGACAATTGCATCTGTTGCTAAAATACATATATGAGGTTTAATTTGAAAGCTCATCATAATCTCCATCTTAAAGGGTTTAACATGAAAGAAGACCTGGCTTTATAAACATGATTTCAAAGTAGCAACTCTGAGGGCACATACTTCCCCCAAAGGAGCTTAACATTTTCAACTTCCTCCCAAATATTTCTGCCTGAATTTGCCACTGTCAGTTCAAACCCAAGGTGTCTAAATGAGAAACTATCACCCTGTCCTCATCTATACCTTTAGTGGATTTTAGTCCATGTTGGCTGGGAAATCATCTTTAGAACATTTTCCCTTTCCCTTGTGCCTCTCTCCCAAGTCCAGAGAGGCTTTCCTTAACAACTTTTTGTACCCATGACCTCCTTCCATTCCCACCAGCACCACTCTACCTTGGGTCCTTACATCACTAGGGACTATTCAATCAACACTCTTGTATTGCATGTGTGCTAGGTGTCAGACACTCTGATCAATCTTGGGCACACAAAGAGAGACTGGAGAGGAAAGAGACTGTTTAGAAGGCTAGGGATAAAACAGTGTAAGAAGGAGTCTAATAGTGAGCTCGAGGAGGGGATGACCAGAGCCAGGCCAGCCAGGGGGTATTTGGAGACAGCTGACATTTGAGCTGGTTGATTATGGGTTTGTAGGGCTGAAAGACAGTGAAGTTATTTCAAGGCCCCATAACTCTCTAAAATATTGTTTCACAAATGTCATTCCCCAACTCAAAAGACTTCAGATTCTTTATAGTCTAGACTCTGAGTTTAAACTCCTTAGCTTGGCATTAAAACCCTCCACAAACAATACCAACTGGTAGGTTATGCCTTATGTACAACATATCTACCTAAATCCAAAGATTAGCCAATCAAAGGTCCAGTAGTCATGCCATTCTTTCCTGGAAACATTCTTTCTCTTTCCACTTGTCTAGCAACTCTCCTCTTTCTTTTTGACCTCTCCCTCCACCAAGCACCCTAATGAAACCCTTTGTACAATATTGATGTCCTACATTGTCCTTTGGCTATGATTGTGGGAACCCCTCTCTCCAGTGAGGATTTTAGCTATACCTCAAACAAGTATTGGGTGAGGAAAGAATGACCTTATTATTAAGTTGCAACTAAGAAGGGCTTGTTTCTGCCCCTTGTCACTGGAATATCTCTGTCAGCCATCACAGGGGCCATCTACCACAGTGTACTCTTCTTCCAATTCCTTGATCTTGAGTAGCCTGCAGTGATTTCAGATTTCCTGGGGGAGAACCACTTTCCATTCTCACTGTGTATAGACTTCACAAAGACTCCTGCAAAACCAAGGTAAGTTGATCTTGAGGTCTCTTTGTCCCTAGAGTTTCAGCCTCTCATGACTGAAACTGGAGTCACCCAAGTAGAGCGCAAGAGTAATAGCAGAAAGTCTACCCTACCTCTCAGACTTCCAGGACCCCAAACCCAGGCTGAAAGTCCCCCCAAAGGAGATCACCTTCTTTGTGTTCATGTCTTTGGCCTTTGTGCACAAAAAGACTGGTGCCACCAAAATCAACCTTTTAAAAGTATTTCAAAATCACCTACAAAGCAAACCCAAAGTGATTCCAAAGGATGAGAGGGTGCCAATTTGCTACAGAACCTGGATATAGAGAATAGATCAGCGTCTCCTGCTGGCTCTCAGGGCCAATGTGGAGGCAGAATCTTCAAGTTAGCTTTTGTGTTAATGAGACTGAGATCCCAGGTGGGTGCCATATAGCTCAGAATATCACCAAAGCATCATCTGCATCCTCTACTGCTTCTGACTTAATGGCATTATTGAGCAGAGATTTTCCTATTCCTGAAATCACTGACTGCTGATATTAAAAATAATTATGAAATATAACCCAGTGGAAAACTTGTTATATAAAAAAAGATAGTCATATGGTCAACCATCACTATTCATTCAAATTAAATTAAAACCCAAGACATTACTTCACATCCACTAGGATGGCTATAATCACATAGTACACAATAACAAGTGTTGGCGAGGATGTGGAGAAATTGGCACCCTCATACATTGCTGGTAGAATTATAAGATGATGAAACCACTGTGGAAAACACTCCGGCAGTTCATCACACAGTTAAACATAGAGTCACCATCTAACCCAGAAATTCCACTCCTAGATATATACCCAAGATAACTGACAGCAGGTATTTAGCAAAAATGAGTACAGGCATATTTTTAGCAATATAATTCATAATAGTCTAAAAGTGGAAATAACTCCAAGGTCCGGCAACTGAAGGATGGATGAACAAAATGGGGTTTACCCATACAGTGGAAAATTACACTGTTTGGCAATATAAAGGGACAAAGTACAACAAGTTACAACATAAATCTTGAAAAGTTCATGCTAAATGAAAGAAGTCAGTCACAAAAGACCGTATATTATATGATTCCATTTATATGAAGTGTCCAGAATTAGGCAAATTTATAGAGCAGAAAACAGATTAGTGGTATGAGGTAGCATGGCAATAGGGATTGACTACAGATGGGTACAGGGTTAATTTTTGGAACAACAACAACAAAATGTTCTAAAATTAGATTGGAATGATAGTTGTACAACCCTGGGACTATATGAAAATCCATTTAATTGTATACTTTTTAAAAAAACATCATGTAGACTTTTTTATTTCAAAGATTTATTTTTTATTTATTTCTCTCCCCTTCCCCTCCCTCCCCCCTTCCCCCCCCCCCCCCCAGTTGTCTGCTCTCTGTGTCCATTCACTGTGTGTTCTTCTGTGACCGCTTCTATCCTTATCAGCGGCATTTCTTTTTGTTGCGTCATCTTGTTGTGTCGGCTCTCTGGGTGTGCAGCACCATTCTTGGGCAGGCTGCACTTTCTTCCGTGCTGGGCGGCTTTCCTTATGGGGAACACTCCTTGCACTGGGGCTCTCCTACCCGGGGTCACCCCTGGGTGGCACGGCACTCCTTGCATACATCAGCACTGCACATGGGCCAGCTCCACACGGGTCAAGGAGCCCCAGGGTTTGAACCACGGACCTCCCATGTGGTAGGCGGATGCCCTATTCATTGAGCCAAGTCTGCTTTCGCTAATAGCATACTTTAAATAGGTGAATTGTGTGGTATGTGGATATCTTTTTAAAAGTTTTAAAAGTAGCCATAAGGCAAACATTTAAATTAGTGTTCAAAGTGCCATGTTAAGTGAGGTCTGAGATGAATTCCATTATATGGACATTTTGTACAAAGCTTTAGAATTTATAATCGTGAAATATTTTACATCAGGTATGTAAATTAATTCTCACAGCTATACCAAGAGGCAAGTTTTTAATTATAGCTCCTTTTTTAGAAAAAGAAATTCAGGCTCAGAAAAGTCCCCTTCTCTACTCAGAATGAAAGTTACTCTTGGCATAGCTAAAAACGGGCCTCAGGCTTTCGGATGCTAAATTCCATATTTTGTCACTCTGTAAATCCCCCTGCCTTGGTGGTGAGATGCTTCTAGAAGGGCTAGAGGGTATAAAGGTGAAGGTTGAGTATCTGAATTGAAGTAGAATATGGGACATTATCCATCTAGATTGGAGTCCCTTAGCTTCGCTTATGCTTGAAAGTAAGGTTCTTTGGGCATCGCTATGGTTACTTCCACATGGGAGTGAACACCTAGTATGTGTGATTTTTTAATGTGAAAAATATCATCTTAGAAACCTTTTCTCAAGCCAAGCGGGGGCCTCAATTCCTTGAAAAAATATTTAATTCATATGAGTAGTTCCATCACTTCTGTGATTCCTTCAGATAGGAGATCCACATTAAAGACCATGGAATCTACTTTTTTCAATTTCTTCTTATACAAAATCCCCTTCATCTCACCACAAGTCACAGGAAGTGAAGGAGCATGAAAATCCACAGTTTTGTCTCTGTGATTTCTTAAACCTGAAAGAGAAGATTTCTTCCTTCTGTCTTTTTTAATAATTAACATGTGACTCCTTCCTCCCTTGTTGGTATCATTCCTATAAAGACATAGAAAGACTTAGGAAAATGTAATCCACAAATCCCTGGAGTTTTGAAGTCTTTCTTCCAATTGGCATTTTTGGTACATAATTAGAGAATGTCTATTCCAATTCTACCCTTTAAATATTACACAGAGAAGAATGCTTTAGCAGAAAAACCAAGTTTCAATAAAGCTGTCCAACTCCCAACCTAGTTGGGTGCACTGATTTTTACATGACAATGAAACATACAGCTGCCCACACTGTTCTGCTGGGAGCTCTCCAGCTATAACTTCCACAACAATTAACAATTGAAATCATCATTTTACTTATATCCCAAACAGCAGTTTGTTAAGTGCTAAATACTGGCCAAACACATCTACTAATTTATTTAATCTTTACAACAACCATCTGAGATCAGTATGATGATTATATCCCCATTGCAAAAACTGAAGTGTGCAGAGAAATTGAGACAAAAATTCCCCAAATAAGTAACAGTGTTGCAGGTTCCTTTAGGAGAGAGAGAGAGAAATGGTAGTTGTATGAGCTCAGTGATACACTTGCCACTGACATCGCCTGAAAATATTTGTACATTTGTGTTCAAAGTATAGTAAATGTGAGCCGGGGTTTGAACAAGGAAATTAAGATCTTAGAAACTAACCAGAAGAAGGCTAACCAAGAGCAATGTGTAGAAACAGAGTTCTCCAAAATCTTAGTTCAATTGTAATGAAATATCAACTTGGTAGATGTCGCAGAGCATGTTTCTTCCATTTGCACGTTAATAGACTGTGGGTGTGCACCTCAATGTTTGGTACCATTTGAATGTGCTTGATTTTCTAAGGCAGGGCGATAAAATGCATTTTCCTTTTTTCTGGTGTTGAATGCCCACCATCTCGTGGAAAAGACTGAAATCTTTCCCAGACTCCTTGGTCTCAAGTGCTGAAAGCTCTGAGCATATTATGACCATATCAAACCAGCAAAGTAGAAAGGATTTTCGTTTCATTCGAACCCAAAGTGGACATACTGCTAGATAATAGAATCCTATTTTCTGGGCTAAACAGTCACTAGAGAGAGATTTCATTTCTCTTAGACCAAAATGACATCGTAGGACAAACACTGATAATTAGAGAGACCTTTACCCAATATCAAATAAGTTTCAGCCTTGCATATTTTCACCCTGTTAATATTGAAACATGATAATAGAAGCTCAAACAAGAGGTCCAGGAAAGATTGCTAAACTTGAGTAAGAAGTTGGAGACTTAGATATTACAAGCCAAGGGCTTAGAAAAAACTTAAAAATAGGTGGAAATGTGGCCCTTGATGAGGCAGATTAGTCTTTATGTTCACTCTCACTTCCTCCTTCTGGAAAGTCAGGCAACAGAAGGTCCTACACACAGATTCTCTGAAGGGCTCCCCTCACATCCCACATCCCACATCCTCACATCCTCACATCCCACGTCCCTCTCCAAATATCAAAGTGGCGAGGTACCCTGGAAGACCAGGCCATCTCCAGCACTCGTTCCTCTCTCTCTTCTTCCTGCCCTCCTCTCCTAAAGCTCAGTCCGATGAAAAGAGATGCAGACACCTTACTTTTGCTGCTCTTTTCCCTTCTACATTCCAGCCAGGTTGGGGACTAAAGCCCTGGCCACAACCTTGGACAGTTCAGAAAACAGAGTCTCTTTCTCTGCCTATCTCTGTCAGTTACATCTGTCCTGGATGGGGTTGAGAGTGAGGGTGGGGGGATATTGGATTTACCTTTCATCTAGTCTGATTAAGTCTAATGTTTAGAGAGAAAAGTAAAACACGTTCAAGTCCAGTCTAGCCTACAGAGCTCTCAGCATAGGGGATCTGGAGCTCAAACCAGGTAGCTCATAATCTATCACTGCTGTGCTTACTCTCAAAACACTGTGGAGTGATTGGGCAAGCCTGGATTCACTTATATTTGTGTCTTCAGGTTGTAATCCATCTAATAACAATAAAATTCCATCATAAACTCTAATATGTAATATGGTGGTCAGAATATAATTTAATGTTATTTTAAAACCATGTATGATTGGTACTAATAAAACTAGTAGTAAATGTGGCAGGGTTTTTAATTTCTACCTTTTTTTTTTTCCTTCAAAATTTCCACAGAAGTCCCAAGAGTTAGAAATAATTCATTTTGAATCTCTGGACTGACAATATGATAGCCAGGCCCTGAGCCTCAACAGACTTCAACTCCTACACTCTGATTTATTGGACTTACCCCACTCAGCTAACATGGAGTTGAAGAATGTCAACCACCACACCATGGAGCCTAGAGTGCCTACAACTGAAGCAGGAGGATTGCATCCAATATCCATGTGGAATCTAAGCCCCCTCTTGACATTGATGTGCAATGGACACAACCAATCCAAGGTCCACAGAGTAAATGTGGCATTGGTGTGGGAAAAGTGGCCATGGTGGCTGATGGGTGAAGGGAATGGGAGGAAGAGATGAGATGTGGAGGCATTTTCAGGACTTGGAGTTGTCCTGGGTGGTGCTTCAGGGACAATTACCGGACATTGTAGATCCTCCCAGGGCCCACTGGATGGAACGTGGGAGAGTATGGGCTATTATGTGGATCATTGACCATGAGGTGCAGTGATGCCCCAGAGATATACTTACCAAATGCAATGGATATATCATGATGATGGGAGAGTGTTGCTGGGGGGGGGAGTGGTGGGGTAGGGGCAATGGGGGTGAATGGGACCTCATATTTTTTGAATCTAATATTTTTACAAAATGAATAAAAAATTTAAAAAAAAAGATTTTTTAAAGGGAAAAAAGAAAAAAAAAAAGAAATAATTCATTAGGTTTCAAGAAGGGTGACCAGCCATTCTGATCTGCCCAGGATGTGAGACTTTCAGTGCTAAATCCTGGAAAGTCTGGAGCAAACCAGGATGAGTGAGTCACCCTAGTGCCAAACACCTCCACGGCAGTGCACCCGACCACCTAAGCAACCGTTCAAAGCATTGGTAGAACTGGTTATGCCAGCACTAGCCCATCACTTACATCCAGGCCATAGTGGAGAGGGCAGTTCTTTGGAGAGAAGTCAAGCTATGTTTGTCCCCTCCTCTTTCTTTGTGGTAGAGCTGATGAAAACATCCCATGGGACCAAGAGCTTCCTCCGCTTCCAAGGGCACCAATGTCATATCACAGCTGTGCTCATCAGGACACTTCCAGATCCTTCCCTGTGTTCTCCCTACCGTCACAGCAATCCTGGATGCCCCAAGCCCGCAGCTGCCGAGTGGTGGTGGAACAAAGAGAAGATGAAAGCTCAGTAATGTAAGGCGCTGGGAGTGGGGTGAGGCATGGGAAACCCATATGGTATACATGATTGTTTTGAAAACGTGCAACTTTTCTAATAAAAAAATGAAAAAAAAAAAAGACATGACGAAAGAAGAAAGTGAGGATGCCCCCTCCCCTCATCACATTTCCCCGAAGGGGCTTGTCCAGACTGAAAGAGGGAGGCCCTTTACTAAGTGTCAAATACTGACGTTGTAATAGTAGATCTGAAACAACTCTTTACTGAAATGAAACTCTTGCTGCTGCAAAAACCAGAGAAGCCCCAGGACCTGCCCAAGATGGGAAAGAACATATCTAAAGGGCAAAGAGATTGAACTTGCTTTCAGCTGATAATTTACTAAGTCCTGCCATTTTCAGAAACCAGTTGTGTAAGCTAAAAGGAATTTCCATGAAAATCAGATAAAACTCAGAGGAAGAAAAAAATTTAGAGGAGAACTATGATATACATGCAAACAGTTTACAACTCTGGCATCATTTGGTTTGCTTTCTAGATTTCACTGCTCTCAAATGTATTAGTAAGCTTGACTTGTAAAAAATTAAGGAGGATCAATGTTAATCAAAATCTAAGCAAATGTTGTATTGACCTGCAAAGCAAAGCAAAAGAAACCCACCAAATTTATCTTACTCCCAAATCTTCTTTCTGCCCGAGACCAAGTGGCCATCAGCTTCACTGCTCCCTAGGAATAGACAGGGGAAAATCTAGAGTTGGGCAAGAGAGCAGTACACACATGAGACCAAAAGCAAGAGAGGGAAACTGGGTTCAATTCTGGACTTTCCCTCACAACACATTCAGACAAGAAGGAAAGTTAAGGGCAGGGAACCTCCAAAATGTCCAGAGCATTTCCAGAGCATTTTAGCAGAGTCAACTTTTATATTACCTACAGGATTTAATTATACTACGGAAATAATTCTCTTAGAATTTTGTCTGTGTACACAGAGACATAAATGAAAATGTTATAATGATTAAATCCAAATAATTTATTTTGCAAATAGTAATTCTAAAATGGATGCAATCCCTTTTTATCTTTCCAAACAAAAATGTTCACATCCTACAACAGGGCCTCCACATGAGGTGGCAAGACAACACATATAGATTGGTGGAAATTATTTTCATTGGATTCTAAAATCTCATTATATAGATCTATTCATTCAAAACTGATAATAGTTTGGGGGAAAAAAGTTTAGTTTTGTAGAAAGGAAATTCCTTAAACTATTACTAACCTAAAGAAGATTTATGGGATCTGATTATAAAGGATATATATATATATTACAGGAAATTTAGAAAATAAAAATCATATGAAATATAACCATCTAGAAATAAGCACAATCAAACTTGTTCAAAAACATCTTTCTAACCTTTTCTCTTGCATGTATTGCTTTCTAAATAATGCATTTTTATTACAAAAGTTGAATGTTTAATATATTTTGGATATACTCACATACATTGAAAAAAATAAAAATATAAACATTACCTATATTTCAATGATGAAATGTAACTCCTATATATAGTTTTATATTAATTAAAATTAATTCCAATGAGTTTTCTATGTACTGTATGTCTCTATATTGACAAAGATTTCTAGATATATAAAAATATTTTACAATATATAACATATGTGCATATATTACACATTTATTACTTTTTTTACAAGCACACATAGATTTACAAGAATGGCTCCAAACACACATATTCTAATACAGTCTGCTTTTTTCATTTAGCCTTCTTTGGAACATCTTTCAAAAGTAATAAATATTCCCTTGACTAGCAAAGAAAGCCACATACTGAAGATGGCAGAGCCTCTTCTTAGCTCTGGGTTATTTACTCATGGACTATTACATGTAAAAGAAGAGAACTTTTTTGTTTAAACTACTGTATCCTGGGGTCTCTCTGTTATAGCATCTTAGTGTATACCCTAATTCAGCAGCTATGACGCTATCATGGCCTCAGGAGACTGTGGGCCTCCAAGAGCCAATGGGCCATGGCTTAACAAACTCAAAATGTGCGACCACTTTACTTTTCCTGCTTACCTGTTTGACATATGTTTGTCAGTATTTTCCTTTTTTTCATTTTTGTTCAGGAATGCCCTTTATTTTTTCTTCAAACACAAAATAAAGTTAATTATTGAGAGCTATAAATACAACTCTACAAACCCTATATGCCTGTTCTTAATTTTGTTTAGAGTTTGGTCCACAAGAACCAGGGAAAATTCTTGACTACCAGTGTAGCAATGTGGAAGCTG
This sequence comes from Dasypus novemcinctus, assembly GCF_030445035.2. Lineage (NCBI taxonomy): Eukaryota > Metazoa > Chordata > Mammalia > Cingulata > Dasypodidae > Dasypus > Dasypus novemcinctus. The sequence continues at coordinate 13,259,680 of NC_080679.1, forward strand.
ATTATAAAGTTATATTTTATCCTGAATTTGTCTTGGGAGACTATATGAGATGAACTTCCTTTGAAAAATTTAAAAAAAGTAATAATGGAAAGTAAACCTTTGCTGTTGTCTTCGACCAAATGACAATGTTGTGGTGATATATAAATGTTTGCTTTTCAAGTGTTTTTCATGTAAATTCAAGTGTGCATGCTCCTTGAGGCTACACAAAGTCATGGGTAATATGCTGTGCTGCAAGTTGGGAGACATTGTCAGCTTTGATGTGAAGTTTCATTAAACAGTCTCTATAAGCTTGTAGTTGTAACACAAACCCTCTCACTTATATTTAAATTCATCCCTGAAGTATCTGGATGACTTTAAGGAACCACAGTGGGTTTTCTGTGTTGTTGAGTTTTTGTTTGTGAATGATATGAATATTGTGAATATGTAAAGACCCTCGGCACTGTGTAAATAGAAATATGCTATTACTGTTGTTGTACCTATAATAACAACCAGCAATTAGTTGTTTCTTGAGCTCTTGCGAAAACTGAATGCCTAATCCCCGGAGGGGGGTTTTGTGACTCTCCCACCTGAGATTCCCCTTTTTTAATTTTTTAAAAGATTTATTTATTTATTTGTTTGTTTGTTTGTTTATTTATTTATTTTATTTCTATCCCTTTCCCTGCCCTCCCCCCTCCCCCATAGTTGTCTGCTCTCTGTGTCCGTTCGCTGTGTGTTCTTCTGTGTCTGCTTATATTCTTGTCAGTGGCACCAGGAATCTGTGTTTCTTTTTGTTGCATCATCTTGCTGCGTCAGCTCTCCATGTGTGCAGCGCCATTCCTGGGCAGCCTGCACTTGTTTCGCGCTGGGCGGCTCTGAGGATGGGTCAACTCAGACTCCAGGATTAACAAGGCAAGGGCCTAAAAAGGCTTGCTTTTCCTATGGCAGTGGCATATTCAGGAATGCATGGCCTGGCTGCTGTGCCATCTCGACTCTACTCCTGTTTCCCTGCCTGGAGCTAAGTGCCTACTCAATGGAATCCTAGATTCCCCAGGATTCCCTCGGATGCCTGAACCCGATGTCCACTGGGCGGCTCTGACCGTCCAGCCTCTGAGCCAGCTACGGCAACCTGAAAGTGGACGTGGTCACTCTTCTCAGTCAGCAGAACTCAGACTACCGGGCTTTTGCACATGGCCTAGAGGTGTGGTCTGCCACAGGGTAACTACAGACTGCAGATTAAGGACACCCTTCTCTGGGCCATGAACTGTGGAAATGCCCTGAGTAGAGGCCCACTCTCCGCTGATCAAGCCTGTTGTTAAGTTTCTGATGCAGAGGCTACCACTGCATGCCACACTAGTGACTCCTGGCAGAAGTTGACCTGTCTCAAGGTGGGGGCCATCAGTGTCTTCAGGTTACTGATCAGCCGACTGAACAGGTGATCAGCCACACCTTGTGACCTTAGAAACGTATCTAAGACGTGAGTCCGGCTTTCGGACCACTTGTAGTTGGACAACCATGTGCCTCTTATAAGAACAGCTCCTCAGCAATGGGCTGACAGAGTGACTGTGCTTCCCCCCCCCCGGTCCACACACCTGGCTAAGGCAATGGCCTTGGCCCATTGTGATCAGCTCCTTCCTGGATAATGATTCAGTTGAAGGGGTGGGGGATTATAGGTGTGACATAGACCCATTTTAATGCTTCAAGATTCTGTTCTCACCATTCCTGGGGAGGACACATCATTCTTTTTCCCGGCAGCATCCCCAAGCCAGCCTGCTTGGTACACCCTCCAGCATGCCTAGGGGACCTCTTTGTCATTCGGGTTGTTTTATGAAAATGCTTTTCTCCCTCTTGTATCTGACCCTCTGAGGAAAGATCTGAGTGAGAAAAGGAGAAGACTGGAGGAAAGAGGAAGTTACAGCTACTGGAATGGTATGCACAGATTTTGTGGCAGTGAAGAGAGTAAAGCCCCAGGCAGCTGAACCTTAGACTCCAGGAGATACAGGACAACGAAGACCGTTACTGAACTCAGTCTTCCAGAGCTGCCTCCAGAAGGAAAAGGCCCTGGTATGGCTCTCACAGCATTCTGAGTCAGCCCTTCCCTGCCAGGCAGCTCTGACCACGAGACAGCAGGGATGGGCCAGATCCTGCACGACCCATGCAGCACGCCTTCAGATGTCATGCCACCCCATTCTCAGTCATTCAGCAGGCTGGCATCATGGACAAAGAGAACAGAGTGGACAGGCTACCCTGAAGCAGTACTTGCAAAATCAAGGGCTAGACGCAGTGTGTGGAAGTGGGAGCTCCACGGCTTACCATCTGGCCAGGCAGCCGTGTTGGAGGCACTGTCAACCTGCCCCACTAACTGATGTTTGTCCCACTTAAGAGAGCCCAACGATTTTAAACGCTTTCTTTCCAGGTGGACCGTGTGTGCCTGGGGATTGTATTTCTTGTGTGAAGTCCAGACATTAACTTAACTCTCTCACAAAAATATGGTGACTTACATTTTAGAGATGTGTTAGGAGTTAAAATGTATTCCCCAAAAAGAGATAGTGAAGGGAAACGGACTTTGGCCCAGTGGTTAGGGTGTCCGTCTACCACATGGGAGGTCCGCGGTTCAAACCCCGGGCCTCCTTGACCCGTGTGGAGCTGGCCATGTGCAGTGCTGATGCACGCAAGGAGTGCCGTGCCACGCAAGGGTGTCCCCCGCGTGCGGGAGCCCCACGTGAAAGGAGTGCGCCTGTGAGGAAAGCCGCCCAGCGTGAAAAGAAAGTGCAGCCTGCCCAGGAATGGCGCCGCCCACACTTCCCGTGCCGCTGACAACAACAGAAGCGGACAAAAGAAACAAGCAGCAAATAGACACCAAGAACAGACAACCAGGGGAGGGGGGGGAATTAAATAAATAAATAAATCTTTAAAAAAAAAAAAAAAAAAAAAGAGATAGTGAAGTCCCAACCCCAGGTACCTGTGAACGGGGCCTTATTTGGAAATAAGGTTTTTGCAGATATAATAAAAATTAAGATGAGGTCACACTTGATTAAGATGGACCTTTAGAAGAAAGCCCTGTGAAGACACAGAAGGACACACAGGTGATATTGGAGTGATGTGTCTACAAGCCAAGGAATGCCAAGGATTGCCAGCAGCCACCAGAAGAAGCGAGGAAGGAATTTCCCCTAGAGACTTCAGAGGGGGCATGTCCTTGCTGACACCTTAATTTCAAACTTCTAGCCTCCAGAATGGTGAGAATAAATTTCTGTTGCTTTAAACCATCCAGTTTATAGTAATTTGTTACAGCAGCCCCAGGAAACTAATAGAGGTAGTCACAGAGATCTGAAAGATTTATAGTTCATGGAATTTGTTAAATGCTGCAGGAGACAAATCAAATGGATTTAGCCCTAATCCCCTCCCTCTGCCCTTAGTGACTAAACCCTAATCCCCCTGCCGTTTAGGGATTATTTACTTGTCTTGACAAATCACAGCTGAGAATTTTCCAGAATTTAAGACTTGAATGCTTAGATTTTTTAAAAAACACCCTAAGTCTGGAGTAGGAAGGACTAAAAAATAATAAATTTTCACCTGAACTCATGATAAAATGAAGAAAAAAAATCTTAAAATCTTTCAGAAAGGAGTTCCACTCCTACATATAACAACCCTTTACTCTGGACAAAATATGAAGAACAATTACCCAAAGGCAATGGAGAATAAACAAAAGCAAGCACAAACTGAAAGGGAGTCAATACTTGGAACAAGAGAATGGCACTGGGCGAGTTTCCATTTCTATGTATCCTGGTGGGAAACCTGGGTCTTAGCGACTTGAGGAAAAGAGGGACTGAGTTTGGAACAACTACAGCTGCTCAAAAGTGAAGGGCAAAATCCTGTAAAGGAAACAGCCAGAATACGAAATTTCTCTGACTGACACTGGAACCAAGTGTGCCAAGGAAGTAGGGCAGGATTCAAAGAGTCCAGCTGAGGTAAAAAGAACTGAACTATAATTTGAGTTGCCACTCATTACAGGGCACACTGAATTTGCTGTTAGAGTTCAGCCAAGTTAACATCCTCTTTAAAAAGAAAATTCAATAATTCCTCAGAGGAACGTATCAGAAACAAGAGTTTCTAAATATATCATTCAAAATGTCTAAGTTACATTCCAAATTACTCAGAATATGAAGGATCAAGAAAACATGAGTCATTCTCAAAGAAAAAAACATTCAACAAAGATAAATGCTGAGATGACCTAGATGATGTAATTAGCAGGCAAGACTTCAAAGTAGATATTATACCTCAGTTGAAGGATATAAAGGAAAATATGTTTGTAAAAAACAAAATGATAGACTATCTCAGCAGAGAAATAAAAACTATAGAAGATAACTTTATGGTAATTCTAGAACCAAAAATACAATAAATGATATAAAAAAGTTCATTGGACAGGCTTAGGTACAATGGAGATGTCAGAAGAGTTAATAAACCTGAAACTACATTAATAGAAATTATCTATTTGCCTAAGAGGGAGACAAAGGACTAAAAAAAAAAAAAAAAAAGAACAGAGTGCCAGGGTTTTGTGAGCAATATCACAAGGTGTAACATAAGTGTGATTAGAGTCCCAGAAAGACTGAAGAGATAGAATGGACAGAAAAAATGTGAAGAAATAGTAGATTTTTTCCCCAAACTGGCAAAAGACCTAAATTTACAAATTCAAGAAGCTCAGAAAACCTTATAAAGATAAATACAAAGGAAGTGGATGTGGCTCAACTGGTAGAGCATCTGCCTACCATATAGGAGGTCCAGGGTTCAAACCCAGGGCCTCCTGTTCTGTGCGGTGAGCTGGCTGCTGCAGTGCTGCTGCGCACAAGGAGTGCCATCCACACAGGGGTGTCCCCTGTATAGGGGTGCCCCATGCACAAGCAGTGTGCCCCGCAAGGAGAGCCACCCCACGTGAAATGCACAGCCCACCCAGGAGTGGTGCCACACACACAGAGAGCTGACGCAGCAAGATGATGCAACAAAAAAAAGAGACACAGATTCCCAGTGCCACTGAGAATGCAAGCAGACACAGAAGAACACACAGCAAATAAACACAAGAGTGCAGACAACGGGGGGAAGGGGAGAGAAATAAATAAAAATAAATCTTAAAAAAAAAAGATAAATACAAAACTAGGTGCAGCACAGTCCAACTGTGGAAAACCAAAGATAAACAGAGAATAGTAAAAGTAACCAGTGACACAACACGTGAGATAAGTGAGAACAATGATTCAGCTATTCTAGGACATCCTATCAGGAAAAATGGAGGTCAAAAGACAACTTTAACATGCCAAAAGAGAAACAACATCCATCTAGAATTTTATAACCAGTAAAAATATCCTTTGAGAATGAAGAGAAAATAAAATTTTGGGAAACGACTTGGCCCAGCGGTTAGGGCGTCCGTCTACCACATGGGAAGTCCGTGGTTCAAACCCTGGGCCTCCTTGACCCGTGTGGAGCTGGCCTATGTGCAGTGCTGATGTGCGCAAGGAGTGCCGGCCACGCAGGGGTGTCCCCCGCGTAGGGGAGCCCCACGCGCAAGGAGTGCGCCCGTGAGGAGAGCCGCCCAGCGCGAAAGAAAGTGCAGCCTGCCCAGGAATGGCGCCGCCCACACTTCCCGTGCCACTGACGAGGACAGAAGCGAACAAAGAAACAAGACGCAGCAAATAGACACAGAGAACAGACAATGGGGTGGGGGGAATTAAATAAATAAATAAATCTTTAAAAAAATAAAATAAAATTTTAAGATCAAAGAAAATTAAGAGAATTTATTTCCAGTAGATTGGTACTATGAGAAATTTTAAAGAAAGTTCTTCAGGGTGGAAGAAATTAAATGGAAACTTGGATTTTCAGGAAGAAAGTGTGAAAATCAGAAATGTAAATACATGGGTAAATACAAAAGACTTTTCACTATTAATTTCTTTAAAATAGATATATCAAGAGCAAATCTATGACATTGTATGTGGTTTATAACATATGTAGATATAAGAACATATGCCTACTATGGCATAAATGATGGAGGAGGCACTTAATGGACCTACATGGTTGCTAGATTTCTGCATTTTGCATGAAGTGGCATATGTTAACTTTAAGTAGACTGAGAAAAACTAAGAATATATAACATTATCCCTAAAGCAACTCCAAAAAAGTAATGCAAAGTACTATATTTAAGTGTTACAATGGAATACAAAAAATATTCAGCTAGTCAAAAAGAAGGCAGGAAAGAAGGAACAAAGGGACATAAATTAGAGGTGATAAAACAATAAACAAATAGTACAATGGCATCTCTAAATCTAACCACTTCTATAATAGCATTAAATATTAATGGACTAACCACTCCAATTAAAAGGCAACTTGAATGGACAAAAAAACAAGACCTGACTATATGCCATCTGTAAGAGACCCAATTTAAATACAAAGATACAGATAAATTGAAAGTAAATGGATGTAAAAAAGATATTCCATGCAAACAATAAGGATAGGGAGGCCAAAGTAGCCATATTAACCTAGATTAACTAGATTTCAAGATTAAAAGTATTAAGAGGAACATTTCATAATAATTAAAGTATTAATACATCAAGAAGACATAACAATCACAAGTGTGATTACACTGAATAACAGCTTCAAAATTACAGATTAAAGGGAGAGCTAGATGATGTAATAATAGATTCAGATTTAATATGTCTTTCTCTGTAATTAAATAGAATGGCTAGATTAAAAATCAGTGAAGACATGCATGATCTAAACAATATTAACGTCCATATTGATTTAATTGATATTTATAGACATTATACCCAGCAGCCACAAAGCATACATTCTTTCAAAGTGTATATAATTCATTAACCAAGACAGACCATATGCTGCATGACAAACATCTCAATCACTTTTAAAGGATTGAAATAATAAAGAGTGTGTTCTCTGATCACAGTGGAATTAAATATACAATATTATTTTAAATCTTGAAGTGGAAAAATATCTTTATAAATTTGTTTTTAAAAACCACAAGAATAGATTCTATAAGACAAGAGACTCATCCACAGATCTTTCCTAGATAATCACATACCTATTTTTGGCTTCTGCTGAGAGGGCCAAAGGGATCCATGAGTTATATGCTTAATATCTTTAAAGAATTTTTGTGTGACTGAATACCCTTTTGCTCCTTTCAAGGTACTAGTGAAAAGTTATACTGCTACACCCTGGCTTTCCCTCCAGGGCACATTTTCCTGACAGAAAATCTTCTAATTTTAGCATCTTTTGAAAACTGAATAGGCTGAGAATTTTCCAAATCACCTAGTTCTACTTCCTTTTTGTTTAACAGTTCATCCCTCAATTTATCTCTTCCTCTCACATTATACTATAAGCAGCAAAACAAAACCAGGCTGCACCTTCCACTTTGCTTGGAAATCTCCTTAGCTACATATCCAGAAAGTTCTGTTTTCCACGTAACCACAGGACAAAATTTTGCTTAGTTTTCTGTGTTACTATACAGTAAGGGTCTGCTTTATTTCAATTTTCAAAAACATTCCTTATGATCCCTAACCAGCAATGACTTTAACCTCCAAATTTCTACTAAAGTTCTGTTCACAACCATTTATATATTCTAACACGTTATAAGTTTTATCTACCATTTTCCTCGCTTTCTTCTGAGGTCTCACTAGCATCCATATTTCTACCACCACCACCAACAACAAAAACTGCTCAGGCAATGTAGGCTTTTCCTATAATGCTCCTTAAAATTCTTCTAGCCTGTTCCCATTGCCCAGTTTTGAAGCCACTTCCATAGTTTTAGGTATGTGTCACAGCCACACCCCACTTATGAGCACCAAAATCTATATTTCTCTTCTACTGCTGCCATAACAAAATACCACAAACTTAGTGGCTTAAAACAATGAATTTATTATCTTACACTTATGTAGTCCAGAAGTCGACATGAATCTCTCTAGGCTAAAACCAAAGTGTCAATACAGCTTCATTCCTTCCTGAGGGATCTAAGGGGGAATCTGTTTCTTTGCTCTTTTCAGCTTCTAGAAGCTCCCAGGAGTCCTTGGCTCATGCCCCCTTGTTCCATATCTTCAAAGCCAGCAATGTTGCATCTCTCCGACCACTCATACCATAGCCTCATCTCCCTCTCCCCATAGCTGAGAAAAGTTTTTCACTTCTAAGATGAATGTGATTAGATTTGACCCATCCTGATATACAGGATCATCTCTTCCTCTCAAAGTCCTTAACCTAATCACTTCTGCAAAGTCCCTTTTGCCATGTAACATAATAGCTTAGAGTTTTCAGGTTTCAGGGATTAGGACATGGATGCCTTTGGATGGCCATCGTCATGCCTAACAATATAGTAAATAATAATAATGAAACGTTGGTATTTAAAATTTATTTGTAATGTCAAAATCAAGTAAATTCTAATTCACTCTTACTTCTTTTCCTCGTGTTTTCCCCAAGCAGAGTTGTTTCTAATATGCATACTTACTAGAAAATAAAAGGTGATTGTGAATAAACAACATTTATAAATAAAAATTACAAATCTTAGGACAACTCATACTGCAGGAGGCTTGAGTTTATAAAAATGTTAGGATTATCATTACTCTCCTCCTTCTAAAGAACCTAAAACTTACTGAATTGAAACCTAGGAGTCCAGGATGGACTCTGGGTCTGCCTTTATTTCTCAATGGGATTTTGACATAGATTCTTAAATACTTATATACTCCAGTTCCTTCAGGGATAGCTCTTAAGATTTTCTTTGAAGATTAAATACAATATTCTGAGCAAAAATTTGTAGGAAATCACTACATAAACTAATGACATGCAGGAGGATATCCATTAAAAATACGCACTGGGCTAAGAATAGTTGGACTTTGGCCCAGTGGTTAGGGCGTCCGTCTACCATATGGGAGGTCCGCGGTTCAAACCCCGGGCCTCCTTGACCCGTGTGGAGCTGGCCATGCGCAGCGCTGATGAGCGCAAGGAGTGCCGCGCCACGCAAGGGTGTCCCCCGCGTGGGGGAGCCCCACGCGCAAGGAGTGCGCCCCTGAGGAGAGCCGCCCAGCGTGAAAAGAAAGAGCAGCCTGCCCAGGAATGGCGCCGCCCACACTTCCCGTGCCGCTGACGACAACAGAAGCGGACAAAGAAACAAGACGCAGCAAATAGACACCAAGAACAGACAACCAGGGGAGGGGGGGGAATTAAATAAATAAATAAATCTTTAAAAAAAAAAAAAAAAAAAAAAGAATAGTTGATCTGAAGACTTTGCTCCTGACAATTAAGGAACAGGACCAGTTATCTTTTGAAGGCCTTTCTAAGGAAGTGACAAATTATCTACCATCTTCTTGGGTTTTACAGAAGACTGGATGTGACAGTGATGGAAACCACTGTATGAATCCAAGACTTTATTATTACTAAGCTAACACAGTAAACAAGGTAATGCTATTTTTAATGAATGCACTTCTACTACATCATCGGTATATAATCAACAAAGTGCATCATGTTAAATACAATTTTATAATGATGTCTTGTTTCCCTGCTGTTCCCAAAAGGGTCAAGTCAAGCAAATGTAGAGAATGGGATTCTGGGATGGACTAGACCACCTTCCTCCATCCTTGTTGAGCCATCCCCACCCGAAGACCCTTGGGCAGCCTTATCCATCATATCAGATGCTTGACTACTTTTAGTCCTTGCTCCCTGAGCTCCAGGAACACTTTTTGAAAAGACCCATGACACAGCACCACTTCTCATTTTCAGGTGCTGGTAGCTCTGCGCCTAGTCCAAAATTCCAGTTCATGAAGAATTTTCATTTATCCCATCAGTGATCTTCTTTTGTGCGCCATTATTGATCTGTTTTTTTTCTTACTTCCTCCAATGAAACCTTTTCCTTTCATTACCCCTATGCTCCTATACTTGACTTTTCCTTTAAGTCTCTGTCATTTTTTCCCTCTCTTATCTTTTTCTCTTTATCAGAACCCTGTTCCTTTCTGTTTTAATTATTTTTAAAATCGTAATTACCTTGTCCATCATTAGGTAGCAGGCTGTATGGTAGCTCTTCCGACATTCCCCTTCTTCGTTCATTGGGAGATCTTCTAGTTCAGGGAAAACTGAAGCAAAACAAGATTATAGTCCATAGATCCTGGGACAGTGGCCAGGGAAGAGTCTTTGGTATTCTCAAGCTGCTTGCTATATTCCGGGCTAAGGTGAACTGCTCCTTGGGAAAAAAACATATCTGTTTCGGTAACCACATCTGAACTCCAACAGAACCATGCTTTCCCTGTCTCTTAATCTTCATTCTCCTTTTCTCTACATTCCTTGTTTCTACTTTTTAAAAAGTTTCTTCTAGGAAAGACTAATTGTCTTTCAAAAATACCTAAAAATAGGTAACTATCAGAACCAGTTTTAAATTCATCACTATTGGTCAATGTCTACTTACATCACTAACCACATTTCTGAAGCCAAACAGTAGCAACACTACACTTCCAAAAAAAACCAGCCAGTCACAGCCACATTCCAGAAAGCCTGCCTCCATGGCTAAATATACTAATACATACTTACCTACTTGTAAATGCTTCTGCTTCTGCGTCTGCAATCTGTGAACTATATGCTTCCCAAGACTCTACATAAAATCAGCAATTTACTTTTTTGGAGAGATTGTGTTCCATAAGCACAGTGCCTCTTTCCACCATATGCCTTGCTTAGCAAGAAACAAATTCAGCTTCTATTTGGAGGTATTGCCTGGTGGCCTCTCCCTTCAAAAACTGGAGTTCTCACCAAGATTGTCCTGAAGACCCTTACATGGGAGTGTCCCGTGGGTCTCTCGGACCAAGACACATGATTCCCAGGCCTTTTGTGCCCAATTCTGATTGTTTTCCTGATCTGCCAAGTGAACCTGTCTCAACAACAACTTGACCTCTGACTTGTCTCACTGAGCTCTTGTTTCTGTATTAATCTTATTATTTCAAGATATGTATGCCAATAGATTATAAAGTAATTAGATTTTTTAAATTTGGAGGCACAGCTTTTAGTAAATATTCTCTCCATTAATTAACTAAGTTTTTATGCTTCTTCAGTTATTCCCACTTTTATTTTGTCTATTTGTACAAAGTCTTATCTCATGTGTTTGTCCCAGATTTTCCTGAGCTTTCGGATAGTTAGAAAATAATGGACCAAAGCAAGTAGATGGAGGGATAGGTCTGATAAGTCCCCAATCCAAGCCAGCCCCAAGGACCAATGGATGTGAGTCCATTAGATCAACAGCCAATTTGTGCAAAGATGCTTGGTCACATTTTGTCTTTAACTTTCATCAGAGAGTCTGTGAGTGAGACTATCTAAATTGAGTCCTTCACTAAGCCCTCATAAGGAAACTTAGTGTGTCAACAGAAAAAAAGTCACTTTGTTTAGTATGAAACTGGAATCTACTATTATCATGCAATTGATCAGATGACCCCTCCTTAGTCTCTGCTGGGTTAGCTTACTATCAAATGTAGTGGTCTCTTCGTTGTTTGTCATGGACTTGTCTTTGCCAAAGCCACAATCACTCTGTTCAAACTCCCATTTCCTCTGTATACTCTTACTATAATTCTAACTCTTGCACTTGTAATGTTAACAAATGGCAGTTTCACTGTTGATGACTTAGCATTACAATGGGAACTTTTGACATGTCAAAAATAATGCATATGATAGTAATTTTATAAACCAAAAAAAAAAAGGGCACCAAATGTTTATGGTCAGATTTTTTTCACACTTTGTTTTATTAAAGTTAATAGATCACAAAGAACATTATATTAAAAAATATAAGAGGTTCCCATATAACCCACCCCCCACCCCCACCTCCATCATTTTTGTAAATTGTATTTTTTTTTAAGATATATACATCTCAAAAAATGTTACATTAAAAAACATAAGAGGTTCCTGTATACCCCCCACCTCCCCACCCCACTCCTCCCACACCAACAACCTCCCCAATCATTGTGGCACACTCATCACACTCAGTGCTCCACATTTTGGAGCACTGCTGCACCACATGGATAACAGCTTACCCTGTAGTTCACACTCTTCCCAGTACATTTAGTGGGTTATGGCAGGATATATAAAGTCCAGCATCTGACCTGCAATATCATTTAAGACCATTCAAAGTCCCAGAAATGCCCCCACATTACATCTCTTCTTCCCTCTTCCTGCCCTCAGCAACTACTGTGGCCACTTTCTCCCTGTCAATGATACAATTTCTTCTATTAGTAGTCACAATATTTTTATAGTAGAATATCAGTAAGTCCACTCTAATTCATATTTTATTCCTCCATTCTGTGGACCCTGGGATGGTGATGTCCACTCCACCTTTAGAACAAGAGGGGGCTTAGATTCCACGTGGATGATGGATGCAATTCTTCTGCTTGCAGTTGTAGGTACTCTTTATTTCCTGGTGTGGTGGTTGACCATCTTTACCTCCCTGTTAGCTGACCTGGGTAAGACCAACGAACCAGATAGTAGGAGTTGCAACTTTGCTGAGGCTCAGGGCCCAATTGGCATGGGGGCAGTCCAGAGATTCAAGTCCCGAGTATACGCCATCCCTAGCGCCAACCATAGGTTAAGTAAAAATGACAGAAGAGGCATGTGTATAGAAAGGTCACATCTGAGTCCAGCTCCATCATACTCAGGAGCACAAATTCCAAAGTAGGACCCCCTGATATGGCACAGAACTTCAAATCCATCCGGCGTGATATGGTCAGATTTTTTAATTAGCATGCTGCAATTTCCAACGAAAATGCTCAGTATAGATAGCCTCACTCACAGACACTCTGGCAAAAGTTAAAGAAAATAATTCACTTCCAGTAAAACCTTCTGAAGCCTACCTAAAATCTGAAACCCACCCAGATTTATCTTCACCACCCACTTATGTCTCATCTGTTCCTTCTGCTACTCTTCCCTTGGAGTTTTCCTCAGGAAAAGAATAATTATATTATATGACACTCTATTAAATTGTTAATCTGGAAGACAGATTTATAGAAGTTGAATTTAGCCCTGGATCCAGAACTGAGTTTAGGGCTCTTACTAAGGAATATCTTAAATCTCAAAATGACAGACAAATAGTTGCTGCAGAATTCAGGGTTATGTTAGATATTTATTGCCCTGGGCCACGAGATCTATACCAACTAGTTTATTTAATTCTTAGTCCCTTGGATGGAGAAATGATTAAAGGCATCAAGGCTGGAAATATCAAGAGAGAATGCAAATAACCCAACTATGCATAATTCAAAAAATGTTGTTGAAAGAACAAGCAGAATAGGATGCCCATTTCAGCACTCTTTCCCTTCAGTGTAGACTATATAAGGACTGTACAGTTTAATTGTAAACAAAATAAACATGTATCAGTAGAAAACTTTAAGTATATACCCTGTAACAGTTTGATATTGTTTATGAATTCCAAAAATAGGTATTAGATTATGTTTGTAAACTGGTTTGTCCCCCCAAGCATATTAGATTCTATTGGATTCAGAGGTTTCACTTTTACTTGATTAAATAATGATTAAGGCTTTGATCGGGCCACATCAGTAGGACGTTGCATCCTGCCCCCTTGGTGGGTGGAGACTCACAAAGAAACCTCACCCCAGACAAGGGAGTTTGGAATTTTGATCCTGGAGCCCCGGAAAGTAAACACACAAAGAAACAGATATGTGAGGAAGGAGAGAAGTCTCCATTAAACACAGGGAAAGGCCTTGGCAAGAGAGATGAGCCATTCGCATGATTATCTACAGCTGGCCTTGTGGAGAAAGCAGAGGCACTGAGCCTGAGGAGAGACGGGTCCCGGGAGGAGAGGAACCCAGGAATCCTGAACCCTTGCAGACGCTGGCAGCCATCTTGCTCCAACATGTGGCAACAGACTTTGGTGAGCATTTATGCTTTATGGCCTAGTAACTGTAATCTTCTACCCCAAATACCCTTTATAAAGGACAACAGATTTATGGTATTTTGCATAAGTACCCCTTTGGCTAACTAATACATACCCCAAGAAACTTTCAACCAATATTTTGAATCATGCATATGTAGGTTTACTAATATTCTGATCAACTATAAATTGATCATGTATAGGAGAATTTTCCAGGAATTCTAAAAATAGTCCTTCTTTAGAACATTTGATCTGGAAATCTTATTTGCAGAATAGATCCATACCCATTAAAGTTATAAGGGTTTCATTAAAGAACAGAAAGAAGTATTCCTCAGATAATGGTCCTAAAGTAACAATTACTATTTTGGGACATGGAAATAATTTAGGATTGTTAGAGATTCCCTCTACCTGAGTGATTTTATTCATCTGAGGGATTTGATGATCTATATAGAGGGACTAATAGTAAATTTAATGGCATCTGTGTCAACAAGAAAGCTGTATTTTTATATATCTGTATTTTTAGATACATTAGCCTTGAGAGTTTATATCGGAAAAAAAGGGATTTGTTGGTGCTAAGGTCTTCATTAGGGTGGCTTCATTAAATGCAATTTGGAGATGCGAACTGTTTCTTAGCAAATACGAGACAATGGTTTTCTGATAGCCCCTGTGCTTGCAATATCTAGATTTCCGATACTGACTGGAGACTGTTCAGTCATGTTTTTTTTTTTAAAGGTCCAATCTGCTTTATAGCTGATTTACTTTCCAAAGCTTTTTGAAAATGTACCACCAAATGTTGAAGGTATTCTAATGGGAAATTTCCCATTCCAATTTATTATTTCTGAGTTCAATATTTCAGGTCTGAGAAGATGTGCAAAAAAAAGGACAAGCTCCTTTCTGACTGGAAATCCTCCCCTTCCTTACCTGATCCATTCCTTGATGGAAAGCTGGAGGCTTCCTGGGGTTCTTCTCCCTCAAACGTTTCCTTACAGACATTACTGTCCTCTATGGAAAGGAGTGTAATCCCTTAGAAATCTCAGTATACCACCAAGTATACTGGATAAATATGGCAGAAAATCCAAACGATGAGAAAAGAGAAGGATCCAGATCACTCAAGTAGCTCACAGGTGGGACTTTCTTCACCCACAGATCACCTGACTGAGAGGTTAACATGGCTTCTGTCACTACCATTAGAAAGTGAAACCAATTAAAACATTGTGGGACGTTTTCTTGTCTCCCACTCCCTTCCCATAAACCCAGATTGCTCTCTACTTTTTTTCCCTTTCCCCTTTCCTCTGAACATTCTGTCTCTGCCCTTATTTCTTGCTCCCCATGCATCCAGCCGCTTCCCTTTGACTTGTGTTTTCATCTTTTCCACATCCTATATATTCCTTTTTTGCTTGCATTCCTGCTTTTCCTCGTCTCTTTGTTTCTGGATACTTTTCTAGAACTAGGGTCAAGAAATGTATCCCAGATGCACTATAATTTATGTAGATTATAACTAAAATGGGGCATGAGATGAGGAAGGGAGTGGGACAAAACGATAATCCTGAGGCCACAGGCGAGTGAGCTAACAGTCAAACCCACTGGAAAGGTTGATACCAACTTGAGAGTAAAAGCATGAGAGGAAAGTTATGAGCTGAACAGATAAGTAGATACTCCATGTGAGGGAGCTTGGAACCCATGGGAAGAAAATGTGATTTAATCTTTAGAGCAACAAAATCATTGGGTTTAAGTGGGAAAATAAAATCATCTGATTTTCTTCAGAGAGAATAAATGTGATGGGAGCCAGAATGAAGGAAGAAGAAAACAGATACTGTTATTTTTTTCCACAAAAGGATGAACAGAGATCTGGTTTAGGGTTTTTCCTTGGGCACTGATAGAAATGGGCAGGTGGGATAGACTTGGAAGGCAGACTCAACAGAACTTGTGACTCATAGGGTATAAGGCTGAAAAGGAGAAAGGAGTTATGAATGAATCCTAAATTTCTGGCTTAACAAAATGGGATAAAAACAGTCCCATTAGTGAGAAAGTGAGAAATGAACACAGTTTCTAATTTGAGGAAGATGCTGGCTTCAGTTTGAAATGTTTTCACTTTGATGTTCCTGAAGTGATCCTTGTATAAATGTCACTGGGCATTTGGGTAAATGAGCTTAAAAGACTGGTTTGGTCACAGACAAGCATTTGAGCATCATTAGGGTATGTGAGAGCAGCGATACTACTTGGGAGAGGATGATTACCAGTGCCAGTCTGATATCTGGGGACCCCTTCATCTGAAAAATCCACTACGGAGAAATGCTCCTTGTGCCAGAGGTTGCTTCTGTCTTGTTTCCAGTTATGGGCAGTCTGCACATTTCTGCTTCTATGCCATGAAGGTATTTGTGCATCTCTTTGACATTTCAGGCTTCTCTCTCCCTGACTTCTTCCTGTGCATGATTTTTCTGCCTTTTGCTTCCCCAGTGATCCCCTTTATGCTAGATCCCCAGCAAGTGTTACCACATTGGGCTCTGGTCGACACCCCTGGGGACAGAGGGCTCCTCTGGGCCCCTCTTTGCACTTGGCCCGTGTGACCCACTGGAACCCATTGCTTGCCTTGTAAACCATCACCTGCAGTGAGACACCCACTCTTCCCAACCTTCTTTCACAATTTGATTTTGTAAAAGGCGGGTGTAAAATTTCTGACCTTTACTTCCTCATCTATAAAATAGGGATTACCCCAGTTGGCCTACCTCTGCCTTAAGGTTTGGTGAGGGTAACAGAAGATATTATTAAAATTATATTTTGAAAATAAACTCCCTAATCCAATAATTTGATGGAAAAGGAGGTTGTAGCAGTTTGATATGGTTTATGAATTCCAAGTTTGTAAACTGGTCTGCATGATTAAATTATGATTAGGGCTTTGATTGGGCCACCTCATTATGATGTTAAATCTCTGCCCCCTTGGTGGGCGGGGACTCACAGATAACACTACACGGCAGAACAGAGGATTTAGTTGGAGTTTTCTGTTTTCTTTTAAAGATTTATTTTTTATTTATTTCTCTCCCCTTCCCCCCTCCCCACACATTTGTCTGCTCTCTGTGTCCATTTGCTGTGTGTTCTTCTGTGCCCACTTGTATTCTTGTCAGCAGCACCAGGAATCTGCATCTCTTTTTTGTTGTCATCTTTTTTGTTGCATCATCTTGCTGCATCAGCTCTCCATGTGTGTGGCACCACTCCTGGGCAGGCTGGGCTTTTTTCACGTGGGGCAGCTCTCCTTATGGGATGCATTCCTTGCGCATGGGGCTCCCCTACGTGGGGGACAACACTGCATGGCATGGCACTCCTTGCGTGCATCAGCACTGTGCATGGGCCAGCTCACCATGTGCGTCAGGAGGCCCTGAGTGTGAACCCTGGACCTCCCATGTGGTAGGTGGATGCTCTATCCGTTGAGCCAAGTCCACTTCCCTAGTTCGAGTTTTGATGGTGGAGTCCTGAGCTGAAGGTAAACACACAGAGAAGCTTGGTCGTGAAGAAAGAGAGAAGGCCCTGGGAAGAGAAACAAGCCATTTGCCTAGTAGTCTACAGCTGGCCTTATGGAGATCACAGAGCAGCTGAGCCCAGAGCAAAATGAACCCCAGGAAGAGAGGAACCCAGGAAGCCTGAACCCTGGCAGATGTCAGCAGGCATCTTGCTCCAATACATGGCAAAAGACTTTGGTGAGGAAAGTAACTTATGCCTTATGGCCTGGAAACTGTAAGTTTTTACCCCAAATAAACACCATGTATAAAAACCAATCAATTTCTGGCATTTTGCATCAGGCTTTCCAAGTTCATGATAAAATAATACTAACAATATTAACCTGTAGATTGATTCACTGACCTTACTCTGTGGAAGATGAGGAGTGAGCATGGGTTGGATTGAAGTCTTCAGTATCAGTTGCATGAAGTGTATGGAGAGATGTTGCCTTTCCCTGTCCTATTTCTACTACAAAATGAACACCTGCACACATAGATTCAAACGATAAGACCCAATCAGCTGAACACCAATTTTATAAAGATTCCTCAAGGCATTTCCCAAAAAGTCCATGTATAAAATACGAGATCCCAAGATTAACTGGATCCTTTCCCTTAAAGTACGCTCAGAGATAAAGCCATCAGGAAAAAGAAAAACGGGTCTGAATTCAACTTCGTGACATCCCAGCAGCCACATCTAAGTGGTGACTGAGAGGCATCCTGGGGCTCTCCTCCAAGATGTGTCTCTAAACTCAAACTGCTGCCCTCTGCAGAAAGGAATGAAACCTCTCAAAGGTCTCAGTGTATGGCCAGGGGGTGTCACGCCAGGAAATCCCATCGTGAAGAGGCAGGGAGCTCGGCATCCCCTGGGTGGGCCTGTGCCTGCCCCAGATCAGCCAGGTCCCTCCTGTGGGCCCACTTGATCTGCAGGTTAACAACGGGCCTGTCAATCACCAGAAACCCAGACCCAGCCACCCATCTCCTTCCCTCTCATCAGCCTAATTCTCTACTCCTTCCCCTTCCCCCTTCCCTCTGCAGGTTTCCCTGCCTCTGCCCTCTTTCCTGGCTGCTGGTGTCCCCAGGAGCTTCTCTTTGTTTTGACTTGCTTTTGTCTGCTGTTCCCATCCTGTCCCTTTTATCTTATAATCCTGACACTGTTCTTTTTTTTCTTTTTTGCCTTTCCTCATGTTATTCATTTCTTCTTACTCCTTTTCTCATACTAGAGGCCAGGAAAGGCATCCCAGAAATAGTATGATTTAACCAGATCAGGCAGTAGGATGAGAGCAAAGGAAGCCAAAGTAACAGAATACAAAGTGACAAACAAGGTAACCGAATACAGGAAAAGTGAGTTCAAAGACCCACATGTGAAAGGAAAATCAGAGCACTGCAAAACTGAAAATACTTAAGCTATTGTTAGTGAAGGAGCTGAAGAAATTACTGGGGATGATGGATGGCCTTGGAAGTCACAGGAAGGATAACTGATTTAATTATAGGAAAACAAAGTTCTCCTAAGTTTAAGTGGGGAAATAATATGATCTGATTTTAAATTTTCATATATCAATCCTGCTGGACTGGAGAAATGGTGTGAGGGGAGCTAGAAAGGAAAGAGAAGGCAAGACCGACAGCTCCTGCTCGTCCTTTTCAAGTGAGTAAAGATGAAAACCCTGATTTGGATCTTTCCAGGCGAGACGGAAGACATTATGAAGGCGAAATAAGCAGAACTGTAGGTTGACAGGGTGAATGAGGAGTTGAGGGAGCACCATGGGTACATTCTTTTTTTTTTTAAAGATTTATTTTTATTTATTTCTCTCTCCTTCCCCACCCCACCCCCAGTTGTCTGTTCTCTGGGTCCATTTGCTGTGTCTTCTTTGTCCGCTTCTGTTGTTGTCAGCAGCATGGGAATCTGTGTTTCTTTTTGTTGCGTCATCTTGCTGTGTCAGCTCTCCATGTGGGTGGCACCATTCCTGGGCAGACTGTACTTTCTTTTGCGCTGGGCTATTCTCCTTACGGTGTGCACTCCTTGTGTGTGGGGCTCCCCTATGTGGGGGACACCCCTGCGTGGCACAGCACTCCTTGCACGCATCAGCACTGCGCGTGGGCCAGCTCCACACGGGTCAAGGAGGCCCGGGGTTTGAACCACAGACCTCCCATGTGGTAGATAGATGCCCTATCCATTGGGCCAAGTCCGCTTCCACCGTGGGTACATTCTATGCTCAAGGCTAGAGAACATGGAACATTCACATTCCCTTTACTGAGATGGCATTCCCTAGGAATGAGTAGTTTCTGGTTTCAGGAAAGAGGATGTGGTTTCAAATTTGGGAGAGTTCAGTTTCTGAAAGACATCCACATGGAGAAGGTCCTGGGTAAATGGTGAACTTAGAAGACAGGTCTGCATTGCAGAAGTGCCCTTGAGAATTGTCTCATTACTTGAGAAAAGATGAGGCTGCCTCAGAGAGGATTAATCCTCTCAGAGTATTTCCAGGTGTCCTCTCCCTGGGGTCACCTTCACCTGATAAAGCATATTGAGATAGACCCCTGTTGCAGAAGTTACTTCTATCCACTGATGTTTACTTTAACACTCCAGGGTCCCATTCTCTCCTCTCTTCCTTGTACAAAGGTTTCACTCCTTGCTGATTTTCTATTTATTTTGACCTAACTTTTTTCTATACATAGTTTACTTTGTATTTCCCTCCCACATTCTCCCTCTCTATATATATATCTCTTGTTACTTCCTTGCCTATGTATCTTTTCCTATGTATGTGTTCCCCTAATTATGTAAGAATCTTTATATTGAGTTTATTCCTTTTCTACTTTGTTTCTCATTGTCTCCTTTTCTTTCCCTATTTGTCACCATCTTAACCAGCTGCCTGTCTCCATAACTTCAATTATTTTATATCTTTTCCTTCATCTTAAAAATCTCTTTTCGCAAATACGTGTTCTTCCCATTCAACACCAGAGACCCTTTCCCTTGTCGGTTCTATCCTAAAGGTTCCTCACAAGACCTTTCCAAATTGCAAGCCAGTCAATTGTGTACAAAATTTATGCCCATTTTTCTGGTCCTTCTGAAGTAGGCTGAAAATTATATGCCCTTCCTCAATTGTCCAACCCACTGGTGTGTGGATCTTGATGTCATTTAATAAAGTTATTTAGCACTTCTTTTATGGCCCCAACCTAACTGTGACATGTTTTTCTCCTTATGTTCTCTACCCAGGTTCTCCCTCTCTACTCAGGAGCTTAGCTCACCTTTATCCTTTGTCTCTTTCACAGGTTTAGAAAGAAAACCAGAAACCGAGTACTATTCTGCCTATCTGTATCTAAACATGAATGAGAAAAGAAGGGCAAAGGAGAAGGGGGAAATTTATTTCATGTCAAACAGAAAACAGATTTACTGAGCTGTGTGGTGGTCTGAGCCTGTGAGTACCCCAGAAAATGCTATTCCTAAAGCTGACACATTCCTTTAAGTTTGAGCCTCTTGTGGGTGGGAATTTTGGTTAGGTCCTTGATTTAAGGCATAGTCCAAAATGGGCCATAATCTTCTTCCAGAAGTCCTCTGTTGTGGGATTAATATGGAGAGAAAGGAAGAAGAAGCCAAAGAATCCAAAACTGAAAGCCATGAACCTTGTAAGAGAAGAGAGAGACCAGTTGATGCTGCCATGTGCCCTGCCATGTGACTGAGGTATCTGGGATCACCAGCATCCTGGCTTCAGGAAGAAGGTGTGTTGTCTTGTGATACCTTGATTTGGACATATTCATGGCCTCAGACTGTAAACTTGTAAACAAATAAATTCCCATTATTGAAAGCCAACCCACTCCAGGTATATTATATTTCAGCAGTCTAGCAAACATAATCAAGGTGGTTGGGAATTTGTAGTAGTATTCTGGACATGTCCTCTGATTCCACTTGGTCAACCAAATGGAGGGCTTTGTAGTCACAGATCATTGAAGAAAAATAAGGAAATATCAAGCCATTGATGGTGACCAGGAGTCAGACCTCAACTGCTCATGCCAACCATGATGGGAAAAGCTATGTCAGCCTCAAGGACTGCCCCTGACATCCCCATAATCTTGCTCTGCCTCTTTTCCATCTTGTTGCAGCTCCTTCTCTTTCCTTCTGCTTCTCAGTATCCTAAGACAGGTCTGCCTCCACATATTTCTTCTTCCTAGCTGTGCATCTCTCTCCTTGACTTCTCTTCTCACTTTGCTCTTATGTTGTTGGGGTTTTTTTCCCAGCCATTTTCTGCATCTCTTTGCTCCTGTTCACTATTTTAACTCTCTTTCTCAAATCTCTCCCTGCAAAATGGAAGTCTCCATTGCTACACTCTCTGTATTTCTGTCATTACCCTTTCCTCCTCACCCAAACATTATTTTTCCATTAAATAAAACTCTTATATTGGCAAATCAATGAATAATGGGCCATGGACTTGACCAGACATTTTTACAAAAAAAATGGACAGATCTACTGGAATGGTTATTATTTTTAAAATGGAAAGTAAGTGTTGGTGAGGGTATAGAGAAATAGCAACCCTTATGCATTATTGGTGGGGCTATAAAATGGTGTAGCCACTGCGAAAACCAGTTTGGTGGTTCTGTGAAAATTATACATGGAATTACCAGATGCCCTAGCAATTCCAAACCCAGTTATAAAATCCAAAAATTTGAAAACAGTTCAATTGCACACAAATATTCAAAGCAGCATTATTCCCAACAATCAGTAGAAAACACCCAAGTGTCCATCAAGTAATGAACAGATAAACAAAATGTGTACATACTCTAAAAAGAATATTTTTCAGACATATAAAAGGAATGAAGTGCTGATCTACATCATTACATGATAAACCTTGGAAAAGACTATGCTCAGTGAAATAAGCCAAACATAAAAGTATAAATATTGTATACTTCTGCATATATGAAATACCTGGAATAAGCAAATATATACAAACAGAAATTGCCAGGACCTGAGAGAGGAAAGAGGGAATAGGGAGTTATTGATTGATGGGAACAGAGCTTCTGTCTGGGATAATTAAGTTTTGGAAATACATGATGCTTGATGGCTACACAACATTATGGATTTATGAATGGCACCTTTAAACGTGGTTAAAATGGCAATTTTACGTGACACCACAATAAAAATCTTTAAAAAACATTATTTGAGCCAAAAGTGGATGATCCATATCCTTCCATTTTGTAAATAAAGTGTAAAGGTTTGAAATAGCAGCCATGTACAGGAGGGGAAACAGAGATTGAGGTGAGGATTTTCTTGTTTGCCTGTTTTATGTTTGTTTATATTATGATTGAAATAATGAAAATGTATTAATAATGGTTGAAGTGATGAATGCATTATATGTGATTATAACAGCTAACACTGATTGTACACTTTGGATGAATTGTGTGATTTATTAATATGTACCGATAAAACAGATTTCTTTTAAAAAATGTAGACTTTTTTGTTTCTTGAGTTCTTTCCACATCTATGAAAAAATAATAATGACCTTATTCTCTACGGAAGATGTGGAAGAAGCATGGGTTGGAAAGAAGTCTTTAGTATCAGTTTGCAGGAACTGCAGTTTGCCTCTCCCTGGCCTATTTCTACTACATGAACACCTGCACGCATAGATTCAAGCCATAAGACCCATTCTGTTAAACTCCCACTTTATAAAGATTCCATCCTGCATTTCCTAAGAGGTCCATGTGTGGAAAATGGAACCTCAAGATTCACTGGACACTTTCCCTCTATAGTATGCTCAGAGAAGAAGCCAGAAGGCTAACTCCCAGCTCTGATATCTACCCCACGACGTCCTTGCAGCCCAAGGCTGGAAATCCTCCCTTTCCTCACCTGAACTGGGTCTTGATGGGATCTCCAGGCTTCCTGGGGCTCTCCTTCATCACTCATTTCTGCACTCAGATTGCTGTCCTCTGTAAAAAGGAATGAAACCTCTCAGAGGTCTCAGTGTATGGCCAGGAGGGTGTCATGGCAGGAAATTCCATCGTGAAGAGGCAGGGAGCTCAGCGTGGGACTGTGCCTGCCCCAGGCCAGCCAGGTCTGACCCGTGGGTCCACTTGATCTGCAGGTTAACAAGAAGCCTGTCACTGCCTCCCATCTCCCGCCCACCTGTACTCCTAATTCTCTACTCCTTCCCCTTCCCCCTTCCCACTGCTTGTTTCCCATTTCTGCCCTTTTTATTGGCTGCTGGTGTCCCCAAGGGCTTTATTTTTTAAAAATATACCTTTTTATTTTTTTAAAGAGATACTTAGATTACATAAATGTTATATAAAAAATACAGAGAATTCCCATATGCCCTGCTCCCTATCTCTCCCACATTTTCCCACATGAACAACATCCTTCATTAGTGTGATACATTTGTTACAATTGATGACACATTTAGGAGCATTGCCACTAAGCGTGGATTACAGTTTACATTGTAGTTTACACTCTCTCCTGCACAATTTTGTAAGTTACGACAAGATATATATGGGTCCTGAATTTCAACAGAGATACAACACTTATTCTCCAGTTCCTTGGACTCACCCAGGACAACTGAAAAGGAGATGATGATGGACAATGACCATCCCAAGTTTCAGAAAGTGTCTGCAACTGCAAGCAAGGGAGTCCCATCCATCTGCCCCATGGCATTTAAGCCCCCTCTCAATTAGAAGTGGAGTGGGCATCACCATCCTAGAATCCTCAGGATTGTGGAATGAATGATGGACTAGAGGAGACTTACCGGTATTCCAATACACACTTACATGATTCTCTGTTTTGACGTGCTTCTGTCTCCTTTTTTGATCCTGTTCCTTTTTCTCTTGTAGTCCTGACACTACTCTCTTTGCCTTTCCTCATCTCATTCATTTCCTGCTTATCTTTCTCTGATACTTGCAGTCAGGAAAGACATCTCAGAAACAATATGATTTAAGCAGATCAGGGAGTAGGAGGAGAGCAAAGTAGGCCAAGGTAGCATCCCAAATACAGGAAAAGAGAGTTCAAAGGCCCACATGTGAAATAAAGATCAGAATACTGCAAACTGAAAATAGGTACACTATTGTCAGGGTTGAGGTGGAAAAAAAAAGCTGGGGATGATGGATGGCCTTGGAACTCACAGGAAGGATAACTGGTTTAATCCTTAGGGCAATGTAGCTGAGCGAGAGGGTTTCGTCCTCGCTCAGGCCCAAGAGTCGGGGGGGGGCTTGCTCCTGCCGAACCGCCGGCGGGGGGTGCTCCAAGAGGGAACACCAGTTCTCCAGGCGTGGGGGACGCGCGGTTGAGGAAAAACCACGGAGACCGCTTGAGCGCAAGAACAGGTCTGCTTTATTGCGGAAGTACACTTGGTTATATAGGCAGGGAAGGGGGTGGAGTATGAAGGGGAGAGCAGGGCGGAGGGGTGGCTGCAGATTGGCTAAAACTGGGGGGGCAGACCTCTGGTAATACGCCATAAGCAGTTACTGGGGAAGAGGGCAGATTGTAGGTTGGTAATATGGGCGGGACTGGTGGGAAGGGTGGCGGGGGCTGGAAGGGGCGGAGAAAGGCGGCAACAGGGCAACAAAGGTCTCCAAGGTTTAATTGGGCAAACAATATGATCTGATTTAAAATTTTCAAATCTCAATTGAAATTTTCAAATAGCAGTTGAATATCAATTGCCAGAGTGGAGAAACAGTGTGATGGGCACTAGAAAGGAAAGGGACGTTGTAACAGTTTGCTATGGTTATGAATTCCAAAAACAGATATTGGATTATATTTGTAAACTGGTCTGTACCTGGGCAGGATTAAATTATGATTAGGGCTTTCATTGAACCACATCAGTAGGGTGTGATAAAAGACTTGGCAAAGGACAGAGCTGGAGATTTTGATATTGGAGTTTTGATGTTAGAGTTTGATGCTGGAGTCTTTACCAGGAGCCCTGAGAAATAAGCACACAGAGGAAAGGCAAGCAAGCCCTGGGAAGAAAGGAAGTCTGAGCCCAGAGAGAAGCAAGACCTGGAAAGAGAGGAACCCAGGAAGCTTTAATCCTGGCAGAAGTCAGCAGCCCTCTTGCTCCAGCACATGGACATTGATTTTGGTCAGGGAAGTAACTTAAGTTTTATGACCAGGTATCTGTATCTCCTACCCCAATTAAACAACCTTTATAAAAAACAACAGACTTCTGGTATTTTGCATCAGCACCCCTTTGGCTGACTAATATAGATGTCAAGACAGATAGCTGTTGCTAGTTTTGTTTAAGCTAACAGTGATGAAGATCTTGATCTGATTCTTTCTGGGCGAGGTGGGAGACATTATGAAGGTGAAATAAACAGAACTGGGGGCTGAAGGGGTGAATGTAGAACTGAGAGACCATCATAGATACATTGTATGATTGTAGTTTGACAAAATGGGACATTCTTATTCCCTTTACTGAGAGCACAAACATTGGAGAATGAGACTTAAAAAAACATGTTGGTTTCAATTTTGGAAGTGTTTAGTTTCCTATAGAAATCCAAGCGGATTCTGAGATACATTCCATTGTTAAAAGCCAGCCCATTTCTGGTATATTGCATTTTGGCAGCCTAGCAAACTATAAAAAGGTGGCTGGGTATTTAAATCACAATTACTTTCTCCCTCACATGGTAGTATTCTGGACACCTCCTCTGGTTCCATTTGGTGAGTCAAATGGAGAACTTTGTGGTCACAGTTCACTGAAGAGACACAAGGAAATAACAGGCCACGGATGGTGACCAGGAGACAGGCCTCACCTGCTAGTGCCAACATGACAGGAAAAGCTGTGCCTGCTTCAAGGACGGGCCCTGACAGCCAGGTAATCTTGCTCCACCTCTTTTCCACCTTGTTGCTCCTCCTTCTGCTTCCCGCTGCTTCTGTGTCCTCCAGAGAGGTCTGCTGCCCCATATTTCTGCTTCCTAGCTGTGCTTCTCTCTCCCTGGCTCTCCTTTCTCCTTGCTCTTATTCATTTTCTCTTCTGCTATCCTCAGCATCTCTTTGTTCTAACTCTTCAGATCTCTCTCATCCCGAATGGAAGACTCCATTCCTACACTCTGTCCTATTGGCAACCCAATGAAAAATGGGCAATGGACTTGAATGGACATATCTACACAGAAAAGAGGCAAATCTACTAGGATAGTAAGCACTTTAAAAATGAAAAATATGCATTGGTGTTGATGTTGAGAATTTGGGGCCCTTGTTGGTGTGTTGGTGGGGCTGTAAAAATGGTGTAGCCACTATGAAAACCAGCTTGGTGATTCTGCAAAAATTACACACAGAATCACCATATTTCTTAGCAATCTCACTCTGATTATAAACACAAAAGTATTGAAGACAGACACTTGTGCAGCAATGTTCACTGCAGTGTTATTCACAATACTTAACAGGCGGAAACAACCCAAGTGTCCATCAACCAATAAACATATAAACTAAATGTGTATATACATAAACAAGAATATTATTCAGCCATAATGAAGAAAGAAGTGCTTATATATACTACAGCATGATCATCCATGAAAACATATGCTCAGTGAAATATGCCAGGCATAAAAATAATACAAATATATATCATATGATTCTACTTAAATTAAATACCTAGAATAATCAAATACATAGGGACAGAAAGTGGATTCCAGGTTACCAGGGCCTGAAAGAGGGGAGAGGGAATGGAAGTTACTGCTTGATGGGTACAGAGCTTCTGTATGGGGTGATGAAAATGTTTTGGTAATGGAAGGTGGTGATGGGTGTACAATATTGTAAATCTAATTAATGCCCCTGGATTGTACACTTAACTGGGATAGAATGGCAAATTTTATGTTGTATAAATGTTACTACAATATAACTTTTTTAAAAAACTGATATGTTGTGCCCTGTTCAGTCGTCTGGGAACCTGCAGAATTCCTTAGGCTTCCATTTTGTATTCTCACCGTGTGACCCTGCCCAAACCACCCTGCTGACCTTGCACAACTGTCATCCTTGGTAATACCAGCAGGACCCTGGTGTCCTCTCTTCCTTTATACTTTGACCTTGTAAAAACAGCCTGCGGGCATTTCTGTGCTTTATTTGTCTGCCTATAAAACAAAGATGGCGACAGTTCGCATGCCCATGTCTTATGGTTTTGTGAGGGTAAAAGGCGCTCTTGCACAATCGGGTAACATGATGGATACTCTCAGAATCCACCTTGCCCACCTTGCCTCCCACCCCTTTTCTAAAACCTCCACTTTCTCATTTTCACCCTTTCCACAAGCCTCTGCTTCCTCAGGTTCTACTCTGTGTCTTGCTGCTGGAATCCCATGGCACTTCTCTTTTCTTGGGTTGGTTTCTTTCTCCTGTCTGTTACCACCTCCATTTTTCCCCTCTTGCTTCTCTAGTGCTATGTTCTACCACCTTCTCCCATCTCTCATTTCTAGAACTGGGGATTAGAAAATGCATCCGGGATAATATGTAATTTATGCATGACCTTACGCGTCAGTTGAGAAGATGGAAAGGGAAGTGGGCCAACAAGACCATTTCAAGCACAGGACTAAGTGTGTGCAAAGACTAGATGAAAAAGAGCAACCAAAAAATTAAAATCACTGAAAAAGTTTTATACAAACCTTGAAATAAAAGCGGGAGGGGCAGACATGAGACTGAAGTCACAAGAAGGAAAATTAATTTAATCTTTATGACAACAAGAAGTTATTGATTTAACACAGGAAAGTAAGGCAAGCCAATTTGCATTTTTCTAAGAGTCCTTTGTTGAATTGGAGAGACTGGATGTGATGGGAGGAAGATTTGTGTGAGGAGGCAGGGCTATGAGACTAAAGGCTGTTTCTCTAGTTCAAGAAAAAAAGGCTGCAGATCTGACAGATGGGACATATGTTAAAGGTAGAATTGCTTGAAGTGGTTGACAGATGGGAGGGAGATGAGTCAGTGATGACTCCTAGGTTTCTACTTGAAGAATGGAAAAATTGTGATCCATACTAACATTGGAAATGTGAGGAAAGGAAGGAAAACGGCATGTGAAATTTTGGAAGTATCTCATATCGAAGTTCCCCCCCCCAAAAAAAAACATCCAAATGGAGGTATTTTCAAAAACCTGCACAAAGGGATTCAGGCACTTAGATGAACGCGATTAAAAGACCAGCTGGGCTGGAGATACGAGTTTTGGGATCATTGAGTTATAAATGGGAGTAGACGAGAATGCCCAGTGGCAGGCCAAATGCCTCAGTATATTACAGGCCCATGTTGATAAATGGGGACATCATAATCTGAAAATTCATGGCTAATCTGTTCACCCCTCATGCCAGAAGTTGTTTCTGTCCAGTGACTCTTCTGTTAATGACTACAGTGTCTTGCTGGTCTCTTGGCACCCTTGTACACAGTTTTTACTCCCTACTGATTTTCCGCTCTTCTCCTTTAGCTGTAGAACTTTTGTGCTTCTCCCCCACAGCCTCTATTTCTTAGCATTTTCCTTCTCTATGTTTCTCTGCCAATATCATTTTCTCTATCTTTTCAATTTTGTATGAGTTTATCTCCCTTTTTCTTTTTTTTTTAAGATTTATTTATTTATTTATTTATTTATTTATTTATTTATTTATCTCCCCCTGCCCCAGTTGTCTGTTCTCTGTGTCTATTTGCTGTGTCTTCTTTGTTCGCTTCTGTTGTTGTCAGAGGCACCTGGAATCTGTGTTTCTTTTTGTTGCGTCATCTTGTTGTGTCAGCTCCCCGTGTGGGCGGCGCCATTCTTATGCAGGCTGCACTTTCTTTCGCACTGGGCAGCTCTCCTTACGGGGTGCACTCCTTGCACGTGGGGCTCCCCTACGCGGGGGAGACCCCTGCGTGGCACAGCACTCGTTGCGCGCATGAGCACTGTGCATGGGCCAGCTCCACATGGGTCAAGAAGGCCCAGGGTTTGAACCGCAGACATCCCATGTGGTAGGCGGATGCCCTAACCACTGGGCCAAGTCCACTTCCCTATCTCCCTTTTTCTATGGTACTCATCCCCCCCCTTTTAGTTATCTTTTAGTTCTTACATTAACTTTCTAAATTTTCAATCTAAAATTTAAATCCAAAATTTTAAGTTTCAGTCTTCCATTATATATTATATTCTGTCCATCTCCCATTATATTCTGTTCATCTCCCATATTCCTTCTTCCATATCATTAAAGTTCTCTTCTTTTGCTATTGGCAAAGGTACAAAGACCCTTTCTTTTGCCAGATCCATTTCAAAAGTCTTTCATGAGTTTTCTAAAACTCCATTACACTAACTATTTTCATATTCCTGTACAACCTCAGGGAACCAAATTTAAAATATTCTCCCCTCCCTGACAATACATCCAACCCAATGACAGTGGATTCCACAGCCGTCTAGATTAAACTGGCCACCACTCAGCTCGCTCTTCAGTTGATAACCTCCATGTATAGTTTCCATTCTCCCTCTTGGCCTATGCTCCATACCCAGGGAAACCCTGATTTGTCTGAGTTCACCCTTTTCTTCCTGCTTGTGTCTCTCAAGGAAGGCAGCCAGAAACTGGACATAGTCCGTCTGTGTGAGGACGTGTATGTGCAGGTGGCTAGGTGGGGGGGGGGGGGGCGGATGCATGAATGGATGGATGGGGAGACAGGAAAGCAGATGAAAGAATAGTTGTTCCTCTGCGTTGGCAGAAAAAAACAAAGAATTCATTACATAAGTAATTTAAATCCCATTACCTTCTCCATCATAAGGTAGCAGCCTGGGCATTTCTTCAGATCCTCTTGCAGAGCTACAGGTGCCGGGGACCTTGAGGAGATACACAGGAACAGGGCAGTGACCGCTACCTGAATGTGGTCATGTTCAGAGGGCAGGAGAACCACTTTCTGGCAATGAAGCTTTGCTCTGCCTCTTTCAGGATCATGTTAGCCCACATTCTCCTTCTCTCTACTTCTCCTTTTACAACAGTTCCTTCTCCTGGACTTGTCAATGAACCCTTCCCCCTTCCCGCAGCCAGTGATCCCTCCCTCACAACGACTGCAGTTGGTCCTTGCTCTGAATTCTGGCTCTGGTCACACTGAGGTCTCCCCTCTCGGCTTCCTAGTCCGCTTAAGCCGGCATGGTTGCCTGGCAATACTTCGGGTCCCGTGTCTAGGTGGTTAACAGGAAACTTTCTGCCTCCCCCTCCAGGCTCACCAGCCCCACTGAGGAGCTGGGCCCCCTGAGCTCTCATCTCTTAAAAGACGGGAAACAAGTTTTTTTCTACCAAGCCATTTTATTTTGTGGCTCACCCCCTGATGGGATGCTGGCCATCCCCTGGCCCTCTTCTCCACCGTTTATTTGGTTAGGGAAGTTGTCACAGATCCCTGAAAGAGAAAGGCCTTTCAATTAGGGATCCCAGGCAGGGCCCAGAGACACGACCTCACAGACACCCCTGGCGCAGGCTCAACTCGGGTCCTTCGGGGAGAACCCGCCGGCCTCGCGGCATCCCGGGTCTCAGAGGGTCTCAGCGTGACCCGACGTCGCTCCTGGAGCCCTGGAGCTGCTCCACATAGAGACGAACCTCTCAAGTTTGAAAAGAAGGATGGGCAGTGAAAAAGTCACACACAGTGGTTATGTTCCCTCAAAATGATCCGAGAATAGTGAAAGACAATGTCAAAAATAAATAGTATATTTGGAATGGGCTTGGTAAACCCATTTGGCACATGGAACTAAGAATAGAAAAGAGACAGAGTGATTCCCTCCTATTATGGAGAAATACTCTCACATAAAAAGAGAAAAGCCCCAACACTTTGAAGCATGGAGATTATCATTTTTAACACAAGTTCGGCTTCATTGGATCAGGGAGTCACAAGGAGAAGTGAAAGGGAGGTGCTGGGTGGGTGGGTGGGGTGGCCGCGCAGACACAGGAAACAAAGGTTCTGAAAGGTACTAACCGGAAGCCGCTGTCACCGCCGCCGTCAGAGGGACGCGCGCGGCGGGGAGAGCGGGAAACCCGCCGGGCGGGGGCGCCGAGCTCCGCTCCAGGGCACCCAGCGAAGCCCTGACCAAGGATCCGAGAGGGGCTGCGGCAGCCTGCACCGCCCTGGAGAGGGGGGGGGAGGGGGGAGGGGGAGGGGACCGGGAACCGCGGGCGCCTTCGCCCCCCACCCCAGAACACGGGGCCTCGGCGTGTCCCCGGGGCTGGAGGGGCGCGCGGCGCGGCGGCGGCCTGCTCTGGGGCGCCCGCGCGCACTCTCGGCAGGGGCCGGGGGCGGCCGGGGGCGGCCGGGGGCGGCCGGGGGCGGCCGGGGGCGGCCGGGGGCGGCCGGGGGCGGCCGGGGGCGGCCGGGGGCGGCCGGGGGCGGCCGGGGGCGGCCGGGGGCGGCCGGGGGGAGCAAACTGCAAGCCCTGCAGAATCCTGTAGAGGCAGTGCAGGGTGGTAAACTGAAACTTTCTTTAGAGAAAAGGCCTTGACCATCAGGTATTTGGGTTTACCCCAGGAAAGCCCCCAAGTTCACAAGCCCATCTCCTTAAATGGAGCTCCAAACCAGCTTTTTCAGTGCCCCATTCTTAAGTACGAACAGACCACAGGCATTCGAAGAAAGCTTACAACATGAAGGAGAAAGACCAAGATGAAGAAAGGGCAAAAATTACCTAAGCAGAAGTAACACAATGCAGGGAACTGAAGAAAACTTATAAAAAACTAATATTATCATAGAGATTTGAGAGTGTATCGCACCCCTGATGTCATGAAAAAATAAAGAAAATACGACAGAAGTCCCATAAAAATAATTGCTGAAATTAATTTTTAGAAGTTTAAAAGTTCACTAAAATGACTGAAAAGAAATGAAGGGAGGAACTTTAAAAGGAATAGTGAGGATATTTGAAACAATGAATGTCCTAACATATTTTTGCAAGTCTTTAGAGAATGACTCTCGAAAGAAATTTTTAAAAAAAAGTATTTCCTGTTAAATTATTCATGGACAATTATAAAATAGATTTTTATTTGTGTAAGGGCTCAGAAAATATCCCAAGCATGCATCCTCTGTGGTGGTCACAAAAACTTGTTCCTCCCCACCTCCTTAGACTTAGGCATGTTGCTTTGGTGGAAGAGTTCAGAGCAGGCACCTGCTTAACCACACTTTCTGTTCCTACCATGGTAACTGGCAATATTTAAGATCATGGTTGGTCACCAGTCAGAGACAGAGTCCAGGAGAAGGGCTCCCAGGAGCAGCAGCTCAGTGGATCCCTTCAGATTGTGGAGTTTTTAATCCTATAGAATAATCTACCCCATCCTCACTGACATACTTTTTGGAACAAGTTATTTGATGAGGTACTACAACAACAAAATTAAAAAATCAATCCCACAAGGTTCTATTAAACAAGAGGTAGAAAGAATTGCTAAAGAAAGTCAAAATATTAATCTCTATAATGGTAAATTTTATAAAGCACAGCTCAACCATTACTCTCGAACAGTGATTCTCAAAGTGTGGCCCAGAAACCCTGTGATTTCTACAAGACCTTTACAAGTATTGTCAAAGTCAAAGTTACCAAGATGTTATTGACCCTTTCTATCTCATTCTGTCATAAACAGAACAGCCATACATCAACAAATTAGATAACCTAGATGGAATAGACAAATTCCTAGAAACACACAAACTATCTACACTGACCCAAGAAGTAGAAGATCTCATCAAACCAATAACCAATAAAGAGATTAAATCAGTAATCAGAAACCTCCCAACAAAGAAAAGCCCAGGACCAGATGGCTTCTGTGACAGTTTGAATTTAGTGAATCCCAGGAAAAGACTATGCTCCTAAACTAATCCATTCCCCTGGGTGTGAAGCCCTATGATTAGATCACTTGATTAGATCACTTTAGGGCTTTTGATTGAGCTACTTCAGTGGAGCGTGACAAAGTTTGGGTCTCCGCCTTCTTCCTGGGTGTTATATAAGGGGAGACACAGAGAGAAAGAAGACACAGAAAAGAAAGCTACCATTTTGACCTGGCCATGTGTGAGAAAGGACTCAAGGATTACTACCAGCCAAAGCTGAAGCATGAAGCCCCAGGAGGCTGGGCCTACAGAGCAGCTCAAAGCTGAAGAGATGATAGCCTGGAGGAGAAGGCAGGGACCTCGGCAGAGATCTGCTGCCATGATGCTTGACCATGTGGCAGGACACTAGGATTACCAATATCTGACTTTGGTGAGAAGGCATCTCTGATGGTGTCTTGATATGGACATTTCATAGCCTCAGAACTGTAAGCTTTTACCCTAATAAATTTCCTATTATAAAAGCCAACATATTTTTGTTACTTTGCAAAGCAGCCCTGTGGCAAACTAAGACAGTTTTATATGGGAATTTTACCAAGCATTCCAAGAAGAATTAACACCAATCCTGCTCAAATTCTTCTGAAAAATGGAAGCGACAAGAATGTACCCAAATTCATTCTACAAGGCCAACATCATCCTCACACCAAAGCCAGATAAAGATACCACAAGAAAAAAAAACAACAGACTAATATCTTTTATGAATATAGATGCAAAATTGTTCAGCAAAATACTAGCAAACCAAATCCAACAGTACATCTAAAGGAGCATACACCATAATCAAGTGGGATTTATCCCAGGGATGCAAGGATGGCTCAACATAAGAAAAGAAAACTTTAAAAAAGAGAATCAATTAATGTTATACATCACGTTAACAGAATTAAGGGGAAAAAACATAATTATCTCAATTGATACAGAAAAGGCATTTGACAAAATCCAGCACTGCTTCCTGACAAAAACATTTAGAAAACTAGGAATAGGAGGAAAATTCCTCAACATGATAAAGGGCATATATGTAAAACCCACAACATATCATACTTCATGATGAAAGACTAAAAGCTTTCCCTCTAAGATCAGGAACAAGACAAGGATGCCCACTGTCATCACTGTTATTCAACATTGTTCTGGAAGTTTTAGCTAGAGATATCAGGCAAGATAAATAAATAAATGGCCCCCAAATTGGAAAGGAAGAAAAAAACTCCCTATTTGCAGATGACATGATCCTATATACAGAAAATCCTGAAAAATTCACAACAAAACTCATAGAGCTAACAAGTGATTTTAGAAAAGTGGCAGTTATGTAGTGTTTTTATACACTAATAATGAGCAGTCTATGGAGGAAGTCAAGAAAAAAATAATTTACAATATCAACTAAAAGAATCAAATATCTAGAATAAAATTAACCAAGGATGTAAAGGACTTGCATTCAGAAAACTACAAAACATTACTAAAAGAAATCGAAGAAGACCTAAACAAATGGAAGCACATTTCATTTTCATGGAATGGAAGATTAAATATTGTTGAGATATCATGTCAACCCAAAGTGATTTAAAGATTCAACATAATCCCAATCAAAATTCCAACAATTTTCTTTGCAGAAATGGAAAAGTCAATCACATTTTTATGGAAAGGTAAAGGACCCCAAATAAATCAAAGCCATCTTGAAAAAGAACAAAGTTGGAATAGTCACACTACCCAATCTTTTTTTTTGTCTTTATTTTTTTTATGTTACATTAAAAAAATATGAGGTCCCCATATACCCCCTACTAACCCCCTCACCCTACTCCTCCCATAACAAAAATCTCCTTCATCATCATGGGACATTCATTGTGCTTGGTGAATACATCTCTGAGCACTGCTGCACCACATGGTCAATGGTCCACATTATAGTTTACACTCTCCCCCAGTCAACCCAGTGGGCCATGAGAAGACATACAATGTCCAGTAACTGTCCCTGCAGTACCACCCAGGACAACTCCAAGTCCTGAAAATGCCCCTACATCACATCTCTTCTTCCCACTCCTTACCCTCAGCAGCTACCATGGCCACTTTCTCCATGTCAATGCTACATTTTCTTTGATTACTAATCACAATAGTTCATGAATAGAATATTGGTAAGTCCACTCTAATCCATACTATATTCCTTCATCCTGTGGACCCTGGAATGGTTATGTCCACTCCACATCTATATCGCAAGGGGCTTAGATTCCATATGGATGCTGGATGCAATTCCCCTGCTTTCAGTTGTAGGTACTCTTGGCTCCCTGGTGTGGTTGACTTTCTTCACCTCCATGTTACCTGGCTGGGGTAGTCCAATAAACCAGAGTGTAGGAGTTGCAAGTCTGTTGAGGCTCAGGGCCTGGCTATCACATGGACAGCCCAGAGATTCAGGTCCCCTGAGTATACACCAAATCCCAGCACCAACCACAGATCCAACTACCTAATCTTAAAACTTAAAACAAAGCAACAGTAATCAAGACACCATGGTACTGGCACAAGGACAGAGAGATAGGTCAATGGAATTAAACTGAGAACTCAGAAATCAACTCTAACAATTATGGCCAACTGACTTTTGATAAAGGGGTAAAGACCACTCAATTGAAAAAGAATAATCTCTTCAACAAATGGTGCTGGGAAAATTGGATCTCCATTTGAAAAGAAAAAGAAGGTACACCCATACTTCATACTATAAAGAAAAAAATCAACTCAAAATGGATCAAAGATCCAAATATAAGAGCCAGAACTATGAAACTCCTAGAAGAAAACATAAGGAAGCATCTTCAGGACCTTGTGTTGGCAACACGTTTTTAAAATTTATACCCAAAACACAAACAACAATAGAAAAAATAGATGAATGGGACCTCATCAAAATTAAAAACTTTTGTGCCTCAAACGCCTTTATCATGAAAGTAAAACAACAACCTACACAATGGGTTTAAT
The DNA here is from genome assembly GCF_030445035.2 of Dasypus novemcinctus. Classification (NCBI taxonomy): domain Eukaryota; kingdom Metazoa; phylum Chordata; class Mammalia; order Cingulata; family Dasypodidae; genus Dasypus; species Dasypus novemcinctus. The sequence goes on from NC_080679.1 coordinate 13,295,702, forward strand.
ATCCAGAACATATAAAGAAATCCTTCACCTCAACAGCAAAAAGACAAACAACTATTTTTATTTCATTAAAAATAGGCAGATGACTTGAATAGATATTTCTCAAAAGAATATTGACAAATGACCAGAAAGCACAAGAAAAGATGTTCAAAATCATTAGTCATTATGGAAATGCAAATTTTTTTGTCTTTATTTATTTTTTAAAATATTACATTAAAAAAATATGAGGTCCCCATATTCCCTCACCCCCCTCACCCCCCTCCTCCCCCCATAGCAAAAATCTCTTCCATCATCATGAGACATTCATTGCATTTGGTGAATACATCTCTGAGCACCACTGCACCTCACGGTCAGTGGTCCACATTATAGCCCACACTTTCCCACATTCCATCCAGTGGGCCATAGGAGGACATACAATGTCTGGTAACTGTCCCTGCAGCATCACCCAGGACAACTCCAAGTCCCAAAAGTGGAAATGCAAATTAAAACCACAATGAGACACCATTTCACACCCACTAGAATGGCTACTATTGAAAGGAAAAAAAACAGAAAATTACAAGTATTGGAGAGGATGTGAAGAAATAAGAACACAATTCATTGCTGGTGGGAATGTAAAACAATTTGGCAGTTCCTCAGAAAGGAATACATGACCCAGAAATCCCACTTCTGGGTATACAACCAAAAGAATTGAAAGCAGGGACTCAAACAGATAAGTGCACACTGATGTTCATAGCAGCATTATTCACAATTGCTAAGAGACATTAGCAACCCAAGTATCTATTGACCAATGAATGGTGTATACACAAAATGGAATATTATTCAGCAGTAAAAAGGAATGAAGTTCTGATATATGTGACAACATGGATGAGCCTTGAAGACATCATGTTTAGTGAAATAAGCCAGACACAAGAAGACAAATATTGTATGATATCACTGATATGAAATAATTAAAATAATCAAACTCATAGGGGTTTCAGTTCTTAGTTTGCCAGAATGCTGTGACAAATACCCACACTGGGTTGACCTTAACAACAGGAATTTATTGGTTCACTGGGAGGCTAGACATCCAAAACCACAGCATTGGCAAGGCCATGCTTTCTCCCAGAGTCTGTATTGTTCTGGTGCTGCCTTGCTATGATCCTTTTGTTCCTTGACTTGCATCTCTGCCTCCTGTCACATGGCTATGTCCTCTCCTTGGTCTCTCATGTGACTTTCTCTGCTTCTGGTTTCTGGCTTTTTCTGGTTTCTGGCTTCTACTTCCAGCCTCTTCTGTGTCTTTCTCCTAATGGACTGCATCTAAATTTCCTCCTTTTTTTTTTAGGTACTGGGGTCAGGGATTGAACCCAGGACCTCATATGTGGTACACTGGTGCTCAACCACTTGAGCTACACTGGCTCCCAAATTTCCTCTTTTAGTAAGGCTTTGTCATAGGAAAATCCTGATTCAATTTGGTCACATCTTAACTAACCATAACATCTTCAAAAGGTCTTATTTTTAAACAGACTCAAACACACAAGAACATGGATTAAACTTTGAGCATATCTTTTGGGAGGACATGATTCAGTCTGCAACAAGCTGTGTCATGTAAAGAGCTGTTATTCCCATCCTTACAACAAGAAAATAGCTGATTGCACTGAAAATCAATGGCTTTTCTTGACCCTGTCTGAGAATTGAGAATTGCTGATCTGGAGAGACAAGTGAATTTAGAGACTCGTTGCTGAGATCAGCTTACCTGGAGCAGAAGCCACTGGAGCCATAAACTGGTGGGAATACTTAAATGGTAAGTTTGACAAATTGCTGGAAGTTGAATTTGGACCAGCATGAGAGTGAGAAACCCTGGAGTCACAATCACAGAGGACTCTAAAACTTTTGTGAGTTTACCTTCAGGAAAAACTACCAGGATCTCATGATCAATAGTCAAGAAAAATCCTTCTGGCTTCTGACTTCGGTAAGAGGAGGGGAAAAGTAACCTTTTTGAAAGAGTACAGAGCAGTCTAATAAAGGCTTACTCTCAAGCCTTACCCAAGCCTTAGTCAATCTATAAGAAGGGCAATTACCAAACACCAGCTCCTTCTAGTCTTATCTTACCTAATTATGGGTGTGTGTGGGCAGGGAGGGGATAGTCTAGAAAGCCTGGTGAGGTTCCAGCCAGGAATTCCAGCCCTCCCCACACATCATCACCAGGGCTCCAGCATAGTAACAGTGGATTACCTTTGAAAAAGTTGAAATGTACAGATTCTATTTGAGAAGTCTTTAGGGAAACTCAAAGAAAGCAATTTAATCAAAAACAAGAAAACTGGAAACCTCTGGCACCTACAACTACAGCCAACATTTCAGACAATCCATCTCTTGGCCACATGAACATATACCTAACATAACATCCTCAGTTCCCGCTGCCTGGTACATAATATCCAGCTTTCAACAAAATATTGCAAAACATGCCAAAGACAAGAAAAAACAGCATAAAGATACAAAGCAAGCATCAGAGCCAGACTCAAATATGACATAAATTTTGTAAATATTGGACATTATTAATATGTTAAGGGCCCAAATGGGAAAAATTGACAGCATTCAAGAACAGATGGGTAAATAAACAGAAAGATGAAAACACAAATAAAAAGGAAATGATAAAAAACAAAAACACTGTAACAGAGACTTTTGCATTTATGGTGGTGGTGGATATCCAAGATAATTTGCTGAGAATCTTTTGACTTGAGATTCCTGGATCCCCATTTTGAACAGTGGTAGTGTCTTTGATTACTTCTCTGACAGGAGAATCCTTTTTACAAGAGGATATGTAATAATGAAGTGGTCAAAATGCAAAGATGCCCATTAAAACACTTAAATTAGATGATTGGAAAGGAATATATCCTTTCACATGCCCAAGAGCCCATTCTTTTTATCATTTGGAAGCAACAGTAGCAGTCTCCTATCCAAGGTAAAAGAAAAACTGTGAGTGTTTCTAAAGAAGAGAGAAATGAAAGAAATATATATATGTATTTTTTACATAAATGTTAGCCTCTATTACTTATAGTTGAGGAAGAATGTCATTTTATTTCCTTATTTTAAATAGTATGGGGTGGAACTTGTAATACAGTGTTTGGTAACAATGTCTTAATTCATTCTTTGGACCTTTTTAAACACATATTGTGGTGGCTTGAAGCTGTATGTACCCCAGAAAAGTATGTTCTTAAATTTAATCCATTCATGGGGTTATAGATCCATTGCAAGTAGGATCTTTTGGTGAGTAGGATCTTAAGTTAATATATGACCCACCTCATTCAGGGTGGGTCTTAATTCTCTTACTGGAGCCCTTTGTAAGAGAATGAATTCAGACAAAGAGAGAAAAGCCATGGAAATAAGAAGCTAAAAACCACAATACCCAGAAGAAAAGGGAGAGACCAGAAGATGCCACCTTGTACCTTGCCATGTGACAGAGAATAGTGGTAAATGTTCTCAAGGTATAATGACATATAATTGGAATACTAAAAGGAGAAGAAGAAAAAAAACAGAACAAAAAAATGTTTGAAGTAATAATGGTCAAGAATTTTCTAAAACTAATGATGGACACCAAACCACAGATCCAGGAAGCTCAGTGAACACTACCTGGGGGAAAATACCAAAAATATACACCTAGGCATATTACATTTAAATTGCAAAAAACCAAAGGCAGAGAAAATCTTGCAAGAGGACAGAGCAGGGGAAATACCTTATCAATACAGGAGTAGTATAAAAATTACCTCAGATTTCTAACCAGAAACCATGTAAAGGAAGAGAGTGGCATGGAATCCTTAAAATGTTGAAAGGAAAAAACCCTAACAACCTAGAATTCTATGTCCCATGGAGTTATCCTTCAAACAGAAGAAGAGATATAGACTTTCTCAGAAAAACAAAAACTAAGAGAATTTAGTACCAGCAGACTTAATCTATAAGATACGTTTAAAGAATTTCTTCAGGCAAAAGGAAATTATATGGGCCACAAAGAAAGGAAAAAAGGACGTGTGACAGAGAAGGAATAAGGGAAGGTACAACAAAATATTTTATTTTTCCTATCCTTAATAGAGCTAATAATAAATGTTCACAGTATTAATAGTAACAATATATTGGATGATTATAGCATATGGATAAGTAAAATGACTGTCAGCAGTGTTGTAAGAAACAGCAGGAAAGAACTGGGAATATTCTGTTATAATATGCCTTGGCTACCTATGAAGCACTTGCCCTGCATGAGCAATGTCACCTCCTATCATCCTCGAAAGAACCCTGGTTTGGAATTCTTGTTGCATAGTTATGCCTATAAGGCTATATGTATGAATATAGAATTGTCTCTAAGAAAATTAAATTTTATGATTGAACTGCTTAATAATTTAAATAAGACAAATTAGAAATGTTCAAAATACAGGATGTGCAATCAGACACGGGCATATGGTTATGTGAGATTTCACACCTATGGAAAGAGATGCAAGAAATTGATAAGTTGATATCTGAGAGTGGAGTAGAATTGAAGGTCCAAGGTATAGATGGGAGGGAGATTTATTTCTTCAGCAGTTTCATTTGGTTGTCTTTTTTGTTTGTTTAACTGTGAACATGTATGACCTTTTCAAAAAATACATAATAATATTTTGTTTATTTTTCTTATTTTAGATATAGTAATAAAATAAAAAAATAAGATTATGGGGAGAGTTCTCAAGCAGAAGTTAGAAGTACTGGCACTTTTCATGATCTTGCCCCCAGCACGTCCTTTGTAATTCCCACTTCAACCCTTCCCAGGCAGTGCACCATGGTTGGGTATCAGTTCCCTCTGACGCATTTGATCTGCCTTGCTTCAGTTGCTGCAAGGTGGCCTTTGTGGCAAGATGCAGAGTTTCCCCCCAGGATATGAAATGTGGCACTGACAACAGCACCCTGGGGCAATTAAATCTCATTGTGGAAAGCAACTTGGCAATTCCTCAAATTAACCTTAGACTTATTATATGACCCAGTAATTGCACTTTTAAAAAAAATGAAAACAGGTATTCAAACAAAAACTTTTACAGTAGTGTTCATAGCAGCACTATCTACAATAGCCAAAACGTAGAAACCACTGATGAATGGACAAACAAAATGTGGTATATAAATACAAAGAAATATTTTTTTAAAAAAGAGTCAATAACAATCAAGTACAATACATGAACCTGGACTTTAATAATGGAAGAGATGTATCCTAAAGGGCATTATTGGGACATATGAAAAAATTGGAACATGGACTTTATACTTTATATCTATGTTAAATTTCCTGAACTTGAAAACTGGACTTAATATGCTTACATAAGTAATATCCTTGTTCTTAGGAAAGATACCTGGAAGTATTAAAGGAGCAGAATGTATGCAGCATATTCTCAAATGCTTAAAAAATTATATAGGTAAGTAGATAATAGATGACTGATTGGTAGATTATTAGGTATATAGAGCAAGACAGAGAGAGACAGGATGATGAATTGGCAGAATGCTAAAAGTTGGTAGATCTGGGTATCTATGTGGGGAGTATATTAGAGTTAGTTGTCTGTATTGTTTTAATATTATTTTTGAAAAATTTAAATTTGTGTATGTTTGAAATTGTCTCAAAAAGGTGTTTTGTTTTTTTGTTGGTTTTTATTTCTCTTCCCTTTCTCCCCCCCCCCCCCGCGCCCCTCCCCCCCCCCCACTTGTCTGCTTTCTGTGTCCATTCACTGTGTGATCTTCTGTGCCCACTTGTATCCTTGTCTGCGGCAACTGGAATCTGTGTCTCGTTTTGTTGTGTCATCTTGCTGCGTCAGCTCTCCGTGCGTGCGGGGCCATTCCTGGGCAGGCTGCACTTTTTTGCGGCCCTCCTTACGGGGCGCATTCCTTACATGTGGGGCTCCCCTACGCGGAGGATACCCCTGCGTAGCACAGCACTCCTTGCGCGCATCAGCACTGCGCATGGGCCAGCTCCACACGGGTCAAGGAGGCCCTGGGTTTGAACCTTGGACCTCCCATGTGGTAGGCAGATGCCCTATCCATTGGGCCAAATCTGCTTCCCAAGTTGTTTTTTTTTTAAGTGAATAAAGACAATAATTAAAAGACAGAGATTGACAGAGTAGATAACAAGACACTCCTATATTTTCTACAAGAAACTCACTTTAAATATAAAAGCACAGTCAGACAGGTTAAGAGTAAAAGGATGGGGAAAGACAAACCTTGTGAACACTAATCAAAAGAAAGCTGGACTAGCTATATACACTTCAGACAGAGAAGACATCAGAACAGGAAAGTTATTGGGGATAAAGAGGGGCAATACATAATTATAAAGGAGCTAATTCTCCGGAAGACAGAATAATCCTTAACCTAACAAAGGACTAAAATATGCAGGGCAAAAACTGCACATAAAGAGCTGGAAGGAGAAATAGAAAAATCCACTATTATAGATGGCTATTTCAATGACCCTCTTTCATAAATGATAGAGCAAGAAGGTATAAAATCAGTAAGAAAATAGTTGACCTGACCAGAATTATCAAATAAAATGATCTAATTGACTTTTATAGAATATTCCACCTAGACAACAGCAGAAACATTCTTTAACATGGATAGAACATTTCCCAAGATAGAGCACACTCTGAGCCATTTAGCACACCTTAACAAATTTTAAAGAATAGAAATTATACAATGTATGCTCTAAGACTAGAATGGAATTAAACTAGAAATTAATAACAAAAAGAAGGCTGGAAAAATCCCCAAATATTTAAAGATTAAACAATCCACTCCTAAATAATACATGGGTCAAAGGAGAAGTCCTAAGAGAAATTAAAAAAATATTTTGATCTAAGTGAAAATGAAAATATAACATCAAAATTTATGAGATGCAGAGAAAGCAATGCTTAGAGGGAAATTTGTAACATTAAATGCATTTACTAGAAAAGGGAAAAAAAACTAAAATCAATCATCTAAGCTTCCACCTGAGAAAACAGAAAAAAGAGCAGTTTAATACTAAAGCAAGCAGAAAAAGACATAATAAAAATCAGAACAGAAATCATGAAACTGAAAACGAGAAAACTGATGATTTCAAAAGCTGGTTCTTTGTAGAAATCAATTAAATTTATAACCCTCTGGTCAGGCTAACAAAGAAAAAAAGAGAGAAGACACAAATTACTAATATCAAGAATGAAAGAGAGGTCATCCCCTCTGATTCCATGGCCACCAAAAGGATAATAAAGAAATAATATCAGGGAGCAGATGTGTCTCAAGTGGTTGGGTGCCCGCCTCCCACATGGGAAGTCCTGGATTTGCTTCCTGGTGCCTTCTGGAAAAAAAACCAAACAAGCAAAACAAACAAAACCAAGTCAGGGAACCCAGTGTGGCTCAATGATTGAGCACTGACTTCCCACATACAAGGTCCCAGGCCCCTGGCTAGGAGAGGAAGGAAGGGAGGAAGGGAGAGAGGGAGGGAGGGAGGAAGGGAGGAAGGAACGAAGGAAGGAAGGAAAGAAGGGAGGAAGGAAAGGAGGAAGGAAGGAAGGAGGGAGGGATGGTGGGAGGAAGGAAGGAAGAAAATAATATAGGCAACTCTATGCCCACAAATTAGTGACTTAAATGAACTGGTCTGCTTCCTTGAAAGACACAAACTGGGAAACGGACTTTGGCCCAGTGGTTAGGGCGTCCGTCTACCACATGGGAGGTCCGAGGTTCAAACCCCGGGCCTCCTTGACCCGTGTGGAGCTGGCCCATGCGCAGTGCTGATGCGCGCAAGGAGTGCAGTGCCACGCAGGGGGTGTCCCCCGTGTAGGGAAGCCCCAAGCGCAAGGAGTGCACCCGTAAGGAGAGCCGCCCAGTGCGAAAGAAAGTGCAGCCTGCCCAGGAATGGCGCCACCCACACTTCCCGTGCCGCTGACGACAACAGAAGCGGACAAAGAAACAAGACGCAGCAAATAGACACAGAGAACAGACAACCGGGGGGGGGGGGTGGAATTAAATAAATAAATAAATCTTTTTTAAAAAAAAAGAAAGACACAAACTAACAAAACTCACAAAAAGAGAAATAGATAATCTGAACAGACCTATATCTATACAAGAAACCAAATTAATAATGTATAACCCTCAAAAAAAAAAAAAAAAAAAAACACCAGGCCCTGACAGTATCACTGATGAGTTCTATCAAACATTTAAGGAAGAAATGATACCAATTTTCCACAATCACATCCAGAAAATAGGAACAGACCTGACACTCATAACCTAGCATATGAGGTCAGCATTACTCTAATACCAAAACCAGAAAAAAGATATTACAAGGAAGGAAAACTCTAGACCAATATTCATGAACAAAGATATAAAAATACTCAACAAAATATTAGTAAATTGAATCCAACAATGTATAAAAAGAATTATATACTTTGACTATGTGGGATTTATTCCAGATGTAAAAAATGGATTCGACATTCAAAACTCAATGTAATCCATTACCCTGAAAGCCTAAAGAAGAAAAATCAGGTGATTATATCAATTAATGCACACAAAAAAAGAATTTAACAAAATCTAATACCCATTCATAATTTTTAAAAATTTCAGCAAGCTAGGAATAGAGAGGAACTTCTTCAACTTGATAAAGAACATCTACAAAAAACTGATAGGCAACATAATAGTGAGAAACCACTAAGATTAGAAACAAGGCAAAAGCAAAGATGTCCCCTCTCGCTAATGCAATTCAACATTGTACTGGAAGTCCTAGGTAGTGCAGTAAGACACGATAAGAAGAAAAGAAAGGATGAGTAGAAATGGAAGGAAAGGGAAATGCAGATTGGGAAGAAATAACTAAAACCATATTTTTTCCCAGATGACATGATTGTCTATGTAGAAAATCCCAAAGAATTGATGAAAAAAATTCCTGGGACTAGTAGGTGATTATAGCAAGGTCAAAAGACACACAATTAATATACAAAAGTCTGAATTTCTTACATGCCAGAAATTAATTCTTGGAATTTGAAATTAAAGACATAATACCATTTACGATAGCACCATAAAAGTAAAATACTTAAGCATAAATCTACCCTAGCATCTATATCCAGAAAACTATGGAACTCTGATGAAAATAAAATTAAATATCTAAATAAATGGAAAATAAGATGTCTATTCTTCCCAATTTGATCTATACATCAATAAAACCCTAATCAAATCCCAGAAAGCTATTTTGTACATATAAATAAAGTATTTCTAAAGTTTGTATGGAAAGGCAAAAGTCATAGTATGGGCAGTGCAATATGAAGAACAACATTGGATGACTGATACTAACTGATTTAAGACCTACTATAAAGCTATCGTACTGAAGACAGACTAGTATTAGCAAAAGAATAGATATATAGATCAATGGAACAGAATAGAGAGCCCAGATATACACCTACACAAATAAAGTCAACAGATCTTTGACAAAGGAGCAAAGGCAACTCAATAGAAAAAGGATCTTTTTATTTTTTGACAAATGGTGCTGTTAACAATCGGTAACCCATGTGCAAAAAACAAAACAAAAGCAAAAAAAAACTAGACAGACATTGTATCAAAAAATTAACTCAAAATGGATCACCCAAATGTAAAATGCAAACCTGTAAAACTTCTAGAAGAAAACATTACTTTTCCAATTATGTGACATTCTTTAAAAAGGCAAAACTATAGAGACAGTAAAAAGACCAGTGATTGCCAAGGGTTTGGGAGGGGAAACAGGTAGATTTGAATAGGTGGGGAATTTTAGTAAAATTACTCTGTATGATACTGTAATGGTGGGTATGATACTATGCATTTTTCAAAACCCATAGACTATTACAGCACAAAGAATGAAACTTAATGTATTCAAAGTTTAAAAAAACATTTTAGGAAGTTAGGGTTCCCATACAGGATTGCAGACTGTGGCAATACACTCTATTACAAATGCATGAAACAATCTCACCGAAGAGGGTAGGGGTAAAAACCACTTTGGAAATGAGTAGAGTCTGTAAGACTGAAGGCAAAAGGAACTATACATCAGCAGTGTACTCTAATTGGTAAAGTTGTTTCACAGGGGTAGAGGTTAACGATTCTGAAGCTGCTATACATGTATAGTAGAGTTGAAAAATTAGTAATGTGTGGTGGCTGGTGGAGGTAGGTTTCTCACCATTGGAGTGGGGATTTACAAATAAGCAAGGGGAAGAATCCAGAGTGACACATGTAGTGATGGATTAGAGCTGGAGACATCAGTATGAACTCATGCTTACCTTAATATAGATACAAATCTTTACTCATAGAAATATATCTAGATATATGTATATGCATAGATTAGTAGAGACCCATACATTTCCTTGCTCTATCAGCTGAGAGGGTCTAAAACAAATGATAGTCAAGCTGCTACCCAGATCTTGATTCCTAATATCAATCTCCAATAAAAGGAACCAGGGCTCCTTGGAGAAATGGCTATTTCTGGGACAGAAACTGGGACAGAAAATATACAAGATGGCATCTTGTGCCAGAAAGTAAAGAAATAGAAGAACAACAACAACAAAAAAAAAACACCCCAAAACACAGGAACCAACTGAAAGTTCCCAGTAGCCAAACATGGAGCAATTTGAGCAACAAAATTTAAAAAGTAAAATTGAATCATAACTGAAGGCATAAGAGAAATACTCATACGTCCATGCTGATATAATTTATTGGGGAAGGAAGAAAGGGAGGGCGGGAGGGAGGGAGGAGGGGAAAGAGAGACTCTCATGCAGAAGAACTCCACATCATTTATGTAATTTTTTTACCTCTAAGAAGGTGGCTGTAACTGCCCACTCCTTAAATTTGAGCTGTATATAGTGACTTTCTTCCAAAGAGTTCAGTATGAAAAGTTGGGGTAGGGGGACTAACTTTCAGTGAAGAAACCCGACTAAAAACACCTCAGCTAGGTGATCAAAGTTTACCTGACAGTGATGTCATGTTGATAGTGTGTACCCCGGACATGAAGTGATGAAAATGGTATTTACCTCTGTGATTTCCCTCCCCCAGGCCGATAACCCCAATCTAATCATGAGTAAAACATTAAATTCCAGTGGAAGGGCAAAGAGCATCCTACAATATGGCTGACAGTACTCAGAGCTGTCAAGTTCATCCAAAACAAGGAAAGTCTGAGAAACGGTCATAGTAGAGAAACCCACGGAGCAATGAGGACTAAATGTCATGCAGTGCCCTGGATGGGATTCTAGGACAATTAAAATAAAAGGACGTCAGATAATAACTCAGGAAATCTGAACAAATGATGGACATCAGTTAATAATGGGTCAACACTGGTTCATTAATTGTGACAAATATGTAAAATGTGTATAAGCAGGGAGAGGGGGTGCTGGCTATATGGGAACTTTCTGTACTAGCATCTCGATTTTTCTGTAAATCTAAAGCCATTCTAAAAAATAAAGTCTATTAAAATTTTTCTCTAAAAGAAACTAAATCAAATATTCAATTAGAGACAATTTTAAAAATAGAAAGTAATGACAGTGTCAGTAGGTACATGGGGTTCAGCTTTGGAAAATCTATTTGTACATTTCCTTGTATCAAAAAACTTAAATGAGAAAAGCCAAATAAAAATGTCAATAAATCCTTCAAAATAGAAATTTATAAATTCATCAGTTTATTAAAATTCTAACTAAAATAGGAATAGAAGAAAACAACAAGCATGCAAAAAAAAAAACCTCCAAAAACAAATGGCAAGCCCAAGTCTAAACAGTAAAGTGATGAAGATCAATTCATAAAACAAAAGCAAGACACGAATGAATGTTCAATATCATATTATTATTCAGAATTATTTTAGAATTTTTAGTTAAATACAGAAAAAGGAGTAGCTCTTGGAAAATATAATACATTTCCAAGTAGGCTGAACAAAATATTAATATATTAAAAGAATAAGTTTTTAATTTAAATGCTGGAATGCTGTTAGAAATGGAAATGGAAAAAGAATTAGTCACAAAAACAATAAAACATATTTATGAATAGTTTGATGATAAAGATTTTAAATGTGAATCTGCATATTAAATTATCGGTTGAAACCAAATAGAATTCAGGGGAAAAAAGGCATTCTAAATGCTTTGTAATTAAATTAAAAAGAAGAAGAAATCAACAAACTAATCATTCATTTCTACAACATAAGGGAAAACACCAAAAAAAAAAAAAACAAAACTTATGGTAACAGTACAAAAGAGGGATTTTAAAAAGATGAAATTTGAAATATATTAATTAGGAAACAAAAAAGGTATTGAATGCTAAAATATGCTATAGGAACTATATTTGAAAAACTATCAAACCTTACTGAAAGATATGAAATGCAATCTACATAAATAAAGACATAAAATATATTACTGATTGGAAAAAGAAGATATCTTAAAAGTATTCTCTCCAAATTACTTGATGAATTAACCGAAATTCCAATCAGAAACTTCATTGGAACTAGATAAAATAATTTTAAATTTTATATGAAATAACAAATGTCTGAGACTAGCCAAGACAACTCTGAAAAAAAGGAGATGCCTTATCTTAATGGATATGAAAACTTGTTAAGCTGCTGCAATTTTTAAAAAATTATAATAATGGCTCAAGAATAAACAAAGATATCAACATGATAATAACAAAGGTGCCATTTTAATTCATTAGGGAAAAGGTTTATTTAAGCATTATAAATATCCTTGTGGAAGATTACAAAATAAATCTCTACCTCTTACCACCTATAAAACAATTTCTAACTGGATTAAAGATCTAAATGCATTAATAAAAATATGGGAAAACATTTAGAAAAATATTTTTTACTCATATGTAAAAGAATATTGTATTAAGTTGGTGCAAAAGTATATTGGCATACATCCTTAAATAAATTTGGTTATATATATATATATATATTTTTTTTTAAAGATTTATTTATTTATTTCTCTCCCTTTCCCACCCACCCACCCCCCCGTCCCGGTTGTCTGTTTTCTGTGTCTATTTACTGAGTCTTCTTCTTTGTCCGCTTCTGTTGTTGTCAGCAGCATGGGAATCTGTTTCTTTTTGTTGTGTCAGCTCTCCGTGTGTGCGGCACCATTCCTGGGCAGGCTGCACTTTCTTTCGCGCTGGGCGGCTCTCCTTACAGGGCGCACTCCTTGCGCGTGGGGCTCCCCTATGCAGGAGACACCCCTGCGTGGCACAGCACTCCTTACGTGCATCAGCACTGCACATGGGCCAGCTCCACACGGGTCAAGGAGGCCCGGGGTTTGAGCGACGGACCTCCCATGTGGTAGACGGACGCCCTAACCACTGGGCCAAGTCCATTTCCCTGGTTATATTATACATTGTTTTAATGTGCATTTCTCGCTTTATTTTTTTGCTAATAACTTATTACTTGCTGTTTATTTTATATTTATTTTACACTATGGAAAAGATGTTAGACAAAAAGCAAATTCGAGCGATTTTCTTATTTGAGTTCAAAATGGGTTGTAAAGCAGCAAAGACAACTCACAACATCAACAACGCATTTGGCCAGGAACTGCTAACGAACATATAGTGTAGTGGTGCTTCAAGATGTTTTGCAAAGGAGACAAGAGCCTTGAAGATGAGAAGCATAGTGGCCGGCCATCGGAAGTTGACAAGGATCAATTGAGAGCAATTATCGAAGCTGATCTTCTTAAACTACACGAGAAGTTACAGAAGAACCCAATGTTGACCATTCTACATTTGAATGTCGTTTGGCATTTGAAGCAAATTGGAAAGGTGAAAAAACTCCATAAGTGGGTGTCTGATCGAAAATTTTTTTTTAATTATCATTTTGAAGTGTCGTCTTCTCTTATTCTACACAACAACAACGAACCATTTCTCTATCGGATTGTGATGCACAATGAGAAGTGGATTTTATACGACAGCTGGCAAAGACCAGCTCAGTGGTTGGACTGAGAAGAAGCTCCAAAGCACTTCCCAAAGCCAAACTTGCACCAAAAAAAAGGTCATGGTCACTGTCTGATGGTCTTCTGACCATCCCATCTACTACAGCTTTCTGAATCCTGGGAAAACCCTTACATCTGAGAAGTATGCTCACCAAATTGATGAGATGCATCAAAAACTACAACACCTGCAGCTGGCATTTGTCAGCAGAAAGGGCCCAATTCTCCATGACAATGTCCAACCGCACATTGCACAACCAATGCTTCGAAAGTTGAACGAATTGCATTACAAAGTTTTGCCTCATCCACCATATTCACCTGACCTCTCACCAAATGACTACCACTTCTTCAAGTATCTCGACAACTTTTTGCAGGGAAAACACTTCCACAACCAGCAGGATACAGAAAATGCTTTCCAAGAGTTCATCGAATCCCAGATTTTTTTGCTACAGGAACACACAAACTTACTTCTCACTGGCAAAAATGTGTTGATTGTAATGGTTCTGTAGCAGTTTCATATTATTGATGAATTCCAAAAAGAAATATTGGATTATGTTTGTAAACTGATCTTTTTCTCTGGGCATATGAGATTATACTGGATTCAGAGGTTTACTTGCTTAAATAATTGTGTCAGTAGGGCATTGACAACCTACCCCTTGGTGGGTGGGGACTCACAGATAAAAGGCATGGCAAAGGACATAGTTGAGAGTTTTCTGATGTTGAAGCTTTGATGTTGGAGTTTGATGCTGCAGATGTAAACTGGAGCCCTGGGAAGTCAGCACGCAGAAGAAAGAGAAGCCAGCCCAGGAAGGAAGGAATCTTGAACCCAGAGAAAAGCAAGACCCAGGAACGTAGGAATCCAGGAAGCCTGAACCCTCACAGATGTCAGCAGCCATCTTGCTCCAAATAGACTTTGGTGAGGGAATTAACTTATGCTTTATTGCCTGGTATCTGTAAGCTCCTACCCCAAATAAATACCCTTTATAAAAACCAACCAAATTCTGGTATTTTGCATCAGCACCCCTTTGGCTGACTAATACAGGTTTCTATTTTGATTAATAAAGATGTGTTTGAGCTTAGTTATAATGACTTAAAATTTGTGGTCTGAAACCACAATTCTTTTTGCACCAACCTAATACAAAGAGCTCCCGGAAATCTATGAGAGTGACAACTGCCATAAAAGGGACATGAGCAGGCAGTTCACAGAAGTAGAAATCAATATGTCCACCAAACTTTTAACCAAAGACAGATTAAAACATCAATGAGATAACATTTTTATCCATCAGATTAGAAAAGTAAACAATTTTTTATTGAGCCCATTCTATGCTTGGCAAGATTCAAGAAAGCAGGTGCTTTTATACATTCCTGGTGGAAATACGCATGGTTACATACTTTTCCTAAAAGAACATGGCACTACGAATTAACATTTTAAACACTCATATAGATTGATGACTGGTCCCACTATGGGATCCTATCCTACTTAAAATAAAAACACCAATACTTATTCTGTGGAATTAAGCGCCCCCAAACCCTCCAGTGGCTCCCCATTTCCCCCCGCCTGCTTCCAAAGAACTAGCCAGCCAGAAGCCTGGGCCTTTGCTGATCTCATCTCTTCCTATGCTCCATCTCATTCACTTTGTTCCAGCCACACTGGCCTCTGCTGTCCCTCGAATGTGCAAGGGTGATTCCTGCCCCAGGGCATTCATACTGGCTGCTCCCTCTACCAAGAATGTTTTTCCTTATATATCCATGTGACTAACTCCCCCGCCAGCTTTAAGACTGCTCAAATGTCGTCTTCTCCATAGAGCTGAATTTGAGCGCCTTATTTAAAATTCTAACCATGAAATGACCCTTGGCGCTTCCTTTTTATCTCACTTTAATCCTCTTTCCACAGCATTTACCACTTTCTAATAGACTATAAGTCTCTTATTCACTTTGTTTACCGTCTGCCTCCTCCAACTAGAACATAAACTTCACTGGGCAGGAATGTTTGCCTCTTTTGTTCATTGGTGCATTTCAAGTACCCAGAACGGTGTCATGCACATTAAAGACTCTAGATAAATATTTCTTAATTGAGTGAAGGAATAAATGAACAAAGTACGAAGATGCTCACTGCAGCACTGTGTTTAGTCATGGAAAAATCCTGGAAATAACCTGAATGTTCAGCTCAATGAATGACTGACTAAATTATGGCAAATTAACAATATGGATTATTAATTAGTAATTTAAATGAATAAGCCGAACTTGGAGGGAAGTCCCTGGGGTATCATTTTTAAAATAAGGGACAGAATGCTGTTGCATTATTCCATTTTTCTAAAAGCCAAGCTCACAAATAAAAGTCTACGTTGGCAATGGGGGGAGGGATAATATTTATACCCTGATTTCCTGATGTTTTACATGTTTGGATTATTTTGTTTATTTTAAAGAACATCAACTACTTTTATCATTTTTGACTAGATAAAGGAACAAATTTAGATGACAATCTGCATGATGAAATTATGGATGTGGTCAAATTGAAACTCAGGAAAACTTGGTTTTAAATGCTTTGCAATTAAATAAGAAACAAGGATAAATTAATGGGCCAGTAGTTCATTTCAATGCAATAGAAAAAAATCACAAGAAATATATCTAATGGCATGAGAAAGCAATTAATAAAGCTATTTCTGAAAGATTTTACATAATATATTATGTCATATTTAACAAGTAACTCAAGGCAATCCATGATCCTGGACTGGATATATTCATGGAGGGAAAAAGAAATGCCCAAAAGTCTATTATTGGGATAAATGAAAGCATTGGAATTTATATTGTAATTCAGCGTTAAATTTCTTGAACTTGATAACTGCACTTAAGGTTAATACGCAAATGAATATTCTTGTTCTCAGGAAATGTACATGGAAGCATTAAATATTCAGGAGCATGATTTATACAATCTACTCTCAAATGTTTAGAAAATAGAAAGACAGATAATCTGATAGATAAATAGAATGACATAGCAAATGTGGCTAAACATTAAAAGTTGGTGGGTATCTGGTTGAGGGTGTATGTAGGAGTTTTCCATATAGGGTTTGTATTATTTTTGCAACTGTACTGTAAGTTTGAAATTACTTCACAATAAAATGTTAAAACAAAATAACCACAACAAAAAGTGCAAGAAACTAGAATATAGGTTAGCAGGGTTTGGGGTCAGGGTAAGGAATGAGGAATTAATCTTAAATAGTACTGAGTTTCTGTTCAGGGTGATGGAAAAGTTTTGGTAATAGATAGTGGTGATGGTAGCTCAACATTGTGAATGTAATTAAGAGCACTGAATTATATCTTAGGATGTGGTTAAAGGGGAAATTTTAGGTTGCTTATATGATACTAGAATGCAAATCTAAACAACGACGAAAACACAGGACTGTACAACATGAACAGAGAACCCTAAATACCTAAATACGTGGACTATAGTTAATAGTACAATTACAAAAATGTCCATTCATGAGTTGTAACAAATGTGCCACACAAATGCATGGTGTTAACAATGGGGCGGTGTAGCAGTTTGATAAAGTTATGAATTCCAAAAATAGATATTGGATTATGTTTGTAATCTGGTCTATTACTGGGCATGATTGAGTTATGATTAGGGTTTTGATCGGGCCACGTCATTAGGGTGTTGAGTCCCCACTCTTTGGTGGGTGGGGACTCACAGATAAAAGGCATGGCAAAGGGCAGAGTTGGAACTTTTGATGTGAGGGGTTTTGATGCTGGAGTTTGATGCTGAAGCCTTCAGCTGGAGCCCCAGGAAATCAGCTCACAGAGGAAAGAGAAGCCAGTCCCAGGAAGAGAGGAACCCTGAGCCCAGGAATAAGCAAGCCTTGGGAAGGAAGGAACCTTGAACTCAGAGAGAAGGAAGACCCTGAAAGGTAGGAACCCAGGAAGCCTGAATCCTCGCAGTCGTCAGCAGCCATCTTGCTCCAACATGTGAAAATAGACTTTGGTGAGGGAAGTTACTTATGCTTTATGGCCTGCTATCTGAAAGCTCTAAGGGAAGTAACTTTTGCCTTATGGCCTGTTATCTGTAAGCTCCTACCCCAAATAAATACCCTTTATAAAAACCAACCATTTTCTGGTATTTTGCATCAGCACCCCTTTGGCTGACTAATAAAGGTGGTATATGGGAATTCCAAATTTCATGCATGACTTTTCTGTAAACCTACAATTTCTCCAAAAAGAAAAAGTGCAAGATAAAGAAATGGAAATGCCACACTGATCCATTACGCTGGATGTGATCCATTATGCTGGATCCATTACATTGGATTTGGAGTCTTTGCTGGCCTCAGAAGGGACCAAGAGGTCAAGCAGTAGCCACCCAGCTGTGCGGCAGTTACAAGGAAATAAGATATGAGTTGAGTCCAGACGACTTTAATTTTTTCCATTTTTAAATCCAGATAGCCACAATGCTGTTTTGTACATCATTATATGGTGTTTTGGTTTCCCAGGCTGCTTAAAGCAAACACCATGAAGTAGATGGAAATTTATTAGCTTACAGTTTTAACCCCGGGGAAAATGCCCAAATCGATGTCTCATCAAGGCGATGCTTTCTTCTCTACTGGCTGCTGGCCATCTTTGGCTCCTCTGCCACATGGCAAGGCACATGGTGGTGTTTCCTGGTCCCTCCCTTCTCTTTCAGGTTTTGATTGCAGCTTCCTGCTTCCATGGTCTTCTCTCTGTATGAATTTCATTGTCTTAAAAAGGACTCCATTAAAAGAATTAAGACCCATTCTGAATGAGATGGGTCACACCTAAACTGAAGTCACCGCATCAAGAGGTCCTACATACAATGGGTTTCACCCACAGGAATGGATCACAGTTCAGAATGTGCTTTTCTGGGGTACAGACAGCTTCAACCCACCACCTCTGGTATAGCTATGGAATGAGGCTGGGTAGAAATAAATCGCTGTAAAAGTCAGAGGACAAGACACCAGTCGAGACAGGACTCACCTGTGCTGTCTAGTTAGCAGTCCCCACCTGCCATCTTCCAGCTCCTGGCTCCTGCCTGCCGTAGAACTTGGCCAAGTGCCACGCCAAGTAAGGTCAACCAACGCCTCTGTGCACAGCCACAATCTAACCAAATTTTAAGACCCACCCCCCAAAATAAATCCCACCGAAGGAAAAGAGAAGTGAAACTGTGTAAATGGTATGACATGGCTGCACAGACGCCCTCGTCCTCCCTGCCCCTCACCCCACCTGCCAATGACACACTTCATCAGAGCCACAGCCGAGGATCAAGCGGTGTCTAGGTGGCACGGTTTCTCCTAGGGACGTGTACCCCTCCCCTTGCTGAGGGGATCGCTGTGGGAAGGAAGGGAACTTCGCCCACCCTCCCTCAGGCCCACGGAGGGCCCGTGCCTTGGTGAGCTCTGACTCCCAGGGGATGCGACGCGGGGCCGGGAGGACAGAAGCACAGGAGGTTCGGGAGGGAGAGGCTGGATGTCTGCGCCTCCTCCCCTCGCGCCCCCTCCCCGGGCGCGTCCCGACCCGCGTCCCGCACCCTGGAGCCCCAGCTGCCCGCGAGGCCCCGGGCGGTGGGGGAGGCGGCTGCAGGTGCGGGGGCCGGCCTCTCGGCTCCGCGCCGCGCCGGCTGCTTTCACTTTCCTTTCCCGCCCAGCCTGCCCCTCGCTGCGCGCGTCCCAGCCCGGGCTGCCTGCGTCGCCCGCGGGCGTCTCCCCGCGCCTGTCCCCACGGGCCCGCAGTGATCCCGGGCCTCGCCGAGCCTGGAGCGGCGGGGGCGGCAGCCAGGTGGGTTTTCGGCTCTGCGGCTTCGTCCTTGAGTTTGGCGTTGGGTACTTTCCGAGGTAATTTCTTGCAGGCAGCTGCAGGGCGGAAGCCAACTCTGAACGCTGGGCTCTCACTCTGTAAAACGGTGTTTCCAAAGAGGTGGAGAGGAGGTAGGGGACTTAGGAGGGGACTCTTAAAAAGGGAGAGAGAGGCAGGGGGAAGCAGACACGCACGCTTTCCGCCGTGAGTTCTAGCCTGGGGTTGTGGAAGGAGCGTCGATTTGCGCTCTGGCCTGCCCTGTGATGTGCGCGCTGCCCGCGACACGGCTAGAGGAGTAGGAGAAGACAAGAGTGCATTCGGCTTCTCTAGGGTGTCGTGAACTTTTACGTATTTTCTTTAAATGTATTCATGATTACTTCCTTCACATAAATGCCCAGGAATGGAATTTGGGATTCCAGGGAATACATATTTTAGGGCATTTGACAGTGACTTCTAAATTACCTTCTACACGTTTGAACCTGTTGACATTTCCACTAGCTGGGCCTGGGAAGATAATTATTATTTTCTCTTCTGGTCAATTCAGTAGACGAAATACATCATCAGATTGTCTTTATTTTCACTTTTTTGACCACTAGTGAGTTACTTATTTGTCATATATTTATGGCGCACCGACTTCTTTTCTGAACTCTTTATATCTTTTGTCTTTTTTTCTATCGATCTTTTTTCTTATTCATTTGAAAGTTGCCATTACATAATAAAAATTTGAGCACTGCCGTACAGGAGACGCATGGCACACTGGTGAGGCAGGCGGGGCGCTGCCTTGCCACTGCAAGCCTGGGGCAACTTGCCCATTTCGGGCCAGGCAGGGCTGGCACCCAATGAGTGAGCGCCATTGTTGTCATCAGTCTTCTTGTGAATGCTGCGATAGGTGTTTCTTGTTTGGTTTGTTTTTTGACCTTTTTTTCTATAGTCATAAATGTTCATGTAATGAAATGAAGTAAAATAAATCAATCTAATCATTTCTGCTTAAGATTTGTTGTAGTGAGGTCGAAAAAGCAGATTTCCAAGTTGTCCAAGAAAAAGATCTGACCACTAGAGGGCAGTACCACGCAAGCTATTTATTGGGGCTGCCGCTGTGGCAGGTTTGCAGTGGGAGGGGCAGACCCTCACAGCAGGTACCTTCCAGAAGCCAGAGGCTCCAGGGAGCCCCCAGAGGGGCGGCGGGACCAGGGAAACGCCGCGAACTCCTGGGAGAGGGGGATGTAGTAGTCAGCCAAAGGGGTGCTGATGCAAAATACCAGAAATTGGTTGTTTTTATAAGGGGTATTTATTTGGGGTAGGAGCTTACAGATTGCAGACCATAAAGCACAAGTTACGTCTCTCACCAAAGTCTATTTTCACGTGTTGGAGCAAGATGGCTTCCGCGGACTGCGAGAGTTCAGGCTTCCTGGGTTCCACCCTTCCAGGGTCTTCTTTCTCTCTGGGTTCATCCCAGGGCTTGCTTCTTCCTGGGCTCAGGACTCCTCTCTTCCTGGGGCTGGCTTCTCTTTCCTCTGTGAGCTGACTTCCCAGGGCTCCATCTGAAGGCTTCAGCGTCAAACCCCAACATCAAAACTCCAACCTCAAAACCCTCAACTCTGTCCTTTGCCATGTCTTTTATCTGTGAGGCCCCACCCACCAAGGGGTGGGGACTCAACGCCTTAATGACGTGGCCCAATCAAAGGCCCAATCATAACTTACTCATGCCCAGGTATAGACCAGTTTACAAACATAATCCCATATCTACTTTTGGAATTCATAACTATGTCAAACTGCTACAGGGAGAAAGGAAGGGAGGGCGGGGCTTAAGCATCCAGGTGTCTGGCTGACTCAGGGTCAGCAGGTAAAGAGCCTCTTGGCCAGAGAGGGTTGTAGGGGTGGGAGCAGGGTGGGGCCTTGAAAGTGCTGGCTCCTTATACATGCAGGGTCCTCGCTGATCAGCTGAGAACAACTGAGGGCAGCTGCTGGGCCAAGCTGGGCAAAATGGATTAATTCTTCCTTGGTTCGGTATTGCTACTTTAAAAACAATCGGATGTGTAAAAATTTGGGCTTGGCACTAATGGGTTTTTCTCATGGCCCCAGGCTGCCATAAGGAAGTAAAACCACGCACAGGACCTCTGCACACAGGCTAGCTTGAGCTTCTTTATGTAACACGTGTGTAGAAAGTCCCAGGGATGAAATAAATATTCTTTTAGTGTTGCTACATATGGAACTTGAATCTAGCTGGAATTTATTGTTGTTTATGGAATGAGGTAAGGATCTCCCATGCCTTTGTCCCCTCCACTCGATAGCCAGAAATCTCAGCGCCGTTTCTTGAATAAGCCATTCTTTCTTTTCTGATCGGCAATGTCATCTTTTATCCCCCCCCTTCCCTTCTCCCACCCTGCTGTTTTCGCTGTCTGTGTTGTCTTCTCATTTTCTCTCCTCTAGGATTCACCAGGATTTAATCCTGGAGACCTCTGATGGGGAGGAAGTTTCCCTGTCAATTACAGGGAACTTTAGAATAGCTTTAGAATACCTTTTAGAGTGTGTTAGAGCCATGTCTAACAATTACCCTTGTTTTTTTCTCTTCTTTCTCAAATCTTTCATTTCTTAAATAGAAAATGCATTCTTCCAGAGGAACTTTAAGATCTGCAGGCAAAGCATTGCCAGGCTTCACCAGACTGTGGCTAAAGTTTAAACCAATTTAACAAGTCAAGAATCTGTTCTCAACATAAGCTTTCCAACAGGGGCTTCAAGACCCCTCACAGATGCTCAAGTCATCCACAAATTCTCATTGCTCTCTTTAGAATGGGCCCTGCTCCTCTCATATGGATTCCCTTCCAGATGCTCTTTGCACCAACTTTCCTTTGGAGTATATCCTGTATATCCCTGGAGAGGCCCACCGGAGGAGTTCTCACTGCCAGCTGGACAGTTGACTCTCCTGGCCTTTTCTGCCTGCTTTTGATGCTCCAGCCAGGTCTGCAGATCCTCCAGCAGGGTCAGCAAATCCTCCAGCCAGGTCTGCAAATCCTCCAGCCAGGTCTGCAGATCCTCCAGCAGGGTCTGCAGATCCTCTAGCTGGGTCTGCAGATCTCCAGCCGGGTCTGCAGATCCTCCAGCCAGGTCTGCCGATTCATGGCTACAATGACCTTTGGGCTGCTCAGTGCACACAGCTGGCATAGGTTCCCAAGAGAGGCACAGGTGCACATCCCCAGAAAGCTTCTCTCCGGAAGGCCAGGGCTGGCTGTGGGGTCTGGGACAACGAGGGGCCACCTACTCCCAGGCTTCACCTTCAGGATGAGGGTTCTTAACCTTTTTGGGGCCATGGATCTTTCTGACAGTCTGATGAAGGCTGTGGATCCCTTCTCAGAAAAATGCTTTTAAATGCATAAAATAAAATAATAGGGCTACAAAGGAAAATCATTTTATAGAAATGCGGTTATTAAAATATTAAAATGTACTCCTTTTTTTTTTTAAAGATTTATTTTATTTTATTTATTTATTTACTCCTCTCCCCTTCCCCCGCCCCAAGTTGTCTGCTTTCTGCGTCCACCCGCTGCACGTTCCCCTGTGATGGCTTCCATCCCCATCAGCGGCACTGGGAATCTGCATCTTCCTCTGTTGCGTCATCTTGCTGTGTCAGCTCTCCATGTGTGCGGCGCCATTCCTGGGCAGGCTGCACTTTCTTTCATGCTGGGCGGCTCTCCTTACGGGGCGCACTCCTTGCGCATGGAGCTCCCCTACACGGGGACACCCCTGCGTGGCAGGGCACTCCTTGTGCGCGTCAGCACGGCGCATGGGCCAGCTCCACACGGGTCAGGAGGCCCGGGTTTTAAACCGCGAACTCCCCATGTTTTAGGCAGACGCCCCATCCATTGGGCCAAGCCTGCTTCCCTAAAATGTACTTCTTGATGAACGCATTAAGTAACAAGATCTAGCAGTGGGTCTAATAACTGCCATAATTTCAGAGTGCTAATGAACATAAAAGAAATTTCAAGATAGCTACAGCATCCGTAATGAGGTATGAAAATCCTGTGATTTTATCTGCTATTGACCTGAAATCACAGATCCCAATATTTCTGGGTTTTTTTGCCTACATTCATTATTGAAACATTACTATACTTTAGATCGAGGCTAGTGAAAAGAAAGATCTAATATCCCAGTTCCTGGAGGCCTTGAGTTCTCAGGACCTCTGCCTCAGGGCATGGGGGCTTGGAGAAGTCCGGCAGGCTGGGGACCCCTCTCCAACCACCACAATGAAGAGGGCTCTACTCCAGGGCTCAAGGGCACCATAGAGTATTTCCTCTGGCCTTTGTCCTCCCTCGTGTATCTGTTTTGGAGTCTCCTGTCTCCTCAAGTTCTGCAACACTTTTTTACATTTTAGATCCCTACTTCCCCCTGGAGAGCTCATCCAGAGAGGGGGAAGCCTTCCTTTAGGGGCAATTCTCAGGCTTTATCCTGGGGCAAAAGCTACTGCCTCCTAGTCCTGGAGGTTGTACAGATGAAGAAAGGAGAAGCTGGTCAAAGCCCTGTTCTGAATGCTGTTGTGTATTTAATTGTCCTAAATTTAACCCCAGAGTCCCTTCCTCTTCTTAGCAGGTGTTCATTCTGAGCTCCGGGTTTCTCTGGCGCTGTGCCTATCTTTGCAATATCTTACTCCTATGCATTTTGTAGATGCTAGTTTTCTCTCCCATCTGATCTCCTTGGGACTTCCTCCCAATCGCAAATCCCCTGGTTGGTGTCTTTTCTTGCTTTGCAGTGCATCTGCGGATTGTTATTTTTTATGATGCATTCGTTTTCTGCTAAATTTAAAGGATTTGTGAATAAGGAGAGACAGACGAGGTGCTTTATCTGCCGCTGGAATCCAATGCCTCAAAATGATCATTAATAGCAGTGTTGATTTTCTCTGACATAAAATATATTTGGAAAAATGGTATCCATGTTTGGTTTGTTTTGTAAAACTCCCTAGTGGTTGAGTTTTTTGTTTGTGCTTCCCTTTCCTTGGCAATTTGCCAGTGAGCATAGTAGGTAAGTTTCTTGCCTTATCACTTACCTGTGTTATCTTGTGACCTATTAATGGTCAATTCTTATCAGTGCTTCACGGGAATGGGACACTGTGCAACATCTGTTCTGAGATGCAAAATTGATGACTTAGATAAATCAGTTAAGTCACCTTTACTAATCACATCTTTCACATCCCCCAGGTTTTTTTATTTTTTATTTACGTGTGGCCGATTTGTGTGTCCGAGGTTGCAGGTGGTTTATTAAAATTTCTAACTATTTTCCAGCCTTTCTCCTTCCCCCAGGCAGTCCCTATCTCCTGAGCCTTGTTAGCATATGCCAGGCGATCATATTGAATCGTGTGGCTGTCGGGCAGAGTGCTTATGATTCTCAGCCTGGAGCCAGAAGGACAGAATTTATCTCCAACTTGACCACCTCCAAGTTGTGCCACCTTGGACAAGTTATTAAACCTCTCGACATCTCCATTTCCTCACTGGTAGAATGGGTGTAGCAATAGTAACCATCTCCAAGGGTTTTGTGCCATTCAAAAAAAAAAAAAAAATAGTGTGTGTGAAACTCTGAGAACAAAGCTAAATGTCAGCTCTCTTTAGATACCTGCCTTATGCTTACCAGCAGCCCTTTGGGATTTGGGCACCCGATCGTCAGTCACTCTCCACTTCCTTTGCGGCTGGGAGGTGTCATGGCTTCCTATTCCGAAGAGGCTTTCAGGCAGTTGCTGTCCTGGGGACTGCGCAGGGATGCCGCTTGACCGGAGTGCCTGTCTTTAGATGTCCATTTAATGCAGAGAGCAGCTCCCCAGCCTCCAGGGTCTCAGGGTCCCTTTGCATGATGCCTCTTTCCACAGAATGTCCACCGCCTCCAGGGCCTTGGAAAAAGCCCTTCATCAGCACTTCCGATACCAGAAACTGGAGATCTCCTATGCCATCCACAAACCATTTCCCTTCTTCGAAGGCCTCCGCGACAACTCCTTCATCACCGAGAGAACGTACCTGGTGAGTGGCGTTGACCTCTTTCCCGTGGCGGCCCAGCCCCCAGCCAGGATGCCCAGGTGTTGAGGCCTCCAACTCAAGCCCCCCGAGGTTCTGGGCTTTGGAAGGCCCAACCCAGGCATGTTCACCATCATGGAAGGTAGGGGGATTTGGGGAGGGGAAGAGAGGAAGGGTATCACAGGGGCTGTATTAACACAAACGGGGTGGCTTAGGGCAACAGAAACTTATTGTCACAGTTCTGGAGGCCAAAATCTGAAATAAAAGTGTCAGCAGTTTGGGGGTTCTGAAGAAGAATCCATTCGATGCCTCCGGGAGTTTCTTACAGTCCTTGGTGGTCCTTGGCTAGTGGACACATCCCTCTCTGCCTCTGTCTTCACAGCGCCTTCTTCTTTTTGTGTTTTCTCTTCTTCTTTTCTCTTCTAAAGACACTGGTCATTGGGTTTAGGGCCCAGCCTAATCCAGGATGTTTGCCTCTTAAGATCCTTAACTGAAATACATCTGCAAAGACCCTTTCTCCAAGTAAGGTCGTGTTCCCAGGTTCCAAGTAGATGTGTCTTTTGGGGGCCACCCTTCCACCTGCTAAAGGGACTGCCCCAGTTCCCAACTGAAGAACTTGTGGCCCATTGTCAGTTCCGATGTGAGGCAAGGCAGGTGCTAGGAGATAAGGCTTGGTGGGCAAAAATGGTGCTCTCCCCATACAATTTTGCAGTTTTCAAGCATTTCCTGAGTCCTAGGCTCAGAGAAGTGATAGAGCAGTTTTCCTCCAATCTTAGCCTGGATGGACCCAATTCCTCCTTTAGGTCACTCCTCAGAGAGCCCTCTTGACCTGCCCATCTAACTTAGACCCCCTTAGTATACTCTGTCATAGCAATCTTTGCTTTCTCTTCATAGTACTTCTCATAATTAGTAACTGGGCATTTATTTAATTTGTGTTTACTGCCTAATGTCCATCTTCTCATCTATGTGCCCAAGGACTGCTAGATCTCTATGCTCACAGATCTAGTAGGTGCTCAATAAATATTTCTGAAACAAGTTCTCTCCTTTTGGCTCTATTTTCATAAGTGAAGTTTTCCAGATAATCTCCCTGTGGCTGGACCATTCAGGCCATCTCAAGTCCAAGAGAGATAAGAGGCCACCGAGCAATCAATAGAATCGCCACTTTTGACCAACTATTGTCAGAAGTTCCCTGGCCAGAGCCTTAAAGAATTAATTAAAAAGTAATTTACTTTGACCCCTCTTTCCTTCCTAAGATTTCTCTCTATTCCCTCAGTTGTACCTGAAAGTAAGGTTCACAAAACAGGCTTACTTATAAAGAAGGCTGGCCTATTTATTCCTTTGACAGGGCGTCCAAATATATGCACAGTTCCAAAAGAAAACATGTGGAACTGTGGCCTCTCTACCTTTGAAGAATTGACTGTATATTTTATGTTGATTTCCTTCTTCAAAGAGGGAAATGGCTTTCTTCCAACTTAGAAAATCACAAATGTGTAGTAACCCTCCATTCAATTTTATAATCATATCTATTAATCCTTCCGTTGTTTAAGGAATCTCTGGAAGCCTGTGAAAATTTGATCCCTGTGTCCAAAGTGGTGTACCACCTTCTCACCAAACTGGAGGAGACTTTTGACTTGTCACTTCTGGTGACACTGTTCAGCCAAATTAATCTGCAGGAGTACCCCAAACTAACGACGATTCTTAGGAGCTTCAGAAGTGGTAATGCAGTTTTTTGGATACTTTGGGGACTGTAGATGCATATGAGAAATTACTGTGCCAAAAGTTTGGGGTTTCTTTTCAGCTCTGTGGAATATGCACCTCTTCACCCGCTTTCTTTTGGGGAAGGGGTGAACCTTTGTCTCTCATGGGTGTAGCAGAAAGAGCAGTCCTTTGGCAACTCTGATCCCAGTTTTCTAAGATGAATTTCTAGGTAATACAAATGCTTCTGTCTGACTTGTTCCATAAGTTTGAAGAAAGTTGTAGTTTAGTTTCTGGGCAACCTCTAGGGAATGCATAAAATGACAGAAACGCCAAGTTCAGAGACCAGGTTGTGGAGAACCAGAGAAGAAGAGACACAGATTGGGATAGATAATAAGTGTCATTTTCTTCTGAGTACTTATTATGTGCCAGGCATTATCCTAAGTATGTTTAAATGGTTAACTCATGTCATCTTTAAAACAATCCTGTGACATCATTGCTATACCCATTCTACATATAAGAAAATTAAAACTCAGAGGTAGTTTCCCCCAAGTTACACATCTGCTGAGAGCAGAGCCAGGAGACATATTTGGGTGTCCCAATGCCAGAGCTCAAGATTTTAACTACTTTTCTAAACAGGGACCAGCTGGAAGCCAGATTGTAAGGGACAGAGGGAGGGAAAGCAGCTGAAGAGGAAGAGAGGGGAATTGTGGGCAGAGGGGCAGAAAGAGAGGGTCTGAGTAAGAAACGGAGCATTGAGAGCACTGCAAAGGAGAGCGAGCCGGATAAATAAGGAAGGAGGGGAAGATCCATGACAGAGCTGGGAAGAAAGAAGTGGGGTAAGAAGGGCAAGCAGCAAAATATTTTAGGTGTAAAAAAATTCTCTTTGGCCAGAGCAAATGGTACATTTAGCCAACAAGACAGGGAAGCATCCACAGATGTCCCTGGACTGTGACATTTTCATTAGTGGGGTCACCCCTGTTGACAGTGCTTCATCTGCTCTCTGATACTTCACCATCAAGAGGCTCCACAGAGGGAGCTAGAGGGACAGTGGAAGAGAAAAGACCAAAGTCCAGGCAGGGGCGGTTGCGTTCATGCCCACGTCTCCGGCAGCGTCAGGGCAGTGAGGGCAGTGAGCAGAGAGGCCTGGTGTTCCAGGCGGTGCTGAGAATGTCTGCGAGCCAGAGGCACCAGGCGCTTGGGGTCGCCCTGACCCAGCTAAACGCCAGCGTCTACCTCCACCTGCAACTCTGGATTTGGTGCTGGGTGGCTCCCTGAAATCGGACTTTACATTCTCTTTTCTGTTTACCACTTGGGGCAACCCTACTTCACAAATACAGGGTGGAGAAAAATCTTAAGAGAATCCTGTCACTGGCCATTCAGGGGACCAGCGTGTGGAAAGCCAATGGGGTATTGGGGACAGGGGAGAAATTTGGTGTGGTCAGATCGTGAGGGGTAGAGGGAGGGGAGGTACACGCCAAGTCTGCAATGATGAATGGGAACCAGAATGTAAGAGTCCTAGCACACCATGCTAAGGAATCTGGCTTGCATCTTATGTGCTCCAGGGACGTGTGCTGTGTTTATTCATTAAAAAAGAGACCTCTACTAACACTATAGCATGTATAGTAATAGTCTAACTTCTAGCTATGAAATCAAAACTAAAGAATACTAGAGAAAATTAAATCCCTATGAACAAAGTCAAATGCAAGGTTATGTGTGAAACCGCTTTGGCATTAGGATCAGGGGTTAAATGCAGCTATAGTAATATTGAATACCCAAATAAAATAAAATAGAAAGGGGCCACGAGTGGACCTGTGATGATGATGAATCTGGATCTCCAGGGGAGAAAGAGTAACTTCATGCCCCATCCAATATTGGAAGTCA
This sequence comes from Dasypus novemcinctus, assembly GCF_030445035.2. Lineage (NCBI taxonomy): Eukaryota > Metazoa > Chordata > Mammalia > Cingulata > Dasypodidae > Dasypus > Dasypus novemcinctus. The sequence goes on from NC_080679.1 coordinate 13,324,959, forward strand.
TGAATTAAGACTTCCCGTTCCCCAAATACTCTGGCATCTCCAGGGTGCTGATGCATGCTCCTTCACCAATCCCAGTTGGCACTTCCTGTGGAGAGGGGAGCAGAGCCAAACCAGTCCCCAGCACGACCCCAGCTGACCCAGCTGAAGGGAGCTCCCTCCAGGCCCTGCTGCCGCTACCACCACCCCAGCCACCGCCCCCGAGCCCTCCGCCCTGTGCGAGGAGATGTGAGTCTGAAGCATCTGCACAGCAAAGCAAAGAGACCCTGGCTGGCCCGCGGAACCCTTCTGACCCTGCCCCGGCACTCCCTGGATTCATCCCGAAGAGAAGGACCGTTCCAGGTGAGAAACACCCGTGTATCCCCAGGCTGGGGCGCCCCTGGCCGTGTTGCCTAGAACCCCAGGGCCCCATCTTGTTACTGATCTGGCCCCCTTGCATGCACCTACCTCCCCATACACAGAGGCTACCCCCCGCCCCCACCCGCGGGCCGTGATGCTCCCTCTGACCCCACATCTTTACCCCTCACCCTCCCTCGACCCCGCTCCCCGTGATCTGAAAGGATTTGTCTTCTCTCGCCAGTGACCGATGACAACCTGATATCCAAAATAAATGAAGGGAAAAGCTCTTGACAGGGCCCCATCCTGCCCCCAGGCACTGTGCCAGGTAGTGTTGGCCAGGGATGGCACAGCCTGGCTCACGGTGGCTATGAGGAGAGACACACACCTGCCCACTAAGAGGCCAAGTGGCAGGAACCCCAGGACAAGGAACTGGGTGTGACAAAGAGAAAGAAACAAGAGGAAGTCTGTTTCCTCCGGCTGCCGTAACAAAGTACACAAACTAGGTGACTTTGAAACCATGGAAATTTAATCAACTTAGAGTTCCGGGGCCTGACGTCTGAAACCAAGGTGTGGGAGGGCAGCGGTAGGTGTGACACCTGCAGGGCCTCCTCTGTCCCCTGTTGTTTGCCGGCAGCTCGGCTTGGTAGGCGCATCACTCCAACCCCTGCGGCCTCCACCGTCACACGCCCTTCTCCAGTGTGTCTGTGTGTCCCAGCTTCCTTTTTATGAGGACTCTAGCCATCTTGGATCAGGGCCCCCCTAATCCAGTTTGGCCTCATCTTAACTAATCACATCTCCCAAGACCCTATTTCCAGATAAGGTCCCATTCATAGGACCAGGGGTTGGGAATTGAACAAGTCTTTTTGGCCGGGACTGAATTCAACCCATGAGAGAGGGGGGTCTGATTCACCAGCCAACACAGGAGAGCTTGACAAGGACACCCTGCCACAGGCAGCTTGGTGATGTGATGTCCAAACAGCCCTGTCAAAAGGAAAACGACTGTTCTGAATTGATGAAAGGCTATGGGGGCCTTTCAGTTTCATCCTTATACATTTTTATACAGTTTGGATTTTAAGAGCAATGCTGTGGAAGCGATTAGAAAGGACAACACGTGTTTTAAAAGGCTGCTAGACCTGATTTGGCTTCTAAAATTATGTCACTTGCCCCCTACCCCCACCCCATGCCATCATTATAAAGTTGTTTAATTACATTAAATAAAACATTGGTATATTACTGGTTGCTATCAAAAATGGTAGTGTGGATCCTGAACCCTCCAGAACTGAGAGCAAGAATTCATATTGGATCCAAATAATGTTTTCTCTGCTCTTCTAGCACATGCCATCCAAATAAGGTTAACAGAGTTGGGAATCTAACAACAGTGAAAGATCTTATCTTCTAGGTTTTCAAGAGGAAAAAAATTAAGTATCATTATTAAGTCAGTAAGTAACTATTTGAAAGTAAATGATTGTTCATTTTTCCACTCTCTGCCAGCTTTGCCCTGGGCCTTTGTGCTTGGCCTGCCAGGCTCTTTTCCAGAGCTGGGATAGAGTTCTCCCTTCTCACTCTGGTTGCTGGTGGCTGGTCCTGGGTCTGAAATTCTTTTTCTTCCTCTTCTCACTGTCCAGTAACAACCTTACCCTCCAAATGAAAGATCAAGACTCTCAAGAGATGCTCCACACTCCCTCACCCCCTGTGCCAGGCCATCTGGGTTTAGATGATTTAAGCTCGCCTTTGTTTTCATGCCTACCAAGAGGAAAAGCCAACTGGGTCCTCACGGACAGGCTCCCCTCCCCATGTGGCCCAGCTTCCAGTCACTCACCCAGTACTCAGGAAGCTTGCACAGGCAGGAGACCTGAGCTCATGGGTGAAGACAGAGTCCCTAGGGAGGGGAAGGGGGCTGGGTCTGGAGAGACTTGGAGGGGGACACTGGCAACAAGGAGCTGGAGCCACTCTTCCCTGCCAGCCATGGGCTCCAAATGCCACTAAGGTGTTTGCAAAGGGAGAATGTTCACTTGACACCAGAGGTTGTAGCAGGAACCCAGGGGGAGGTGTCAGGAGACTGAGTTTGGGCAGGACCATTTGACTCAACCACTTTGATTCAGTTTGTTCAAAGCTGCATGTAAAAATGCAAAACAAATCGGCAAATTCATGGTTTGGTCCTAACAATTAATGGGTGTACCAGACATGGACAATCCTTTCTAGTTGCCACCAGACTATAGTGTGCTTTTGCTTTATTGCTGGTCATTTCTATATCATTTGGATTTTTAAAAGTAGATATTATCCAAATAATTTGAATCAATACAAAAATTTCAAAGGTCTGATAACTGCTTGCAACTTTCCACCGAATTTGAAACAGATTTCATAGCATTCTTTAAATAAGAAGAATGTGGCAACCTTATGTAAGATGAGTCTTTGTTATGGCTCTAAGTCCTTCTGTCTTCCTCAATACAGCAAAAATTAGCAATAGAACTTTGTATATACTTGCTATTAACAGGTGCTAGGAAGTACTACACTGAGGCTCCTTCACTGTTTCCAAGGTGAAATATTCAGACAGAGCAGTTAAATATCTGTGCACAGACATCTAAGCAATAACATATTTTTTTCATACAGTAAAGACATCACCCTTCACTCTAGACATCAGAATTCAAAGTCACCACCTACCACTGCTCTCAGTTTCATTCGCTGAGCAAAGGCTAATGGGAGCCCCAGTACTTCTGTTCTCTAAATGGATCAGAAAGACCTCCACTCCAGGGCAGTTGTCCCCAGGCCAGTGTGACCGTCACACGGGTCACTAAAATTCATCACAAGCAGACAAACCAAGGCAGAGCCAGGGAGCCCCGAGGGCTGGCACGTTCCCAGCCCAGTGCGACATGCATTCTTCACCCTTCTAATTCTCCCTTTGATTTCTCTTGGCACTTGCTTACCTGTTCATTCTGAAATGAATTCTGTTTCTCTTGACAGTGGTAAGAGATGATTCTCCCAAACCAAATGCTCCAGAAGAGTCCCAGCAGGCACCCAACACCTCTCCAAACAAGAAAGGTAAGGAGTGCCTTCTATGATTATCAGGAAGGTGAAATCATAGTTGCTTTCTGTTTTCTGAACATATCTTGTCCATAGCACCCACATTTTGGTCATAGTCATGATGCCCAGTACACTTTGCTTTTGCAATTCCCATTCTCTACATCTTCCTTGCAGGACTTTATCAAATTATAGGGAAAACAGAATGTATTTAGGACCATAGAATTATGTTCCCATTAGAATAGCCTTTTTTGAAAGCATGGAAGTCTCCTACTACCCACAACTTTTTAGAGTCTTAGCTGTACTTCCCTTCTTTAACTGCAAGTTGGTTGCCCTGAGAAAATACCACTTCCTCTTGAGTAAGTCTGTATAGTCTCTCCCATCACTCATACCTCAGGGTGGGAGGCAGATTGGTGTTCACCCCTCCAGTCCACTGCCTGCCAACCTCCTTAAAGTGCAAGCATTCAGGTGAAACACTTGCTCTCTCTCTCTGTCTCCAACCCTATCATCCACGGACTTCCCCATCACTCCCTGGCAGACCCCAAAGTCTAAGAGTTGTTCAGTTTCCTCAGGTCCTGCCATCCTCCTGGGTGCCTTCAAGGTACATGTGAACCAGACAACCCATCCAATACTCTGGTCTCTCCAATCCTTCATCTGTTCATCTTGAATGAGGTGCCCCCACACACACCCCCCGAGATCTTAGCCTCCCATGCCCAAAGGCAACCCACAGTCCTTCCACCATTCAAACTTGGCCCAACTCTCCTATAATTCATTTAAGAATTCCCTTCTTGACACCTATCCTTGAAACTCGCTTCTTACACAGCTGGAATTCGACCTCTGTTCTCTCTCCTCCTCAGCCCATTCTTTAAAAAATAATTCAAAAATATATTTCCCTAACTATTCCCTTGCAGTTTGTTCTTTCTGCAGCTGTTCTTCAACCTCATTCGGATGACCAGTCCACTAACCTTTCCCTCTTTCAATCTACCGTCATTTCTTCCCATATTTCCATATCCTGCTTAGAGTCCGAGAGCCCTCATTTAAGAACCTTTTGTCAGTATCTCAACCTGCCTTGCCTAGATTTTCCTAGAAATTTTCCAGCAGGTCCTGCAGGAACCTAATTATCTGCCTCTACCCCATTGCAGCTGTAAAGCAAGCACTGCTGGAGAGAGTCACACAGCAGGGCTGAGTGTGCCACTGTGTCTTCATGATGCCAGCTCAAATAGAGCCTTCACACTGCATGACAATTTCATCTCATTCTATGGTCAACCTGTTCTCCTGCCTTCTACAGTGATCCTTTCAAACTTTGTTCTCTTTTTCCCAACAAACACTTTGCCTTCCACAACATAGAGAAAAACATCAGTTGGAAATCCTCTCACTTCCTGCTGCCAAACCTTCAAACCCTAACTGCATCTGCCCAGTCCTTACCAGTTCCCTTTTCCTCCCTCTCGCCTTACAGTATTGATTATATCCCTTCCCTCTTGAATATGCAGCACCTTCCTCTCAAAAGAATCGGCATTTAGTCCATATTCAAGCCTCCCTCCCTAGTTCATAAAAGGAAATTTCCCTTGACCCCCATCTCATTTCAGCTGCCTCGATACCTCTCCCTTCATTTCACAACCAGTCTTCTTGACTGCATTCCCTAAACTCGTTGTCTCCATTTCCTCACTTACTTCCCTCTCTCCTCAGCCACTTTAGAGTTTCTTCTCAACCCGTTGCTCCATGAAGGAACATCTTCTAAGGCTACCAGTGACCTCTTAATCACTGTGATTCGAAGACCAAAAGCAAAAACTGTAAACTGTTGACCGATAATCATGGCATCTCTCTGTTTATAGCCATAAAAGATTATCCTTTCCCTTCCCCCCCCCCTTTTTTTTTTTAGGTACCAGGGCTGAGAATTGAACCCAGGCACAAGTGAGGCATTAATTATTTTTTGAATGAAAGAAAAAAAGAAAAGAACCATATTTTCTGTATCCCCAAATTTGGATAACCATCTGACAAAGCATAGTTAGTGAATTTATTTTTGCATCATGCAAAGGGGTCGCAAAACCCACCACTGACACTACATGGTGCAGATAAAAACTTAGAGGTATTTGGGGGAAACTTCAAAGCAGAGAAGGAGAACCCTTAGGAATCCCTAGACACTACTCTCCCAAGCTGAGGGCGGACGTGGATGGTGTGTGCCCCGTGGTCAGCTACGCGGTGCTGCGATGCCCAGTCCCACGTGCTCTACGTATTTATAGGGTGGGGACAGGGATCATCGATTTGACTCAACAGCAGTGACACTGCCAGAGAAACACCCTTGTTAGAAGGAGGCTGCTAGAGTCCCAGGTCTAAGATCAGCCTGTTCTGTTGAGCTAATTATGGCATGCCGAGCCTTCTCTCTGCTTGACTACCCAAAGGGGAGGGGATGTCAGGGCCTTCCAAATTTGAATGTCTTCATATTATATTTAAATGAAAAGTCTTACAGAGGTGTTTTTAGGAGTCACCTTATTTTACATGTAATTAATCACCTTTATTGAAAAATCCCTAAAAAGAGATACAAAATTCAGAGAAAAAGAACACGGCTGTGCTGAAAATATTCCTACCACACTCTTGTAGGCAAAAAAGAGAAAAAGAGGAGTTTTAAATTTTCTGTAACAACTCTGATCATCCCTGAAGCCGTCTTTTTGCAATGGAGGGGAAAAAAAATTCACCTTGCCAACAAAGGGCAACTTTTAGGCTCTTTTGGATAAATTTTTCAGTAAATGCGATGTTGGTGCTCCCTGCCAGGCTCGTGTGCCTCCTCACAAAGGTCTGGCCCTCCTGAGTTCCACGGGCACTGGTGCCCGGGCATCCACCGGCCAGGCGGAGGCATCCTCCCGAGAGGCATCCTGCCCTTCTGGGTCCTGGCTTCTGTAGACACTGGCTTCTAGAGCCACAGCCGGGGAGAGGGGTGGTCTCTTCATCCACACAGTGAAGCCGACGCTGCTGTCCTCCTCATACTGCAAAGCCTCTCACCTCCGCTTCACCCTCCAGCCCACCCTCGCTGTAGCCGCCTCCGTGGCAGGGAGGTCCCTGCCTCTCAAGTCTTGGATACCTTCCCCACTAGAGGACACATGGGAACACTGGGATTTTGCACTCAGGCCCTGGGACAACCTGGAGAAGGACCATACACCTGGTTGGCCATTTCTATTCTGATGCAGCCACCAGCTTGTCATACCAGCAGGAAATAGACCCACTGCTCTTGGGTTCCCCCAGATCTGTCGGGCTGATTTCAGTAGGTGGTAAAGGAAATGAGGACAGAGGGTGAGTTTCAGGGAGAAGGAAAGCTGCACACAGCCGAAGAAAGAATGGGGACAGAAATAGCAGACGAAAAGTGAGATACAGGGGTCAGGAGAGCTCCAGAAAGGGTGAGGGCTGGGGACAATGGGGTGGAGGTTCAGATGACCCCAATTGAAGCTGTTCACTATTACCATTGGACCCAGCGGCCCCCCAAAAGAAGGCCCCCGTGGGGGATCAGCAGACTCAAATGAAGGAGGACTCAACCTATAACTCGAAGATCATAACGAGGTCCCAAATGGCAAGGACTGAACATACCCAAACATCTAAAGCAAAGGGTGAGTCTTCTGGCGGCATCTGCCCTTGGGATAGATGGGTGAGGGCATCTCTCGGGCAGCAGCATAGGGTAAGGCAGATGTGGGAAGTGAGTGGTGGTAGGAGGGCGGGCAGGGAGAATGGCGAGGGGGCAAGAGGCCTGTGGGAGAGCACGGAGCAGCTGTGCCCGGGGCAGCAGGCCTCACATCTTTGGACTCAGGACCCCTTTAAAATTAATAAGGACCCCAAAGAGCTTTCGTTTATGCGAGTTATACATATTTATATTTACCTTATTGGAAATTAAGATGGAGAGTTTTAATATTTGTTAATTCCTTTCAAAGTAACAACAATAAACCAATTACTTGCTAACATAGATAACATATATTTATGAAAAATAAATATTTTCCAAAACCAAAAATACATATTAGTGAGAAGAATGGCACTGTGTTTTCATTCCTATCCAGATCCCTTTCATGTCTGGCTTAATAAAAGAGTCTTCGATCTGCTTCTGGTTCAATCTGTCACGATATGTTGTTTTGTTGAAGTAGAGGAAGAAAACCCAGATATGTCATTGAAAAGGGTGCAGTATTTTAAGTCTTTTTAGATAATTGTAGGTATCTATCGTTGATTTTACACCCAAACTTGACACGTGGTAATTTCTTAAAGGTTAGTTGTAATGCACACTCTGAAACCATATCAATCAACTTTGTGTACTGTGTTACATTAAAATGCATTGTGGGGAAGCGGACTTGGCCCAGTGGTTGGGGCGTCCGTCTACCACATGGTCTGTGGTTCAAACCCTGGGCCTCCTTGACCTGTGTGGAGCTGGCCCATGCGCAGTCCTGATGTGCACAAGGAGTGCTGTGCCACTATGTGTCCCCGCATAGGGGAGCCCCACGCACAAGGAGTGCTCCCCGTAAGGAGAGCCACCCAGCGCGAAAAAAAGTGCAGCCTGCCCAGGAATGGCGCCGCACACACGGAGAGCTGACACAACAAGGTGACGCAACAAAAAGAAACACAGATTCCCATGCCGCTGACAACAACAGAAGCGGACAAAGAAGAGCACGTAGCAAATAGACACAGAGAACAGACAACTGGGGTGGGGGAAGAAGGGGAGAGAAATAAAATAAATAAATAAATCTTAAAAAAAAATAAAATAAAATGCATTATGTTGGGAGTGGATGTAGCTCAAGTGGTTGACTGCCTGCTTCCCACATACGAGGTCCCAGGTTCAATCCGGTACCTTCTAACAACAAAGGAAAAAAACACCTCTCATTGGCGCGCTGAGGTAGACTATGCTATCTTGCATTTTGGATGAATCTTTAATACATGCAAGATTTTATAACACCATGCCATGGTCATTTAGAAGATACTGGCTCACTGAATTATACAGTGAGCTCACAACTCAAATAATCACACAAGTATTTTACTTGGGACAGCCGTGACACTTCAGTTTGCACCAGGGGTCCTTTAGATGTCCTCTCCACTTTTTCATCTAGAATAGTTAACAGATGTCTGCTCAAGGATACAAACTTAATAAATTAATCATTGTATTCCTTCATCAGTGGCATTCTTAAATGAAACTGGCTTTTTTTAAAAAATGGTGAGTATGTGGCGGTGAAGAATACAAGGCGTAGTCCTGAGGTTTGAGGTCCGTTCTCAGATTAGTACTCAGGCACCAGCGGTTTTACCTGCCGTTGCTTTTGCTCCATCAGCGCAAAGGTCAGCGGAGTAAGGAAGGCGAGTTTGTCTTTTGATAATAGTTTTGACCTCATGAATCCCCTGGAAGCGGTCCCGGGACCCCAGGGGTTCACACACCTCACTTTGAGAGCCACTGGCTCGGAGCTCGGACGACCCTTCCTCCTGGACGCCGTGGAGGTCTCTTAGGGCAGCAGCCCAGGGGGAGGCAGGCCAGGCACGGAGCAGCCCCCGGCGCGGTGGCCACATTCTCAGAGGGGCCTCCGTGGAGCCTCGGACAAGACTCGGCCGCCTCCAGCCCTCAGCTCCAGAGGTGGACGGTCTTTCCTGGCTCTCTGGGAGGTTCCCCCGTGGAATTTGCCAGAGGGCATTTACGGAGATCTGAAAGGGCATTGCTTTTTTTCAAGACATCAATGATGACACTTCAGAAATGAGTGAAGCAGCAAGTACCCAGGAGACACCTTCAGGAGACGCGGCATCTGCCACCATGGATGGCGCACGGTCAAGAGGTTGCAAGTCTGGGGGTGCAGTCATCAGGGGCCCAAATTTACTCTAAGCCAGTGTTTTTCAATGGTTTTTTCATTATCACTCCTCTAGGGAGGCTTCTTAGGTATTTTTTTCTTAACCATGACCCTTCCCTCCCAAGACATTTTAATACAAATACATTAACTATCCCTCTATGTGCTGTACGTGTATCTATGTGTCATACATAAAAAGAGTAGGATTTTTTTGTGTACCCCGCCCCCAAAAAAACAATTTTCACCTCCTTGGGGACACTATCTCCTCCACTGAGAATGGGCACTAAGCATATTCTTGGCACTGTTTTTAACGTGCCCTTCCCATGGCCCAAGTGTTTTCCTCGATCCCAGCCTCCATGTTTCTCATATGACCTTTCTGGGAAAATTAGGGAGGGAATAGCCCATCATAAACACAGATGAATATTATGAATAAGCATGTGCAGTGGACGTGGTTCTTGTTGTGGGCAAGTGCTGGTAAAATGTGCATGTCCATTTACTCCTCACCGTTATGTGCATTTCTATAGTAAGTTCGTGCCACGCTCTCTAGAGTGGGGAGAAGTGTGTTTTCTGTTTGTGGCTGATATGGTCATAGATTCACGAGTTCACAGAACTCTCAAAAGACGCATCACTAGTTATTGTAAGAAAGGGTAATTTCAATGTGACCACCCCAAAATCCCAGTAATCATTTTTAACAGTTTCTCCTACATTGCATTTACTTTGGTGGTGGTATTTCAGATTTTCTCCTAGATGATTTCATTTAATTCTCACAACAACCTCTGGAGAAGATTGAACAATGTATCCCACTTTTGCATATAGGAAATTGAGGCAAATAAAGGAAGAATGGGCTTTTCCAAGGTCGTATGGATAACTAATGGCTGGCCGCCTGGGCTGGGAGCCATCATTCTCCATAGAAAGGAAGGGACAGAGATAAAAATGCCAAACCTTTGTCAATTCAACATTGTCAGAAATAATTGTTGTCACAAAGTTTAAAGCTTGCTTTTTTAAAAATTTCTTTCTGTTACTTTCCAGATTCCACAGATGATGGAAAGAAACCCTCTTCGCAAAAATCTCCTGAGCAAAGGAGTAAGTATTAAATATCAAGAAGAACCTTTCTGGTCTATGTTAGTTAGATTGGACGTTACTCTTTTTTTTAAGCAATTTTATTGAGATATATTCACATATCATTCAATTCATCCCAACTGTACCTTCAGTGGTTTTTGGCATAATCACGGAGTTGTGCATTCATCACTGCAATCAATAGTAGAGCATTTTCATTGCTAAAAAAAAAAAAAAAAAATCCCCTACCCATTAGCAGTCACCTCTCAATCCTTCTATCCTTCCCCTGCCATTCACTAATCTAATCGTGTTGAGGCTAGTCTTATTGTTTGTTATGCCTTTCTAGACCAGAAAAAAAAAAAAAAAACACTTCGTAGCCAGGAAAAGACCTATGCCTTCCAAAGCAGTGATTGGACTTTTTTCAACACAGAAAATCTCCCATCTCATGTAAGCCATCTGCCATAACCACTGGGATTAGGTTGCTGTGTGTGGCAGCAAACCACTCCCCAAAAGAGTAGCTAGAACAAGAGGCAAGTTCATTCCCTTGGCCACGGGCTGGTGATGTGCATGGCAGTGCTTGTCCCTGGCTCCCCCGTCCTCAGCACGTGGCTTTGCCTCCACTGGGGTCCTGCCAGCAAGCCTGCCCTCGGACCCAGGGGAGCAATCCAAGGATACAGAAGGCAGTGGCTCTCCCAATAGAGGACACTTGCTGCCGGTCACTCGGCTGACATTCATTACCAGGACCAGTTGCAAGGCCACACCTGGCTTCAAGGGAGGCTGGGAGATGTAGTCTTTATTCTAGAGTCCCAAGTGCAAAGCTCAGACTCCAGGGCTTCCTTGCTAAGGAAAAAGGGGAGATCAGATAAAGGGGAACAGCCGGCAGTATCATCCTGCTCTCCACTGTTTCCAGTTTGCCTCCCTTCCTGCAGGCTTAGAAGGTGACATTGCCCGGTCCCTGCTCGAGGCAGGTCCCCGGCACTAGCTGAGGCCAATGAGCTGGGGTGGGGGTGTCCCTTCTGCTCAGAGCCCGTAAGAGCCACTGCACAGCTCTCCAGACTCTTCCCCTGTGACCGTGGAAGTGTGTGAAGGCAGAGGTGCCAGAGGGTCACCAAGAGGACAGCTGCCCTACAGAGAAATCTAGGCCTGCAAAGGACTTGGTGTGACCAAGAAGTAAACTCGCATTTGGTTTTGTTTGTTAGTGCAGTCTTAGCCTAGCCTAGCCTGTGTGATACAAAGTTCCTGAGAAAATCTGCAAACAGTAGAGAAACTATAAAGTTAAACACCTATCCAATCTCCTTCCTCATCTTACTTTTTTTAAGAGAAGTTGTAGGTTTACAGAAAAGTCATGCAAAAAAAAACACCTCTCCTTATTTTTATACCTTAAGAGTGGTCATATTTTTCCTTTATGTATCTATAAGCTCATACTATATAGACTATTCTGAAAATCACTGTTTTCATTGTGCATTTAGTACATGTCAATGTTATCTATTTAGTTTCCTTTATTTTAGCTATATAGTACATTATTGTATGATTAACCACAATTTGCTTAAATAATCACCTATTGGACAATTAGGTTATTTCCAAATTTTACATGAAAATAAAAGTGATATTTGTGTGTATTTATATCTTTGCACACTTGTTCAATAATTGCCTTAGAATTAATTTCCCGACAGGAGAGTATCTGATTAGAGTCTGCATATCTTAAATGTTATACGTTACCAAGTATAATTTACATTCCCATTCCCAAAATGTGAGTGCTCATTTCCTACATCCCCTTCAGTACTAGGCCTGATAAAACTTTTTTTAAAATTAAAAAAAAAATTTTTTGTTACCCCCGACTCCAGGATGACTCCCTTGTCTGTGTTTCTTCATTGTTTTGTTTTTGCTCATTGTTTTTTGCTTGTTATCTGCTCTTCTTTAGGGAGCACTGGGAACCAAACCTGGGACCACCTGGGACCTCCCATGTGGGAGGCGGGTGCTCAGCTGCTTGAGCCACATCTGTTCCCATCTCGTTTTTTGGATTTTTTGTTCGTTTTCTGTTCATTGTTTGCTCGTTGTTTTGTGTTTTGTTTTGTTTTGGTTTGGTTTTTTTGCTTGATGTCTGCTCATTGTCTGCTCATCATTTGTCTTCTTTAGGGAGGCATAGAGAACCAAACCCAGGACCTCCCATGTGGGAGGCGTGCCCCCAACTGTTTGAGCCACATCTGCTCCCTAATAAAACTTTTGAAAGGTTTGGGTATCCTTAAAACCAAACAAGGGATTTCTTTGATTATTAGTGTGTCTAAAAATGATTTTAAATATGCTTGTTATTTGTATATGCTCTTTGAGCACTTTCAATTTATGTTCTTTGCTCATTTTCCTACTATACTAGTCATCTTTTGCTCCATCTATTAAGGATGTTTGTGCTTTATATATTTCCTATATTGCGATTTTTCTCGTTTTATCATTGTTGAACCATTTTGGAAATGTTTTTTGCAGTTTAGAAAGTTTTTAATTTTTTAAAAAGTCAAATCCATTCATCTTTTACCCTTTAAACCTTCTATTCTATGGCTTACAACAATTTTTCCCTGTTTTTTCCTACTCTTTAAAACATTGGTTATTAAATTGATAAATTGCATATTTTAAATGTTAATTATTTATTATATCTGTTATATCTTCATTGTTTCCATAAGGATGGCTATTTCCAGTAGAAGGACCACCTGAGCCTGCTGCAAAAGATAAGCATGTCTTTTAGTGAGAAGGCGATTTAGCGCAAGTACACAAGCAAGGAACTGGGAGATTTTCCAAAAACCACTCCAAAGTGAAAATAGGAAGTAGGGTTTTTATAGGAAGGAAAGAAAGGGGTAGTGGAGAAGAAAAAAAAGTAAAAGCAAAAAAATAAATAAATAAATAACCAAGTGATGCCAGGGTCCTTAGGCAGGGGGTATGTGCAATTTCTCAGTCCCGTGCTGTCTCAAGCATGTCCAACTTTCCTTGACTTCAGTGACTAATAACCACAGTTTAGATGTAGCTGTGCAGGTCCAAGGCCTTCTTGGCCTCTTCCTCAGACAACTGCTCAAGGATATCAAGTTTTTTGTCTCAGAGAAAAGTTAAAAATTGCCACCATTCTGTCTGGTTTTGCTTTGAGACCTTATCTTATTCCTGTTAGCAAAACTGAGAAGCTCTGGTCAATGTCCTTCAGGGAACTAAGTGCAAAGAGTAAACTTCTAAAATTAGCATTACTAGAAAACCAGTTCAATTAGTTTTAGAATTTTCAGAGCTGCTTAAGTGAAGAAATTTCAATAAGCACATTTTCCAGCTATCACATTCAATCCTTTTTCATTTCCAAGTGAAATGGAATACTCTGTTTTTCCACACAGGTCTCACGGTTTTCTTGTCTTCCCAATATGACAGCAGGATAGGAGAAAATTTACTTAAAAATCATTGACATCTCAGGCTTGTAGATCAATATTTGTAGCCATAAAAGATGATTTTTCTTCTTTTTTTAAATTTTTTTTAGAAAAGAGGACAAAAAATTGTAACTTGTCAAGTTCAAAAAAAAGGCAGGAAAAAGGACTCCCAAGAGGTAAGCAATCAAATTGCAGTTGTTGGTCCCTTTGTCCTGCCTTGGCTGACCAAGGACTGCTCCCCACAAAGAAGGGAGGATGCGGACACTGGGTCGGCTCAAGATGGGGCTGGAAGGGGGGCACAGCTATCAGACGATTTTGAGATATTGGGTCCACTCCAGGATCCGAGCCGGGGAGAGCAGACAAAGTAACCCTGACACAGCAGGCAGGACGCAGAGACCCAATCCCAAGCTGGAATTAGATCTGGGGCACAGTGCCTTCAAAGCCACCGCCGTCACCCCAACCTGCTGACCAAGCGTCTTCTCCTCACACAGGACTCTGTGATTTGCAGTGCCAGAAACCTTCCATTTTTCTGGCTTTTCTGCTTTATCACTCTTGTTTTCATCGTCCTTTCTCCACTCTTGGCTTCTTCCCTTTCCCCACTCTTTCTCCTCCATTTTTTAAATTCTTTCATACAAAGCCATTGAGTGAGGGCTCAGGGTATGCTGGGCACTGGGGATTGATTCTCTTGGATTCCGTGCCCTTATGGGGGCATGGGACCCCCCAGGAGGTGTTCTCTTCCAACATGAATTAGGACATGGGCCACCCTGCTTACTTCCAGCACCCCGCAGTCTTGGGGTTTGAACTGGAAGGAGGCCCCGGAGCTGTTTGCCGCCCCCGCCCCCCGCGCCCACCCCCCCATCTCTTCCTCCGATTCCCAGTCCCAGTGCCCCCCAGGGCTGGAGGACCCTAACTCTCTTTCATCGACTGAGTTTTCTCCACCATTGACTTCTAGTAAAATTTGACATTCAAACCGCCAAGCTTTTCTTTTGACAGGTGAAGGTGCTTCTTGGAACTTAGAAATCCCCTTTCTCTCTCAGCTAATCCTGAGATTTTGTCTAAGGTCTCCAAAAAGGTTGCAGCTTGAACAGTGAGGTCTCAGTTCTAACCAACATCTCCCCAGAAACCTACTGATTTAATAGTCAGGGAGTCCTAAGACATCTTGATATTCCAAAATGGACACAACATCATTCTAACATTTTCAAAACTATGCTATGTTCATCAGCAGAGCTGGATCACGTGGCCAGGTGTGTGTCCAGCATGCGTCCTGGGTTCTAGGGATTCAGCAGTGACCACAACAGGCAAATCTCTGCCTTCATGGAGTTCACATTCTAATTAATTCACTGTTAATATACATACAATTAATGGACACAGGGAGGAGTCGAAGGGGTAGCAACATCGCCTCGGGTGAGAACCACCGCTTCGTGCTCCGGCCGTCTTCTGTAAGAAGCCCCTTCTGGGGGATGTCTCTAAGGCGACTGTCCTCAGCGGAGCCGTGGTGCACGGCCTTCTGCGCCACTCAAGCGCCAGCCTCTCTGCAGGCAGCGCTTTGAGGCAGGGCAGGTATGGAAAATGCATGGGCCGTACGTGTGCAGCTAGATGAATTACCACAAAGGAACACCCAGCACCCAGCACCCAGGCAGAGAGGCAGAGCAGAGCCAGCACCCCGGGAGCCCCGTCCTGCTTCTTCCCACAGCCGCCCGACCCCAAGGGTAGCCACAACCGATTTCTCACAGCATAGGTCAGTCTGACCCTGAAGCTTCACCCTCCTTCCTGCCCAGGGCGCCCTCCAGGTGTCCCTCATTGTCCCCCAACCCAGGAAGCGAATCCCCTACCCGCCCCCTTTCTGCACATCCTCAGGCCTCACCTTCAAGGTCCTCTCCAAGGGAAGCCTTCTCTGTCCCGGCAGGTGGGGATAGAGCTCCCAGACATGCCCTCACGTTTTTCCTTTGGGGCAATTAAAACTCTAATGAATTGTCCTTACATCCAGTTTACTGGGCAAAAGTCCCACGAAGCAGTAAGTGGGTCGGTCTGGCTCCTCGTTCTATGCCCGCTCCTCCGTGCTTCGCACAGGTCCATTCTGTCAAATCCATACGTTATCCCCTCTTCTTCATGCAGTATTTTGTGTTTTTTTTAAGATTTCTTTTCCCCCCTCCTTCTCCTCTCCCCCTCCCCCGCCCTGCTGTTTTTGCTGTCTGTGTCCATTTGCTGTGTGATCTTCTGTATACATTTCTCTTTTTGTCTTCTCTTCTCATTTTTTCTCCTCTAGGATTCACTGGGATTTGAACCCTGGGGAACTCTGATGTGGAGAGAGGTTCCTTATCAGCTGCACCACCTCAGTTCCTGGTCTCTGCTGCGCTTCACCTTGACTCTCCCGTTTGTCTCTCCTTTGTTGAGTCATCATCTTGCTGTGTGACTCACTTGCACGGGCACTGGTTCTCCACGTGGGCACTCGGCTTGCCACATGGGCACTCGCTCGCCTCACCGGCACTGGCTTGCCACACAGGCACGCTTTCTCTTCTTTTTTACCAGTAGACCCCAGGGATCGAACCCGGGTCCTCCCATCTGTAGGTGGAAGCTCTATCACTTGAGCCACATCCACTTCCCTTCATCCAGTGTTAATACAAATACCAGGGCCTCTGTTGACCCATAAAAAGCAACTGTAGGAACAAGAAGAAGATGCTCAAAACACATTTACCTCTACCTGTCAGGTGCCTGCCATTGAAATCGGGCCCTTTGCTGCCCTCTGCTGGAAGGATGTTGTCCCAAGCATAGGAATGGAGTCCATCTCAAATGTGAATGGCACCTGCTTTCTCAGTGCACCACCTGCACAACCGTGTGCATGGGCCTTGTGTACTTATATTGGCAAAGCCCTGTGCTCTGCATTTTGTCCTCTATTCTTCACACTAAATTATTATTCAGTCCATTTAACTGATTCAATTAAAGGGTAAAAGACTGGCGTGAGTAAATCAATTTTAAGTGGTACGATTCCAAGTCCTTAGTTCTTTACACTAAAAAAGAAGAAAATAAAGGAGAAGAAAAGAAGCTCACATGCTCCCAGTCTTTTTCAGAAGCTCTAATATTGGCTAAGCCTCCATGGGAACCCGACTAGAGTGTAGAAGGAAAACCAGTGGATGTGCTGGCAGGAGTCCAGGTAGGAGCTGACAGTCGCCCCTCAGCGCAGTTCTCCTGCCTCCTTAGCATGTCAACCCTGGCTGTAACTTCGGATTTAACTCAGGGTATCTCTGTGCTGTTATTGAACATACTGACCAGGAGTGTCCTGGAGACATTTCTGGTAATATGGAAAAGGCACCAGACTGAGGGTCTGGCATGTATGGGTTCAAGGCCAGGGCCACCTCATACAGTTTGGTGACACCAGTAATTCTCTCTCCAAACCTGAGCCTGAGTTCCCCCATCTGTAAAATGGGGGTGATTGCTGCCTTCTGTTCTGACAGGTTGTTGCAAGATAAATGACACAGTGTGGGTTGCTTAGATTATTTCTCTGCCCGTTGCTCTTCCTCTGGCCTCACAGATCTCCCAGAACTTTCTCCAGACCTCTCATATTTCAGTGTGTAATTTTCACTTTGTGTTTCTTTCCCTGTGTTCTGTAGGGATCCCTGGGGTTAATCTTCTGAGTCACTAACTAGCTTTCTTCCATTCTGCTATTCGTTGTCTCTGTTGGGTTTTTCTTCTAATTTCCTCCATCCTGCTTTTCATTTCCATGAGCTTTTTTGTTCTCTAATTGCTTACTTTTCATCACAAGATGCTATTGGGTCATGGACATAATAGTCCCTTCATCCTCTCCAAGGGTATTAGATTTAATTTTCCTTCATGTTCATTCCGTTAACTGTTTCATTTGAGACGAGGAGGGCACCGTTCACTGCTGTTGGCTGTGCTCACCACCCGCATTTTGCTTCCTCGGCTCCTCGTTTTTTGCTCAGCGTTACTAAGGGTGATCTAAACCCACCGCTGCTGTGGCTTGTGGGGCCTCCTAGGCACTGGCTGGCTAACATCAGATCACGCTAAGCATTCGCCATAGGGTTCCATCCGAAAGGCCTGTTTGCTGGGAGGAGCAGGTGAGACTGAGCCTAATGCAGGGTTAGAGACCAGAAAGCTGTCTCCCTCCACTAGATGGAGGTGGGTGGCTTTGGAAGTGCTCAAGCCCAGACTCACTGCTACCTGCATAGGTAAAGAAAGCATGCTGGCTTCCTGCACCTAGCTCCAAAAGCCACCTGCTGCTCCTGCACCTGCCTGTGCTTCGTTCAGGACATCTGTGTTCACTGGGGCTGCATTTACCGTAGGGAACTGGGGAAGAGGGTTCAGTGGAGACAGAACTCTAGAGGGTTCCCATGGCTGTGTTATCCCCCTCGGGGTTTGAAAGAGTGGTCTAGAGTTACCCATGGCTCTGTGTTGTCGCTCAAGTTGGGAGGCTGCAGGGCAAATCCTTCAGTCCATTTCTATGACAATAATAAACACTTACATAGTGCTTGCTGGTGAGCTGCAGAGCCCGATGACTAGCCCACACGGTCTGGCTCAGGAGTCCATGTTCTCCTCCACTGGGCCATGTGTGGTGGAGGCAAATGGTGGGGACAGCCACTCCATGCAGGAGCTCTGGCCAGCTGTCCAAACAACATTCTGCTGCCTCCCTTGCTCACGCCCCAGTGCCCAGCCTTGCTGCCAGTCCCTGCTGCTCTGAGGCTGGGCGTCCTCTGGAGAGAACCATCCTCTCAGTTCTCAGGGGCCCCTCCTCTCTCAGTCTGACTCCATGTGCTGCATCTTTCCAAACTAATGAATGGTTTATTTGCTGTTGATCCTGCGCCTCCCTTTTTCCCAGCAATGCTCTTGCTTTGAATATGGTGATTTTCCTTTGGCTGTTTCAATAAATATTTGAAGCAAGAGAGAGAATTGGACTAGCAGGTGTTCTAGATTAATTCCAGCTCTAACATCCTCTATAACTCAACATCAGCCATCGTCAGGCCTTTCCCCACTTTCCCAAGAGATGGCCCCTGCAGGGGCACAGTAATGAATGGAACCACATGAGGCAGGGCTAGGGGGCCAGACTCACTGATACTTGTTTTAAGACCTTTTACAACTGCTTCTCCTGATCACCACACAGGGCTCCTGGGGTGTCAACCCCCACAGATTAATCTAGAGCTCTCCAGAGTTTTCTTTTACTCCTAGAGGAAGAAAGAGAGAAGCCATAAAATGAAGAGAGACATCCCTCAGTGCTGACCAACTCATTCATCCACCTTAGTTGAATTGGGAAAATAGTGTTTGGTTTGCTAACACTGCTGATGCAAGAGACCAGTGGTGCGTTGGCTTTTATAATGGGAATTTTTATTAGTGTAAAAGTTTACAGTTCCAAGGCTGTGAAAATGTCCACATCAGAGATGCTTTGCTACCCAAGGTCGATTGCAGGTTGGATCCTGGGCTCCTGTCACATGGCAAGGCAAAATGGCAGCTTCCTCTGGCTTCAGGGCTGCTCTGCTGATTCTAGCCTCCAGCCTCTCTTCCAGCCTCTCAGGGTTTCTCCATCTTCCTGCAGTCTTCTCTCACATGGCAGGGCCAAAGTAGTGGCTATCTTTCTCTGTCTGTGTTTCTGCCTTCACTTACCAGTTTATGTAAGACCCCAGCAAGTGGGCGGATATCTAACCTGGGTCACACCTCACTTAGGTGGTTCAATCAAAGGCACTAAAGTAATCTAGTCAAAAGTGATCTAATCAAGATCCCTTAGCTGAATCTAATGCAAGCAAAGGGACCTATACCCACAGGAATGAATTAGTTAAAAGAGCATGATCTTTTCTGGAATTCACAAAATTTCAAACTGTCACAATAGGATTGTACAGGAAGACTTTTTTTTTACTATCTGAACACAAAGAAATACTTTAGGTAAGCAGCTTCTATCAGCATAGAAGGGAAAGAAGGATGTTTATGGAATAAAGGAACACTGGGTAGTAGCTAGTTAGCTTGCAAATTAAAACATATTCACCAAAGAAGTCCTGTGCTTTCTACTAAAATGTAGTGTTTGATTTGTTGTTGGTGGTGGTTTAGTTTATTGGATACTGCTCTGTATGCGTAGCTAATCTGCCATTCAAAACAGATGATTTCCTGCAAATTAACAAGAGGTCCCCCAATATTATTACTATTATTATTATTATTGGAATTCATGGAGGGTAGAATTCACGAAGGAGATAGAAGAGCTAAACTATTCTTTTCTAGTTTCAGAAAAGCTTGAAGATGAAACCATGGATTTTCAGTCTCCTACACTTCCTGTGACCTGTGGTGAGGCAAAAGGGATTTTACATAAGGAGAAAATGAAAAAAGGTGGGTTCCTTTGTCTTCTGCTTTTTTGGAATTCCTATATGAAGGAGGAAAGTATCCATGAACACAGTTATCCAGGAAATGAACACTGAAGCTAAGATACATAAAAGGAAGTGCTGCTTAAGATGGGATTTTCACACTTTTGCACATCAGGTACATCTGGTGACCAGGTCACTCCACTTCCACATGGGAATCATCCCAGGATCCTGTGACAGGATTACCATGCTCTTGTAGCATGCATACTAGGACAGGTATCACTTAAAATGCAAATCCTATTCCACTCCCTTACCACTCAGGCAGATTTTAGGACCTTCAATGTAAGAGAAGAGGAATCCAGACTCTTGCTATGGCTCCCACCTCACAGGGGAGGCTTTCTGGACCCAGAAAGGCTGAACACCACAACTAGGAGTTTGGAGGTTTGGGATAAATTTGTAGGAGGTGGAAGTGGGGTCCTGGAATCATCTGTCTTTTTCTTGCAGGAGCATCAGAGAAGTGCATTCAGAATAAGAAGGGAGTTTGGTTCACTCCAAAGGAATTTGAAAGAGAGGGAAATAGGGCAAAAGCAAAAAACTGGAAGCGGAGTATACGTTGCAGAGGAAAGACGCTACAACATCTACTGAAGGTATCGTAAGGACAAGGGATAAACAGGTGACACGTTTAAAACTTGAAGGATAAGTGGGAGTTCAACAGGCAGAAATGAGAAGAATTTCCGTTAGGATTCAACAGCATGATTTGGCAAGAGCTAAAAGTTCATGGGATGTAGAGCTGGCCCATGCTCAATGCTGATGCGCGCAAGGAGTGCCGCACCACGCAAGGGTGTCCCCCACGTAGGGGAGCCCCACGCGCAAGGAGTGCGCCCTGCACCCATAAGGAGAGCCACCTAGCGCAAAAGAAAAGTGCAGCCTGCCCAGGAATGGCGCCGCCCACACTTCCCGTGCCGCTGACGACAACAGAAGCGGACAAAGAAACAAGACGCAGCAAATAGACACAGAGAACAGACAACCGGGGTGGGGGGGTATTAATAAATAAATCTTTAAAAAAAAAAAAGTTCATGGGAAAAGTTGTGGGTAATAAAAGTTAGGATTGGTGCTGGAGGAGAATTCCAAAAGGAAGCAAAGGCGCTTGACTAAACCCCAGAGGGTTTTGCAGTCAGGAGAGATGTAAGAGGCTTAATCTGGCAGTATTAGATAGAGTGTGCTGGAAGGGGACTAACTGAAGGTATCAACAGCTTCCCTACCTCCTCCACTCAATAAATGCCTGCTAGAGACCCAACTCCACCTGGACCCTTTTGTAAAGCATTTCTGGGCCACCCTATCTGTGGTCAGACTCTCCTCTATATTTCTACAATGCATTGTTGCTGTCCTGTGGACTCCTAAAAAATGTACCTCTTTGTAATCCCAGAATTTAGCACAAGGCCTCCCAATAGTACTCAAAAATGATCATTGAGATGAAATCATAAGGATTTGATCTA
This sequence comes from Dasypus novemcinctus, assembly GCF_030445035.2. Taxonomy (NCBI): domain Eukaryota; kingdom Metazoa; phylum Chordata; class Mammalia; order Cingulata; family Dasypodidae; genus Dasypus; species Dasypus novemcinctus. The sequence goes on from NC_080679.1 coordinate 13,346,336, forward strand.
GAGAGGAATAAATGGAAATGGCAAAAATAGATGGGAAAGGGATTGGGAACAAAGAACTAATAGACACTGAGTTTGAGTAATAGTGAAAAATAATTTTATCCTTAACTGAAGTTCAGAAGAAGAACTGATTAGGGGAGGGAGATCTTTTTTTTTTTTTTTCCCCAGACACCTTGCGTTTGAAGTGCTAGTTGGGCATCCAGGTAGAAATATTCATTAGGAAGTGGAAACTTCCATATTTACGAAAAAAGTGCTTCCAGAATAATCTCATTCATTAATCCATTCTCTCTTTCAGAAAGAACTTCTGCTCTGTCCTCCAAGAATAAATCAGAAAAGAAAGGTAAATAGCAGGTGAATTTCTGCCACATACTCAGTCGCCATGTTGCAGACTTTCCTTGTCTGAAGCCTCACCTTAAAGTTCCTGAGTTTTCCAGCTCTGGTCATCTTTACATTTAGGCATCTTCATAATGGCTGCTTTAACTCATGTATATGCCACCATTATTTTGCTAGTTAATTTGAGAATGAGAAAGCAAATAACTCTTCAAAATAAAAATGAGGATGAAATTGATGATTACCTAAGTTTTATTAGAAAAGACCTGGATATTTGGATGACTGACAACCAGATCCATTGACTGAACTGCCTTCTCCTCCTCAACCTTCTGTACATGCTTAGGTATGTCCTCCAAACATGGTTCCCACTCATGAGCTTCCCGTTAGATGTGAACTTCCAGCAGAGGCAATGCTGCCTTTCCTATCTTGTCCTGGAGGCTGGTCTGACCCTTGCCTGGGTTTCATCAAGGTTTATAATGCATTTATTTCATAAACCATCTTTTCTATACTTATTTGAAACACCTTGATATGTCTAAGGATATTCATTACAGTATCATAAATATTGTACCAATATTGTAAAATAAATTGGTACAGCAACACAATGTTTTTTTTTTAAAAAAAGATACAGATTCATAAATAATTGACTCATTCTCAGTCAATGTGAAACCACTAAAGGGTTTTGAGGTCACCAGAGCTTTTTGAAGCTTAAGCTGATAACAATATGTATGGTAGGAGCCCAGTTTTTTTAATGTGACTACAGAGATATGACTGTTTAGTTTGCAAAAGTCTGCTAAGGCAATATACCAGGAATGGGTTAGCTTTTTTTTTTTACACTTTTTTTTAAAAAGAAGCTTTAGCTTACATAAATATTACATAAAAAATATAGGGGATTCCCATATTCCCCACCCCCTCCCTCCCACACTCTCCCACATTAACAACATCTTTCATTAGTGTGGTACATTTGTTACAATTGATGAACACATACTGAAGCATTGCTACTAACCATGGACTATAGTTTACATTATGGTTTACACTCTGCCCCACACAATTTTATAGGTTATGACAAAATGTGTACTGGCCTGTATCTATCATTGCAATGTCATGCAGGACAATTCCAATGTCCTGAAATGCCCCCATGTTACACCTATTTGTCCCTCTCCCTCCCTCAGAATCTCTGGTGGCCACGGGCTTTATATCAATGATAAAAGTTCTTCCATTGCTAGAATAATAAGTCTATACTAGAATAATACTGTCTGCTTTAGTCCATTGTTCATTCCCCATTCTTTAGGATTTTGAGATAGTAATGCCAACTGTGTTTCTAATTGTGAGGGGGCTTAGATCCCATGGGGCAGATGGATGGAACTGTCTTGCTTGCAGTTGCAGACACTCTTTGTTCCTTGGGATGATAGGTTTTCCTCATCATCTCCTTGTTAGTTGTCCTGGGTAAGTCCAATGAACTGGAGAATAGGTGTTGCAAGTCTGCTGAGATTCAGGGCTCAACTGGCAAATGAACAAACCAAAGATTTAAGTCTTTGGGACATGTATTTAACAAGAATACTGCTAATTATAGGTTCAAGTAAAAGGGACAGAAGAGCCACATGTAGGAAAACTATAAATGAGTCTAACTCTGTTATACTGAGGAGCTTAAACTCCAAAGTAAGGCCTACTGAAAGAATGCCAAATTCCTGACCTTTTCTGCCCTGCTTATACTGTCTAGATGTTTCTAGAGCCTTCAGGATCCCCACTGTTTGAGGCATTGTTTCCTGTGCCAGCCAATGAGAGCCTGCTGAGATGTGCATAAGCAGAACCTCTGGAATGATCTCCCAGCTCACTCTGAAATCTCTTAAACATAAAAGCTCATTTGTATTGACTGTTTCTCCCTTTTGGTCAAGATTTTTTTCCAGAGGCATTGCCAGTTGATGCTTGGTAATAATCCCTTGGTGCCAGGGACGCTAACCCCTGGGACTAATGTCCTACACTGGTGGAAAGGTAGTGCATTTCTATGCTGAGTTTGGCTTAGAGAGAGACCACAATTGGCAACAAGGAGGCTTTCAGGAGGTAACTCTTAGGCAATAGACAATACTAGGCTAAGTTTCAATTTCACAAGAAAAGGTTCGTAAGTGCAATTATCAATATCAAGGGCCTGGCATAATGGTCTGTCTTCCTTCATTAGGCACGGCCCATGTACTTGGGGATACCTGCCATTCTATTAAAGACTGTAACAGGACTCCCCAGGATGGGAATTTAATATTCTTTCAGTTATTGTGTGGGTCTCCACCCACGGAGACAATGCCCCATGAACACTTGAACATATCCATGTGCCTTTGAGGCATGCCCCAGGTGCACCTTTCACACATCCTCCCACCACCAACACCCCACACCACTGATCCTCTCCTGCCACAGTTGTGACCCTTCAGTGATCCAAAACCTCTCCAGAAATGAAGTAAAAATAAATAAATAAAATTAATAGGAAAATAAAATAATTTTAAAAATAAAAAATAAAATTCAATAGTAAAAAATTAAAAATTTTTTGAAATAAAATTTTTTATACATTGTCTTTCATCACTATTAGATCTGTTATCTTGTATGTGCAGTGACAATTTCTTCTGTATGTTCCCCCAGTGTCATTTTTTTTTCATTTTATATTCAAAGAAGCTTTAGGTCACAGAAAAGTCATATAGAAACTAGAGGGGATTCCCATAAACCCAGTGCCTCCCCTTTTCCACTCTCCCCTATTAATAACATTTTATAAGTATACAGTACATTTGTTACAATTGGTGTACGAATATTGAAGGATTGCTACTGCCATGGTTAATGACTGACATTATGGTTTACATTTGCACCATATACTTTTATAAGTGTTGATGGAATTTTAAATTGCCTGTATCCATATTTCAAGATCATGCAGAACAATTCCAATGCCTAAAAATTCCCTATGTTGCAAATATTCTGTTCTTCCCATCCCCTCCCCTTGGAACCTATGGTAACCACTAAGTTTCAGTTTTTGAATAATTAAGATTGTTAGTTACTTGCAATAATATTGAGGACTTGACATATTGGTTCTGTCCTCTTTTATTAGGCACTGCCTATGTTCTCAAGGGATTCTTGTCCCTATAATTGAGAACATAGCAGGGCTCCCCAGGATGGGAGTTTATTATTTTCTTGTTCATTGTGTGGGTCTCTCCCCATTGAGATAACACACTATAACAAAATGAACAGTTACATATTCCTTAGAGGCATGCCCCAGGTGCACCCTATCCCGCATATCCCCCTAAACCCAACGCCATGCACCAGTAGCCCTCCTTGACCATATTAGCCAAAAGAACACTCCCACCATTGTACTTTTAACCACAGACCTGCAAATCCCCAGAGTTCATCAGCTCCTTCCTCCAACCCTCCCCCCAGTTCCATGGATAATCCAACCCATCCCTACCACTAGACCCCCTCACAGACCAGCACCAACAAACCCAATCACATCACTCCACCACTCTCATGCCCATCCACTGCCCAAACACACCTGTCCACCTTATCATGGATTTTTGCTCTTACGGGCATCTGCTGACCAACCTCTACTCCCTTTCTGCCTCCTGTTAACTTGTCTTTCAGACTCTAACTCAATTTTCTTAAGTCATATCAGTGAGGTCATGTAATATTTGTCCTTCATTGACTGGCTTAATTCACTCAACATAAGGTCTTCAAGATTCATCCATGTGTTAATACTGCATTCCTTCTTACAGCAGTGTAATAGTCCATTGTATGTATATTCCACAGTTTGCTTATCCATTTATCTGTTGATGGGAATTTGGGTTGCTTCCAACTTTTGGCAATAGTGAATAATGCTGCTATGAACATTGCTGTGCATATATCTGTTCATGTCCCTGCTTTCAATTCTTCTGGTATATACCCAGAAGTGAGATTGCCGGATCCTGTGGCAGTGCTATAGTTAGCTTCCTGAGGAACTGCCAAACTGTCCTCCACAGTGGCTGCACCATTCCACATTTCCACCAGCATAGGTGTTCCCTTCCCTTCACACCTTCTGCAACATTTTTATTCCTCTGGTTTTTTTATAGCCACCAGTCTAATAGGTGTAAGTTGATATTGTAGTTTTGATTTGCATTTCCCTAATAGCTAGTGATGTTGAGCATCTTTTCATGTGCTTTTTAGCCATTTGTATTTCTTCTTCAGAAAACTGTCTATTCAAATCTCTTGCCCATTTTTTAAATGAGTTGTTTGTCTTTTTATTTTCGAGATGTATTTTTATTTATATGCTGCATATTAGGCCCTTATTGAACAGATGGTTACCAAATATTGAGTAGTTTACCTTTTCACTTTCTTAATGAACTTGTTTGAAGGGCAAATGTTTTTAATTTTCAGGAATCCCATTTATCTATTTTTTCTTTTGTTGCTTGTCCTTTGTGTGTAAAATTTATGAAACCATTTCCTATTACAAGATGCTGCCCTACATTATCTTCTAGGAGCTTTATGGTCTTAGCTCTTATATTTAGGTCTTTGATCCATCTTGAGTTAATTTTTCTATAGGGCATGAGATGGTGATCCTCTGTATTCTTTTGGATATGGATATCCAGTTCTCCAAGCACCATTTGAGAAGAGGCCATTCTCTCCCAGTTGAGTGGGTTTGGTGGTCTTGCCAAATATTAGTTGACTGTATATGTGAGGATATATATCTCAATTCTCAATTCTTTTCCATTGGTTGGTATGTCTATCCTTGTGCCAATACCATACAGTTTTGACCACTGTAGCTTTGTAGTATGTTTTAAAGGCAAGTAGTGTGATTCGTCCAATTTCATTTTTTCTTTTCCAATATGTCTTTGGCTATTCAGAGCTACTTGCCCTTCCAAATAAGTTTCATAATTAGATTCTCCAATTCATAAAAATGTTATTGTAATTTTTATTGGGATTGCATTACATCTGTAAATCATTTTGGGTAGGACAGACATCTTAATGATATTTAGTCTTCCAACCCATGGAATATTCTTCCATTTATTTAGGTCTTCTTTGATTTCCTTTAATAATGTTGTATAGTTTTCTGCATACAAGTCCTGTACATCCTCAGTTAAGTTTATTCCTAGGTGTTTGAGTCCTTTAGGTGCTACTGTAAATGGAATTTTTTTTCTTGATTTCCTCCTCAGATTGCTCTTTATGGTGTATGGAAATGCTACTGATTTTTGCATGTTGATCTTATATCCTGTCATTTTTCCAAACTCATTTATCAGCTCTAAAATCTATGCTATAGATTTCTCAGGGCTTTCTATGTACAGGATCATGTCATCTGCAAATGGTGAAATTTTTACTTCTTCCTTTCCAATTTGGATGACTTTTATATCTTTTTTCTGGCCTAAGTACTTGAGCAAGTACTTCTAATACAATGTTAAATAAGAGCTGTGACAGTGGCATCCTTGTCTTGTTCCAGATCTTATAGGGAAAACCTTAAGCATTTCACTATTGAATTTTATATATATATACTCTTTATCATGTTGAGGAAGTTTCCTTCTATTCCTATCTTTTGAAATGTTTTTATCAACAAAGGATGCTCTATTTTGTCAAATGTTTTTTCTGCATCAATAGAAATGATCATGGGATTTTTTTTCTCTTGACCAGTTAATATGGTGTATTACATTGATTGATTTTCTTATGTTGAACCATCCTTGCATGTCAGGGATGAAACACACTTGGTCATGGTGTATAATTTGTTTGATGTGTTATTGAATAAAATTAGCAAGTATTTTGTTGAGGATTTTAGCATCTAGTTTCATTAGAGAGATTGGTCTGTAATTTTCCTTTCTTGTGACATCTTTATGTGGCTTTGGTATTAGGGTGATGTTGGCATCATAGAATGAGTTAGGCAGTGTTTCCTCCACTTCTACTTTTTGGAAGAGTTTAAGCAGGATTGGTGTTAGTTCTTTCCAGAATGATTGGTAGAATTCACCTATGAAGCCATGTGGTCCTGGACTCTTCTTAGTTGGTAAGTTTTTGATGACTAATTCAATCTCATTATTTGTGATTGGTCTGTTGAGCTCATCAATTTCTTCTTTTGTCAATGTAGGCTGCTTATGTGTTTCTAGAAATTTGTCCATTTCAAATAAGTTATCCGTCTTTTGGCATACAATTTTTCAAAGTATCCTTTTATGATACTTTTTATTTCTGTGGGATCAGTGGTAATATCCCCTTCCTCATTTCTTATTTTATGTATTTGCATCTTCTCTTTTTTCCTTTGTTAGTCTAGCTTAGAGTTTGTCGATTTTATTAATCTTCTCAAAGAACCACGTTTTGATTTTGTTATTTTTTCTAGTATTTTCTTGTTTTCAATTTCATTCAGCTCTTCTATAATCTGTTATTTCCTTCTTTCTACTTGCTTTGGGATTAGTTTGTTGTTGTTTTTTTTCTAATTCCTCCAGGTGTGCAGTTAGGTCTTTGATTTTAGCTTTTCTTCTTTTTCAATATAGGCATTTATGGCTATAAATTTTCCTCTCAAATCTGCTTTTACTGCGTTCCATAGGTTTTGATATATTGTGTTTTCATTTTCATTCATTTCAATGTAGTTACTGATTTCTTTTGCAATTTCCTCCTTGACCCACTGATTTCCTAAGAGCGTACTTCTTAACTTCCATATCTTTGTACGTCATCTGGTTCTCTGCCCCTTACTGGTTTCCAGCTTCATTCCATTGTGGTCAAAGAAATAACTTTATATAATTTCAGTCTTTCTGAATTAATTGAGAGTTGTTCTGTGGTCTAGCATGTGGTCTATTCTGGAGAATGATCCATGTGCACTTGAGAAGAATGTTTATCCTGCTGAATTTGGGTGTAATGTTCTGTATATGTCTATTAGGTCTAGATCCTCTAACGTATTACTCAAATTCTCTGTTTCTTTATTGGCCCTCTGTTGAGGTGTTCTGTCTAATGATGATAGTGGTGTATTGAAGTCCCACACTATAATTGTAGTGGCATCTATTTCTTCACTTAGTTTTTCCAATATTTGCCTCCTGTGTTCTGAGGTGCCTTGGTAAGGTGCATAAATATTTATGATTGTTCTTTCTTCTTGTTAGATTACCCCTTTTATTAATATATAGTGACCTTCTTTGTCTCTTAGAATAATTTTGCACTCAAAGTCTATTTTGTCCAATATTTTTTTAATTTATTTATTCATTTTTTAAAAAATATTACATTCAAAAAATATGAGGTCCCCATTCACCCCCACCTCCCCCACCCCACCACTCCCCCCATAGTAACACTCTCCCCCATCATCATGACACATCCATTGCATCTGGTGAGTACATTTCTGGGCATCGCTGCACCCCATGGCCTATGGTCCACACCATAGCCCACACTCTCCCACGTTCCATCCAGTGGGCCATGGGAGGACATAGAATGTCCGGGAATTGTCCCTGAAGCACCACCCAGGACAACTCCAAGTCCCGAAAATGCCTCCACATCTCATCTCTTCCTCCCATTCCCCGCACCCAGCAGCCACCATGGCCACTTTTTCCACACCAATGCCACATTTTCTCGATTATTAACCACAATAGTTCATGAATAGGATATCATTAAGTCCACTCTATTCCTTACTGTATTCCTCCTTCCTGTGGACCATGGCTTGGTTGTGTCCATTCCACATCTATGTCAAGAGGGGGCTTGGATTCCACATGGATACTGGATGCAATTCTCCTGCTTTCAGTTGTAAGCACTCTAGGCTCCATGGTGTGGTGGTTGACATTCTTCAACTCCATGTTAGCTGAGTGGGGTAAGTCCAATAAATCAGGGTGTAGGAGCTGAAGTCTGTTGAGGCTCAGGGCCTGGCTATCATATTGTCAGTCCAGAGATTCAAATCCCCTAGATATATCTTAAACCCCAGCACCAAATACAATTCCAGTAAAGTAGCATGAAAGGCTTGTGAAGAGATCACATCTGAGTCCAGCTCCATCACGCAGAAACACCAGCTCCAAAGAAGGGCCAACTGACATGGCAGTGAACTCAATCTGCCATGACCATAGAACCTGTGGGTCTCTTTAGCCCTCAAAAGAACCAATACCTGGGGTTGTATCTACTTTATCTGTCTCTGGGACTCTGCTCAGGTGTGCATAAGGGCAATCCTTCTGACAACCTCCAGACTCTTTTTTAGAGACTCATAGCCATATAAACTCATTTGTCCTTTCCATTTCCCCCTTACTTTAGGTCAAACAGCATTTTTAACTCCTGTTATTATATGTAGACAGGGATATTCTGCTGGTCCGCGTTAAACCTTTAATTCAAAGTCATTTTCTAGTTGCATCATCAGCTGGTACTTGGTAGTGATCCCTCGGTGCCAGGGAGGCCCATCCCCGGGTGTCATGTCCCACGCTGCGGGGAAGGCAGTGCATTTACATGCTGAGTTTGGCTTTGAGACTGGCCACATTTGAGTAACATGGAGGCTCTCAGGAGGGAACTCTTAGGCACAGTGCTGCTCTAGGCCTTGCCCTTATTTCAGGTATATAGGCTCACAAGAATAGTCATTAGTATCAGGGGCTCACTGTTGGACCCTCATTCCTTCCTGGTCCTTGCCGTTTCACTTGGGGGACTGCCGCTGCTCCCCTAGGGACCACAACAGAGCCCCCCCCCCCCCCGGCCAGGAACCCAGTACCCCCCCCCCACTGTTGTTTTTAATTGTTTCCACTATGAGTATATCCAAACATTTCCATGCACCCTGGACACATGCCCTGTATAACTCCATGTCAACCATATGTCCTCTGCCAATAACATCCCATACCAGTATTCCTCTGCTGCCATTGTTGAACCACTCTGTGATCCAAAACTTCCTGAACAGTGAAGCCCAATATAATGTCAGGTTCCCTTAATAGTAAAATGGAATATAGCAATGAGTTTAAAGGTTAGATATAGAATATATATTGATTTGGAAAAATTCTGCATCCTATCTTTTTCTTTTCTTTTTTCCCTAATTATTGAGCTTCTTTTCACAAAAGCCTTAGATCACTGTAATTCATATATACAATATACAGTAGTCCCACATATCCATTATAAAACCTTTTCCCTTCCACAGAGATAATCTTTTAACTTATTCATATCATATTTACTGAAACTGATGTACAGATATTGAGACAATAGCTTTCAAACAAGGTAACATTTGTGTTTACATTGTGGCTTATACTTTAGGCTACAGTTTTCTAAATTTTTTAGTTATCCTATGTTTTACATATGGTTTACATTATTAGTCTGTTGTCCCCTATATGTTTTTGGTGTAATATTACATGTTTTATATCCATCCTTGTGTACTCTTGTGAAGCACTTCCCTTGCCCTCACATTTACTCTGGTTCCATCTATTCAATATCTATTTCCCCCTCCCCTTGGGGCCCACAGTGACATTCAATCTTCTTTTCCTGAGGAGCCACATTCAGAGATACTTGCAACAGTGCTGAGGGCCTGACCCGCTCAACTGCCCTAATGCCCTGGGAGCCACCATTTCTCTTGAGAGATACAGTTCCCTCTATTTGATGGCATTAGTCCTCCCCAGATTGTGGGTCTACCTTCACTCTCATTACATGGGTCTCTACCCAATGGTATAACCCACTCTGGCAAAATGAGCATTCATATATTCCCTAGGAGTCTGTCCTGCGTCAGGTTATCCCCTTTGAGTATCTTAAACAGGTAACTTCCCTAATTATATTTTGAAAAGGTTTTCTCAGCATTATACTCTCAACCAACACCTGACAATCTCCTATGTTTGTGTGTTGCTCCACCCTCCCCCCAATTTCTTGGGCAATATTACCCATCCGCACATCCCTAGCCCCCCTCAAACCCCCAAAGCCCCACCCAAAGGTAACCCTATGCCCCCATTTTATCCCTTCCTTGTACACATACTTACCTCCAGCTTATCATAGATTTCATCCATGTAGATGTCAGCTTACATTCTTCCTCTACCCCCCAATTTCCTGTAAGCCTATCTTCCAGTCTCTAGCTCTCTGAGGCAGCTTGCTTATTTCATATTATTGAGGTCATGTAGTATTTGTCCTTCAATGCCTGGGTTGCTTCACTCAACATAAGGTTCTCAAGATTCATCCATGTTATCATGTGTGTTTGTAGTGTATTTGTTATACAATAATTTTACAATAGGTGCTGCAGGGAACACCTCACATTTGCTGGGTTTCCTCATCCTCCGTTGCCTCATTTCTGTGTGAATTGATTTTGGCTACCTACACTATCCCCTTTCCCCCACATCTTGATATCCTCCATCATCTACTGTCTCTCCTATATTCCACCTCCCTTTCTTTGATCCCCAAATTGTCTAACTCTTAATTTCTAATACCTTTGTTTTGTTTTCTGTCTTTTATCCACTCTTGAAACTATTGCCTTTCTTTTCTCTTTCCCTCTCTCACGAAAACACTAGCCTATTAATTCATACCATATTCCTCCCATATTCAGTCGACTACCTCATTATAGGTACTCTACTTACTGCTATAACCCTACACAACTTACATGAATCTAATATCCATCCTCCCAGATCTCATATTGTTGCTCTGTTAACATTTATTACCAATACTACTTTAAACATTTTCCTTTCTTACACAATTGCCTTTCCCTGGCCCTAATACTTTCCTTCAAAGTGAACTCAACCAGCAATAAGAAATTAGAATAAGAAGAACAAAGTGACAAAGAGAAGATATAATACTTACACAAAAACAACAGCTAATTAATCCCCAAGACTAGACAAAGAAGCTAAGGAACTGATTAAACCCGTCAAGATAAAATGATGACCAGACAGCAACAAAAATCTACAAACCAAACCAGTAATCAGGAAAACATGGCTGAATCCAATGAACAAACTAAAAACCAGGAAGGGGAGCAGAACTTTGCACAAGTAATTAAAGATCTCAGAACATATATCACAGACAAATTTAATGAAGTAAAGGAAGAGGTTAACAATATGAAGACAACACTTGGAGGGGAAATTGCAGACATATGCAAAAAGATAACAGATATCATGGGAATGAACATCACAGTTCAAGAAATCAAAAACACACTTGCGGCAAATAGCAGCAGATTAGAAGAGGCAGAGCAGAGATTAGCGATGTGGAAGACAGTACATCGGAAATCAAACAGATAGTAGAATTGATCGATAAAAAGACAGAAAAAATCCAGCTAGGACTTAGGACCTGAATGACAATGCAAAACGCACAAACATATGTATTATAGGCATCCCAGAAGGAGAAGAGAAGGGAAAGGGATCAGAAGGAGTGTTGCAGGAAATAATGGCTGAAAACTTCCCAAATCTACTGAGAGAGACAGATGTACATATCCAAGAAGCACAACGTACCCCAAATGTCATAAACCCCAACAGGCCCACCCCAAGAAATATACTTGTCAAATTATCCAACGCTCAAGACAAAGAGAAAATTCTAAGAGGAGCAAGAGAAAAGAAAACCATCACATGTAAGGGAAGCTCCATAAGATTAAGTGCTGATTTCTCATCTGAAACCATGGAGGCAAGAAGGCAGTGGTATGATATAGTCAATGTACTAAAGGAAAAAAATTTTCAACCAGGAATACTCTATCCAGCTAAACTAGCATTCAAAAATGATGGAGAGTTCAAAATATTCACAGATAAACAGAAATTGAAAGACTATGCCAACAAGAAACCTCCCCTTCAAGAAATTCTAAAGGGAGTTCTGCAGGAAGAAAGGAAAAAACAGGACAGGCAGAGCTGGAGGAAAGTGTAAGAGCAACAAAAAAGACAAAAAGAAGAAAAAACAAACAAACAAAATATGACAAACACAAGTCCAGTCAAAATGTGGCTAACATAAATAATTCCTTGAAAGTAATAACACTGAATGTTAACAGATTAAACTCACCTATCAAAAGATTCAGACTGGGACATTGGATAAGGAAATATGACCCATCTATATGCTGTCTACAAGAGACACATCTTAGACCCAGAGATTCATGGAGGCTGAAAGTGAATGGTTGGAAAACAATCTTACAAGCAAACAATAACCAAAAAAAGGCAGGAGTAGCTATATTAATATCAGACAAAATAGACTTTAAATGCGAAACAATTGTGAGAGACAAAGAAGGATACTACATATTAGTGAAAGGGACAATATCTCAAGAAGACCGAACAATCATAAATATTTATGCTCCTAACAAGGGCGCCTCTAAATACGTGAGGCAAACGCTGGAAAAACTAAGTGAAAGAATAGATGCATCTACAATTATAGTGGGGGATTTTAATACACTACTATCAACTCTGGACAGAACAACTCAAAAGAGAATCACTAAAGAAAAATATATTTGAACAGTATAGTAGAGGAGCTGGATCTAATATACATATACAGATCATTACATCCAAACACAGCAGGATATACATTTTTCTCAAATGCACATGGATCATTCTCCAAGATAGACCAATGCTAGGCCACAAAGAAAGGCTTAATGAATTGAGAAAGATCGAAATCATACAAAATAATATCTCTGACCACAGTGGAGTGAAGCTAGAAATCTGCAAAGGCCAGAGGCCCAGATTTCACACCAAGATATGGAAATTAAACAGCACACTCTTAGAAAAACAGTGGGTCAAAGAGGAAATCTCAAAAGAAATCAATGACTACCTTGAAACAAATGATAATGACAACACAACATACCAAAATTTATGGGATGCAGCAAAAGCAGTACTGAGAGGGAAATTTATAGCCATAAATTCCTACATCAAAAAAGAAGAAAGAACAAAAATTGAAGAACTAACTGCACATTTGGAAGAATTAGAAAAAACAACAACAAAGTAATCCCACAGGAAGAAGAAGGAAGGAAATAACAAAGATAAGAGCAGAACTAAATGAAATAGAAAATAAGAAAGCACTTGAAAAGACAAACAAGACCAGGAGCTGGTTTTTTGAAAAGATCAATAAAATTGACAAACCTTTAGTGAGACTAACAAAGAAAAAAAGAGAGAAGATGCAAATACGCAAAATAAGAAATGAAAAAGGAGATATCACCACTGACCCCACAGAAATAAAGACTATCCTAAGAGGATACTTTGAAAAACTATATTCCAACAAAAACGACAATTCAGAGGAAATGGACAAATTCCTAGAAACACATAAACAGCCTATATTGACGAAAGAAGAAATTGAAGATCTCAACAAACCAATCACGAGTAAAGAGATAGAATCAGTCATTAAAAACCTCCCAACTAAGAAGAGCCCAGGGCCAGATGGCTTCACAGGTGAATTCTACAAAACATTCTGGAAAGAACTAACACCAATCCTGCTGAAACTCTTCTAAGAAATTGAAACAGAAGGAACATTGCCTAACTCAGTCTATGATGCCAACATTACCCTAGTACCAAAACCAAACAAAGACACCACAAGAAAGGAAAATTACAGACCAATTTCTCTAATGAACCTAGACGCAAAAATACTTAACAAAATACTTGCTAATGGTATTCAACAACACATTAAATGAATTATACACCATGACCAAATGGGATTCATTCCAGGTATGAAGGATGGTTCAACATAAGAAAATCAATCAATGTAATACACCATATAAACAGATTGAAGGAAAAAAATCACATGATTCTATCTATAGATGCAGAAAAAGCATTTGACAAAATACAGCACCCTTTCTTGATAAAAACACTCCAAAAGATCAGAATACAAGGAAATTTTTTGAACATGATAAAGACTATATATGAAAAACCCACAGCCAACATTGTTTACAATGGAGAAATCCTAAAATCCTTCCCCCTAAAGTCAGGAACAAGACAAGGATACCCACTCTCTCCCTTCTATTTAACACTGTCTTAGAAGTACTTGCTCAAGCACTGAGGCAAGAACCAGATATAAAAGGCATTCAAATTGAAAGGAAGAAGTCAAAATTTCATTATTTGCAGATGACATGATCCTATACATAGAAAACCCTGAGAGGTCTACAACAAAGCTTCTAGAACTCATAAATGAGTTTAGTAAAGTCGCAGGTTATAAGATCAATGCGCAAAAATCAGTAGCATTTCTGTACACCAATAATGAGCAAGATCAGGAGGAAATCAAGAAACAAATACCATTCACAATAGTAAATTAAAAAATCAAATATTTAGGAATAAATTTAACTAAAGATGTAAAAAACTTATATACTGAGAACTATACAAGACTGTTCAAGGAAATCAAAGAAGACCTAAATAAATGGAAGAATATTCCCTGTTCATGGATAGAAAGACTAAATATTATTAAGATGTCTATCCATCCAAAACTGATCTACACATTCAATGCAATCCCAATAAAAATCAACACAGCCTTCTTTAAGGAACTAGAAAAACTAACTATGAAATTTATTCAGAAAGGAAAGAGGCAGTTTTATTTTATTAAGATAAAATAAAATAAGAAGAAAATGAGGGACAAGAGAAAAGAGAGAGGAAAAAAAAGGAGAGAGGAAAGAAAGAAAGAAAAACAAGGGTGGGTAAAGAAAAGGGAGGGGAACAAGTAAGGAAAAGAAAAGGAGATATAGAACACCAACAGCAGCAACAACAAAAAAACCCTAAATAAATGAATAAAAAAAAAAAAAGACCTTGGGGGATACAATGGGAGAAAAGACTAGGAAATAATGCAATATTAGCAACGAGGACAATAAAAAATAAAAAATTAAAATTAAAATTAAAATTTAAAAAAACACAAACGTTGAGGGCTAGGACAATCAAGAACCTCAGATGGACCTCAGGGCATGGTGGATTCAGGGATGGAAAGTCTGTGATATTGCAGACTCAAGAGGTATGAGTCTCTGGGGTGTGGGCCACCAGGGTTTAAGGGACACAGACCTGGCAACCTCAAATCTGGTTAATAGGGAGCCTGGGAGCACCGTAGTGCAACACAGCCTTCAGGGATCCCTGCAGCTGGGTGCCAGCCCTATGGGAGCGGTCACGGCCTCCAACTCTGATCTATGTTTCCGAAGCCCGCAATTCCCCTTTTCACTAGGGTCTCTTCTGTGGCTGTATCACCAATTCGACTTCAGGACACTTCCCGCCCTGCAGGCCCCCGAAACAACCAGTTGGGGGCGCCTCTATATTGCAGCCAATTTAAGGACACTGTAGATCCACAGCTAGGCTTAGGGGGCGGGGCTCTAGCCAGAAGCGCTGTATCAGTGTCTGAAATCAAAAATCCCATGCCTCGCAAAAAATTTCCCTGATCAGCTTCCAGCCACCTCCCACCCTGCCGTCCCCCGAAATAGCCTCCTGGTGACGTCTCTTTGCTGTGAGTGATTTCAGGCCACTGCAGATCGGCAGCCGGCCTTGGGGGTGGGGCTCTAGCCAGAAGCGCTATTATTTGTGTCCGCAATCAAAAATTCCCTGCCTCGCAATAAAACTCCCATCTATCTCCCCAAATCAGTCTGCAAAGGCCTCCTGCCCTGTTAGCCCCCCAATAGCCCGCTCAGGGCTTATGAATTCCCCAGTACCACAGAGCCTCCAGGAATTGCAGCTGTGGTGCCGGTGTTACTTGATAAGGTGATGTCATATGACTGTATAGACATTTAAATATATACAAATATATTATATACACTAATATATTAAGTATATATCAAATATATATGCTAATTACAATCCAAAACCACTGGGATTTTTCTTGTCTAACTCCATTCCACATTTGTCTCATTTCTCCCATAGTGAGAACCTTGACCCTAACAATATCAATATATTTATAAAATTCATTTGTTCAGTCTTAAAATACACTGACAATAGTTTCAGAATTGCTACACCCATACCACTATGAAAATAAACTAAGCTGAATTCAAAATCTGTATGGACTGTATTTTAGTTTGTTATACTTTTACTATACCATTGCACAAAACACTTTGTAGGGTTTCGCATTTGTGTTATAACTGAGATTGGTCTATAGTTTTTGTGTACTCTCATCAGATTTAGGGTTATCTTTGCTTGGTAAAATAACTTAAATGCTTTCTACCTTTTTAGATGCTCTGGAATATTTTATCATGTTTAAGCAACTCATAAAACTCTATGGCCTAGAGTTCTTTGTGAAAATAGTATTGCCCACATCCTCTGCCTTTTAATGGTTATTAGACCATTCAGATATTCTATTTTTTTTTTAAGATTTATTTATTTATTTCTCTCCCCTTCCCCCCACCCCCGCCCCAGTTGTCTGTTCTCTGTGTCTATTTGCTGCATCTTCTTTGCCCGCTTCTGTTGTTGTCAGCGGCACGGGAATCTGTGTTTCTTTTTGTTGCGTCATCTTGTTGTGTCAGCTCTCTGTGTGTGTGGCGCCATTCCTGGGCAGGCTGCACTTTTCTTTCACGCTGGGCGACTCTCCTTACGGGGCGCACTCCTTGCGCATGGGGCTCCCCTACGCGGGGGCACCCCTGCGTGGCACGGCACTCCTTGCACGCATCAGCACTGCACATGGGCCAGCTCCACACTGGCCAAGGAGGCCCGGGGTTTGAACCGCGGACCTCCCATGTGGTAGACGGACGCCCTAACCACTGGGCCAAGTCCGCCGCCCTCTATTTATTTTTGAACAAGTTTTGCTTTTATATTTTTCTAGGAAGTCATTCATTGCATTTGTAGTTATAATTGATAGAGTTGGCACTTTTTCTGACATCTTAATTTACCTTCTCTTTTTAAAACTTCCATGCTATTTTTGGAAGGCATTGTAGCAGTTTCTCCTTATTCTAATATTTACCTGTAAATTTTCCAAACACCTTTTTAATTTATTATTTTAAATGTCAGAGTCAAAAGCAAAATTATATCTTTAATGTACTACATATTTAAGACAAAGTGTTTGCCCACTTTCATACCCTTCCACTCTCTAAATCCCTTCTACCTTTTTATTATTTCTTAACATAGATATGCATTATTAAATTTATCTTTTATACTATATAAATATTTTGTGCTATTAAATTACATTTTGTAAATCATTATTTTGTTATTTTTACATTATATAAACTGTCGTGTCAAATGTTATATAACATAATTAAAAAGCAAACATTTAAAATCTGTGCTATTTTATAATCCATACTTGGAATAATATAAATGCATCTCTGCTTTCATGGTTTAAGTTTCCCTTATTGTTCTTTCTTGCCATGACTTCCATTTATTTCTCTTTTGCTCTCTCTTTCAGTCAACTGAAGTCTATCTTTAAGTGATTTTAAAAGAAGAGGACATAGGTATTAAGTTTTCTGTGTCTTCGCATATCTCAGAATGTCTTTCTATTGTTTTCATAGATTAATGATATGTTTTGCTACAAAATATATTTAATCACAACATTTTTAAAAAAGATTTATTTACTTATTTATTTATTTCTCTCCCTTTCCCTACCGCCCCCCCCCCCAGTTGTCCATTCTCTGTGTCCACCCGCCCCACATTCCTCTCTGTCCACCCCTGCCGCCGCCAGCAGCACGGCAACCTGTGTTTCCCTTTGCTGCGTCATCTTGTTGTCTCAGCTCTCTGCGTGCGCAGCGCCATCCCTGGGCAGGCCGAACTCCTCCTTCGCGCCGGGCGGCTCTCCCCACGGGGTGCACTCCCTGTGCGCGAGGCTCCCCCATGTGGGGGACACCCCAGCGTGGCACAGCACTCCCTGCACTCACCAGCACTGCGTGTGGGCCAGCTCCACACGGGTCAAGGAGGCCCAGGGTTTGAACTGCGGACCTCGCATGTGTCAGACAGACACCCTAACCATTGGGCCAAAGTCCGCCTCCCTAGCCACAACTTCTCACCTTCAAAATTGATTTAGACTTCGTTCCATTGTCTTTAGGCATTTTGTTCTGCAACTTTAAAGTTTAAGTCCAGCCAGAATTCAGTTTATTTTTTAGTATGTGGATGCTTAGGGGATTTTCCCCTTTGATCCTTATAGTTCTATATTTTAGTTTCCCTGTTGCTAAATGAAATACAATGCAGTGGGTTGGCTTAAACAATGGGAATTTATTGGCTCATGGTTTTGAGATTAGGAGAAGTCCAAAATCAAGGCACCATCATGGTGATGCTTTCTTCCCAGAAGACTGGCATTCTGGGGCTGGCTGCCAGCCATCCTTGGTCCTTGGCGCCTCTGCCACATGGCAACGCACACAGCAGCCTCTCCTGGCCTCTCCCTTCTCTTCTGCTGGCTTTTAGCTTTCAGCTTCTCCCTCTGACTTTTGTGTCTGACTTTCACTCTGCCTATAAAGGTCTCCAGTAATCAGATTAAAGCCCAACCTGATTCATTTGGGACACATTTAACTGAAGTAACATCTTGAAGATAACTTACTTACAATGGGTACACACCCACGGGAACAGATGATGTTTAAGAATGTTTTTTTGGGGTACATAGCTCCAAACCTCCATTTTATGTATTAAGTCATTTTTGCCAGGGTAGGTTTTGATATAGCTTGCCTGAGCCCCTTTGATAGACATACCTGGTTCTGTTTTCATCTCCGTTAAATCTTTCTGATCCATTTGTTTTGGGCTCACTTTCAAGAACCTCTGTTATCCATATGCTGGCAATCTGTTCACTGTCTTCCATATTTACCATTTTTTAAAAAAGTTCCAGAAGGCTCTCCTCCTCTTAGGCCATTCGTATAAGTCACAAGTATGTGAAAATATTTGCCGCTGGACTGTCAATTTTTTAAGCCTAAAGAATTTTTAGCATGTTGATAATGCTAATTGCAATCCATTAGCCAAGGTTCAGCATATATAAACTTTTCTGGATGCAATACTTTTCTTTTCTCAAGACAAAAATAGAAAACCATTGACACTTACTAAGTTGCCTGATTTGAGTTCCTGGATTTTTATTCTTATTTAGTGTTAATAAGAGTGACGCCTTATGGCACAGCGAGGCACGAACCTTCAAGAGGACCTCCCCAATTTCCCAAGGAGGAAGCAGGAGAAGTGCATGTTGGAGTTTCCACTTAGGGACATAGTGTTGCAGACTAATAAGCAGACATTTTAGAGAGCTCCTATTTTCCCGGGATTTCCACAGTAGTAACTGGGATAGACTTCATCTATCACCAGGAAAGACTGGCAGCAGTGAAACATTGACTTAAGAAAAGCATGTAATAAAATGGAATTCCCATTATATGGGAGGACAAAAAATATGGCCAGAATTACTTACACGTCCTCAGTGGGAAGAGTGGGTCCGGAGGTGATCACACCATTAGAAGAGGGAAGCTCTGGACTTTTCAATTGTCTGAGGGACATACTAAAGCTTTCTCATAATCTCAGTGCATTCTCATCAAAGATTCCCCTCCAGACAGCTCATTGGAGGGCAGGCATGCTGTGTGTTAAAAGGTCTCATGTCCATTTGTGATCCTCTTTCCCTGGTAAGTTGAATCAGGGATATCTCTCTCTCTCTCTTTCTCTCTCTCGTTCTTTCTCTCTCACATACACACATCATGGCTTTGGGTTACCCTCTAACTGAAAAAGCAACACTAAAGGGTCATTTCTTTCAACTTGGAAGTCCAGTTGTCATGACAACCAAGACTGCCATCCTTGGAGCCATCTCTTCCTTTGGCTCCCGTTGGCTCCCTCTTGTTGCTGTGCTTCTCCCCCTGGTTTTCAAACTATTTCTACCCATGAGAGCAGCATTCGTTTTATCCTGCTTAGTTCATGCTGGTCATTACCCCTAGTTCCTCTGAGCTGTAGGCTCATGACTTGCCCACTTCTTGGGGTCCCACTGCCAGACCCCCAACCTTGACATTCAATACTCTTCAAGAAATCAGTGTCCATGACGCTGCAGACAATGCCAATTGCTCCTCCCCCAGCCCTTTCTGATTCTACATCCCAGACCTCTCTCCCATCCCTGATCTAGCTGGGTCCCATAATTTCCTTCCCCCTACTGGCCAGGGCTTCTGAGAGCCCAGGAGGTTTTAATTGACTCTAAAATGGTTTCTTGGAGTTGGGCAGGGCCAAGACTGAATACAGAACAAAGAAAAGTTTTCTTATCTGGAGTGATTGGAGGAATTCTATCTAAAAGTATATCCTCCCTCCAACTTATATCAGAAATTCCACCTTGGCAAGTTCATTCTGAGGAGCTAGGAAGGCATCATCTTTGACAGAGCTTTGGCAGAGCCAAGGCCTGCAGAGCAACTCACACAACACAGGAAGTTCTGGGGGCATCTGCCTCCTGCTAGCCTGGTCAGTCTAGGCTGGGCACTGTAGGTTCTCTTCTTCCTTCTCCGGAGCCCTGAAGACCCTGACTGCTTCTCTTTCCTCCCAAAGCTGCTCCCACTCCATCCCATGGAATTCTTCTCCTTTTATGTTAGGTATGTGAGACACAGGGTTCCCTTCTGTAACTGTCCCTGAAAAAAAGAAAAACACAGACCCTGTTCATTTTAACCATCGTGCCACTGCAGAGTGACATGTGAAATAATGTAAAAGCCAAGAAGCCACTGTCTTGCTCACGTCTCCATTTGTTCCTTTGAAGTGGATCCTTTGCATCTCACAAGTCACCTAGAAAAGGGAATCCCACCTCATGGAGTTCCTTCCAGTAGAGGACACTTTAAGGCAGAGTGTCAGTGGGTGTTTCCATTGGATAGGAGCAGAGCTAGGATGCACTGGCACTGGGGACACCTGACCCTGTCAGTAGTCATTGACAGCTGATCATTAACAGAGAGGTGTATACGTGGAACCCTTTCCTCCCTTAGGCAGAAACGACATGGAAGCCAGTTGGGCAGAAGAGCACCAGGACCTCTAGGAAAACTCAGGGAAGACGATGACCCAGACCTGGACTTGGGGCCTGAGGATTAGCAGAAGGTTACATGTCCAGTGTGCCATCTGACCCACTGCCCTGGGACAGAGTCTACTAGATGAGGAGTGAAAGTCTTGATGCAATCAATGCCATAGCCCTCTAGGGCTCAGTGAAGCAGCAACGTCCTTATTTGCCAGGACAGCAGTGAGGCCTTCCAGCCTTCAGATGCAGCAATGGGGCTCCAGTTTCCACAGCCCCAGGTGCAAGTTTGGATTCTGTGGATGCAGCATTCGGGCCCAGGAGTTGCAACTTTCCCCTGCCGTGTAGGCCTGGACTGAGTCGGCCTGGCTCAGCTGGCCCCCATGACTAGGCAAGCATGCCGGACCAGATCTGTCTCATGTGCCCATGAAAGTGCCCTGTGCTGGGGCAACAGGGGTGCACCTGGGAAAATTTGGGTTGAAGGGGTACTGTCAAAACCTGGTCTTTCTGCTCTCAAGAGGTGGTTTCCAGAAGCCAGTTCAAGGTGGGTGTTTATATTGGTGGATATATATTAGAACCCGGCAAAGGAATGACTGGAGACCATACTCCCACCCTGGAGTAGGACTGGAGACCATACTCCCATACTCCCATCCCAATGGGAGATGCACGTGCTCCTAAGAAGTAAGACAGAAAGACTGGCCCAAACGAGGGCCAGCGGGTGGAGCAGAGGGCAGCCTACTCTGTGGCACCTCCAAAACCCTCAGGCTTCCACTTGCCTTCAAAGAAAGAGGGTGAGAAGTACCAGGGAAATGCTGACTCCCTAACAATTTGGTGTGAATCTTCTTCCCAGACAGAGTTCTTGGGGCAGATTTGGGTACTTCTGTATATGGATCATAACCCAATTTATCTGCAAAACCAATGCCAAATATTAATGACATCTCAGTCTCCCGTTCCTCAAAGTAGTTTATCACGGACCCTCCAGCCCTGGTTCTGGGCTCCGTTGAGTTTGGGCAGAGCAGAAGGCAAAGAAGAGGTTCTTCTCTTTCCCAGGACGGGCTCAGACCCCAGCTCTGTGAGAAGCAAGCGCCTGGACTCCCCAGGGAGGCTGTACAAATGTGGCCCTACTAACAGGGGGCAGTGTGGACCTTCTCCCACGACCTTGAAAGGCCCTGATACTGAAACTGCAGAGAACGTGTTGATCATTATTGAAGCTGGGTGGAACATGGAGGCTCATTACACTCATCTCTGCTTTTGTGTAGGTTTGAAAATATCCATAATATTTCTTTAAATGTAAGTTCAAGACATCCAGGAAAAGTGGCTAACTTAAGAACCACCCCTCTCTTCCCAAATCAAAGGAAATACAGTTTCAAAGGTAGAAAAGCAAAGGATACACCAGTAGCACTAAAACCAGGGAAACCATCAGCCTCATAACACAATCTGAGAAGTGCCATCCAAAAGCAGGATGATTTGGACCTAACATGGCGATGATGAAGATGGTGATGATGACGATGATGATGCTAGAGAGCATTTCATAAGCATTTACTCTGAGCCCACTCTAGCCCACACATTTTACATGCATTGCCTCATTCAATCTTCACAACACCTCTAGGGGACAGATACTAGCATTATCTCCATTTTACAGAAAAGAAAATGAGGTTTGAAAGGTTGTAACTTGCACAAAGTCATCCACTTAGTATTTGGTGAGCCAAGATTGGGTACCTGGCTCCAGAATTTGCTCTCCTAGTTAACCACTGTCTCCACACGTCCTCGTCCTGCTTGAGAAAGAAGACTCAAGGATTTCCTCTGTCCCTTCCACCTTTTCAGAGAGCAGTAGTATAGAGAGGCAGAGAGTATGTGAACAACTTACCAAACTCATGGATGTGCCAGTTTGGTGGGTCAGGGTGGGGTGGGTTCCACGCTGAACTCACAACTGGAGACTCTCCCTGAACTCCTGATCCAAATGGTGCCTGTCATTGAGTCAGAAAGCAAGTAGACTCAAGAGCCAGTCAACTCCCTTCCCACTTACGGACTAGTGAGGGAGGCAGGCTTTCCACATGATTAGAGGTGCAAGGAAAATGTTCATACAAGAATGCAATGGAGAAGCAGTAGGAAGACACACACATGTCCTCAAGGACAGACAGAAGGAAGGAAGAAAGAGAAGGAACTCATGATCCTTTTAAGGGGGCAGAATGCCACCAATGGTTCAATGACAATGCTGCAATCGAGCATCCAGTACAGGAGAGCCAGCCAAGAAAACGTGCCAGGTCTTTCCAAGGTTAGGCTGGAGAAGAATAACCCATTCAACAGTCATGGCTTTGAAGTGCTTGTGCCTCACTGAAATTTAAGTGAAGGTTTTCTTTCTGTGACACAAGGTCTCTCCTGTCCTCTGTCCCAGGTTTCAAACCTTACAGCCAATGTGTCTTGGGTTGAATTGCACCCCAGAAAGACAAGTTCAAGTCCTGACTGCTAGTCCTGTGGATGTGACTTATTTATAAATAGGATCTTCAGATATCCTACTAAGATGATGCCAAAATGAATCAGGGAGGGCCTTAATCCAACTGGAGTCCTTAGGAGCAGAGGGAATTTGGACGCAGAGTCAGTAGGACTGAGGAGGAGTGGCCAAGGTAGAGGCTGACCTGTGGACTGCCAGGCCGCCACCACCAGAACACCAGGAAGCCTGGTCCTGCCGACACCTTCATTCTGGACTTCAAGTCTCCAAAACTGGGAGACAACAACTTCCTATGGTTTGAGCCAAGCAGCCTGTGGTATTTGTTGTATCAGCCCTAGCAAACCAAGAGGTAGCATAATATAACAACTAAGGTGTGCTAAATAACGAGGTCTGGGAAGAACCCTGCTGTTTAGATTTTTCTGGTTTAAACAGAGGCTGGGATCTGCTAGTGCGCTCAGACAAGAATCTGACATGTCCGGCTAGTCCCAGCCCTGATATTGTAGACAACTAGCTCTGACGGGGATCCCAGACCCTCCCTCTGCAGAGGTCTTTTCCTATTTGCAAGAATGTCCCCACGTTGGAAAGCGGATGTGGCTCAACTGATAGAGTGTCCATCTACCATATGGAGGGTCCAGGGTTCCATCCCCAGAGCCTGCTGACCTGTGTGGTGAGCTGGTCCATGCGTAGTGCTGCCACGTGCAAGGAGTGCTGTGCCATGCAGGGGTGCCCCCGCACAGGGGAACCTCACATGCAAGGAGTGCGCCCTGCAAGGAGAGCAGCCCCATGTGAAAAAAGTGCAGCCTGCCCAGGAGTGGTGCCGCACACACAGAGAGCTGATGCAGCAAGATGATGCGACAAAAAGAAACGCAGTTTCCCAGTGTCGCCAGATAATGCAAGCCGACACAGAAGAACACACAGCAAATGAACACAGAGAGCAGACAACGGCCGGAGGGGGGGGGGAGAAATAAATTAAAAAGAAAAAAGTGTCCCCATGTGACCAAGGAAGCTGTACCACTTTTTCTGTACCAATAAAACAAATTTATCAGAATTTAGAGAGGGGAGCCTCTGACCTGGCTGGGCATCCACTGTTTCCAGCAGAACTTAGTGTCCCTGTCTTACCAGATTTAATGCCCCTTCCAGGGTACCCAGATAAAAAATGGCACAATGCGTCAAGTGTCAAAATGGTCTGTGGACCACTTCAGAATCACCCAGGGAACGACCTTTATTTAAACATTTATTTAAATATAATCAGTTTTCCAGAACAAAAATAAGAAAAGAATCGGAAGCTATTTGCAGGAGAAAAAAACTATACCAGGAAGGAAAAGGAGCTGAGAATATGGGGGAAGGAAGGTCTAAGAGAAAAGCTTGCAGTGTGGGCCAGATTTGAGGAGCGGGAATGAGGGAGGGAAAAAAAACTATTGTGGAGCATCTGTTACCAGGACTTGAGAGAGATGCATGAGTGAAGACAATGTTTAAGATGCTTGCAGTGGGTGAACTGGATGCCTGCTTTAACAGCGTCTCAGAGTAGTTTATATTCATTTCGATGTTTGGTGGTTTGGTTTTGTTTTGTTTTGGGGTGGTTTTGTTTCATTTTTGGTTTGTTTTTTGTTGTTGTTGTTGTTGTTGTTGTTTGGTGGCTGTGTTAGTTTTCTATTTGAATGTGAAATCACCCTGAGGTGGGCCACCAGGCACCCCCATTATATTTGGACTATCAGCTACAAGGAAGGAAGCAATTAAGAATATTGACAGTTCTGGGGGGTAAATGCTTTACTGGAAAATGACAAGAAAGCACTGAAGCAGGGACATCCTGAAAGAAGCACTGGGTGAGGAGGGGAGAGGGAGGTGGTGAAGGGGGGTGGGGGATGTGGCTCCTGGGTAACCACTTCCTTCCCACTCAGTGTTTAAAGAACAAGTTCTGGGAAGCGGATTTGGCCCAACAGGTAGAGTATCTGCCTGTTAGAGCAAAGCCAGGAGTTCTGAACCGTAGAAACTCACAACCGGCACTCCAGAAAGGTGGATGAACAGATTTATTACATGCGGGCCCAGGGGAGAGTCAATCTCCAAATTCTGAGCCCCATTTTTCAGTTTTCATAGGTTTATATAGGATTTCAGGTGGGATCAGCGTAACTTTTGCTCACTGGTTAATGCATTGCTAGGCGAAATTTTGCAAGCAGGGGGGTTACAGCGGAAGAATGAAGCTGCAAGGTTGTGGGCTGATTTACAGAAGTGAGAGGTGAAGTCACTCATTTGATATCTTTCTACTAGACGGTGTTTTCACAGGCTGATTTACAGAAACAGGGGTAGGAGTTATTTGATATTCTCCTGCAAGGCCATGCCCTCACAGGCCCACAGAAGCGGGGGTAGGAGTGGCTTGTTAGATATTTTGCAAGGTTATGCTTTTCATTCCTCAACACGCCTGCTGCATGGGAGGTCCAGGGTTCAAACCCCGGGCCTCCTGACCCGCATGGTGAGCTGGCCCACACGCAGTGCTGATGCGCGCAAGGAGTGCCCTGCCACACAGGGGTGTCCCCGCGTAGGGGAGCCCCATGCGCAAGGAGTGCGCCCCGTAAGGAGAGCCGCCCCACGTGAAAAAAGCACAGCCTGCCCAGGAGTGGCGCCACACAGCAAGATGACGCAACAAAAAGAGACACAGATTCCCAGTGCCACTGACAAGAATACAAGCGGACACAGAAGAACACACAGCGAATGGACACAGAGAGAGGACAGCAGGGGAGGGGGGAAGGGAAGACAAGTAAATAAAAAATAAATCTACAAAAAATAAGTAAAAAAAAAGAACAAGTTCTCATTGTCCAGGCTTTTCAGAGAAGAGGAGTGGTAAGGGGTGGGGTTTCTCTGCTCCAGGCTTCAGTTTCTACCCTACAATAGCTCCGGTCAACACCCTCCCCCCTCCCTGAGGCACAGGACAGAAGAGTCAGTCCTTCCACTTAGCTGGCAGAGCCCTGGCATTTAACTTTTCTTGTTTATTGAATATCATCTGTCCAGCTGAATGTCATTTCTTGAGAACTACCGAAACTTCTTTTGGCTTTATTATGGGAAAACAATGCCTGCCCCGGGCCCTGGATTACCAGCCCCAGCCCAGAGGAAGCTTCCTGTCTGGGGAGGTGGGCCACTGGGAACCAGGGGAGCTGGTGAAGGTGGAGCTGCAACTAATTGCACCTAATTGCAAGTAACTTCGGACGTCACCTCCTTTCTCCCTTCCTTTTCATGCCTTGCACAAGGTGAGAGTTCTTTCAGTGTGAAAAGAATTTTCACATCATGAAATCAATTGTTGCTGATGTCATCAGCTGTCGCTCATAACATAACCACACTAAATACCAATTTTAACAGCTGTCCAAGTCCAAGATCAAAGCCAAAGGTATTTTATAAAGAAGAAATCCCTAATAATTTGGCCTTGTAGATGACCTCCTGAGGACTACACGAGAAGCTGGTAACAGCAGTTGACTCTTTGAAAAGAACTCAGGTGCTGGGAAAATGGGGAGAAGAAATACTTACTTTTCTCTGAATAGTATTCTTTAGAATTGTATACCATCTAGTCCCAATCTTAAAACATAAATTTAATTTTAAAAATAATTTGCATTTGAAAGTAGAAAACTACTGTTCTAACATTCAATTAATGTTATAAGTAGAAGAGTCACCTTTTTTATATCAGAAAATAGAGTTTTAAAACTTTCAGCGGGGAGTGGATGTGGCTCAAGTGGTTGAGCAACTGCTTCCCACATGGAGGTCCGGGTTCGGTCCCCAGCCTCCTGAAAACAAAGAAACAAACAAACAATAAGCAGAACAAACAAGAAAACCAATTCATGAAAGCCAAGGTTTCTCAGTGGTTGAGCACTGGCTTCCCACATACAAGGTTCTGGGTTCAATACCTGGCCCCCTGTACCTCAAAAAAAAAAAAAAAAAAAACAACTTTCAAGGATAAATTCAATTGTTATTGCTTATATTAAATCTGGGCTTATAGTTGAGTTTATCTTGGTAATTTTTTTGTTTTTCTTCTACCCTCTGGAGGACAAACAAGATTTTTTGTTCCTTTGATTGCTCAATATTTCAGCGAAAACAAAGATAAAGCTTGGTTTTTGTGGGGAGGATATGTAGAGAGACATATCTTACAGATTGGTGAGTGATTTTATCACTTGCTGAGCATTGCTGTCTACTAGGCACTGTGCTGGGTGCTGGGAGATGAAGGTAATGAGCCCAGGGGCCTGCCCTAGAGAGAAGGAAAAGAGAAAGTAGAGCTTTGAATTTTCAGAATCAGGGTGGAAGGAAGAGGCAAGATTAGACTGAACACCTAGGGAGAAGGCAAGAAGAACTGGAAGCCAAAATTGAGTCTAGGCATGATGCAGAAGTGGCTAGAACTCGAAAATGGGAAGCTAAGCATGTGCAGCAGTTTGATATTATTGATGAACTCCAAAACAAAATATTGGATTATGCTTGTAAACTGGTCTTTTCCTCTGGGCATATTAGCTTATAATGGATTCAGAGGTTTACTTGATTAAATAATGATTAAGGTTTTGACTGGGCCAAGGTCAGGAGGACGTTGCATCCCCACCCCCTTGTTGGGTGGGGACTCACAGAAAAAAGAGATGGCAAAGGACAGAGTTGGGAGTCTTGAGCTGGAGCCCTGGGAGGTAAGCACACAGAGCTTTGTCGTGAGGAAAGAGAAGGCCCGGGAGAGAAATAAGCCAATTGCCTAATAGTCTGCAGCTGGCCTTGTGGAGGAGGCAGAGCAGCTGAGCCTGGAGAGGAGCAAGCCCCGGGAAGGGAGGAACCCAGGAAGCCTGAACCCTCCCAGACGTCGGCAGCCATCTTGCTCCAACACATGAAAATAGACTTTGTGAGGGAAGTAACTTATGCTTTATGGCCTGGTATCTGTAAGCTCCTACCCTAAATAAATACCCTTTATAAAAGCCAGCAGGCTTCTGGTATTTTGCATCAGCACCCCTTTGGCTGACTAACACAGCATG
Organism: Dasypus novemcinctus; assembly: GCF_030445035.2. NCBI lineage: Eukaryota > Metazoa > Chordata > Mammalia > Cingulata > Dasypodidae > Dasypus > Dasypus novemcinctus. Next base: position 13,374,740 of record NC_080679.1, read on the forward strand.
GGAGAGGGTGGCTACAGCAATGGGTGAGAAATAGGCACTTGTCCACAAACCAGGTGTCCACACCCTAAGCATAGTGGAGCAATTTCTCCAGCCCTCAGCAGTAAATGGTCCCCCTGAGCCAGGGAACCATATGTGCAAGTGTAAAAGGGAAGGCCCTGACTTCCTAAGCTCCTGAAAGTGTTGGAAACTGAGGCACAGTGGTCTCACAAGGAGAGATGTGCTGTTTCCATGGCTACGCTTGTAACCTAAGGAATGCGGTAATTAAGATTTCCAGGCAAACACGATAAAGCTGTGAAAGACTGAAAGAAAAGATGAGCAGGTAATACTTTTGCGGTAAATAGGACACTTAGACTTTGTACTGTGAGATAAGATTCTTTGAATTCCTTAGACTATGAGTAATGCTGATAGTTAACTGCAAGTTGCTGCTTGTACTCAGTGGACTGGGGTATATAGAGAGCCCCTTGTGAACAATAAAGTTGTCTGATGAGTCTCTACTCGCAGACCCCCTGATCCCAGCTCTCTCGCTTTCTTTCTCTTTCTTTCATTCTCCTTCTCTTTCTTTCATTCCCAATACCCTTCGGGCCCAAATCTCCAACAAGTAAGCCCTTTTTAGGCTTCAGCTTTTCTCCTTTGTAAATCAAGAATAAGGATTTGACATACGGTGTGTAAAATGGCTTGCCCTGTGCCTGGAGCCCAAAGGATGCTCAACAAGTGGTCTGCTGCTGCTGCTGTTTTTACTGGGTGTAAATGAAGGTAAATGTAGACATGATAGATCCTATGGATTGGCTTGTTCATCCTCATCCCACTCTCCTTTTAGCATAACTTCCTGCGCTGCCAAGGCTATGAAACTAGGAACTGTACTTCCCCGACTTCTTTGCACTTAGGGGCCTGGATGTCAATGAGGTTCCACCAAACAGAGGCAATCGTGAGATTTGGAAGAGAGAAGGGAGAGGGAGGTCGTCTTCCTCTTGCTCTTTATCTCCCTCTTTCTTCTAGCAAACAAGATCACAAGGATACAAGTGTCAAGAGAGGCAGAAGTAGCAGCATCTGCTTGAGCTCTAGATTGCTGCAGCAGTGGTTTGTTCCTGAAATAATCATTCCAGCGATAGCACTGATTTCCACGCCTCCAACGCTTCCAGGGACTCTGCATGTATTTAATTCCTGTATTAAATCCCCTCAGTTTAAAATACCTGGAGTGCTGATTTCTGTTTGTAGGACCAGATCCTGACTGACCCTGAAATGGATGCTCATGTAAAGAAATAATACACGTAAACTTCTTTGCGAGAATTTATTGCATACTGTGGCTTCACACCTGCTTATGTTCTAATTGTTTAAACCAATTCATGGTTCTTGTTGATACCATCTTCTTTGAGGCCTGTTTACATAGCATACGAAGAGTGTCCTGGTATCCTGAACAGTTAAATCTATACTTGTACATCATACTGAAACAGAGTACATTTACACTTTTGTGATGATCAAACCCATTGCCTTTATTTATATCTTATTTCATTGAGAGGAAAACAGCCCCTGAAATAATTTTGCCTCCCAATATCCATTCTCCTTTTCTTTTTTAGTGTTAAGTACCCTGATTTTTAGCTTCCCAGCTAAAATTGATTCCCAGGCTTCTCTAAAGCTATGCAGAGCTTTATGACTAAGTTTTTGGCCAGTTACATGTAAGCAAGTGTTTTGTGTAACTTCTAGACAGTGTCTTTAGAGGGAGAGTGCAGACCTTTCCTTGACTCTTTCTCCTTCCTGTTGGCTGGAGGATGGATATGATACTAGGAGCATTTACAGCCATTTTGGATCATGAGGTAGCACACTAATCACTGTGGAGTAGAAAGCAGTGAGACTGTTGACTGCAGGCATGCTCCATAGGCCTGGACTGTGTATCTCTAGATCCCTTTTACGTGAGAAAAACAGTCAGTGTCTATCTTTTTGAAGTCACTGTTATTTTGTTGCTGTTTTTGTTTTATATGCAGCCAAACTTAACCCTAGCTCATACAAAGGAAATAATCGCATTTCTCTCCATATCAATCATGGGCAATTTCTCAGTTCCTGAAAACAAGCATGCTCTCAAAAGCTACCTCTGCCTAACTTGCCATCTCTTACTACTCAAACATGGTAGGGCATGCTGCCAAAAATGCTGATCTGGGTCTAGAATTACAGGTGCAAAGTGATATGACTGAGACCAATTCGGCATCCACAGCAGGGAGGCTGGTAAGCCAAATGAATGATTTTGACTTATTCATGTCACTTTCAAAATCAAGTTAAGGCACCAATGTTAGGTTGAGTAAAAGGCAGGTCCTCCACCCCAGCTGATGTGTCCGGTGGACCTGGAGTTACTATTCGGAAATGGCTGAGTTTTGCCTTACACAGGCTCTTTGTTATTGACCACGTGGCCACAGCACAGCAGGCAGCACCTCCACTGATGGAACCTGCTGCGCAGCTCTCTATTTTGGAGCCCATAAATTAGAGGGTTAAAACACTGGGCAAATGCAAAGAAGCCAAAAGCACCAGATTTAAAGCAAAAAAAACCTCCCCACACATCTTCCCCAAACCTATGAATATCAGGATTGGTATTACGTGTAAGCTCATCTGCACTAAATGAATAAGGAGCGTTTTTCTTGCTTTGATATTTGACCTATTAAAATGGCCAGCCCGTTTCCCTTCTTGGTAGACCAGAGAGTAACTTATAAGAATTACAGACAAGGGAAGGAGAAGGAAAACCATGCCAGTGGCTCTAGAAGTAGGGCTGTTCAAAAGCACAGGGCATAAGGGTTGAGGTTTGAAAACAGCAACTGAAGAGGAGTTCCTGTTCTCTATTAGGAACAAGGAAACGTTCTTGAGTATAATCATTGTCCAGATCCCAGCCAGAATCCTGTACTTTACTGTCTCTACAGAGGATAGAGATCTCAACGGCCAACAAATCGCCAGGTAAGTGTTAAGAGCCATCAAGGCAAGCGTGATGAGAATCCCCTCCCCAACACTTAGCTGTGCCCCGAACATCACCCAGCAAATCAGCAGGGGCTGTTGGCCCGCAGTGCCCGCATGCCTTGGTAAATAGCCCCCAGACCACAGTGGGAGGAGATGCACAGCAGATGATGGCAAAGGAGAACATATCGGACCTCTTTCCTCAGTTTCAAGTTCTGTGACACTATGGCAAAAATGATGACAGTGATGAATGTGGCAAAGGAGAAAGCAACCACATATATAGAGGTCTTCACTGTTGCTTCTAGCCTCAGCCAATCCGATATGTTGCAGTGCCCAGAAGACGAGTTCATTATCTTCGGGGCTAGCTTGGCTCCTGGAGGAGAAAAGAACAAGGGAGAGTGAATCTGTTTGAAAGTCCCTGGCATGGTTTTCCATCTCACTCAGCATGGGACCTTGTGTACCATCTCATGGTATAGACTGTGCTTTTCGGTAGATGGGATGACAATTTGAGATAGTATTGATATATGTCAAAGCACCTAGAGAAATCATCTAGGGTCTTCTCTTTATTTCAGAGGAGAGGCATATACTCAAATGATCCAAAAGAAAGATTTGAAAGATATACTCTCAGCACTCAGAAAATTGATCAAAATCAGGTCAAGGATGCTTATGCATACTTTTCCATCTTTGATTGTGTTAACTTTTTCAATTTGAAACACAAGGCACAACAATGTATAAAAGCCAATTGATTAACCACTTGTTAGCTCTCAGTACATGCAAAGTTCTAGTGAAAAGAGTTAGGGCAAGAAAAGGGAGGAATGTGGGGTTGTTGAAGACATCTAAGTCATTTCTGCCCTCAGAGGGTTAGAGTTCATTTGGAAATAAGACATGAAAGGAAGACTAAAAATAATAACGGCAATGAGGCTGACATTTACTGAGTACTTTCTAAGGGTCAAAAACTGTTCTCCGAGCATATTCCTCACTAACTCAGGGGCATGTTTTATTTCCCACCAAGTGATTTTATTATGCCCTTGTAATAAATGGGGAAACTGATGCTTAAAGAGGCTAAGTAAGTTGCTCCAGGCTATATAGTTATTGCAGAAAGGGACCAAAATTTGAATTCTGGAGCAGAACTCTGCAACTCTCACTCTCAGCCACTACAAGGAACTTTGTGCCAATTGTCAAATGCACATGTTCCCTTCTTCTTCAGCTGAGGATAATATTGTTTCTGTTGTTAGCAAGCTGGAAGACAGGAAGTCTAGGAAAGCGATGGGATCTCGCGATCACTGAAATGGGTAAAATGTGTGCAGTAGCTTCAAGCCCCATAAAGCCTTCTCGAGAATGCACAGCAATGAGTGGCACACTGTGAGTCCACTTGGGGAACCCCCAAATTACAGTTTCATTGTCTCTATGAAACTCCATGGCAGAGATTGCAACTGTTGCCTCCCACCTGCACCCCATCCTCAGTAACCAGTTCCACCACAGCCCTTGCTGCCTCGTTCTTACCTTATGACCAGTCCCAACACCTCCCCCTGCATCAAAGTTGACTGGATCTGGGGTAGACATCTGAGCACTGGAAGCCATTCACTGGACTGTGCTGAGTCAGAATCCCTCTATTAGAAATCCGACTCAAGGCTCAATCTGAGTGTGATGTCATGTAGCTGGCCTGCAGTCATGTTGGGGTGCAGGTGAACAGAAGAAAGGGACAGAGAGAGACGTAGGAGAGAAGCACCAATGAGGAGACCACGAGGTCCCTGAGAGACCACAAAAGCCCTTGCAAGAGAAAGAGAATGACCTCGGCTCCTGCCATCCAATTCCACTCCGGTGCTGAGCATTTTCTGTCCTGGGGCTCCAATGTCTATAGAATGGGCCCTGACTTTTCACAATATGTCAATGGGTACAAAAAATTACACTGAGTTCCTACAGGACATGTGGCTATCCCATTGGAGAGATAACCATTGAGACTGCCTGAGAATCTAAAATTCCACCATTTCTCACAAAATCCCTCACTGAAGGCATGTTTGTTTTCTGGGTATCATCTTGGCATCCCTTGTGGAGAATTTTCCCTGTTCTGATGGATTTTGGGGGCCATTGTCATGCTTATGAAATCCAGGCTGTCTCTAGAGAGTAATATAAATTGCAATGGTCACTGTCATTATCAAAGCCGCTCTCAAGCTTTCTTTTAGCTGTGGATTTTTCCACCAAAATCCTACCTAAGAACCTCTCCATGTTGACAGAGGAAAGCATATCTGCTCAGGTACAATGCCTCCTCCTTCACCATTTCCTCCCAGAGCACACTGGTCACGGCCATAGAAACTGAGGGCAACATGGAAGTCTGTATGGAAAACCCTGGAAAGTTAGAACTCTCTCCCCTGGTTCTGGGGGAATTGCCTGACTGGGCTCTAAGCCTACATCTGCTGCTGGCAATGAATGTGACTCTGGTTACTGAGGTACCTGCATCTGAGGTCCTTGGTTCCTGACACCAGGCTCTGCAGCATCGCCAGCCTCCACTTCTTTCTCTGAGTCCACAGATGCAGCCTCACCCACAGCCTCAAGGGCTGTCTCTGAACTTGGGCCAGGCACTCTGGCTCTGGCCTTGTATCTGGTTCCCAGGGCTGGGCTTTGACCTTATTCCTAAGAACAAGACTGCCCCACACTGTTACTGGGTTTGGCCCACCTGATGGGTGGCAGTGCCCACCCCCCATTCTGTGCCTGCCCAGAATGCCAGTCGTCTGCAGTGTCCCTGCTGGTTTCCTCGTCCTGCACCTGCTTTGGACCCTCTACCCCTCATCCCTGCTTCATCCCATTGGTCAGGATCTTCCCCAACCACAATGAGCTCAAAACTCTACTTAGAACACACAATGACTGTCACGGGGCTTCCTTTAGAATAAAATTTTAGAAGCTATCTTTCTTTTCCTGAACTACTGCAGCTGCAGTTTTAATAAAGGGCTAACCCCTCCTCAAACCTCCCACCCTCCAGATCTAACACAGTTTCAGGGAACCATTTATTTTGGGGAATAGGCAGGGACTAGTTTTGTTATTTTTCTGATACATTTAACACACTAATCACCATGACACCTTGCTTCTTCAGTATAATCAACCAGCCTTTATGGAGCACTGACGCATATGCTGAGTCCTCCCAGGCAACGAGGGTGAGTGGTGGTAAACAGTCATGACATAAAGAAGCTTATTGCCTGGTGTTAAGAAGCAGAATATAAACCTAATAAGATAGATAAGGATACCCCAATCTATGTATCTTTTTAAAAAAAGACAAGAAAAAAATATTTTTGAAGGTTAACAAGAAAAAAAAAAAGATAGATAACAATACCCCAAACCACCAAGTCTGGTTTTACTCATTTGCCAAATGAGTAAGACATCCAGATGTGCTATGGGAGGGGAGTTCAGGAAGAGATGCAATCACTGTGGCCTGAGGCAGTCAGAGAGGGCTTCCTGGAGAGGTGAGGCTTGAATCTGGCCCTTCTAGGATGAAAATGAGAGCAAAGCAGGATTGGGGATGAGGTGGGGAGGGGAGAGAAGCAGAGCAGACCTCAGACTAAAGAAAATTATGGGTGCAAAACTGGAATGCATATAACATATTCAAGGGACACTGAGTGGATCTGCCTCGCTGGAGTGAAGGTTTGCCTACCCGGCTAAGAACAGCCCGAGGCTAGGACTAGATTTGCAGGGCCTTAATTCCATTCAAGGGGGTTCAAGTTCATTTTTGTAGGCAACAGGAGCCCTGTATGAATAAAATTAGGAAGAGCCCATGCCACAAGAGTCAACCTGAGAAGCCCAGCTGGGCAGATGTGCCATTTGACAGGAGCTGTGCAGAGCAGGCAGCCCCTGCAAAGGAAAACTATGCAGAGGGAAAGATGCTGCTGGCATAGCCCTCAGCCTGGAAAACTTTTGCACACGTGAAATCTCAAGGGGGGGTGTGTGCAAATCTGCAAAATCAATGAGGGCAGGTTTTATTGCCGTTAAGTGATTTATGAGACTCAGGGCCCTGCAGCCGGAAAGAGTCTCCTGGTCTCCAGATTGACATTCCTTCTCAGAGGTATGTTTGCACAATGACAGCTCATGGCAACCAAGCCCATCCATGCAGGTGAGCGCCACTCAGTGACAGTTCTTGGAGCCTTTTGTCTTCTGTGAGGAACACCTATTTCCTCCTAGCCCCAAATTCAGCTTGGGGACAAGTGCCTTTAGCAGGGAATT